>NC_136065.1:35830461-36457191 GCF_964261635.1 Lissotriton helveticus
TCTCTATGTATGCTCTGTAGGCGTACATGTTATCATTCTGGGTGATGAGTCGGTCGCCCAGGGTGATGTCCACTTGATTAAACATGGTAGCTAGAGGGTAAGCGATTGGTGCCACTTTAGCACCGTCGTCAATGTCGGACCCATCCGCTTTTACGATTTTACACATAAGATACAGCAGGGTGTTGAGATCCAAATACATATCCGTGGCCCCCGACACATAAAACTCTATAGGTGCCAGCGGTGTCAATGCTGCTAAAGGTGATACCTCCATGAAGAAGCTGTTTTCGATGTCTGTGTGGGTTTTAGAGTAAACAAGTCCAACTCTGATTTGGCGCACTCTCCAGATCCACAATGTACAAAGGCCATGGCTGTGTTTACAAGGCTTTAAAAAAAATATTTACTTTAGAGCCGGTTTGCGTCTTCGTAGCTCTCTTCCGTCTTGGAGCTCTTCTTTTCCGAGAGCGTTTTGAAACGGTCCTCCTTTTTTTTATAGGGGGCTGGGGGTCCCCGGCGTCTGGAAACACGCCGTTTCCTTTTGACACTAGCGCGTGGCTTACCGCAACCGCCGATGTAACAGAACCCACCACCTCCTGGGCAATGTTCGTGGCAGCCACCTTAACATGAGGTTTTGCAATTTCATAGCCTCTTCTCAGGAAAGGCATTGCTCTTCTAAACAGACTCCTAAAGAATCCTCCTAATCCAGCCCCGTACATAACAGGTGAACCTTGGAAGTACGGTGGTCCTTCATAACCGGCTTGGCTTCTATAATAGTCCCTGTACATAGAAGGATCTCCGTAGGTTTTCATAACCACCATGATGGCTGCTTAATACCCTCTGTCATGTCTAGGCCTTAAATGAAGCTTGACAATAACTTTCCCGTATTTAAAGGCCACCAGCTCAGACTGATCATCGTAGATCATAATTGAAATAGTGTCAAAATGGTTTTTAGAAACTGCGACGTAGTCAGGTGTGTTAAATTGTATGTTGACCATGGTATTATTATCACCCTGTACATGCACCCACCTTAACAACGGCGAGTAACTATCACCTATCCTCTGAGACTCCTACAATATCGCTGTACACGTAGAGCGTGTAGAACCCCCCATTAATATCGGGGCATGTGTGATCTTGTTCCACAGGGCTTTTCACATGTTGTTCTCACATTATCTAGCACCAGATGAATATTCGGATGTGGTTCTATACCGGCTATGGATTTGTTGATAGCTTTTATGATGCTTGAAGCGTGTGGGTAGTAGCCAGGCGGGAAGGATGTGTGTATGCCCGTGGGGTCCTGTTCCCTCTTGATGTGAAACTTGGTTTCGGCCGCGGTAAATGTATTCCATGTTCTAGGGTATTGTATTTCTGTTAGGGCAACCTCCCAGTCCCCCTTCAGGTCCTTAGACTTTAAAGTTCTGTTAAACCTTTCTACAACCGCTGCTTTTACCTCCGTGTGTGTTACAAAATGTTGGACATTGTGATGCTTTAATAATTTCTGAAATGACTTGTTTAAGAATTCTTTTCCGGCGTCTGTTTGTAGTTTTTGAGGAATGCGCCCCTTATCGAAGATGGCTTTAAAAGCGGCCGTGACGCTAGCTCCACTTTTATCACGCAGCGCCTCTGCGTACGCGTACTTGGACAACACATCTGTGACTGTTAATATATAACAGGCGCCGTTGTTATGTTTTGCTATATCTTGAAGGCTGATTATGTTCGCTTGCCACTGATAATCTATACACGCATTAACGATTGTAGGACGCCTCTTAAAGCGTCTTCTGGCTGGTTTATGTAGTGAATACGCCTCCTCTCCGGATAACCATGTCTTCACAGCTTCTCTGCTTACCGACTCCTTTTCAGCCACAGTACCATGGTTGCCTCACCCACGTTAGAGCAACTAGGATGAGTGTCATGGAGTGTTGTCGCAGTTTGCGTGCCACTAGCGGTATGAGCGGGGCTGGGGGAAAAGCGTACGCAAACCTGCCTGACCAGTTCATCCATATCGCATTGCCCTGAGACTGCGGATGTGGAAACCTGGTGGCGAAGCTTTGGCATTTTGCTTTTTCCCTTGTGGCGAACAGGTCTATCTCTGGGTGACCCCACTGCTGAAAGTACGGTTGTAGCACTGAGGGATGTATCTCCCACTCGTGCATCTGGTGGCTGTGTCTGCTGAGCAGATCCGCCATCTGGTTGTCCCTGCCTGGGAGGTGTTCCGCCATGAGGAATATGTTCCTCTGAATGGCCCACTTCCACATGATTTGCGCTATATGTGACAACTGTGGAGAGTGTGTGCCTCCCTGCTTCTGTATGTAGTACATGGCAGTCATGTTGTCCATCCGGATCAACACGACTTTGTTGTACAAATGTACCTTGAACGCCTTCATTGCCATGAAGATTGCCATCAGTTCCAACAGGTTGATGTGCATCTTCTTTTGCTGTGTCGTCCATAGTCCCTGCACTGTGTAATGGAGGACATGCGCTCCCCAGCCCAGGAGAGATGCGTCCGTCGTCAGCACTATTTGTGGTACAGGCTCTTGGAACGGTCGTCCCCTGCAAAGGTTTTGTGGGTTCCACCAATGCAGAGAGTTGTATGCACGACCGGTCACCAACACTAGGTCTTTCAATTGTCCTTGAGCCTGGTTCCACTGCCGTGCTAAGCACTCCTGAAGCTGACGCATGTGTAGTCTCGCGTGAGGGACTATGAAGATGCAGGAGGCCATCATGCCCATCAACTGCATAAACACTTGTGCCGGGAGCGAGTGTTGGGGCCTGAATCTCTGAATCAGTAATTGAATGCTGTTGATTCTTGCTGAGTTTGGCTGTGCCGTTGCTGCCAGAGTGTCTATTGTCGCTCCTAGGTACTGTTGTACGTGAGCGGGTTGAAGATGAGACTTTGCGTAGTTTAATGAGAATCCAAAGCTGTGCAGGAGGTGAATAGTGCGAGACATGTGGCTGGCACATTGCTGGACTGACTTTGCCTGGATGAGCCAGTCGTCCAGATAGGGGTAGACGTGGACATTGTTTCTCCTTAGGTGCGCCGCTACTGTCGCTAGGCACTTGGTAAACACCCTGGGGGCTGTTGTCACCCCGAAAGGTAGTACCTTGAACTGGTAGTGCTGATTTTGAATGGTAAACCTGAGATACTTCCTGTGTGCAGGATGTATTGGTATGTGGAAGTACGCATCTTTTAGGTCTAGCGTGGCGAGGAAGTCTCCTTGAGAGAGCAATGGCAGAACCTGTTGTAGAGTGAGCATGTTAAAATGTTCTGATAAGATGTATTGGTTTAGGGGCCTGAGATCCAGTATTGGCCTGAGAGACCCATCCTTTTTGGGGATTAAGAAGTACAGCGAGTATACCCCTGTACCCTGTTCCTGTATGGGGACGAGTTCTATGGCCCCGTTTTGCAGCATGCTGACAACTTCTTGCTGCAATAAGTCTATGTGCTCTGCGGACATAGGACGGTGTCTTGGAGGTATGTTGGGCGGAGTGGAAGTTAGCTCTAGACAATAGCCGTACTGAATAAGTTGTCTCACCCACCTGTCTGTGGTAATGCTCTCCCAGACTGGCAGGAACTGTTGTAATCGCCCCCCGACCGGTGTTACATGGTCCGGGGGCGGTGACAAGGCATCACTGTTTAGTATTGGTGGAGGATCTGGTGTTGTTATTCCCTCGTCCTCTGCCTTTGCTGCTGTTGCCACGGTATCCACCTCTATTATTTTTATTATAGGTGGTTTGCGTGCTCCCTTTATTGTATGGGATCTGTTGTGATGCCTGGCCTCGTGTAGCTCCTCTGTTACTGGAGCGACGAAAGGAACCTCCTCTGAACTGTTGGGACTGTAAGGCACCCATAGACTTGGCTGTCTCTATCTTTTTTAATCTTTTCTAAGATTGTGTCCACATCAGGACCAAATAAAAAAATCAGGGTTGACAGGCTGATTCAGTAATGTGGTTTGAATCTCAGGTTTGAACCCAGAGATGCGCAACCAAGCATGTCTCCTAAGCATGACAGTTGTGTTGATGGCCCTGGCTGCGGTGTCTGCTGCGTCTAGCGCACATTTAATGGATGCATTGGATATAAGTTTCCCCTCCTGGATTAGCATCTCTGCTCCCTCCTTGTAGGCCTCAGGCAAATGTTGTAGCAGTTGCTCTAGAGTGTCATAATGCGCCCTATCGTAACTGGCTAATAGGGCCTGTGTATTAGAAATTCTCCAGATATTAGCTGCTTGAGCAGTCAACCTTTTCCCAGAAGCTTCTAATACTTTAGATTCCTTGTCTGGAGGAGGAGAATCACCCTTAATCTATGAGTTTGTGCGCTTACGAGCATTGGAGACCACCAAAGAGTCCAACAGCAGCTGTCCCTTAATAAATGTAGGGTCCACAGGCGCCGGTCTGTATTTTCTTTCAATTCTGGGGTTAATAACCCTTGCTCTAGTGGTTTCTTGGAAAATGTCCCCTGCATGTTTAAGGACACCTTTTAGCATTGGCAAAGTCTTAACAGATTTCTCTGAAGTGGAGAAAGTGTCAAACAGGAAGTCCTCTTCAACTGGGTCAGCATGCATGTCCACATCATGATTTAGTGCAGACCTTTCAATTAAAGCGTTGAACGCAGCTGTATCTTCTGTTGGTGAAGTTTTAACAGGATAAGAGGGAGTATCAGGAATAGTCTGTGAGTCCCCCTGGTCAGCAGGGTCTGTCCAGGCTTGAGTCTGGTCATCCTGATCCGTGTCCGCAGGGTAATTATATTGTTCATAATCGTCATACCCCATATCCTCTGTAGTGGGTGTGGGTGAGTATGCAGAAGTGTCCTGGCCATGGTACCTCACAGTCTCAAAAAGGACAGGTGATGTTGCAGAATCCCTTTTCTTCTTGAGTGGAATTTTGTATGATTCCAGAGGTTTTTCTGACCTGATTTTCCTTTGATATATAGTAAGTCTACCAGATTCGGAGTCGATATGTAGCTTCGACTGGTCATTATTTGAGGGCTCTTGGTACATAACGTCCTCTTCTAGAGGATGACTCCTTTTTCCCAATGACACCTGTTTGGGCGTTTCGACCCCAGGTTTAGGGTCGAGGGCCTTGGGGCGTGCAGTCGGGGGCAGTCCGAATTTATCAGTGGCATAGTGTCTTTAGACAGACTGACCTTCTTCGGGGCCGACGTCGATGTAGGCCCGACCGACTTTGGCTTTTCGCCAATAAGTTTTTGGCCCTGCTTCGACTTCGGTGCTTGCGGCGTCGGAGGCATGCTTTTCTGCCTCGACTCGACGTGGTCCTTTGAGGCGGTTTTGTATTTCGACTCGAGGCCTTTGACGAGCTGGGGCCTGTCGACTTGATGCTTTGGATCGAGGACCTTCCGAGACTCGAGTCCTTGTTTGTGTCGCTGTCCGTAGACATCGACGTCTTCGGTTCGACGTGCTTGGTTTTAATGGTGGACTTTAGCGCACCGATCTTCGGTTCGACACTCTTCACTTTCGACCCCGCAGGGTCGTCGACACCTTTCTTCTTAGTCGACTCCGATGGGTTCGAGCTTTTCGACCCGAAGACTGTCTTTAGCAGTTTCGGTTTTGACTCGATGGCTTTCAGTTTCGTTTTGAGCAGTTGAACCGATGTGTAAGAACTGGGACCACCAGTTTTCCGGGGGGTAGCTTGGCTCGAGCAGGAAGGCAGCCAGGGGTTTACGTGTAAAGCAGCTACTCAACACACGCATCCAATGAGACATGAAGTGGGCGCAATAATGGAGACCACACCAGTAGTTGTGTTTGTAAATCAAGATTTTTATATAGACTTTAGATCAAGCAAGTAGTGCATTAGCAAATCATTAGCATTTCATTAAAGTACCTCATTAAAACATTTCATGAATGCCTTTCAAAATGCATTTCCTGTAAAATGGTAAAACATTTCATTAAGTACTTTCAGTACAGCAGAAAACTCCAAAGAACACAGCCTGACGTGTTATACTATTCAGCAGGCTAAAGGTAGTTTCATAAACCATGGATTAACCTGTAGGAAGCAATCATGAGCATTTCCTCTTGTAAATATCAACAGTCTTGCGACCAAAATCAGATCATCGAAATAATACTGGAATGAATCAATAAGTATCACAGTTCGGCCCCATCAGGAACTGTAGAAGCCCGCCCCTGCAAGAAATTCAGTACAGTAAAGTAGATCACCATTCCATTAGCAGGCATGAACAATGCGGGCCACCAAAGACGGCCACCAAACCCCAACAGTCACTGAAGTGGATTATGTGATAGCCCAGTATAAACCCACAGTTCCATTGACAGGCTTCAGGCCTAAAACTGGCAAGCAGAACAATACAGTAGGGAAAGTGTCTGTCCCTAAGCCTCCCAACTCTCGAGGCACATTAAGGGGGGGCGGGGGCCAACGAGGCACAGTCTCAGTTCTCCCCAGGGGAGGGGCGACCTCGGGGCCTTACCCGGCCTACCGCCCTCCTCCCTGGGGGTTACCTTGTGTTCTTCGGCCCTCCGGGGCCCTTGAGTAGATGCTGGTGGAGGGGTGGGGTGTTCGACCCTCCCGGGGCCTCACTCGGCCCGGTGCAGGTGTGGCTTCTGGGCACCAGCGCCGGGGCGAGACCAACATGTGAGGCTGGACGGAGGGGGCTTCTGGGCTCCACGGCCCCCTCCGCGATGAATCCGGGCCTTCTCCGGGCCTGCCGGCAAGCTCTGGGCTGGGGCCAATCATGACCGGGGCAGCTCTAGCCAATCGCGTCGCCCGCCTCGAGGGCACGCCTGCCTTGGCCAATGGCAGAGCGGCGCCTGGGGGCGGATCGGAGGAGCTCCCCGGTCACGTGGGGCCCGCTCTGGATTCAGGCCTACCACGGCGTGAGTGACGGGATACGGCGGCCCTCTCCTCACATACGGGGGCCACCGAGGGGGGTGATCGAATCTGGCGCAGGTCACCACGCGATGGCTGGCAGCCGCGCGGCAGGACGGCCGCGCCTCAGGGGTGTCGCATGGGCGGCGCCGAGGCCGCGACGGGGACAAGGCCTCCTCAGGTGCCTCAGATGGCACAAGCCGCTCCGGGCTGCGGCGGTGAGTGGGGGAATCGATAACGCCTCGTGGAGGTGGAGTCCAGGCGCCGCAGCGCTTCTCGGGGGCCAGATCAGCTAGCTCAGGAGAGGGCGGGGTAATTGCGGTTGATAATGGACCAGCGCTCGACAGTGAGGGGGTCAGGCTACAGCGCTGGGACCGAATTCCAGTCAGGAATGCCCCTTTTTCAGTTAGAATAGCGCTGGGTCACAGAATGAGCAGTTTGTAGCGCTGGATACACAGTTCAGCAGGGCCTGCTGACAGAATAGGGAGCAGAGTAGTTCAGTCAGGGGGAGACAAGTGCGGCAAAGAGGGCCCACTGCAGGCAGGGGGTGCGCAGGGCAGCACAGTCCAGTACCTGGTCGATCCCCCAGTAGTCTCTGGTCAAAAGAAAGTAGTCTTCTTGGCGCTTGGATGGTTCTGCGCCCTTAGATGTTGGTTTCTTGAAGTAGAGGGGGGGTTGAGTTGAAGGCTTGATGAGTTTTCCTCAGACACTGCCGATGGGCCCTGGGGTTCCCTGCACTGGGCCAGTTCAGGGGGCTAGTCTAGGACACCTCACCCAGCTTAAGAGGCAGCACCTAAATCCTGTCACTCCCAGTAGCATGGGTTCCTAACTCGGCCCTCCCGCCTAAAACTCCTGCGTGGGTTCCCCAGGTCAGTGATGCCCCAACTGACTAGAAAAAGTTCCCTCCCTTGCTTAAGTGTGCCCAGGTCAGGTGACCACTCTCTAAGGCGGCAAAAATAGGCTCCGCATTTCTTCTGGAAGGTTCCAGGAGCTTCCCCACTCTACCTATGGACAGGGGATGGGCGGCTGGCATTGCAACGTTGTATGGGGATCCAGCCTGCTCCTGGCAGCTAGGGTGCT
The DNA here is from genome assembly GCF_964261635.1 of Lissotriton helveticus. Lineage (NCBI taxonomy): Eukaryota > Metazoa > Chordata > Amphibia > Caudata > Salamandridae > Lissotriton > Lissotriton helveticus. The sequence goes on from NC_136065.1 coordinate 35,838,367, forward strand.
ACACTAAACAACCACGCTGCAGTAGCAGGGGCCAGTGGCAGCCATGTTTGAAGTAGAGAGCACCTGCACCCTAACACAGATTAGCTATGAAAAGGTGCCCAAAGACCTATGGGCCAACAAAAAGAAGGTGGGAAAAATGAGGCAAGGGCAAAAAACACAGGGAAAGATCACCCTAGGGCTGACAGGTCTAACATGCGTCCCCCCCAGCCGAAAGTGGGGAGAGCTACCCAACCTCTAGGGAGTTCTCGTCACTAAGGTGGAAAAACCGGTTGAGACAGTCAGCATTGGCGTGGTCAGCTCCGGGCCGAGGTTCCACCCTAAAGTCCATCCTCTGTAGGGAAATGGACCACCTTAGCAACTTAGGGTTTTCGCCTCTCATTTGCATGAGTCAGCGAAGGGGTCGGTGGTCGGTTTGAACTAGGAAGTGAGAGCCAAAAAGGTATGGCCTCAACTTCTTCAAAGCCCAGACCACAGCGAAGGCTTCTCGCTCGATGGTACTCCATCGCTGTTCCCGAGGGAGGAGTCTTCTGGAGATGAAGGCCACAGGTTGGTCTTGGCCATCATCATTGAGTTGCGACAGCACGGCGCCTACGCCATGCTCTGAGGCATCTGTCTGCACGATGAATTCTTTTTGGAAGTCCGGAGTGGCGAGCACCGGAGCGGTGCACATCGCGCGCTTCAGTGTTTCAAATGCCTCCTGGCAAGCAGCCGTCCAGATGACCCTGCATGGCTGCTTTCTGGATGTCAACTCGGTCAAGGGGGCCACGATGGTGCCATATCCCTTGACGAACCTGCGGTAATAGCCAGTGAGGCCGAGGAAAGCTCGGACCTCAGTCTCAGTTTTGGGGGGCTCCCAGGCCATGATGGTCTCAATTTTGGCCTGGAGGGGTTGCACCTTACCTCCGCCCACCAAGTGTCCCAGGTGCACGACAGATCCCTGTCCAATCTGGCCCTTGCTAGCCTTGATGGTGAGGCCAGCACGTTGTAAAGTCTGCAGCACCTCCTGGAGATGCTGCAGATGGTCCTCCCAGGTGCTACTGAAGACAGCTATGTCATCCAGATAAGCTGCTGAGAAGGACTCCAGGCCAGATAGCACCTGGTTCACCAACCGCTGGAAGGTGGCCGGAGCATTCTTGAGCCCGAAGGGCATAACTCGAAATTGGAAGTGGCCCTCGGGGGTGGAGAACGCTGTCTTCTCCTTTGCTCCATCGGCCATGGCAATCTGCCAGTACCCTGATGTCAAGTCGATGGTGCTGAGGTACTTGGCTGCTCCCAGCCGGTCAATCAGCTCGTCTGCCCGTGGTTTCGGGTGAGCATCTGTCTTGGTGACAAAGTTCAATCCCCGATAGTCCACACAGAACTGAAGTTCTGGTGTGGTGCCCGGTGGAGCCGCTTTCGGCACCAGCACGACCGGACTAGCCCACGGGCTGCTGGAGGGCTCGATCACTCCCAGCTCCAGCATCTTGGTCACCTCACCCTGGATGCTGTTCTTCACCTTCTCGGACAGCCGGTAAGACTTGGTTTTCACTGGCCGACTGTCCCCTGTGTCCACATCATGGGTAAACAGATGTGTGATTCCAGGCGTGAGGGAGAACAACGAGGTGTGTTGCGCCAATACCTGGCGGCAGTCCCTCTGTTGCTCTGCGGTCAAGGATGGGGAGAGGACAACTCCCTCCACTGAACCATCCTTATCCTTAGCCGCTAGAAGGTCAGGAAGAGGCTCACTTTCCTCCTCCTCACTCCCATCCGTCACCATGAGGAGAGCAAGCTCCGATCGCTCATGATGAGGCTTCAGGCGGTTGACGTGGAGCACCCGGTGAGGCTGTCGGGGGGTCTTCAAGTCCACGACGTAGGTGGTCTGGCCTCGACGCTCCACAATCTTGTACTGACCAGTCCACCGGTCCTGGAGGGCACTAAGCTCCCCAGGCTCCATGACCCACACCTTCTGTCCAGCATCCAACTCTACCGTCCGAGCGTTGCGGTCATACCACTCCTTCTTGACGGCTTGGCTAGCCTCTATCTTGTCTGAGGCTTCCTTCCACAGCTTGGCCATCTGGCTGCGGAATGCCAGCATGTAGCTGACAACATCACGGGGAAGCTTCTTCGAAGTCTTCCCCCACCCCTCTTTGACCAGACTGAGGGGTCCCTTAACGGGATGGCCATAGATCAATTCGAAAGGGCTGAACCCGACTCCCTTCTGTGGTACCTCGCGGTACGAGAACAGCAAGCAAGGGATGAGGATGTCTCATTTCCGCCTCAAGTCTTCTGGCAGGCTCCGGATCATCCCCTTCAAGGTCTTGTTGAAGCGCTCTAAGAGCCCGTTAGTCTGGGGGTGGTAAGGAATGGAGAACCGATAGGTCACTCCGCACTCCTTCCACAAGGCCTGCATGTAGGCCGACATGAAATTTGTGCCTCTGTCCGACACCACAACCTTGGAGAATCCCACTCGGGTAAATATCCCCATCAGGGCCCGCGCCACCACAGGTGCAGTAATGGTCCTCAGAGGGATGGCCTCCGGGTACCGAGTGGCGTGGTCCACTATCACTAGGATGAACCGATGTCCCGCAGAGTTCGGAGGGTCCAACGGCCCAACGATGTCAATTCCAACCCGCTCGAAAGGGGTCCCGACCACTGGGAGTGGTTCCAAGGGGGCCTTCAATTTGGTCCCCATCTTGCCACTGGCCTGGCAAGTCTTGCAGGTCTTGCAATAGGTGTCAGAGGCAACTCTCATCCTGGGCCAATAAAAGTGTGGGACTAGCCTTGCAAAGGTCTTGTCCTGGCCCAGGTGTCCGGCTAAGGGTATCTCATGCGCCAGTCCTATCAAAAAGGCCTGGTAGCACTGGGGGACCACTAAGACCTTCGATGATCCATGTACCGGAACCCATGGCTCACTGTACAGGAGGCCATCCTCCCAATACACATGATAACTGCCAGTCTCTTGGTTGACCGCTTGGGCTTCGGCCTGTCGCCGCATGCCTTCAAGCGTGGGGCACTCTTTTTGCGCCCGACAGAATTCCTCCCGGGTAGCCCCTCCTTCCACATGCCACTCGGCAAGGGTCGGCAAGTCCCCCACGGGAACGACATCCACCTCCACGGACTCCGGGGTTACCTCCGCGGGCTCCCCATCCATCACACGGGGTGTGTCCTCCACAACACTCTCCTCTGGACCGGCATTGGGTTGGGCCGTTGTCTCAGGCTCCAACCCGGGTTGAGCTTCTTGCCGGGCAGCCATGGACCGCGTGACTACGCATGTCCACCCTGGTAATCCCAGCATCTCAGTGTGGGCCTTAAACTCCACTTCCTTCCAGGCGGTATGTTCGAGGTCATTATCGAGCAGACAGTCCACAGGCAAGGCAGGGCTGATCGCAACTCTCAACGGGCCTGACACTCCTCCCCACTCAAAGGGAACTTGAGCCACGGGCTAGTAGCTCATACTGCCGTCAGCCAACACGGCCGGATGGAACACATCAGGTACTACCTGCTCAGGGGACACCAGCCACCTCACTACGGTGCTCATGCTGGCTCCTGTGTTCCTCAGAGCATCCACCTCCTCCCCATTGACCTTCACCCTATACTTCACTGGGACACTAGGAGATAGAGCGACCTGCATCTACTACGAGCAGCATTAACTCACCGTTTGAGCGCAGGAGCGCTGTACGTCACCGCCACCAACCGCGCGCTGCCCTGACGCGACTTGAGCGCCAGGAGGGGCCATAAAGACGCAGAGCCCCCAGCGTCGCGGGACGCCCGGGGCGAAGCCCGGGCAAAGGGCGGGCCCTCTCAGGCCCTCCGAGGACGAGGAGGCCGGGTCGGGTGTACCCCCCGAACATCAACATCTTGATACCAAGTAGGTTATCTAACTTTGCACCTTGGCTGTGATACTCTTGATTAGCTAAAATCATCATCATAGGGCTACTAGCATTCTAGTATTGTACTATCCCGCCCTGAAATCCCTGGAACTAAGTGAATCCCTTCTATACTCAGAGTATTTACATGCTCACTATAATGACTACCAGGGGAAGTAGAAGCAAGACAGCCGCGGGTGGTGCATCCGTGATTGGCCCTATTGATAGCTTCATAACAAGAACAAATGAGGCAATTGACCTCAGTATTTCACTCCTTGAGCTTAGAGTCTCACAAGATCTAGAACACGCGAGGCGTAGGGTCTCTCAGGACCTATTAAATGCCAAACGCTCCTCTCTTGGGAGCATCTTAATGGCAAAAACCCCAGTAAAACACAACGATCTACAAGCAGGTTGCTCTCGAGAGATTCGACCCGATCTCCACACTATTCCCAACGAGATCAATCTATCAGCAACAGATCCCCTAATTGATTGTGACTCTGATGCAAGTAATGATCTAGAAAAGACACCAGACCTAAACATAGATCATACCCCGGAAATTGTTGAAGAAAACAATGTGTCACAGTCAAGACCCAGGCAAGATGGCGCCATTCAAAAACGGACGCAGCAAATAACGAAATCTATTCCCCCTGTTGCTAAAAAACGTAATATAACAAAAGCACAACGTAGAAAACGCATAACCAAACATCCCATGGCCAATGGAACAACCATACATACAGGGACATTAATAGAAGACACTCAGGGGAACCCTCAGGCGTGTGCGGCTAATCCCGACGTATCCACAGCAAATGACCAATTAATTGAAAGAGTTGGCGATCTTCTGGGCATCTTTATGTCACCGATAGAATCTAGACTGGCCCGCATTGAAAAACAACTAGAGGAACTTACCGCTTTTAACAAAAAAGCTCTTAGCGGTATTACTATAAGTAATACAGGCCAAAAAACAACTACTAGTAAACCTATAATTTCCAAAGTGAAAGCCACTCCGCCTGTAGACATTGCGACAAAATCAAAATCAGCCACTTCTGCAAGCGGAGAAGGCCTTTCAAATAACTCGGCTGCAGAAAGTAGCTCCACCCCGAGCTTAATCATTAACACCCAGGCTACAATGACAAATGCAGGGAAGAAGATAGCAGCATCTCATGGCGTGACAAAGAAACCTAACTATCCAAGTGATTTTTTTCCAACTTCCCAAAAACCCCGGTCATCATATGATTCGCCGTACAATTCAAGACAGATTCCTCCACGAATCAATTTGCCACCTGAATGTGGTGCCTATGTGTTGGTTTTCGTTAACGTTCCTACACTTAGATACAGCCAGGAGGAAACTTCTTCCTCCCTGAAAAATAAGATCTAGCATTGGCTGATAGCAAACTGCAACTTTCCGATGGAATGCTCAGGGGAAATAAATCATGCCCAGAGAGTAGGATGGATAGCCCCCTGAAGAAAGAATTCGAGGGGTATTGCATAACCATAAGCTTTAAGAACCCACAATGGGCTGAAAAAACCTTGGCAAGGGCCCCCTCACCCTCAGTTTGGGAATTTAATACCACCCTTCTCCCGTTGGGCTATTTTTACAGGCACCTGATTACAACTCACTCGAACATGGGATCTAATCTAGCCACTCCTTTTTTTGACCAACACCAGATGACAGAAAGTAATTCCCCCTTTCTACATCAGTATTCTAAATTTACGTATCCGAATGTTCCCGTACAAAGACATCAAGCACAAATTCACTCACACTATACGACTCATCCCTATCTGTCTACAATGCCGCACAAAGAATACAGGGATGCCCGGTGGCATCAAGTTGCCGCTGCATCAGGCAACTCCTACAGCATCCCAATTCAAAACAAGTTTAGTGCACTGTCTACTCTGGATTTCAATGATTGACAAAAGATCGATCAGTCCGAAGGGACTACTAGGTATACATCGACTTCAGAGGGGCAGGCGATAGATAACATCATAGATAGAGAGGAAAAGGTCATAGTAACTGTCTCCGATAAAGATACTTCCATTGCTTCCACACGAACTGGATTGGTCGATGTGGCTAATCCAATACAAGTAAAAAATTAGTACTGCGTCAGCAGACAAACTGCTGACTAAACCCATTCCCTTTAGCCATAACCCACCTACCTCCTTAATACACCTAACATTTTGGAATATAGCCGGCCTGCTGGCTAAATTGATGAACCCCAACTTCCTGAACCAAGTTAACATGAGCAGTATCATCTGCCTCCAGGAAACTTGGGCCATCGACCCAATACATACAACAGGATACAAGACCTTTTCTGCAGCCAAAAAATCCCCATCTGGAAGAAGTAGTGGTGGTCTAGTCATCTACATTGCAAATACTTTATGCAACGAGGAAATTTTGCCTCTGAAACTAAAAGAGAACTACCAAATAATCATATTAAAGAGAACCAAACAGAGGATATACGTTATAGTAAATTTCTATAACAACCTGCACGTAGATGACCTGATCAACCTTCTCTCAGAGATTTCCCTAGTTCTTCAAGACTTAAAGGTGCAATATGTGAATAAATCATGCACAATAATCTGGGGTGGCGATTTTAATTTCCACTTATGCGGAAATAATAACACTGATAAGTGTGGAATTAAGGAGGATGATGGCAACAGAATAACACACTTCACACACTCGATTGAGGGCGAAAAAATGAATGAGGTCATAACAGAATTAGAACTGGGCTTTGCAAATGAACTGAGGTCCTCCCGAGTACCCTTTACACCAACATTTAACGGCAGGGGGCTAATGAGCCTGATAGACTGTTTTGATCTCAGCACATAAAGGCCCAAACATCGAACTGTTTGAAGTAGTAAAAAATTCCGCTGAGCGATCACTTCCCAATCATCACCGCCTTGCGTGATTCAAAAAAACAAAAAGAACCTGAGATAATGACAATATTGGACCAACAAAATCTTGAGCTAGGATCCCTGAATGGTTTTACTTTAAAATGGAGAAATATTGATAAAAAAGCCATAACTACAAAAATAGTTACTGAATGCAATGCAGACATTTTAATTTGTCTAGAGCGGGAGACAAAATCTAGTGACGTTATAACTAGTTTTAACGTTATTTCACAAAATATAAAGAAGGCACTTACCAAATCCCATAAACAAAAAAACCGGGTGAAGAAAGGCTGGCTTAGTCCAGCCTGCGCTAAAGCATATTCAAAATTAAAGAAAGCGTTAAGGAGGGACAAAAGAGACAGAGTGGAAGTTAACAGCCTGAGAAAAGAATACGCTCTAGCCCTAAAAACCAGAAAACAAGAGATAAAAACTGACTTATGGGAGCGTCTTAGGAAAAGTTCGGAACTTAAAGATAGCGCAGAGTTCTGGCAAATAGTTAGGTCCCCATATCTTATAGACAAAGAGGATCTACCATCCATTGACATTGCAATCACCAATAACGAAGGGTAAAGCATTTTTCTAAAGTTTTTAGTATAGGGAAACCACATGGCATGGATCATATAGACCCATTGAATCAAGTCACCTATCCACTAACCTTGCACTTTTTACATGATGAGGTAAAAAAAGCACTAAACTCCTCGAAAACAGGGAAAGCCCCAGGGCCAGATGGGGTTCCTGTCGACATTTTTAAACATGAGGAAGATCTCTGGTCCCCCCCTCCTGACGAACGTTCTAAATGCCATCGTAGAAGAGGGCCTGTTAAAATCATGGAAAACATCGATACTCGTCCCGATTTTTTAAAAAGGGGACCGAAACTGCCCGACCTGTTATAGGCCCATCTCACTCCTGGACTCTCTCGGGAAGGTGGCCTGTCAGATTATTCTCGAGAGACTGCAGGAGTGGTCAGCTACGCAGAATATCATATCAGAAATACAGTACAGTTTCCGAGAGGGGCTAGGTACTGTAGATCAAGCATTAAACCTGTCCTTATTGGCAGGAAAGTACGTGGAGGCTAAGGGGGCTGCGTTCCATATGGTGTATGTAGCTTTATCTGCAGCCTTCGATTGTGTTATACACTCGAGGCTGTGGAAAATCATTTTAACAATGGGAGTTGACCCTCTTATAGTGGATTTCCTTCGGGAACTATACACCGGAACTACTGGTAGAGTGAGATTTGGGTCAAAGGGCGAACTCACAGAAAGCTTTAGAGTGGAAAAGGGGGTCAGACAGGGATGTGTGCTGGCCCCCTTTTTATTTAGTGTACATATACTAGGAGTCAAGAGGGAAATACAGAACTAGGTCGCCCTCCACTCAGTAAATCAACAATCACAAAAAGACCTAGTCCTTTAGGCAGTTTATCTTATAGACCTGTGAACATCTATGGATTGTCAAAAGATCATTCCAGCTACACCTCTAATACTAGAGATTATTACCATGTTCCAGTCTATTGCCAAGATAAAAGATAGCCATTCTCTGATCAACATATAACCAGACAGCACAGGACATACATTCACTAGAAGGACAACACTTGAAAAAATGTGAATAGCTAGATGGCACCTCACGGGCGCACCACCAATGGGACCCCTGGTTGGTACTCACCAGGATGGCCCTGTTCTCATCATCGGTGCCACCTAGCTTAACGTAAACATGTCCGAAACCCAAAGGAAAAGAGACAGTGAATGGTGCAGTGTACGCAAAACTTATATGTGACAAGGACTAACAACGTTCAACATATAACAAAAAAACTACTGTGCAAACAAGATACAGAAACCTTTTACTCGCATTCTCTTGTTGCAAACAGTAAACACATATACATAAAAAGGAGAGATGCGAATACTACCTATCGATTCGCACTCTGCTTACAGCCGACATGTTTCATTGCCTTGGTCTTTATCAGGCAATTTCTTCAGGGCAAACAATATTGAGCTGCCACTGCCAGAGGCACTGTGCTTTAAGTGCTGTAAATCAAAATAGAAACGTACGTATGAGGGACTGCCTGTAGTTCCACTGTGTATTCAACACAGCGCAAACTTTAATAATTACAACATAATGGATAATAATTACCTAATTGGCCAGTTTTTCTTTCATACCATTCAAGGGAAACCACTTTCTGAAATCAAGTCACAACTCCCAAGCGGTGAGTGTGGTCTTTTCTCCCTTCAATACTTCTATCTAGGAAAAAGAACGCCACACGGGCGGTGGTTAAAAACGGTATTTCTAGTCTCACCAAAGTTGTCTTGTATAACCCCATCAAATCTGTCCGTTTCGCAGCTTTTACCAGTGGAGAATACTCGTTCGGCGTCTTCTCAGCACCGGAACGCCGAGCGAGTGGTGTCCGCTCTATTTACTTTCCAGACGCCGGCCTTACTCGGCTCTGATTGGTAGGTACAGTCACATGGCTTGCGTGACTTTGTTTCGAGCTTTGCCACAGTATTTACATATCTTTTTCTTAGCGTTTAGATGTGCCACTATTGCGTATCCAGGTACAAGATGCGAGTAATACACATGGCTGGTCAGCGTTATGTTTACAAGTGCCGATCCTATGCATTACCGGCAGATCGAATAAAGTCAGTTAAATTGTGCGGCCATCTTGGAACGGTCTAGCGGGAGTAAAAGTTAGTGTTGTGTGTCCCTGGAACCCACTAGTTACAATAAAGCCATTATCGAACAATCTCATAGCTGTATTGAATATAGATTGGGATCATTGAGACTGGTTACTCCAAAGAGTGCACACGCTTTTACTTCTTAATGCGGGGATTTAACACGTCAATCCCCTTGTATATTTAGGGATTAAGGTAGCGAATATATTAACAGGGTACTCGTCACTCGTTTAAGCATATCGCTAATGGTCACTCGCTTTCTAGATCAACCTCATTAATATGCAAATTAAATGTAAAATTTTTCAGTGTAAATCATTTTCACGCTAATGCATTCTTATTAAAGCTATGTCCCTAGGTTTATAGGAGTGATAGTTCAGGGTGTATTGATTCAAGGTGCAGGGCTTGGCAAACGATATCAGTGGTATTTAATATCAGAATTGCGGACACACTGTGTTATATGTTTGAATACCGGGCATTAGATTGCTGAGCCATGGAACATCTGTACAGGTTGTTCAACGTAACTTATTCCATTCCAAAAGTTCATTTAATCCTCGCTGTTCGCTTCGTTCCTGGTATATCCAGCGTGCTTCTTTTGTTACCAGGCGTCTTTCCATAGACTGCGCCTCGCCTACCACTCTTTCCAGGACCACCCAAGTGAAAGAGTGTTTATTGCGGTGGCAGTGTTGCACCAACTTGGTCGTCAGTTTACCTTGTCGTATTGTACTCAATCAATCAATCAATCAGGTCATTTATAGAGCGCACTACTCACTCACTCACTCTCAGATGCTCTTGTATGCGGAGTTTGATCTTGCGTGTCGTCAGTCCGATGTACTCAAGACCACATTCACATCTCAGCCTATACACTACATTAGTAGTGTTACAATTACTGAAATGATTCAATGTCCATACCCTTCCCGATTGTAGCATAACTGTAGTACTTTTGTTCGTAAGGTGACACACCGAACAACTCCCGCACGGGTAATGTCCGTTCGGTACGGTGGTTGTTTCTGTTTGTGTTTGCTCTATCATCCTGGTATGGACCAGTTTGTCCTTAAGATTGTAAGCCCTTCGGAAGGCAAAGCGGGGTGGAGGCATCTTGTGATCTGGCGTGGAAAGGATGGACCAATGCTTTCTGATGGCCTGGCGAATCCTCGATGCCATAGGGTCATAGGTCATGACCACAGGTAGACATTCTGATTTCTCTTTACTTTGAGATTCTAAAAGGGCTGCCCGAGGAGTATTCAAGGCCCTCTTATTCGCCTGACGGATTACTTTGCATGGATAATCACGCGCTTTTAACCTACTACTCAGTTCTTTAGCTTGTTCTTTATAAACCTCAGTAGAAGAACAATTCCTCCTGTATCGCATGAATTGGCCCACTGGGAGATTGTCCCTGAGGGCCCTCGGGTGGTATGATTGGTAGGCCAGTAATGAATTCCTGTCGGTTGGTTTTTGATGCACACTGGTGGCAAACTTTCCTTCAGAGGCCACAATATCCAAATCTAGGTAGACTGCACTTGTGTGATGGTATTTCCACGTGAACCGCAGGCTCATGTCCTGTGTATTTAACCAGTTAAGGAACTGGAGGAGAGAATCTTCCTCTCCTGACCAGATGAGGAGCACGTCATCGATGTAGCGCCTCCACAGGCGCAGATGGTCTTTAAAGGGAATATTATCAGATTCGATGACGTGCTCCTCAAACTGTCCCACATAGATGCATGCCACGCTTGGCGCCATCGTGGCACCCATTGATGTTCCCGTCACTTGAAGGAAGAGGTCATTTTTGTAGCAAAAAAAGTTTCTTGTAAGCGCCAATTCGACGCATTGTAAGATGAAGCTCTGCGGCGCATCGTAAAACCATTCCTGTTTTCTTAGTGCTTTAGCGATTGCCACAAGAGAAGCCTCCTGTGGAATACATGAGTATAGGGACTCGATGTCGATGGTCACGATATACTCAGTGTCCGGGTCAAAAGGCATGGAATCAAGGACATTAAGAATGTCTGTGGTGTCCTTCACATAAGATCTTTGGGTTATTACCGATTCGCTGAGGTAGTAATCTGCGAATCGGGACAGAGGTTCCAGAATGGACTGGATCCCCGAGACAATTGGCCTGCCAGGGGGGGGGCCTGGCAGGCTTGTGTATTTTCGGAAGGATATAAAAGGCCGGAGTCCTCGGGGTGGTATTAATGAGGAACTCCGCCTCCTTCGCACTTATCCATTTCTTTTCCTTCGCAGTCCCGACAAGTTGTGTGATGATTTCCTTCAGTTCCGGAGTGGGATCTCTAGCAAGAGGTTGGTAGTTAGTTCTAACGTCTAAAAGTTTTCGTACCTCCACTTCGTAGTCAGACGTATTTAAAATCACAATTGCACCGCCCTTATCGGCGCTCTTTATAGTTATTTTATCGTTGTTCTGAAAGGACTTGATGGCATCCCAATTCTCTTTCGTCATGTTTTTGAACCCCATTGAATCGTTCTTATTTTCTATAACTCCAATCTCTTCTAAAACCTTTGCCTCAAAAACTGCGACTTCGGGACCGATCATTGCGTTAGGAGGACAAAAGGTTGAAGGTTTTCTTAGGTTGGAGCTAAATCCCTTACTTTCTTCAAACGGTTGTTTCAAGAAGAATTTCTTTAATTTGATTCTACGCATCGTCTCGTGGAACTCAGTTCGACATTTGAATGCATCATGGTTAGGCGTGGGCACAAAGCCAAATCCCTTATTTAACATCTTCTCTTCTTCAGGTGTCAGAGGGTGATTAGATAGATTAACTACAATGCTCTTCACATTGGTTTCTTCCCTCTGCTCCGCGTCATCCGTGGTGAGGAAGTTTGCCATTGTGGTTGTGGTCGATTGCCCCGTCCTCTTCCTCTTCCTTGTTGTTGTTGGAATCCCGGGCCTTTGTTGGATGCTTGGCCCTGCTCTAAAAAATTCCTCAGGAGTGTATTTAAATCGGTGTTAGATGGTTCTGATTGATTAAAACTCACTCTATTAGTACTAGGGCCTGGTTCAGGATCTTCTTCGCTTGACGTGTTAGCGAACGACCAATTTGAAGGAGTTCTTTTATGCTGTTGGAACCGGGCTCCCCTGCCTCTTCTACTGCCCCCAGTATGTTGTTGTTGTTCTGGGGCTGGTTGATAATGTGAGTCGTTGATGTAAGGGAAAGCCAACTCGTGTGTGTAGCGTTGGAGGTTACGCTGTAGTCCTCTGATTTTCTGTGTCACCATGTATTCTTTATATTCTTCCAGATTTATTTTGATCTTTTCTAGATGTTCCTTGGCATCAGCAAAGCTACTGTCACGATTAATGGTTTCTTCTAATTCAACGATTTCCTTCAAAACCTCTTCGCTTAGTCGCTGGGCTGTACTAATTATAAGAATCAACCAGTCCCTGGTACACTTATTTGCGATATAACTCCAATCGCATCGGAATTGTTTATCATCTAAAAAGATGCGTGGTTCAATTCTAACTATTAGACTAGCAGGTGAAGCTCCCGCTTGATAATATTCAGACATAAGGGCCCCATGTAAGGCAATTCTTATATGCTTCTTTTTTAGGTTACTTAGTTTCTCCCATTCTTCCCTTACTTTATTGGTCCCTATTAGGGGGTTATCACCAAATAGGGAGGGACCTGCTAGAATCGCTGCAATTTGTGCGTCCAAAAAGGCCAGGCAATTCTTATCCATTACAAGTTACTATGTCAGTGTAATAAAATTCGGCAGTTTCAATGAAATGACAGCACTACTAAAAATCAGAGCACACACATATGGCTATTAAGAAAAAACTCTCACGGCTAATCCGCCGTACTCAATGTGTACATATACTAGGAGTCAAGAGGGAAATACAGAACTAGGTCGCCCTCCACTCAGTAAATCAACAATCACAAAAAGACCTAGTCCTTTAGGCAGTTTATCTTATAGACCTGTGAACATCTATGGATTGTCAAAAGATCATTCCAGCTACACCTCTAATACTAGAGATTATTACCATGTTCCAGTCTATTGCCAAGATAAAAGATAGCCATTCTCTGATCACAGGTCTATAAGATAAACTGCCTAAAGGACTAGGTCTTTTTGTGATTGTTGTTCCCCTTTTTATTTACCCTTTATACAAATGGGCTTGAGGCCGCTATGTTGGAAGGAAGTAAAGATCTCCCCTCAATTGGTCGTCGGCATATACCTGCTTTGTTATATGCCGACGACGCGGTCAACTTAGCTAGAACTTCTGTTGAATTACAGCGAGCCCTGGACAAATATTGTGACTTCATGTTGAGTTTAAATTTGACCCAAAATGTAAAAAAAACTTTTACTATGCATGCGGGGAAAAAAAGTGCAAAATTCAAAAGACTATTTGTGAAAGGTGAAGCATTGGAAAGAACATCAAATATACCAATATATGGGAATTGTAATTGTTCGAAAATTTTAAGTGGAAGGCAGCAATTAATGCTAGGAAATTATCCTTTTTAAGAGCAACTACGGCATTAAGATCTTTTGCACAAAAACTGGGCCAGAAACCACCGCTAGAAATGTTAAAAATATACAATGCCAAATGCGTCAGCACCGCCACTTACGGGGCAGGGATATGGGGCCTCGTAAATGCGAATGAATTACAAAAAATAGGAAATTCTTGTTTGAGATATTTACTTGGAGTGCCGAAGAATTCTTCTACATATGCCTGCCACTTAGAGTTGGGCATAGAATATCTAGAAGACATCATAAAAGCCCAACCATTAATGTTGTGGCGTCGAATTTGGGTAACTGAACAATGTCACCTAACAAGATCTATTGTACAAGACATTCAGACACCATTGCAGTAGGATAAAATGGCTAGCCTATGTTAAAGCCCTATTAACAGACTTGGGATATGAACATTTTTTCACAGAGCCATTATCCGTAAATGAGATCTCAAAGGCGGATCTCAAGAAAGCATGCCTCGCACATTTGCGCCAGGTACGTCTGCTAAAAGAGATACAGAAACCGTCTGTTCAACAGGGTCTAATAGTACAAACAGTGTTCTCTGTAGAACCTTATTTGACGTACAGAGTAACCCAATTCGAAAAACTGCTGCTGACACGTTTTAGGTTTAATATGTTCCACTTAATGGTCTCTTTTCCCATTCAGAATGATTGGACATCAAAACTATTACCATGCCCTTGTGATTCTCTGTCAAAACAGTCAACCATACACACAATATTATTTTGTATTTTTTTTATAGCACCTCGGAGGTACTGGCTATTGCCCATATTAAAAAACTGGGGTCTATGCCAATGTCACCCAGCATACTTGGCTTTTCAATATCTTGAAAACGAACTAATAGCAAAAGCGATTGCACGCTTCCTTAAATTTTGCATACGCCATCGCTCAAATCTTTGACATTGATGAGTCTCTGTACTGGCCTAATTGAGACCCGATGAACTTAGTATAAAAATTATGCATTATAGCCAAGACCCTAGGAACTGTGCTTTTTTTATAAACTGTTTTTTTATCCTCTTTGTCTTTTTAAACAGAATAGTAATAACTAATCTCTGTCTTAATTGTTTTTATAAATTGAGCAAATGTGTAAAATGAATTTTATGAACTTTTATGGTATTTCTATCATTGTGAAAAACCAAATAAAGTTGGTTTTGATTTGATTTGATTTGACCTTCACCCTCTGCTGATACTTAGCAGTACTCGATGGTAAGGGCGTCACTGGGACCATCTCTCTATCCCCAAGTGAAACCAGGGTCAGTCCTGTCCACTCCCCTTCCCTATCTAGGGGCAGCTCCAACCCAAGCGCTACACTAGCCACCCCGGGACTCTTGCCACCAATGGGGGCTGGGGGTCGTTTGCGACACTGGGCATCTCCCTTGTACTGTCCGACCTCTCCGCACTCATAGCACCGGACCACTTTTGGCTGCTGACTCTTGTCAGGGTAAGTGGGTTTTGGGGGACAGTTCTGAGATGGGGTACCTACTCCTTTCCCAAACTGTCTAGTTTGTGGGCCTCGTGAGAACCCCGGTCTTATCTCCACCCTCTTTCTTCTGAGGGGCGCTCTGTCCGCCTTTCGGGCCATCTCCCCCGGGGCCCTTGTGTGACACCCTGGTGCTAACCCAAGTATCCGCCTCCTCCGCAAGCTCATGGGGATCAGTAAGCTTGCGGTCCACCAGATGTTGGCGCAGCTCCGGAAAACACTTATCCAAGAGGTGCTCTCTCAAAAAAAGGTTATACAGACCCTCAAAATCACGCACCTCGCTGCCACGCACACAACCATCCAGAGCCTTACGGGCATGCTCAAAAAAATCCACCCAATTCTGCGTGGACAACTTATGGCTGCCACGGAACCTCTGGCGATACCTTTCGGGGGTGAGGCCAAAATGTTTGATAAGCGCCTCCTTCATGGGGGAATACCTAAACTGATCTGCCTTATCCAGATACAGGAGTGAGTCCCTGACGTCAGGAGGTATATACCGGTACAAACCACCTCCCCAGTGTTTCTCAGGCACCCCATGGGCAGTCAAGGCCACTTCATACGCCTCCAACCACCTGGCAATGTCATCCCCCTTGGTGTAGCTCGCTATCACCTCCTTCGGTAACCAGAATCTGGGCTCCTGCTGAGCCTCTGGTACGCTGCCACCATTAGGACTTCCTGGCGCACTCAACTGTAATGCTCTCAGCTCCATTTCCTTGAACTGAAGCTCATGCGCCAGCTTCCTTTCCTCCATAGCTAGTCTTTCGCTCTCTAAAGCCAGCTTCTTATCTTCCCTCTCGTGCTCTAACTTGGCAAGCTCCCACTTCAATCACCTCTCCTCCTTCCTGTCCTCGTACTCCTGCGATGATGCACTCCCCCTGGATACACTACTCCCTGCCCCGGAACGTCTTCCTGGCAACACATTGCCGGACATGTCAATGTTGAGTAGGCCTGGGTCTTCCTGAGTGTCCGCCTCCCCATGTGTGACCTGTTCCCCCTGTTGCCCATCCTCTTCCTCCTCTGGGTGGGCCCTTACCCATGCCCTCAAGGCGGTACAGAGCTCTTCTTTTACAGCTCTCATCCCCACAGGCACCCCCATCCCCTGACAAATCTCCCTTAACTGCACTACAGTGTACCTATCAAGGTCAGCCAGCTGGAACTCCATTTTGTCAGGTGGGGACCCAGATAACCTGAAAGAAAGATTCTAGGCCGTAGGCAACAATGCTGGGTCAACACAGGTTCCTACACACTTTGCAGACTTAGACAGTGGTGGGCAATTGAGTTAGCTTGTAGCACGACAGGTGTCCAATTAATTGCAGCGCACTCTGTCCCACTGGAGGGTGTTAGGTAGCTACAGGTCTTGGATCCCACCGCTCGCCACCAATGTTAGAACTGGGACCACCAGTTCTCCGGGGGGTAGCTTGGCTCGAGCAGGAAGGCAGCCAGGGGCTTACGTGTAAAGCAGCTACTCAACACACGCATCCAATGAGACATGAAGTGGGCGCAATAATGGAGACCACACCAGTAGTTGTGTTTGTAAATCAAGATCTTTTATATAGACTTTAGATCAAGCAAGTAGTGCATTAGCAAATCATTAGCATTTCATTAAAGTACCTCATTAAAACATTTCATGAATGCCTTTCAAAATGCATTTCCTGTAAAATGGTAAAACATTTCATTAAGTTCTTTCAGTACAGCAGAAAACTCCAAAGAACACAGCCTGACGTGTTATACTATTCAGCAGGCTAAAGGTAGTTTCATAAACCATGGATTAACCTGTAGGAAGCAATCATAAGCATTTCCTCTTGTATATATCAACAGTCTTGCGACCAAAATCAGATCATCGAAATAATACTGGAATGAATCAATAAGTATCACAGTTCGGCCCCATTAGGAACTGTAGAAGCCCGCCCCTGCAAGAAATTCAGTACAGTGAAGTAGATCACCATTCCATTAGCAGGCATGAACAATGCGGGCCACCAAAGACGGCCACCAAACCCCAACAGTCACTGAAGTGGATTATGTGATCGCCCAGTATAAACTCACAGTTCCATTGACAGGCTTCAGGCCTAAAACTGGCAAGCAGAACAATACAGTAGGGAAAGTGTCTGTCCCCAAGCCTCCCAACTCTCGAAGGCACATTAAGGGGGGCGGGGGCCAACGAGGCCCAGTCTCAGTTCTCCCCAGGGAAGGGGCGACCTCGGGGCCTTACCCGGTATAACGCCCTCCTCCCAGGGGGTTACCTTGTGTTCTTCGGCCCTCCGGGGCCCTTGCGTAGACGCTGGTGGAGGGGAGGGGTGTTCGACCCTCCCGGGGCCTCACTCAGCCCGGCGCGGTGCAGGTGTGGCTTCTGGGCGCCGGGGCCGGGGCGAGACCAACATGTGAGGCTGGACGGAGGGGGCTTCTGGGCTCCACCCCTCCGCGATGGATCCGGGCCTTCTCCGGGCCTGCCGGCAAGCTCTGGGCTGTGGCCAATCAGGACTGGGGCCGGGGCAGCGCTAGCCAATCGCGTCGCCCGCCTTAGCCAATGGCAGCGCGGCGCCTGGGGGCGGGGCGGAGGAGCTCCCCGGTCACGTGGGGCCCACTCTGGATTCAGGCCTACCGTTGCCTGAGTGACTGGATACGGCGGCCCTCTCCTCACATACGGGGGCCGCCGAGGGGGGTGATCGAAGCTGGCGCAGGTCATCACGCGATGGCTGGCAGCCGCGCGGCAGGACGGCCGCGCCTCTCGGGTGTCCCGTGGGCGGCGCCGACGCCGCGACGGGCACAAGGCCTCCTCAGGTGCCTCAGACGGTGGTGTTCAGGCGCCGCAGCACTTCTCGGGGGCCAGATCAGCTAGCTCAGGAGAGCACGGGGTAATTGCGGTTGATAATGGTCCAGCGCTCGACAGTGAGGGGGTCAGGCTACAGCGCTGGGACCGAATTCCAGTCAGGAATGCCCCTTTTTCAGTTAGAATAGCGCTGGGCCACAGAATGAGCAGTTTGTTGCGCTGGATACACAGTTCAGGAGGGCCTGCTGACAGAATAGGGAGCAGAGTAGTTCAGTCAGGGGGAGACAAGTGCGGCAAGAAGGGCCCACTGCAGGCAGGGGGTGCGCAGGGCAGCACAGTCCAGTACCTGGTCGATCCCCCAGCCGTCTCGTCAAAAGAAAGTAGTCTTCTTGGCGCTTCGATGGTTCTGCGCCCTTAGATGTTGGTTTCTTGAAGTAGAGGGGGGGTTGAGTTGAAGGCTTGATGAGTTTTCCTCAGTCACTGCAGATGGACCCTGGGGTTCCCTTCGCTGGCCAGATCAGGGGGCTAGTCTAGGACACCTCACCCAGCTTAAGAGGCAGCACCTAAATCCTGTCACTCCCAGTAGCATAGGTTCCTAACTAGGCCCTCCCGCCTAAAACTCCTGCGTGGGTTCCCCAGGTCAGTGATGCCCCAACTGACTAGAAAAAGTTCCCTCCCTTGCTTAAGTATGCCCAGGTCAGGTGACCACTCTCTAAGGCGGCAAAAATCAACCCCGCCTTTCTTCTGGAAGGTTCCAGGAGCTTCCCCACTCTACCTATGGACAGGGGATGGGTGGCTGGCATTGCAACATTGTATGGGGATCCAGCCTGCTCCTGGCAGCTAGGGTGCTACACTAAAAGACCACGCTGCAGTAGCAGGGGCTAGTGGCAGCCATGTTCGAAGTAGAGAGCACCTGCACCCTAACACAGATTAGCTATGAAAAGGTGCCCGAAGACCTATGGGCCAACAAAAAGAAGGTGGGAAAAATGAGGCAAGGGCAAAACACACAGGGAAAGACCACCCTAGGGCCGACAGGTCTAACACGATGGCTCATGTGATATATTCTTAGCCGGGCCTGGACGCGGGGCTATAGAATGTTCTTGATGATCTTGGCTAAGGCCTTCTGGCGATGCCTCGACCTGAGCCCTTGGAAGTCTTTGAGTGTCTGTTTCGGGCCCCGTACCTACTGTTGGGCCTGGTTCATCGCTTGAGTCGTCATCAACGGCTCCGATGGGGGATACGTCGTCCCTTACCTCGATGACGTTTTCATCTTCGACGTTGTCTTCATCGTCCTCATAATAATTGGAGTCATGCTCCGAACGTGATCCGACTGCTGTTCTGGATCTTCAGTCTCGACGACCTCATCGTCCTCTTCGTCGAAGATATTCACCGGGTCGGGAGCTGGCTTCGACATAGTTTGCCTCACTGCGCGTCGGAGTCTAAGCGTTTTCTTCGACCTGAATCGAGCACAAGCTAGACAGTTGTTCTCATCATGCTCTGGTGATAAGCACTTGTTGCACACCGGGTGTACATCGATTGTGCGGGTACTTAGACTTACAGAGGGGACATCGTTTGAACGGGCTCCGTTCCATTGACGGTTGGGCCTCCGGTGTCGAAAAGGCCATGCGGCTCTCTTCGACGTCCTGCTCAAGAAGAACTAGAACAAGAACTCGGCACCGATCGAAACAATACCGATGACCCCGAAGGCCTTTTGGCCTTTGGAAAAGTTACCGAACTTAAGTAAAGTACATCCGAACCCAATGGCGGAAAAAAAATATCTGAGGATGGAGAGGATGCCCATGCTCACTGAAGTCCGGGGGAGTAGCCACCTATCTCGTGATACTTCGAAGACTCTTCCAGGACAACAATGTGCAATCATCCGGACCCAACACTAGGCGGCAATCTATGCAGAGATATGAATTCAGCAGCCCACATGCCTCGAACACATCCTTATGCAGAATGGTTGCTCCTAAGATTTTGACTCACCTCCACATTTTCACAGCCCTCGGCGGCTGCTCTGACATCTTGAGAGTTGTTAATATCCTGCGATGCCCCATAAGCCGCGGTTCTGACATCTTGAGAGGTGCTACTAACAGCCGAGGCCCCCTCATCTTCCATGCTTGTATCAGGCTTTTGAACAGTAACATTCTCAGGAACACTACTCTCGTGAAAACCCAAGTCTTCATAGACGGGTGTATTAGGCGGAACTATGGATTCTTCCTCATCCTCCAACTCCAAGAGCATGCTTTGCTCAGCCGCCAAGCCGTCATTCGAACACTCGCTAGAGCTGCTGTACCGCTTAAATCGGGGACACCTGGCGCGGCCACTGCTTAGCAAACCCACAGCCAAAAGCAGTAATGTTGCAACCCATATACTTAGGTTCTTCTGGTTGAGCATTCTCGTCCATTACCAAAGGGCTTATGGTTCTGTAATAGCTACTGATGGGGGGCTGTGAGCCACCAAACCAATGTTTTCTCGCAAATGGGGCGTAGCTCTTCCTTTCTGCCATGGCGACCCTTCACGTAGTCCAACGGCTGCTTGCTACACCAGGCTCCTGACAGAGGCTTATATGTATTCTAAGAAACCCCAACCCCTAAAAGAGGCGTATACCTCTACACCCCAACAGGGACACAGGTCTACAGGGCGGTGCTGCCACGCCTCTGTCTCCAAAAACAACCCGCCCCCCTGTGACTCATACGCCCCCTTACGGGAAAGCTGCGTACCCTTGTCAACACTAGTGCCACCTGTCACTTGTTTGCGGCCAGCAGTCAGCGCCAGCAAGTTGCTGCCAGACCTGTCAAATTTAAGGACAGAGTTTGCTGCCAGACCAGTCAAATTTAAGACTAGACCAGTCAAATTTCCGGCCAGCCATTTCCTGCCAGACCTGTCACTTTTCCTGCCAGGAGTTTGATGTGAATGGTATCCCTTCTTACTACTCTTGCATTAAGACCCAAAGCACCTTTGCTTCACCACTGTAAATATCCACAAAACAAATAAATTATCCCTTTTAATTAGTTTTCACAATTGTGATCTGAGAACCTGTAAATTTATGATGAGAGCAGGTAGGAAGAGTATGTGTATGGTATTGAAGCAATTAAAAATATACAAAACACGTTGTATAGTGACAGCTAAGAAGTAGTCTGGTTTGAGCGATACTCCTTAAGTTGCGCATTGAATATTACATGGCGACTTTATTCCACAGTACGTACCTAAACTTACTACTTAAACATTACAGGAAAAAATAAACAAAAAGTGGACGAATGCAAAGTGCTGTGTGATCAAAACCATAACTGGGTGATGTATGCTTGTCTTGAAGACATTTGGGGCCTCATTTATGAGACTCCTTGCGCTTCTGAAAGTCACTTTTTGTGACGTTCCGTGGCGCGGAGGCCTGCGTGATATTTATCAGGCAGCACTAAGCCACTTTTTTTGGCTTAATGCTGCCTGATAAATATCAGTCCCTTTAACGCAGTGTTCTGCGTTAAAGGGGCGTACAATGGGTGTTGCTGGGGGTGTTCCCAGCCACATCCATGGCATTTTGACACTGCCCCAAATTTACGAGAAATCGTAAATCTGAGGCAGTGCCAAAAGCGTACGCCTCCCCAGGGGAGGCACAAGGGAGGCGCAACGGGGAGAAATATCTTTATTTCCCCTTGCTAGGAAAAGCCTCTTGTGATTATTTTTGTACACAAAGGTTTCCCTTCCTGTACAAAAAGAATCATCCCTGCAACGCAGGCACCCTTACGCCATTGTGCAAAGGTGCCTGCGTTGGCGCACTGCAGCCCATTGTGCGCAGGGGAAAAGGACAGGAATGGGCCGTATCTTATAGCTACGGCGTACTCCTGCTCTTTTCCTTTGCTGTAGAAAAGCGCAGCAGGAAGGCCCGCTGCACTCTCTACGGCAAAACCTCATAAATGAGGCGCTTAGAATTAAAGCGGAAGAGAAAGACATTGCAATATAGAAGTCTTCTAGATTGACATGTTATGTTATCGGCCATTAGTGTGGCCCTTGTTACTCTCCGTATGGATTACAGAAGGAGCCATATTATGGTTTGGAGAGGAGTATTATTGTTTCTGCCTTTTGTAGGCAGAGTTGGGTGTGGTACTGGCTCCAGGTATACTCACATCACAGCAAATCTGACACTGCTGGTCTGCATGCTCATGTGTAGAGGTTATGTGAGAAACATGATAGGTCACACTTTAGGCAGCTTGTTTACACTTAAAATTGCAGAGGTGTTGCTTGGCAGATGTATTACCCTGTTGGTGTTATTTTCAGTTTAAATAATGTTCCCTTTGTAAAATGCGCATTATTCATTTGAAATGACATTGCAGTGAAGAACAGAACTGTGTTTTCTTGACATATGCGAATTAGACCTCAATTAGGCTCTGACTCCATCTTGGATTGGGAAAGAGCCATGTTTTTATTTCTCAGTGACACCGTTCAAAGCAGAATGTACCCTGATGCTTTGTGTGGATATGCTGCATTTTATTTGAATTGTTGCTTTTCACTGCCTCTTACTGCTCACTCGCTGTAGTCCTATCCATTTCTAAGGCTGATATTGTTTATGTGGCCAGATTTGTGCTAAAATGTCCGATAACTTCAGGTCAAGGAGAGCTAATTATTATCGTCTTAGAGAGATAGTGCTAGGATGGTGGCATTGAATGACGTATTACATTTGTATTCTGATTGGACAACATGCAGTACATTGGCACACCCTATGCTAACTGCACGATTTAAGTTGCTGTTATGGTTAAATTTGTTACAAAAAGATGCATGTTAACGGGTGTTCCAGAGAGATATTTTAGACTCTTTCCCGAGCCGCTAGGGATGTAGTTTGATACTCTATTGATTTGCTGCATATTCTGGGCTTAGACCAGTTTTTTTTTTATTTTGTTCATGCTGTTTTTTCCTAATGACTCATTTATTATGCAATTGAAACTATCTATTGTTTTACCTTCTGTATTGCACTTCAATCTTTTAATAAACCTTCATGGTTTCTAAATTGCTGATCTTGAACCTTTTTAAATTCGAGTTGACTCAAACATCAGCATTGACTTATACATGTATTGGGATTTGCTGGACACGTTGGGCCCGATTCACAAAGGTAAACTGAGACAAACATCTAACTTTACAACTTTCGTAATTCACAAAGGGCATTTACGAGTAGTAAAGTTAGACTTTTGTCTCAGTTTTGGTCTCAGTTAAACTTAAGACCAAAATTTAAGTTTAACTGAGACGAAAGTTTAACTTTTCTTCTCGTAAATGCCCTTTGTAAATATTAAAATGTGTAAAGTTAGACTTTCATCTCAGTTTACCTTTGTGAATTGGGCCCTTTATTTCTACCTCATCCTATCGACCTTATCATAGCTAAAGACAACATCATTCAACTTGAGGACATTTTACCCTGTGACTGGTTGGATCACCACCAAATATCTTTCTGCATCCTGGAAAAAGGTCATGCGCAGACAGGGCCAACCACGTAAAATCAAACAACTGTCTCGTAACCCGAGATCCATCAACATTAGTGGTCTAACATCCATCAGCAAGAATAGTCTTAAGTCACCCCCTAACATGACCAATCTGGACTGATCACCACATTAACGATATGACTAGTATTTTCGACTATTGCGCCTAAGCAACTCAAAAGGTTTCCGATCAAACAATCCAAACTTGGGTTCAATAGCTCCCTAAATGATGAACGTTGCAAACGTAGGCTTTCAGAGAGACTTTGGAGAAACTCTCTCCATTTCCAGCCTCAATCAGTTAAGGAAGATGAGAAGCGCATACAACAAACATTTTCGCAATGCTAAAACTGATCACTTCAGGGCTCAGCTTGACAGCGCTAAAAGCAGACCCAAGAAGCTCTTCGAAATCATCAAACAGCAAGCTAACCACTCTACCGACCATAGCTCGACACATGTGATCTCCTTTCCTAGAGGAGAGGACTTCTCAGCACACTTCTCTGAAAAGACAAGGAAAATTGAACTTGAGCTGCAACCTACAACTCCACATTTGCTCCCTGTGAACTCCTTCACATCATTAGAGGAACCTACGGAACCCCCTGCAGTGAGCGCACCTTCCTTCCACATAATTTGCGCTCCCAAAAACAACGCATCTTGGAATACTTTTCTTCTTCCAGATGACACGGGGCTGCTCCAATCTCTGGTGTCCTTAAAACCTTCTAATCCCTTCAGCCATCCACTACCAGCCAAGTTTTTTAAAGATTTCAATTCAGCCATCCTCCCACTGTGGTCTCGGATCTTCCAAGAAACCCTCTTACATAGGAGGATTCCAGATTGCCTCAAGTCGAGTCAAGCCACCCCATCCCAAAGAAGCCCAATCCCGACTTAGCTGATCCTAACTACTTCTGTCCGATCACCAGTATCATGACTCTAGCCAAACTGCTTGGGAAATGTGTCCACACACAGCTCTGCAACCATATTGAGAAATTTCAACTCTTTGACCGCTACCACTTGGGTTTCAGAGCAGGGCACAGTACTGAAACAGCACCAACTCACATCGTTGATGACACCTTGAGATCTCTTGATCAAAATGTCCTTGTCTTCTGATAATTCTTGACCTGTCCTCAGTATTTGACACTATTAAACAAGAAAACCTAATTGCTCTTCTTCAATATAGGATGGGATTTTCGGGCCAATGTTAAACTGGTTTGCCTCTTTCGTAGAGAACCGCAACCAAAGAATCAAAGTTAACCAATCCCTTGCAACCAATACCCTGGTCACCAATGGAGTACCTCAAGGCTTCACACTTTCGCCCACTCTTTTCAACCTTTTTATGGAACCTCTCTCCGATATTTTGAAACGGTCTAACATCCAGTACCATATATATGCGGATGACACTGAAGTATATTTGAAGATCGCCTCTCCAGATGACAAAAAAACTCTAAATGATGCACTCCTAAAAACTCAACAATGGTTAACTCATAACCATCTATTGTTCAATACTCTCAAAACTGAATTCCTTCTGATTGCCCCCCCAAACACTCTGCACCTACCCATGACTGGCTAAAACAACTTTCTACTCTTAACTGCACACCGCATGTTGTTGACTCCGCTAAATCTTTAGGTATAGCCTTGGACAAATACCTAAAAATGCTAAATCACATCAGTGCTACTTTTAGGGGAGCCAATCTTCATCTCAACATCCTTAGGAAAATCAAGCCTTTCCTTCCTCCTGAGGACATCCGGCCAGCTGTACAATCCCTAGTTCTCACACTTGGAATATGGTTTGGTGACCTTGCTGGGCTACCTAAAACTCCACTTAGAGCCACATTGAACACTTCGTCCAGACTCATCACTGGCTCTAGAACACTTGACCACATTACGCGAGACCTAATTCAACTAAACTGGCTGACCATTGAAGCGAGGATCAGGCTCAAGATAGCTTGCCTGATGCACAAAGCTATTCATCACAACACCCCTTTTACCTGGCAAAAAACTTGAGATATCTGGCTCGAGATGAAACTTCAGAAGCTCTAACACCCTATTGTTGAATCCTCCCAAATTCATTAAGAAAAGAACTTACAATTGTGCTTTCTCTGGTCTTGCTCTAAGAGTATGTAACGCTCTTCCCCCAGAGATCAGAACCATCTCATCTACTGCCATGTCAAAGGGCTACTCCTGAATGACCTCCAACAGTATTAACATGGATATTATCTCAATCTCCTTCTTTCTCCGGTCTGGATACTCTCTTTTAACGTGCTGTTTCAATTGGTTTTATGTTTCTTCTCTGTTGAAACTATTCTGGTCCCACTAATCTAGCTGACTCCCCATGCCCCCCTTTGACCTTGTGTTTTCCCCTCTTGACCTTTTGATTAAGTTCTCTCTTCTGATCCATTTTGTTGTTGTACTCATATTTACGCCACTTTGTACAGCGCACTGCTACCCGTTAACTTTTCAAATAAATATAACCTTACAGAGATAAAACCCTGTATTACTCGCCTTGTGGGCCACTAGTTTTGTTTATTCTTCGAAAAGATACAGAGACAGGTTTTTACAGCTACCAGAAATAAGAAGATGTCCTCCTTTCATGGCGTTTGCCAGACAGGACAGGTAAAGGCGAAAGTATATTTTATTGTTTTATAGCCTCTGCAGCCGGGGAGGCAGCCATAGGAATCACATATCAGTTAGACATCACAGGTCCTCAGGCCTTGGGATGCATCCATAAATGATTCCGGGGGCACACGTATATTCCTGAATCAGACTGCATGACCCAGTGTTTAGTAATTGTAAAGTTATTTAGTCCCTGGCGGCACAGCACCCAGGATAATATACTGCCAAACACTTATAAGGTCCCAAAGGCCACAGCACTGTAAAGCAAAGCACATGGGTAAATGATATTCTCATTTACACCGCAAATAGCTTTAACTCTCGCAAATTTCTAGACCTATTGCATTGCAAATGCTTGTTAATGCTTACAAGGGCAGGGTGAATTGTATTGAAAACGTAGAACATGCGTTTCTGTTGTACATAATCTAGCAGTGAAAATCTCATTTTACACTGCGTAGGCCTATCTTTCCCATAGGCTAACACTGAGATACCTTATTAAACTTAATAAGTGATAACTTCAGTTTGGGGACAGATAGGGAAATATGTTTACACTTAAATACATTTTAATAAAAAATTACAATTTTGAAAACGCCACTTTTAGAAAGTTATTTTTGCACTTTATAGAAAGTTTGCATTTTTCTGCTCAAATCACTTGTGCCTGTATGCCAGTGTCCTCATTTACATGACTGTGATTGGCTCACGTATTGTGGGTTGTGTATTCCTTCCAGACACTGAGCAAAGCATGTGAGGGGAAAGGACCTTCCTGATAGAATGGTTGGGGAAAAGCTGGACCCTACCTCAACTACATTTCTAAAGACTCTGCTTGCAGCACACACAAGGGAACCTAACATTAGGCTGGCCTTGCCTTGCCACCCTGGACAGTTGTGAGACACGACCAGGGGATGGGGAAGAACTGACCAGAACTAGCTTTAGGGTTCGTTGGGGACTTTCCCCACACAAAGCTGACACTAGTATGAAACTGGGACCTTCAAAGCATACCATCAGAACACTCCTATTAGTTTGGAAGATTCAGAAGGACTGCCCTGCTGCTGGAAGGACTGCATTGCTGTCTGAAAAAAAGGACTGGACCTGCTTGCCTTCATCACAAGGGTTGGTCAGCTGATGCCCTGTGTGACCAGTACCAACTTGACTGGCATGGACCTGCCTGAGCCTTTTGTTGACCTCTGTCTGAAGTGAGTCCTGATTCACAACAGGTAACCTCAGGTCCTGGACCGTTGGCTGGCATCAGTGGAAGCGCCTCCTGCAGAAAAGGTGAAGAAACAGATGTCTTGGGCTCCTCTTGGCTGCAAAGCCATTTCTTTGTGCCACAAATGGATTAAAAATGCAAAGCTTCAGTGGGACTGGATATTCACTACGACAACAACCGTTCATGATGACTGCCAATGGGAGGCCACTGCCACCCAGAACAGCGCTCGTTGCAAGGACTTGAGAAAGTAACTTCCTAGTGGGACTACCATAGTCCTTGAGTCAAATCTACACTCCATTGCTATTGTCCTGACCTCGTAACAATATTCCACTTCCCCATGACCAGATACTTGAAATTGGGCTTTGTATTTCTTGGCGCTATTTCTACTAACATCTTTTAAAATGAATAACTTTGGTTCTATTGATTGGATTCATGTTCTTTTGGTATCATTTTATTTAATAAAATAAACTCTATGTTTCTAAATTGCTTTGGGATTTTTATGGTTCACCCTCATAAGGATTGTGGTTGTTGCTTGAGTGGTGTTCTCACCCCATCAACGAATATCCCAATATCATACAGATACAATAGAGTGAAAGCTAGTGAGACCACTTGAGTAGGTGTAAAAGCACAAGACTTGGTAAAACCACAGGAGGCGGTATAACAGAGAGAGACCTTGAGAGACCACAGGAAGCATAACTCAGCGAGACCTAGTGAGACGACTGGAGGAGGTACAAGAGAGCCAGGCCTTGTGAGGCCACAGGAGGGGGTATAACTGAGCGAGGCCTAGTGTGACCACTGGAGGAGGTACAACAGAGCCAGGCCTTGTGAAGCCACAGGAGGGGGTAAGACTGAGCGAGACCTAGTGAGACGACTGGAGGAGGTACAAGAGAGGCAGGCCTTGTGAGGCCACAGGAGGGGGTATAACTGAGTGAGACCTAGTGAGAACAGTGGAGGAGGTACAACAGAGCCAGGCCTTGTGAGGCCACAGGAGGGGGTCAGCAGAGCCAGGCCTGATGAGAGCACAGGAGGGTACAACAGAGTCAGGGCTGATAGGAATTTTACAAGGCATACAACAGATTCAGTCCTTGCGAGAGGACATGAGGGGAAAATAGAGCTAGGCCTTGTGAGACCACAGGAGGGTAAAACAGGGCCATACCCTGTAAGACCAGAGAAAAGTGCACCTCAGACAAGCATGTAGAGAATAACCAAGACAGGACTTGAGATCACACGAATAGACAGCAGAGTCCGGCCTCTTGAGACACCAGGAGGAATACGATGGAGCGAGACCAGTAACTCCACAACCAGGCCTTAAAATACCTGGGGGGAAGAGCACAGCCAGGCCTCAAGGCTGGAGGTGGGTACAACAGAGACCCGGGCATGAGATCACATGAGGATAAAACAGGGCCATACCTTGTGAGGCCAGAGTCCGGTGCACCTGAGAAAAGCCTGGTCAGACTACAGGGGAGTATAACCAAGACAGTACCGGAGATCACAGGAAAGGAGAGCAGAGCCAGGTCTCAAGAGACACCAGGAGAAATACGATGGAGCGAGACAAGTGAGACATCAGCCAAGCCTTACAACACCCAAGGAGGGGATGGCATAGCCAGGCCTCAAGACTAGAGGAGGGTACAACAGAGACAAGGGCACAAGACTACAAGTGGGGTACAGCAGAGACAGGACTCATGAGATCACAGGATGTCTACAAACATCAGGCAGAGTTCACAGGAATCTGTCCTTCTCTGGACTGGCCCTTACCCCACAAGTCTCTTTCCATGTAAAACCTCAGTTAAATGATCCAGAGACATGTTTGTGTCCTACTGCTCTCAGATAACATCATTTCTCAGTTGATGAATCCCCGTTTCTAATAAAAAAAACAAGCTCCAAATCTGAATCCTCCCCCTAGTTCAATCCCACCCTCTCTTTTGTTCACCGACGAGTCCAACAATCTTCAGCGCAGCAGCAGATGTCTGTTGTGCTTATGGAAGTGCGACTGTTAGTCTGAAGCAAAGCTGGAATAAAGAAATAGGAACCAGTCTCCTCTTTGGTAAAACCTGGGCTCGTTCTTCTTAATACTTTTAACTTTTGTTCTGTGTCTTGTTTACTGGCAGCTGCCAATATTAGTGAGTCCGATGCGGCAAAGCAATGCTGCACTTTTCTAGAATCTCACACCACCTTAGCTGACAGATTTCACTCAAACAGAAACACTAGAACTGTTCTCCTTGCAGTGCTAGATGATATTAGAATTGCTGTGAATGTCATCAACCCAAGACATGAAGAACATATGTTTGTTGACATGTTTTGTCACTTTTAACCCCTTAACTGCTGGGCTTCCCCCGACCCCCAGTGCTGAGCACTTATTTGGGTATTTGGGGGAGTTCCAGCTTAGGACCCTGTAACTTTTTGTCCATATAAAGTATCCACATCAAATTTGGGTACTTTTCTTACAACATCCGGAGGAATTTAAAGGTACCCAGGGTTTGTGGATTCCCCTGGATGGGACCCAGAAATTAGCCAAAATACAACTAAATTTTTAATTTTGGGGAAGAATGGGAAAAACATGCTGCAGATGAAAGAGTTTGTTTTTTCCCTGCAAATGGTATCAACAAATGGTTTGTAGTACTGATATCACCATCTTCCCAGCTTTCAGGTACTGACAGACTTTTGTCAGAAAACCACATTTATTTACAAAGTTTTGGCATGTTAATGGGACAAAGTCCATTTTTGATTTTTTTTGTGCTTTCAACCTCCTTTTAGTTATTGGTAAAAATGGGTATGAAAGCAATAACGGATCCTGAAAAGCTATAATTTTTTTTAAAGTAGACAGAACTTGTAGTACAGTAAAGGGTCATTTGTGTAGAATCGTCAAGGTTTTCTTATAGAAACTAACAGTTAAAAATAGGAAACATTGAAAATGAGTTGCAAATGTAGCCATTTGTGCCAACTTTGTCACCTGTAACTTCTTTTAAGTATGACAGATTTTTTAAAGCAATATACTGTTACATCCACAGGACCCTTCTGGTTGTGGAGATATGTAGGACTTGTAGGTTCACCAAGAATCCGATGTGCCCAGAGCCAATAAGGAGCTGCGCCTTGCTATGGTTTTTTATTGTGTTCCAGGTATACAGCAAACCACTTGGTAAAATATTAAGCATGAAAAATAGGTATTGAGGAAAACTATGTATTTCCGAAATGGGAACAACATATGGAGTTTAGAAGCAGTGGTTATCTGCACAACTCCATATATGTGGGTACCTATACCAGCATCTGAATTAGAGGACTTTTTTGAAAATTATACTTATTTACACACTGTCCTACATTTGAAAGGGATAAATGCATAGGAAGTCAATTGGCAAAAAGACTTCTACTATTCTATGTTTCTCAAAGTCTCCCGGTAAAAATGGCACCTCACTTGTGTGGGTAGGCTTAGTGCCAGTGACAGGAAACGTCCCGAAACGCGATGTGAACACACCATATTTTTACAGTGAAAACTGACCCTTGAAGTGCCTAGTTGTCGATTGTTAACCCTAGCTCTGCCGGTACCTAGGGAAACTAGCAAACCTATGCATTTTTTAAAACTAGACACCCAGGGGAATCCAGGATGGGGCGACTTGTGTGGCTTTTACCAGGTTCTCTTACCCAGAATACCTTGCAAACCTCAAACTTTGTAAAAAAACACACATTTTTCTCAAACTTCTGTGATGGAAAGTTCTGGAATCTGTGTGGATCCACAAAATTCCACCCACCCCACATTCTCCAAAGTCTACTGATAAAAATTATACCTCACTCGTGTGGGTGAGTCAAGTACCCGGGACAGCCAAGGGCCCAAAACATATTGTGGAGACATCAAAATCATATATCACAAAAACACCTGGTTTTGCAAAGGGAGGTGTGACGGGGCTGGACGTCCCTCTGCGGAACACGACAACCTACAACAGGACTGGTGGTCAGAGGTCCCATTGTCACCCATTTCTCTCCCCTCTCAACAGCGCGACCCCACATACCTGGAGGACGATTGGAAAACTAAGGAAAGCGGACACCGTTGGGAGTACGAAGAAGACAAGGGACTGGGCGCCTTTAACAGCGTCTTCCAGAATGACGAGACTCCTCCCCTCACCGACGTCATTAGAGCAGCTGAGCCAAAAGAAGGACGAACCCGGAAGAGGAGAAACGGCGTATCCCCGGAGGAAGGAGAGCTGGACGAGCGGAGATGGAGTGTATGGTCGAGGGTCCTTGAGGACAGCATTGAGGAAGAGGACGAGACGAGCCCAGGCGACTACAGCAAGCCAGGAGGCCAACGTCCCCACGAGCCGCCCCGCCACGCTCCCGCGGGAGGAGCGTGGCTCTCAGAGGTACGGGGCAAGGTAGCGGGTTGGGTGGGACGGCGTTTGCAGCCTGCAGAGTAGAACCTGCCCGCCAGTGTAAATATATTGTACAGCCGTGTGAACTCCCTACCCCTCCCCTCACGAGCACTAGAGCACCCGGAATAGCTGTACAAAACACCTGAGCACTTGGTTTCCCTCACACCTGGTCCCACTGAGAGACGTGATCGAACGTCCCAGTAACCCCAGTCTTTCTGTTCTCTTCTCTCCCTGTTTATTTTGGGTTCCTGGATCGTCGGACCACCCTGAGGCCACGACCTGACCGGCAGAGTCACCCTGGAGCCCCTCAAGAACATAAAAACGGATCCTGCAGTTCTCGCTAGAGAGAGACTGACAAGCAGGAGAAGAAAAGCCTACATAAAAATAAAGCCTTCTTTGAAATCCTTGATCAAAGCCTCAGACTCTGTTACTCCCACTCCAACTGCCCCATTACAGGAGGGCACTTGGGTTTTTGGCCCCGGACTCAGAGGCCATCTAGGGAAGCCTGCCAAACCCACACATTTCTGAAAAGTAGAAGCCCTCGGGAGTCCAGGGGGGTATGGCTTGCATGGATCGGGCTAGGGGATTCCCTAGCCCGAATCCCCTGCAAATCACAAATATAGCTATAGAAACTCACATTTTACTTAATTTCTCTGTGGGAATGTTGTGGGATCACCAGCCTGACACAAATTTCCTACCACCTAGCCTTCCTCCAGGTCTCCTGATAAAAATAGTACCTCACTTGTGTGGGTAGGCATAGTGGCTGCAACCGGAAATGGCCCAAATCGTACTGTGGAGACTTCAAAATGACCTATCATAAAACCACCTGGTGTTGCAGGGGGGTTCACCTGTTTTTTTGGCCACAAGGCTCGCGACGGTTTAGGAAAACCTACCAAACCCATACATTTTTTAAAACTAGACACCCTGGGGAGTCCAGTGAGGTATGGCTTGCATGGATCCCCTAGCGTTTTCTTACCCAGAATGCCCTGCAAACATCATATTTAGCTATAAAAATCACTTTTTCCACACATTTGTGTGGATTAATGTGCCGGCACAAATGGCCTACCACCCTTGGTCTCCGAGTAAAATGATACTTCACTTGTGTGGCTCTCTAATGAAGAATCAGCAAAAAACATATTTGTGTTTTTAATGTAGCGCTTAAAATTTGCGGTGATACTCCTTTAAGCCCTATGTTTTTAGCTCTTCCCAGTCACAGGCCTTTGGCACACCCACATAAGTGTGGTATCATTTTTTCCGGGAGAGAACGTTCGTGATCCCATGCAAAAAATTATAGAGAAAGTGATTTTTTTTGTTTAATTTGAAGTTTGCAGGGGATTCTGGTTAAAAAAACGTTGAGGGATCCACGCAAGCCATACCTCACTGGACTCGCCAAGGTGTCAAGTTTGCAGAAATGTGTGGGTTTGGTAGGCTCCCCTAGATGGCCGTGAGCCCGGTGGCAAAAACCCAGATGCACCCTCCCTGCAAAACCAGGTCGTTTTATGATGGGTAACTTTGAAGTCTCCACAATATTTTTTAGTCCCTTGCCTGTCGTGGGTACTTGACCCACCCACATGAGTGAGGTATCATTTTTATCGGGAGACCTGGGGGAGCACTGAGTGTTAGGAAATTTGTGTCAGTCCGGTGATCCTACAACTTCTCACACAGAAATTTGAGAAAAATTTGATTTTTTTCAGCAACATTTGAAGATTGCAGGGTATTCCAGCTAGGGAAATGTTGGGAGATCCAGGCAAGCCATACCTCCCTGGACTCTCCCGGGTCTCTAGGTTTCAGAAATGTGTGGGTTTGGTAGGTTTCCCTAGATGGCCTCTTTTGGTATTATACTGACCGATCACCACCAGTCAGTAATAAAATGCTTCTTGCTTATTTCCCACTCCACTAGGAAATTCGCAAGACAAATATTCATATATTTGCCCTTTTAATAGTATTGCACTACACATGGAATCACTTCCCTTGTTTACCCTGGGTGACCAGTTTCCATTCTGAACTGGTCTACTTTTATATGTTTTTCTTTGCACTTCCCTTTCTACATCTGAGGAGACTTCACTCTCCTTGTGGTGAACTAATATTTACTTTTCCGCACACTACTATATTTTCCTCAGCATGGTCGCATATACACACAATTGTATATATATTTTAAATATATTCTGACAAGATCTTCTCTGTATCTCTCGGACTACTTTTGGACATTGTCCTTACTACAGGGCGCTCAGGTATTCTATATTTTTATTAAATCTCCCTACTAATGTTTATTTTATCCTTGCATGCAAAAGGGAACACTAAAAATACACATATTTCTTCGTACCTAAGAAAGCACAATTCACCTATCATGGGTACCACTTTTTATGGCTTTGGGTGAGCTGACGCTACCATGCATTTTTACACAATATCCTCAGTGCAGTGTGACCAGCATATTTAATTTCATGTCACTATTTTCCAACGCCTGTTCACTGCTATATGAGGTTGACTCGTAAGAATTT
The DNA here is from genome assembly GCF_964261635.1 of Lissotriton helveticus. Lineage (NCBI taxonomy): Eukaryota > Metazoa > Chordata > Amphibia > Caudata > Salamandridae > Lissotriton > Lissotriton helveticus. Next base: position 35,872,610 of record NC_136065.1, read on the forward strand.
TACTTAAAAGATTTCAAGGAACTGAGAAAGCGATCGAGAGAAATATGGGCAGGCCTAGGGCTTTTTTGATCTCCTTTAATAGTTTTCTTGCTCGGGAAGATGTTTTCAAACTTGCAAGACCTGACAAGCGACGGCCTGGCCCTGGGTTTGAGTTTTTTGTAACCCCTGATTTTTGCAAATATACAGTGGACAACCGACGGCAACTTCGACAATTAATTACCCTGCTGCAGGCCAAGGGAGCTCAAGTGTTTCTTCTTAACCCCGCGAAGTTGAAGATTGTTTATAAAGAACAAACACAATTTTTTACCAATGTGGGACTGGCCAAGGAATTTCTAAACAAGATCACTGGTTAAACAACATCTAGGGTGGGGTAGAAAGGAGAAATGGGGGGGGGGTACCTTAACTTTAGAACTAAGGGAGATTGGCAATTCGTGATAATCAAAAATTCTTCTTTGCTTTTCCAGGTGGTTAAGGTAGCTGTATGTCTCTTTTTTAGAGAGGATTTATTTTGGTAAACATAATATCTTTAGTTAAGAAAAGGTTTCTCCAGATAGGAAGGAAGGATCTCCTTCCTATTTATTGAAATGCAAGGAGTAGTACACCAGAGGTCTTGCGGGGGAATACGGGGATATTGCCAGCTACATCTGCAGGACCATAAGTCATAATGCCTCTTTATTGGAAAGGGTTGGGGGTGGACAAGGGGGATGGTGGGAAGAGGGTGGGAGGGGCACGTAGAGGGACTTGCTGGTGGGGTTAAAAGGGGGGGGAAATCCACACTTGCATTCAAAAATGACATGGAACTCGAAAGAGAGTCAATAAAAAGTATGACAGGCAATTTGACAAAAGGTTCTTGTATGGCATTTATAAGGTTAAATGGGGTCAATTGGGCAGGATATTTAGCTGAACCATATGGCTACCGCTAGAGATCTTCGAATATGCTCGCTAAATGTTTCTGGGTTAAACAATTTCAATAAACGAAGAAAAGTAGCGGCTGAGCTGCGCCATGCTGCTCCGGATATGGTGTGTTTACAAGAAACTCATCTCCCTTGGAATAAACACCAGGTATTAGCAGAATTGGGGTTTTCTATTTTAGTTTCATCTCAACAATCGGGCATGACTCGGGGGGTAGCTATCTTAGCAAAAAGGAATTTGGTTATGGTACGACGGAAATTAGCGGACACAAATGGGAGGTGGGCTATGGTTGAATGTGGGGGGCAGCATGGGAATTTTACAATATGCAATATTTATGGCTCCAATGTAGATGACTCAGGGGTTCTGGAACAATTACACGCTGAACTCGCTGTTTGGGCCACCCCCTTGATTATCTGTGGGGATATGAATATTAATTAATTAACAGCGCATGATATTGTTGGGGGAGTGAAGGCTTATAAAGGTTGGAAACCTCAGGTGTGTAGGGCCCTCTTTAATATGTTAAAAGATTATGGTTTGGTGGATGTTTGGAGCACCCGGTTTCCGATGGACCTTGGTTATACTTTTTACTCCCATCCCCACAAAAAGAAGGTTAGGCTGGATTATTTTTTCATGGAAGTGCCTCACTTAGCTAAAGTTAAAATGCAGGTTTATCCAAGCATCTCATCCGATCATACACCTATTGTCTTGTCAATAGCTGGTTGGGGGGCACCGGGTATGGTGAAGAAATTTACCTTTGACCGAAAACTATGTTTCATAGAGGAGTTTACAGTGTGTATGAAGAACTGGATAAGAGAATTTTTTTAACAATAATGGAAACACAGCCCCAATCAATACCGTTTGGGATACATTTAAAGCCTGTTTTAGGGGGTAGGTCCTAAACTTTGGGTTCGCTCGGCAAAGAAAATTAAAAGCAGAGATGGAGAGGCTATATCAGGGACTACAGCTGGCAGAGGAGAAGTTAACAGCGGGGATAGCTACTCAGGGTGATGTGAAAGCATTAGAGGTTGAGGTTGCAAAGAAAAGGGCAAAAATATTGGGAGTATGGGAAAGTGAAAATGCAAGAAAATACTTAGCACAACGGAAGATCTGTCACGAGTATGGTGAAACAGTAGGACGACCCTTAGCTTTAAAGCTGCGTATGAAAGACGCTAGTCGCAACATACCATCTATGAAAGACAAGGCTGGGATCCTAAAGACCGAACCCAAAGACATACTGGCTATTTTTCATGAATTCTACTCAACATTGTATAAGACTGAACAAAATAACTTGGAGGAGCTAGACCTCACTGTACTAGAAACACTTGTCAAACTAGACCCATTAGTGGCTGATTTATTGGAGGCACCTCTATCAATGGACGAGTTAGCTACTGTAGTAAAAACGCTAGCAATGGGGAAAGCAGCGGGCCCGGACCAACTACCAGGGGAAATATACAAATTGTTTTTCGAGGAACTTAAGGAGATAATGTTAGACACATTTAGGGCTGCTTAAATTGGGGTAGCGCCAAAATCATGGGACGAGGCTATTATAGTGGTCTTCAGTAAGAAGGGAAAAGAGACGGATCTACCGGGGTCATATCGCCCCATTTCACTCTTAAACTGTGATGGGAAGATTTATTCTAAACTTCTGGCAAACCGTATATCAAAAGTCATTACTTCACTAGTATCTAATGATCAACATGGCTTCATTCCAGGTATAGGAATGGTGGCACATATAAACAAAGTCATTACTTTGTTTGATATAGCCGGGGTAGAGAAACGTAGCTTAGAGCTGATACTACTTGACGCTGAAAAAGCGTTCGATCGCGTGGAATGGAAGTATTTATGGCTACTAATGGAGAATATGGGATTTCCTAGGCAATTTATGCCGGCATTGCAAATTCTATATGAGGCACCAACAGCTAGAATAGCGTCTATGGGCGCAACTTCAGACATAGTCCAGATCACCAGAGGCACAAGGCAGGGATGCCCCTGCTCTCCCCTGCTTTTTGCATTGTATATAAACCCCTTCATTGGTATGCTCTCTAGTAGTGAGGCCATTAAACCTTTTTGGGTACGTAACATCCCCCACATAGTTTTTGCCTTCGCAGATGATATTGCGGTGATTAGAGAAGATCCGGCCCTCGCTTTGATAGAAATTGAGCGCCTAGCCAAGATTTTTGGTCAATTGTCTGGATACAAGTTAAATGCTGCGAAAACACAGCTGGTTTGCTCTGAAATGGCGAAAGTCAATGACTCTAGAGTAGTTGTAGAAGCAACTTATCTGGGGTTAAGATAAGGGCAGCTATGTCTGAGGTAGTTGAACTAATTGGGGTTCACTCTATAGAAATATAGCAGAATCCTTGGAGAAGTTGGGGAGGTTACATTTCACCTTAATTGGTCGAACAAATGTAATCACAAGCATTTACAATGCAATGGTCTCGGCATTATCATTATTAAAGGTAGAGCTATTGGCATTGCTCATGACATTTTTTTTTTTTTTTATAAAACATAAATAAATGGTATTGTCATTTACAATGGCAATAGGTGAGCATTAGAGAGTAGTAGAGAGTATTCGCCGACACAGAGCCACACACACAGAAAGCCACACACACAGCGAGCCCCACACACAGCCAGCCACACACACACAGCCAGCCAGCCCCACACACAGCGAACCCCACACACAGCCAGCCAGCCAGCCACACACACACAGCGACACACACACAGCCACACAGGCACAGCCACACACACACAGCCAGCCACAAACACACAGCCAGCCACAAACACACAGCCAGCCAGCCACACACACACAGCCAGCCAGCCACACACACACACACACAGCCAGCCACACACACACACAGCCAGCCACACACACACACAGCCAGCCACACACACACACACAGCCAGCCACACACACAAACAGGCAGCCACACACACAGGCAGCGCCACACACACACACACACACACACAGCCAGGCAGCCACACACACACACAGCCAGCCACACACACACAGCCAGCCAGCCACACACACACACAGCCACACACGCACAGCCACACACGCACAGCCTGAGGGTTGAGCCCCCCATACTGCAAAAACATAAAATCTCGGACTCCGCCCACTTCATGGGACGCTAGTCCGAGACCTAAAAAAAAATCCAGCAAATGATGTACTAGACGTGTAAAGGGAGTCGACGTCCTTGTCATTCAGAGGCCTTTTAAGACATTCTTAGGGACGAATATGAAATTACGAGTTTCGCGTGTTGTTCGTAGGTTATAAAGAGCCTCAGGGACATGTGTGGCGCAATGTCAGGCATATTACCTCTCCCAGGTCCCACGTATAATTGCTTTGGATCGTTGGCATTTACTGAACATGTCAAAGCACTGGAGCGGCATGGTTTTGAATCCAAGCTAAACTCGATACAGGTTGCAATAAATATATTTGTTGTAACCAGATCTGTAATTGCAGTTCAAACATCTAAAACAGTGGAAACCACATCACACACTCAGTCGCTTACTCCCAACACTCTCCACTGCTACTCAATTATGTGCCTCAGCAGTGACTCCAAGAACGAGGACTACGCCCGGGTAAGCAGGTGTCGTTTTTCTATTCTATTGCAATTTGCAACCACGTGGGTTGAGTAATCATGCGTACCTTTTACCACTTTCTCGAAATACTGACAGTACCCATGTGCGGAGAGATTTACTAGATAACCAACACTTTTAAAAGCCGCGAAATTGTTAGTTCGCTTCGTGTGAAAACACGACGAAAATCGACGATTAACTTTACAGCTGATCTTGTAAATCCATATAATTGTGTAGTCCTAAAGCCAGTAAACAAAACTCCAGGGTGGTTACAACACGGCGAAGAGGGTAATCCAGCTGCCGATCGTGGTACAAACAGATACTTCACGAGCTTATGGCCCACTACTTTCCATATAGGGTGAAGCAATATTGGGCGGCGGCAAACTAGCCCTGCAAGCAGACCACTTTGGTCGTTTCCATAAAAAGAAAGCATGTCACTTCACGCCGCATGGTTTCCCCAACTCGGTAATTATGCTAGCATCTTTCCTGCTTTGGGGCTAGTAAGATTCCGACGGGGGGCATCCGAGGTCACAGTATAGCCCATCACTGAGTGCAGAAGCTGCAAAACATCCACTGCCGCTAGAGGACGATCCAGACCCGACACAATTATCATGCGAATCGGGTCTAGTGATTAGAATGCAGTTTCCTCATTACAAAACTGGGTGACTCGCCCAAGATCACACACGCCCTGCGCCACTGTTTTCTTGAGAACGCTTATAAATAGACTAGGCCATGCATCAAACACTACTGGTGAACGGGTCGCACCACGGTTGCGGCTGAATGCGCGACTCCAAGGTAATGCAGGAAGCTTTACATTATATCATACGTCGTACAGAGCTTAGAAAAATGGAAGATGGACGGGAGTCTAGGTGGCGCTTTCATGTCAAGAAGGGTTTGGGTCTATCCTAAAATCGCCAGGAAGACACGCAGTTTTCTAGCAGAAATACGGTGTACTGCTGCGAAAAAGTAACGTGCCACCAAATTACATCACGATTAAGTATATGTCATGTCTCTTCTACATCAAACAATGCTTTTAATTAGGAAACATTCAGAAAACTACCACAACGTGCTGTCCTGTTATTGAGTATACTCGGCGAGAGGTCTGGATCCGGGTCCTGGGGAGAAGCACTTCCGGGTCGTCATGGGCCGCGCGGCGGCCCCTTCAGATCACTGCAGGCGGTGCGTCAGAGCGCTTCACAATAGGAACAGAAATGATCCATGAGACGAGTGAACACGTTACAAAAGCAGACGTTCAGTTGCATTAGGCAAAAGTGACAATTGTGAGCAAACAAAATACAAGAGGGAGCAAAGGGTACATTACAGGAGAAATAGACTGGGACCTCGGCGAGAGGGAGGGTGTAACGCCCATCACTAGAAAAGGGGCGGGGCTTAAAAAAAGAGACAAAAACGCCCCGATTCGCGTCAAGGCGGGCCATGAACGGAGTGACGCCCCTCTCCTCCAATGGCTGGCCAGCATTTACGAGGCCAGCCAATGGAAAAGAGGGGTGAGTTCAAGCCCCCATACTGCAAAAACATAAATTCTCGGACTCCGCCCACTTCGTGGGACGCTAGTCCGAGACCTAAAAATGAACATTTTGCCAAGGGTATTATATCTCTTTAGATCATTACCATTAGAAATATTACCAGCTCAAATTCAGCAGCTACAGGCTTTGTGTGCTAGATTCGTATGGACCCCGGGAAAACCGCGAAGAGCTATGAGGCTTATGACGCTACCAAAAGGCAGAGGAGGACTATCGGTCCCGGATTTTGTGTTGTATTACTATGTTTGTTTCTTGCAAAGGGTGCGTATTTTATTGTTGGGCGGTGAAGAGGACGACAATCCAATAACACCAAGCTCTAACATTTCTATATATCATTTAACCCTAGGAATGGAAGCTAATCGGAGTTTATGCAGAGAGATAGAATGGAACTATTACAAAAGAACTAGGTTTAAGACGGTAGCAGCAGCCAGTAGAATTTGGAGGAAAGTACGCAAATTAATTAACTTAGGAACTTTGACTTATTATACCCCATTAAACGCGGCAAAATTGATCCCATCCATTTGTGGGGACAGTGTGGCGAGGGCCTGGCAGGTAAAAGGGATAAAGGCACTAGGTGACTTATATGACCAAAGTGGAACGCTCAAACAATTCTCAATACTAGCACAGGTTCACGGGTTATCACAAGCACAGTTTTTTAAGTTCTTGCAAATTAGGGACTTTGTAGTCAAACATAATTTGAAACTGATTTCTAACCCTTTGATGGAGGCTGTAAAGGCTCATAGTAGAATTGGTGGGTTGTATAAAATGTTAAGTTCGGGTAAGAATGATGATTTGGAAAAGCATAAGGCATATTGGGTGGAGACTCTCGGTGAAAACGAAATAGATATTTCAATGGAGGAAGCGATTATAAGAGCTAGGGAAGTCCTTATGTCAGCAAATCTACAAATACAATTTTTTTAAACTTTATTCAGGTTATACTATAGACCCGCGCGGATGAAAAAATTGGGTAGTTGTTACGATGGTAAATGTTTTCGATGCGCTACATCCGATGCGGACATAGATCATATTTTTTTTTTTACTTGTCTTAAATTGCATCCCTTTATACAAGATATGGAACGATTCTTATCTGACATATTAGGGAGATCTGTTCGCATAACTCCTGCCTTGATGCTTTTAGGGATGGGACAGGCTGTTTCAAAGGGGGGGTGCTTATATAAATATAAGACTCTTTTATTTGTAGGAATGACTATAGCCCGTTTATGTATAGCCGGGGATTGGCTATGTCCTGACCCTCCAAGATTCAAGGTGTGGAGGGCTAAGCTATATAGAACAGCTAGCTTGGAATTTAGTTTATATTCGTTAAAAGGGGCAAGAAAACGGAAATTGAGTCTTATGATTTGGGAACTTTTTTTGGCCCATATGAATAACTGAGAGTATCAGTATGCAAATAGCAAGGAGGAATGGGAGGTATCACAAGACTAACAGCAGTCGTAAACATAATATGCCAATTACAATGTTTAAGCTAAAGTTCAAATGGGGACATTTGCAATTTTAAGGTAATTTCATTTTTTTGTCAGCCTGTTGTAATGTATGTTTATGCAGTGTGTTATTTTGATTACTTTTACTGAGAAGGTTCAGCTACATAATGTACGAACTTCATGCAAGAATTATATTGTGAAATTGTGTATTGTGTAATGTCTATCATGCCTTGGAAGTGTGGAATCAAAATAAATAAAAATAAAAATAAAAAAAGAATTTTACATAAAAGATTTCATGAGAGATGATGTTCCATTCCAATGTTTGCATTTTGTATTTCTGCAGCCTTGACAAAGCCCAATGGACGAAACAAGTGTCAGCTGCTTTTGCTCATATAGACCAGATATTGGCCATTCCTGCTTATATATAAACTGAACATTGTGAAAACTACAAATGGGATAAAATAACTTCACAAAAAAGAACAAAAATTTGATGGACTTCATATTAGGACTAACTTCTTTATTAAATGGAATTTCTATGTGTTCTCTAGTACTTAATATTTTGTATATTTTTTGCCAAGGACATTGTCCTAAGCAGGTGTACCATGGTAGAGGTGCTACCATGGTACTACAGACACCCTGCCACCTACACTTACCAACAGACTCACAAACACACAACCACACTCTGATCCCCAAGCACGTACCTAGGGGTGGCAGGGTGTCTGTAGTACCATGGTAGCACCTCTACCCCACATAAAGTTATAGGTGTATGTTCTAACATCCCTAACAATAGTGCTGAAAATTGGATCTGCAATTGTTGTGAGCATAGCCACCATTTGTGTCTGTATAGTTCGGACATTATGACTTAGTTTTCGCCCAACTCTGAATTGAGCAAAACCTGGGGGACTTTTCCAGAATGGGCTTGCTTTTTCTGTATGTTCAGGGTACTTTTCGTACTACTTCAGTTAAGCTTTAAAGATACAAATATGTTTTATGAGGACAGCAGCTCATTTCTGTGGCAATTATTTCAAGACTCAAAAGATTTTGCTGAAAACTTGCAGGGACTTATGAAAATTTATGAGAGTTTCCTGATGTTGCAGGGGAGGTTTATGAGGACTTAAGATTTGTTTTGAGAATTTAAAGTGAATTTATGAGGATCTGAAAGTTTCCTAACACTTTGTGTGTGCTCAGAGTGGCATTTACACACAGCAGCATTGAGACCTGATCCTTACACACTGACAGGAGGATAATAAATCAGTCTTACCTGCTTAGGGTGCTTCTGACATCCTGCAAAACAGAGAAACAAACACAGTGAAATCAGTTTCCACAGGAGATGCTAAAGTAATGGCTGCATTTTTAGGAGTGAAACACTTAACTATCTATGGTTAGAAAACAGTGACTGGGGTCACATGACACGGCACATTCTGAGGTATCGCATGACTAAGCACAAAATGTGATATTCTGAATGAGATCACAGGATATAACAGAAACTGATACTCAGAATGTCATTCTGAATGGAGTCACAAAACACAGCACATTCTGATATTCCGAATGAGGTCACTTGGCACATTGTATGATGTTCTCAACAGGGTCACATGCATGGGCATCATTTAGGGATTGCCAGGGGTCACAGCTGTGACTCCAGGCTTGCCCTTGTGAGCCCTGACACTGCTTGTGCGACCTCTGGCTTCAGAAGTAGCAAAATGAGTACCAAGTACACAGAGGAAGCTCGCCCTTATGAGAGCCGTGCTCCACCTTTGTTTTCAGCCAGTTTTATATTAAACTAATAGTGAATAATAGATTATTATTAACTGTTAGTGTAATAAAAAATGGGGCACAAGGATCTAGAATGACAACTTCTGTGGCAGATGTCTTAAATAAAAAAATTATTTTAAATGTACATAGTGTACGTGCTTGGGGATCAGAGTGTGGTTGTGTGTTTGTGAGTCTGTTGGTAAGTGTGAGCATGAGTGTGTGTAAGTAAAAGTGAGTGTCAGTGACAGGTAGTGTGTGAGAGCCACTAAAAGGGAGTGAGTGAGAATAAGTGAGAATGAGTGGCAGTGAGCATGAGTGAGTCAGAATGAGTGACAATAGGAGTGAGTGCACGAGTGATAAAGTATGAGTAAGACCTAGAGTCAGTGTGAATGAAGGAGAGAGAATGAGTGATAGAGTGTGAGAATGACAGAGTTAGAGCAAGAGAGTATGAGTAAGTGTGATGGTGTCAGAGTAAGAATGAGTGAGAGTGAGGTAGACTGAGTGAGAATGAATGAGTGTGGTTGAGTAAATGTGAGTGATATGATGTAATGCTTGCTAGTCTGCCATTGGCCCTAACATACTGAAGGTAATTTGTAGCTTATAGAGGGACTCATAGAAAACGTCTACTGCTGGAATACTGGAGGCAATTGTTGGCATGGACAGGCACCTGTGAAAACCACTGCTACTGGCACACTGGAGGCAATTGTTGGCATGGACAGGCACCTGTGAAAACCACTGCTCCTGGCACACTGGAGGCAATTGTTGGCATGGACAGGCACCTGTGAAGACCACTGCTACTGGCACACTGGAGGCAATTGTTGGCATGGACGGGCACCTGTGAAAACCACTGCTACTGGCACACTGGAGGCAATTGTTGGCATGGACAGACACCTGTGAAGACCACTGCTACTGGCACACTGGAGGCAATTGTTGGCATGGACAGGCACCTGTGAAAACCACTGCTACTGGCACACTGGAGGCAATTGTTGGCATGGACGGGCACTTGCGAAAACCACTGCTACTGGCACACTGGAGGCAATAGTTGGCATTGACAGGCACCTGTGAAACTACTGCTACTGGCACACTGGAGGCAATTGTTGGCATGGACGGGCACCTGTGAAACCACTGCTACTGGCAGACTGGAGGCAATTGTTGGCATGGACAGGCACCTGTGAAGACCACTGCTACTGGCACACTGGAGGCAATTGTTGGCATGGACAGGCACCTGTGAAAACCACTGCTACTGGCACACTGGAGGCAATTGTTGGCATGGACGGGCACTTGCGAAAACCACTGCTACTGGCACACTGGAGGCAATTGTTGGCATGGACAGGCACCTGTGAAGACCACTGCTACTGGCACACTGGAGGCAATTGTTGGCATGGACGGGCACTTGCGAAAACCACTGCTACTGGCACACTGGAGGCAATTGTTGGCATGGACAGGCACCTGTGAAACCACTGCTACTGGCACACTGGAGGCAATTGTTGGCATGGACAGGCACCTGTGAAAACCACTGCTACTGGCACACTAGAGGCAATTGTTGGCAAGGACAGGCACCTGTGAAAACTACTGCTACTGTCACACTTGAGGTCATTTTTGACGTGGGGGTAACTGTGGCAAAATACTGGCACTAGCTCATTGGAGATGCATATGTGAAAAAAACCATGTCATACGGGGGCAACAATCACAAAATTCTAGCCCTGATGTACTAGATTTAAATTCACCCTCTGCAGTTTCTCTATGGGGGTGTTGCCCCCCTGGACCACAAGATGCATTTAGAAAGTTTATATTACTGGCGGCCATGCTTATATTACAGCCGTGGGCTGGCTGCACATTGCAAGCAGCAGACATTCAATTTATGAGTGGGCGGAGCATCATTATGGACAGCACTGGAAGAGTGTCTGGGTCTAAAGACGTGTAAGTGCGCATGTCAGGGTGAATGGGTGTCTTCCTATGACCAACCGACGTGCACATAAGGCCTCTCCTACCTGCACAACGTTAGTGGGCCAGGGATCCCATCCGCAGCCTCCCCAGTCTCCTAAGGAGCGCTGACTTTGCCTGCTCCAGCCAATCCCGACGCTGCTCTTATGCTGTGAAGCAGCTTCTGGATTGGCTCAAAAGGTGAAGAGTAGGCCTAGTCTTGGAGGCAGCAGGTTTTGGTTTACAGAAGAACATAGCCAATCACAGCATGGCTTTATTATGAAGCCCTGCACTGATGGGTCATTTTCTATCCCTTGCTGCTTTCCCTTCAGTCGCTCTACTGTTTCCACCTCATCATGCCCAGCACAGGGAGTAGCAAAGACGAGGGTGAGAAGCGCTGCGAGTAAGTATCGGTTATGGCAATAAACTATTTTGCAGGATTTATGTTTTCTTAAGATGTTTTACAAGACAGAAAATTAACCTGGTAAACAAACATTAGAGATACTTGGGGAAATGTTCAGAATATGGTAAAAAAAAATCATGAAATCGGGCCACGAAATTAAAGGGTGTAGAAAGATAAACAAAAGAGGAGAAAAAATAAATCACAAGTGGAAGCCAGATGAGTGAGGCACAAAAATATACATTTTCTGATTAGTAAAATATAGGCTTCATCATTTAAGAGCTTTTTTGTGTGCATGTTTGTGCTGGTGAGTTTCCGTCAGTGTAGTGTGCCATTCTCTTCAGAGTCAAGAGACATGATGGGGGGGGTTCCTCTTCAGCACCCTGCAGCTTGACCTTCTGGGTGCTATCCAAAACGAATAACCAACAACGGCACCTATTAGCTAAGCGCTTTTATATTAGATGTCACTTGCACAACCTTGGAACCAGCTCCAGCTTCCACATCTTAAACAATAGTGGCAGCTTCACAATTCCGGTGTGTGATATAATTAGGGGACCGGCCGTGGCCTAACGGCTAGAGCGGTCAACCTCGAAGCTGGGGAACCGGGTTCGAGTCTCGGCAGAGATGCTCAACATCCTGTGATTCTGGGCAAATCAGTTCATCTCTCCATGCCTAACAAAATGAATGTGCCCGTCTGTAACGTAACCAGTGCTCATGTACAGCGCTCTGATACCTTCGGGTTGAGTTTGCGCTCAGTAAAAGTAAAAGAAAAATTAAACTTATCTCAGGAAAGGCCACTTAAATACTGGTTCTTTTGGCAGTGCAGGCGGACTGCTGGGGAAGCGGGTGGGGCATGTTTAGGACTCCTAAAGACCCTCACTGGAAGCATTATCAATTGTAATAAAATAATGAGAGAAATGTAAAATAGGTTCCTGGCTACGGTTTGTGCCTAAAATTCTACTGTCTTTGAGGGTACTGCTCCCACATCTGTGTATTGCCTACTGCTGGGGTCTCCAACTTTTTCTGCAATAAGAGCCACTTATGATCGAAGAAAAGCACCCGAGCTGCTATCATTTGTGTTGCAATAGTGACCACGTCAGACAAGATTACAGGAGTCGTCGTCCCGTGCACGATTACCAGCATTTGAAATACCTCTGAATGATGGTAACGCGTGCAATAGTAATAATATTAATATTATTAATACGTCTCTCCAAAGCTGTATGACTAATACATGACGGCCGTAGTTGCAATGCCCCCGGCCCAGGGTAGTAGTATTAATAATACGTCACTCCTCAGCTGCATGAGTAATACATGACGGCCACAGGTGCAATGCCCCCGGCCCAAGGTAATAATATTAATAATACGTCACTCCTCAGCTGCATGAGTAATACATGACGGCCACAGGTGCAATGCCCCCGGCCCAGGGTAATAGTATTATTAATACGTCTCTACAAAGCTGCATGAGTAATACATGACGGCCACAGGTGCAATGCCCCCGGCCCAGGGTAATAGTATTAATAATGCGTCTCTACAAAGCTGCATGAGCAATACATGACGACCATAGGTGCAATGCCCCGGGCCCAAGGTAATAATATTAATAATACGTCTCTACAAAGCTGCATGAGTAATACATGACGACCTTAGGTGCAATGCCCCCAACCCAGGGTAATAATATTAATAATACGTCTCTCCAAAGAAGCAGGTTTTATCACTCGAAAAATCAGCTTTAAAAATATCTTGGAAATCCATTTTCCTTCTAAACATCGGTTCATGAGATCTGAAACCAAATACATGTTCATCTCAAATACACACTTCAGAATTTTAGTACATTTATTAATTCAACCAAGCAAAAACGCCTAATTTAGTAGGCTGGCTACACACACGAGCTACTTGCAGGTAGCGGGGAGACGCCAGTAGCTCACAAGCTCCTCGTTGGAGAAACCTGGTCTATTGAAATTATAAGCCAGTAGAGTGACTGCCTTAGTGGGTGGTGCAAGCAGGGGACCACTATTGTCAGATAAACCAAACGCATAGGACCATTTGAGGTTCATCAACAGGCCATGGGCCATCGTCCACGACTGACACAAGAGATTCATAAACATGTCAGGAGTCATCTTCCTGTAATTACAAGAGGGGGTAATCCATAAGGTCATGGGAGAGCATCCCAAAATGAGTTGCGAGGTCATATCAACGGGTCGGGTCCATCATTCCAGCAGGAGGCAAGAGTGGTCCTCTCTTGTGAGAAGGATGAGCCTCCCTTGGACTGTGGGTCTTACGGGTCCCATTTCATTTCTCAACACTGACACAAAACTATGGGCCAAACCTTATCTTCATTGGTGATGGTGGGCTTGATTCCCATACTCGTCACCCGGGAAACATATGTTTACTATCTATCATTTTCTTAGAAGCAGAAATGGCATTTGAGCATGTGTTTAGACTGACTGGTAAATTACATGTTTGTACCAACATTGACAGGTCATGGTCATTATAAACTACTTCAACTTACACTGTTCCAGAACAGACTGTGGAACCAGAGAGGGATGTTCTCTGCCACCGTCGGAGGGGATGCTCTCTGTCACCCTCGGAGGGATGCTCTCTGTCACCCTCGGAGGGATGCTCTCTGTCAGCCCCCAGAGGGATGCTCTCTGCCAGCCCCCAGAGGGATGCTCTCTGCCAGCCCCCAGAGGGATGCTCTCTGCCAGCCCCCAGAGGGATGCTCTCTGCCAGCCCCCAGAGGGATGCTCTCTGCCAGCCCCCAGAGGGATGCTCTCTGCCAGCCCCCGGAGGGATGCTCTCTGCCAGCCCCCGAGGGATGCTCTCTGCCAGCCCCCGAGGGATGCTCTCTGCCAGCCCCCGGAGGGATGCTCTCTGCCAGCCCCCGGAGGGATGCTCTCTGCCAGCCCCCGGAGGGATGCTCTCTGCCAGCCCCCGGAGGGATGCTCTCTGTCACCCTCAGAGGGATGCTCTCTGTCACCCTCAGAGGGATGCTCTCTGTCACCCTCAGAGGGATTGTCACCCTTGGAGGGAGGCTCCCTGTAACCCTCTGAGGGATGCTCCCTGTCACCCTTGGAGGGATGAATGAATGAATTACACACTTGGTATAGCGCATGGCTACCCTAAGGCATCCCAGCGCTTTTGACCCAGGGCAAATCACCGCCACTCATCAGAAAAGGAAGGCCTTAAGTTGTTTCCGAAACACAAGGTGGTTTGGTTCAAGTCGGATGTTCTCTGGTAGATTGTTCCAGAATTTGACCGCGTGAAGGGAAAACAACCGTCCCCCCATTCGGGATCTTTTGATCCTTGGGACTGTCAAGAGATTTAGTTCACTCGACCTAAGGGCTCTAGAGGGTCGATATGGGCAAAAGAGTGGGCTCAAAATAGCAGGACCGTTATTTGTGATAGACTTGTGGGCCATGCACATGGCCTTGAATCTTATCCTCTCCTGCATCGGGAGCCAGTGTAGGGCACGCAGAGCAGGCTATGCCGAGCTGTGTCTAGGTACCTTGAATAATAGTCGGGCAGCACAGTTCTGGACTGACTGCAGAGTTTTCATGGTGCCCATCGGGGCTCCAAGATAGAGTGCGTTAGAGTAGTCCAGTCGAGAGAGAATCAAGGACCAGGAGCGGTCTGGCATCCGGTGGGAGGAGGTTCAAAACCTTCCTTAGTACCTTGATCAGGCCGAAACATGTTGCAGCAACCTTCCTTGCCTGCACCTGAAATCCGAGAGAGGGATCAAGCCAAACTCCAAAACTCTTGATTTGTTTTTTGGGGGCAGGGGGGGGACCCAGACAGCTCGGCCACCATGGATCGAGGTTCATGGGGGCCTTGTACCCCATGATCATGATCTCAGTTTTTGTTCCATTCAATTTTAGAAATGAGGCTTCCATCCAATCACAGACCCTTGTGAGACAGGGGGACAGATTGTTTGTTCCAGAGGTCCCAGCCTCAGATCTAGTTAAAGAGACCACTAACTGAGTATCATCGGCGTAGGTGACCAATTTAATTCCCCAGGGAAGCACCACCTCAGCCAAAGGCCTCATATAAATATTAAATAAGGTAGGACTTAGTGATGATCCCTGGGGAACGCCGTAATGTAGGGGGAGCTGTCTCGATGTAACATCCCCTTTGAAAACAGAAAATGTTCTTTCTGCCAGGAAGGATTGTTGCCATTTAAGGGCCACCCCGGAGATACCGGCCTCCCATAGACAGCAGATCAACAAAGAGTGATTTACCGTATCGAAGGCTGCGCTGAGGTCTAAAAAGGACCACCGCCACGCAGCCTCCCGCATCTACAATCTTCCTAGCTTCCTCCACTACAGCAACCAGTTTGATTCTGAAACCTTTTTGAGTAGGTAGAAGCACTGCCTCATTTTCAATGTAGGCCGATACGGCTAGGTTTACATAATTCTCCGTAATTTTACTCATCCCTGGCAACAGGGAGATAGGGCGGTAGTTGGACCAATCCTCAGGGTCTAGATTACCTTTTTTTTTTAAAAGAGCCCTAACTTTGGCCTGTTTCCATAGTGGGGGGACCACTCCGGTGGAAAGGGAGGAATTGATCACATCCCTCATGACTGGGACCACCACCTCTGAAACTTGTTTCAGGACGGAGGGTGGAGCCATGTCCGATGGAGAGCCTGACTTAAGATTATCCAAGAGTTTTTCTACTGTGGGGAGATCCATCAGGGGCAGAGCATCCAAAGTTGGTGAAGAGACCAATCGAGGAATGAGCGCGGTAGGGTGAATGGAGTCATTATCATTGTCCTTCACACAGAAGGAGGAGTAGATGCTAGCAACCTTTAAGCTAAAGAAATTGGCTAGCTCTTTACACCGTTTTAAGGGATTGACCACTTCATTCGGGGGACTAGGTGGGGTAATCAATGACTTAAAGATCTTATAAATTTCCCTCGGGGAGTTAGCAGCTTTTGAGATCTCCAGCTGATAGAATACAGCTTGAGCCGATTTTAATTTAGTCTTATACACCCTTAGTGTTGCTCTATATTCCATTTTATCTTCCAGGGTGAAAATCTTTCTCCAGTTTCTCTCTACCCTCTTACAGTTCAGTTTGAGGCTTTTCAATTCTGCTGTGTACCAGGGCAGTTATTGGAACCGACACGGTGCACTACTTTTAGTTTAGGAAGGGTGAGATCAAGGGAGGACTCTAGCCACTTATTGAAAGCACCATTAGCTTCAGTCGGGTTATCCTCCTTTATTGACGGGAGAGAATTCTTTAAGGAGGTTGCCAACTCTGCCACCGGAAGTTTTGACCAGGTCCGGCCCATCTTATTGGTTGTTATAGTCGGCTGGATGACATCAGCTGGCGTCCATGCAAATGAGAGTAACGCATGATCTGACCATGGAATGAATTGTGACTCCTTCCACTGCATGTCCGCAAGTTTGGTATAAAAATGGTCAATCAGATGGCCTGCAGTGTGAGTGGGTCCCTCCACAATTTGTTTCAACTCCAGGGTCCCCAATCCATCCAAAAGATTTTGAGAGACAAGAGCTTCAGGTTCATCGATATGAATATTAAAATCCCCGATGATGGAAAAATTAGAGGAAGTACGACTGAGATGAGTAATTTTATCGAGGAGAGCGTTGCAGAAACTATTGTGGGATCCTGGTGGACGATACAATAAAATACCCGAAAGTGTGCAGGTCGGGGAGAAGGAAATAGTAAATTCCAGACTTTCACATTCCGGTAGCGGGTTATCAAAAGTACGGCACTTGAAAGAATTCTTACAAATGATTGCTATACCTCCGCCCCGGCCATTTGAACGATCGAGCCTGCTCATCACATAACCTAGGGGCAAGGCCTTAACAATATCCGGGCCTGAGACCTCTGAGAGCCAGGTCTCGGTAAGAAATAGAACATTCGGAATCTGCTCCTCTAGCAGCAGGCGGATTGCGACGCTATGCTTAGGTAGTGAACGACAGTTCAGAAGCAGTAGGGAGTATGTTTTCAAATTACCAGTAGATAAAAGGAGGGGACCCTCCTGCCTGTCTCCACAATGCGGACAAGGAATCAGAGCCAACAGTTGTTCCCTACCGTATATCTGATCCTCTCCTGATGTCTATCCCCCGAGCCCCTGGTCCCGTCCTGTCACGGACGGGCACAGACGGGCTTTCCTTAGGCGCTCCTTCGGCGCGGGACTGGCGCACCCCCTGCTCGCGTCCGCTGCGCGGAGGAGTAGCCATCTAAATTTATGCGTTTCAGCCTACCTCCTTCCCCACCATAGAGCGCTGACCTGCCTCTACCCAATATGGCCGCCTCCGCGTCCCAACACCACTCAGCTACCTAGTCGGCTGAGAGGGGTTACACTTGTCCAAATATACGGCGCAAATCAACTAAATGCGTGCAGTTTAAAAACAAGGACTGTACAATTTTTAATTCAATTGTGCAGCGTGACAACAGAAATTAAAATATTGTTACATGTAGCAACAGAATTTTAAGATTTTAAGAGGACGAGCTAACTCCCGGCTTCCGCCTCAGGAGTGGGATGTTATGCAAATGGTCTAACCAGAGCGTTACACAGGGCTCAATTTATGCGCTTCAGCCTACCTCCTTCCCCACCCTAGAGCGCTGACCTGCCTCCACCCAATATGGCCACCTCCGCATCCCAACACCACTCGGCTACCTCTTCGGCTGAGAGGGGTCACACTTGTCCAAATGTACGGCGCAAATCAACTAAATGCGTGCAGTTTAAAAACAAGGACTGTACAATTTTTAATTCAATTGTGCAGCGTGACAACAGAAATTAAAACATTGTTACATGTAGCAACAGAATTTTAAGATTTTAAGAGGACGAGCCAACTCCCGGCTTCAGCCTCAGGAGTGGGATGTTATGCAAAGTGTCAGGGATGGGATGCTCCCTGTAACCCTCTGAGGGATGCTCCCTGTAACCCTGAGAGGGATGCTCCCTGTAACCCTGAGAGGGATGCTCCCTGTAACCCTGAGAGGGATGCTCCCTGTAACCCTGAGAGGGATGCTCCCTGTAACCCTGAGAGGGATGCTCTCTGCCACCCTCGGAGGGAAACTTTCCGTCACCCTCGGAGGGATGCTGTCTGCCAACCTCGGAGGGATGCTCTCCGTCACCCTCGTAGGGATGCTCTCTGTCTCCCTCTGAGGGACGCTCTCGGTCACCCTGGGAGGGATGCTCTCTGCCACCCTCTGAGGGATGCTCTCTGCCACCCTCTGAGGGATGCTCTTCGTCACTTTCAGAGGAATTCTCTCTGTTTCACATAGGAGGGATGCTCTCTGTCACCCTCAGAGGAACGTTCTCGGTCATCCTCCGAGGGATTCTCTCTGTCAACCTTGGAGGTCTGTGTCACCCTGGAAGGAATACTCTCTGTCACCCTCTGAAGGATGCTCTGTCACCCTCGAAGGGATGCTCCCTGTCACCCTCGGAGGGATTCGCTCTGTTGCACTCAGAGGAATGCTCTCTGTCACCTTAAAAGGGATGCTTTCTGTCACCCTAAAAGGGATGCCTTCTGTCACCCTAAAAGGGATGCCTTCTTCCACCCTCGAAGGGATGCGCTCTGTCACCCTGGGAGGGATGCTCTCTTTTGCCCTCGGAGAGATGCTCCCTGTCACCGTTGGAGGTCTGTATCACCCTGGAAGGGATACTCTCTGTCACCCTAGGAGGGATGCTCCCTGTCACCCTCCGAGTGATTCTTGCTGTTCCCCTGGGAGGGATGCTCTCTGTCACCCCCAGAGGGATACTCTCTATCACCCTTGGAGGGATGCTTTCTGTCACCCTCGTATGGATGCTCTCTGTTGCCCTTGGGGGGATGCTCTCTGTTGCCCTTGGGGGGATGCTCTCTGTTGCCCTTGGAGGGATGCTCTCTGTAATCCTCTGAGGGATGTTCCCTGTCACCCTCGGAGGGATGCTCTCGGTCGTCCTCGGAGGATGTCCTGGATGTTTTCTGTCACCCTCATCTAGTGCCCTCTACATGGAGCTACTTCTCATGAAGCTTCTTGGCAGTAAACTAATCAACCAATTTGATCAAAACATCACTGTTAAAGTGACAGCATATGACCACAATAAGGACGTTTACACCTCTAACTCCACCCTAAGCCAAATTAGAGAGGAATTTGGTTGCCGTTTAAGGTGCCAAGAAAATCTAGTTTTAAATAAGATTTCTAATGCTGCCAGGCAGCAATTTGCAGCGATTCATTTTGCACACTCTGTAATATATTCCAGGGTTACTCATATAAGCTCAGGGAGGAGTCAGGAGAACATGGCGGCCGGCTAAGCAGCTCGGTCGGGAGCTCCGTCAGAATGAGCTGTGCAACGCAGGAGTAGTCGCCCTGAAGACTCGAAAAACGGTAAATCAGTAAACTCAGTAATGCGGGAGTGCGGACTATATATCAGCAGCAGTAAAAGTTAAAACACAGTTTAAAATTCCTAACCCAGTTTGAACGAAAGACGAGGCTCGGCGTCAGGGAAGACTAACGCTCTGTCGCTGTGGGAATAACGGTGTCAGCCTCAGAGCTGGAGGTGGGGTCCGGTGCAATATGTGGTGCGTAGCCGCCAAGGAGCTCACTGAGGGAGAGTGTTGGGAGCAGGAATAGTATTGGAGGTGTTTGGATGGAGGCCGTGCTCTGCTTGCTAGCACGCAGTAAAGTCTTGATTAGAACGGATTTTAGAGGGCCACCCAGCAGCTGCTCCCTTCTCAGCGTGGGAGCTGATCTCAAAGAAGATGGTTTAAAGGACTGTTTAAACTGCAAGGAGGGGTGCGAACAGAGGAAAAGCTGCAGGTACAGTGTGTGCACTTGCATGGATCTGACTATAAGACCAGGAGGGGTGACCTCCGAGAATTTGATAATTAATTCTTCTCAGGAGAACCCCAGACAACACAATATTACAAGCCCAAGCCCAAATACAAGCTCAAGCTAAAGCGCAGATTTCGGCATCAGAGGCTGAATTGAAAGAGGAAGAGGGTTTAGAGAACCCCACAAATATAAAAGAGGCTATAAAAGTGGATACAAAAAATCATACAAAAAATTGTACTCAAAATATGAGCTATCCCTTACGCAACACAAGATTACCCGCGTCGCCCCCTGAAAGTTAAGGTCATACTGTACTTGAAGAAGGACTGAAAACTCCCCGGAGATTAATCAAATAAAACTCACTAACAGAAAACAACAAGCATTGGCATAGCCAATAGGTCACGCTTTTGGGACCTTATAAGTATTTAGTTTTGCAGTACAATATCCTTTGTGCAACAACATCAGCTGTTGCATGGCTAAACCTTGTACCTTATAAGTGTGTAGCCATGCAACAGTTGATGTTGTTGCACCAAGGATTTTGTGCTGCATAACTAAATACTTATAAGGTCCCAAAAGCGAGACCTATTGGCAATGCCAATGCTTGTTTACAAAAGAAGTGACTCACATACATCGATGGATTTATGACTAGCCCAGGCTTGAAACTGCACTGAAGGCCTTCGCTCTGTGCTTCACTCTCATGGACAACTTTTCGTGCAGAGAAATGCCGAGACCGGTGTGTTTTGTGGTCATAAAGGTGCTTCCAATTCGTCCTGTACTCTGAGATCCTCTCAGCCGACTCCTAGTTCTCACCAGTTTGCGTCAAAACTACCATAGGTGCTGGTGATGAGTAAATAAAAAAGTAAACAAAATACGCTCCTGTTTAGTTTTAAAAAGGTAATGGTTTTGTGTGCCATCATTTGCTCCTAACACATGAAGCATATACCTTTAAAAAATAAAACCAGTGCAGCGGCAGAGGATATGGTGCTACAGCCTGAGCTGCAGACTAAAATAAACCTTCAGCGAATGCTAATAAAAAAAATGAAATAAAAAAAAGAAACAAACAGCATGGGGTCAATCTAACACTTACAGTATGGATTCCGGAGTTCCTGCCACCGACAACTCGTTCTGGTGTTGTGGGTTGCTGATAAGATGCTGCAGGGGAGGAGGCATGGCGTGCAGGTCGGAGCCCGGCTCAGCAGCTAATCACCTGCTGCTGTAAGGTGATCTAGAAGAGGCTTTTGGAGTGTCAAATAGGCAGCCTGTTTTTGGTGGCTGGAGGGAGAGCAGATGCAGCTTTGAAGCGCTGCAAATAAAATTAAAGCACGATACCTGTAAAATGGGCGCCGCGCAGATTTATATTCGAGCATTATTAAAAAATGGAGATGAGCAAGCATCGCAATGCTGAGAAAAAGCACAGCATCCGGTATATGCGTGACTGCGAGTGAAACCGGCATGCTGACACAAAGCGCGGCGCCGGGTATGTGCGTGGCTGAGAGTCAAGCATGCGCCATGGTAAACAATTCAAAAAGGGGGGCGGTGATGGACAGAGTATCTGAATTAAGCAGAATACTCCTACCCAGTCAAAAGATCAGGGCTTGATCCATCACCGTTTTTTAGCTCACTGCATCATCCCAGTTCAGAACCTGGCTACATGCAAATTAGTCTGTCCAAGGCCTAGTGCATCATGGGAACAGGGCAGACCAAACTACCAAGCCAATTCTTTACTGGAAAGGAAACAAGCTTCTGGGGACCGGTTTCTGGCATTACAGCCGTCTTCGGCCCGGCTTGCTTGAATCCTGATGGTGCAGTGAGCAAGGGACTCACATCTGAGCATACCCTTCCACACTTGTGGTGGCCAAAACGATTCAAAAAGGGGGGTGGTGATGGACAGAGTATCTGAATTAAGCAGAACACTCCTACCCATTCAAAAGATCAGGGCTTGATCCATCACCGTTTTTTAGCTCACTGCACCATCCCAGTTCAGAACCTGGCTACATGCAAATTAGTCTGTCCCTGGCCCAGTGCATCATGGGAACAGGGCAGACCAAACTACCAAGCCAATTCTTTACTGGAAAGGAAACAAGCTTCCGGGGACCGGTTTCTGGCATTACAGCCGTCTTCGGCCCGGCTTGCTTGAATCCTGATGGTGCAGTGAGCAAGGGACTCACATCTGAGCATACCCTTCCACACTTGTGGTGGCCAAAACGATTCAAAAAGGGGGGTGGTGATGGACAGAGTATCTGAATTAAGCAGAACACTCCTACCCATTCAAAAGATCAGGGCTTGATCCATCACCGTTTTTTAGCTCACTGCACCATCCCAGTTCAGAACCTGGCTACATGCAAATTAGTCTGTCCCTGGCCCAGTGCATCATGGGAACAGGGCAGACCAAACTACCAAGCCAATTCTTTACTGGAAAGGAAACAAGCTTCCGGGGACCGGTTTCTGGCATTACACCCGTCTTCGGCCCGGCTTGCTTGAATCCTGATGGTGCAGTGAGCAAGGGACTCACATCTGAGCATACCCTTCCACACTTGTGGTGGCCAAAACGATTCAAAAAGGGGGGTGGTGATGGACAGAGTATCTGAATTAAGCAGAACACTCCTACCCAGTCAAAAGATCAGGGCTTGATCCATCACCGTTTAAAGAATTGGCTTGGTCTTTACACTAAGTGAGGGTGGGATGATGTTGTGTATGGTTGGAGCATAACATTGTTCCGCTTGTATAGCTGCATAGTTGTAAGAATGTCCCTTGACCTTCAGTCTTACTATGTGCTCATAGATGGCCAAATAAATTATTGAAATGTATTTTTTGAGATTAGTATCCACAACAGTGTTTTATTCTTGTTTTCTTATGTGCATTTTAGGTCCCCTGGGAGCTGTATATTGTATGTTGATATCTGACAAGGTCCTGATGAACTTGGTCTAATTCCCTTTACACCACCGAAACGCGCGTCAACTCTTCGTTGAGCCTTGTGCTCCAAATGTTTACATCTGTGTTGAACAAAGGTTCTGCTGGTCATCTGTAAACATCTACCATGTACAGATGCAAAGTGTATGTGAGTGTGTGTATGTGTATGAATGGGTATGACATATGTGTATTTATTTGAATACAGTCCAGGGGACGTTTTGTTTTTGTACTGATTAGTTTAAATAATATTGATTGTAATGATTGTACTCAATTTTTGCATTGGTTAAAAAGAATTCTTGATTTTGAAATACCAAAAAAGAAAATATATGTAAAAGAAGAATAAAAAAGAAAGAAATGAAATTAAGTTATCCAAAATAATAAAGACAATGGAAAATCTTTCTGCCTAAAGTCACTGTTGTGAGTGTATGTATATCACTAATTGAGAAGAACCAAGTCTTGATGTAAAGCATGGATAGACTATGAGGGAGGATATTTAGCTGTGTATTGTCTCTTTCCCCTCTTCTCCCTAGTCTTAAAGTATCTCCAATTGAGGAGGTCTCCCATTTTTTGCAGATGCTCATAAGGGGGCCAGGGCTCCCGCGAGGCGGGAGCCGATGTTTTTCTTGCTAGTACCTGCAAGAACTTGCCTTGAATCGCCGCAGAACCTGCCTGGGACACAGAAGGAGCCGCTGCACGGCTCGAGTGCCGCCAAGTGCCGCCATTGCCCTCTCACCATCAGGGGACTACATCCCCCAGCATTCCACGTGGCAGTTACACTGCGCCTCATGCTGGCGAGCACCAGGAGGTGCTCATAAGGGGGCCAAGGCTCCCGCAGCACGTAACGTGCGCAGGCGTGCCTGGGCCTTGCCCGGGCGAAGCTCGGGCCAAGGGCGGGCCCGTCTGTGCCTGTCAGTGACCGACAGATGCCGGGCTGGGTCACGGCCCTGAACTTCCTGTTATAAAGGTACTGTGATTCTGACTTTGAATTATTTTTAATTGCCAAAAGGTGCACCTACTTTTAATGAGAGGACTACCATCGTTTCTGGGCATACCTTAAAAGGACTTTGGACATTTGGACATTGGACTCCTGTCCTTCTGATATTTTTTTGATCAAGGGAGTCAGAAGAGATCGACACACCTATTGGTGAATTGTTTTTATCTGGGCTGCTGTTCATTTTGGGTTTTATATTTTGTGTATTATTTACTTAAATATGGGGAAGCGAAAAACAATGTCTGCCCAGAAGAAAAAGCTAGTTAACGTAGAAGAGCATCCTCACCAGTCCTTTCTAAACTATCTTACTGGCACGGTTGGTGCCATAGAAAGGCAGATCAACATAGTTGAAGAGGCCTTAAAGCCTGGAGGAGATGAGAGCACATTATTGAAAGTTGAATCTGAGATAGTTGGAGATCAGAGAGGTAAAAAAGGCACAAATCGCTGTGTGGTAAACATCTCTGACCATATCTCTGAAAGTGAGCAGGAACTCGATGCACTGCACCAGCCACCAAACAAACGTGCTAGAAACCCGAGTAACTGTTGTAGCATTGACCCAAGTCCCACTGGGGGAGAAGTAATAGATTCCATTGTAGCTGAGAGGCCATCCCCTAAAATCCGTAAAAGGGCCCAAAAAAGAATTAAGTCTGCACCAGTAAATAAATCTGAAAACTGGGAAAAAGCATTCATTCGCCTAAATATGCGAACGCAGACGGAAGTAGAAAAACTTAAAGCAAAACTGGAGGCCCTAGACAGTCTGATAAGAGACAGCCTTCTAAGCCTCACAACTAGAATTGGTGCAATTGAGGCCTTAATATCCAAATGTTTAGATATTGTCCAGCTTACAGCAACAGCAACGGGTAGAACTGCTTCAGTTGACCAGATTACTGAAAATTATCATATAGCTTCTAGTTCACATACAAGATATATGGGCTCTGCCGTTGCCAGTATTAAAGCTCCCTTAGCAGTACCACCTCGAGCAGCGCAAAACACGCTAGCCACCAATTCACAGGCCCACCAAGCTCTGGATAGCCACAACCTTCCCCGTTAGAAAGTCTTAGTACTGTGCACCAGACACCCGGGACACAACATGTTACACGCTTAAATCTACCTCCAGCAGCAAACACCGTATGTAGTGGTTTCAGTTAATGTTCCTGCACTGACCAATGCAGGGGATGAAACATGGGTGAACCTAAGGAATAAGTCTCTACAATGGTTGGGTTGTAGAACAGGACTAACTGGCAAGTTGTTTGACGAATGCAAGATGGTAAGGAGGGTGAGTTGGTTGGGGAGAGGACAACAAAATCTTGCAGGGGACTGTGTTGTATTGACATTCAAAACACCAAACCTTGTGAAACTGTTTCTAAATAGAATTGGAAATGATTTCACAGGTAACACACAGATTAGTGCTGTTCCCCTGGGATATTTTTATCAGCCTCCAAGTTAGAATCCCACAAGGTTAAATTGGCCAGATTGTATGCCGTCCCATAATCGTTTTGACTGAATGGGTTGGAAGAAGTGGACTGACTGATATTGGGGCATGCCTCTGATGCTGCCATTATTAACCCACTTGTTGATGCACGGCAGATGGGTGAATTAACAGACAGTCTAAACAGTATCAGTATAGTACATCCCATACAAGAGAAATCAACCAACATGGCCGCCATCGGTGTAGAGAAGCAGGATGATTACATGCACAATTTCACTTCCTATGACAAAATTATTCCCACTAACAGTGTGGGCCATAGTGGTAGTGCAGACAGTAACGCTAAGGACACTAAATACCAGATTATGTTTTGGAATGTGGCTGGATTCAAAACTAAGGTGACGAATAAAGTGTGGGTGCATTATGTAAAGAAATTCGAGATACTATGTTTACAAGAAACTTGGGCTGAAGACCATATCCACCTGTTTGGTTTTAAAACATTTCATACCGCAGCCATTAGCTCGATGGATGGTAGAGCAAAATGTGGGCTATGCACCTATATTTCCAATTATTTAAAAACTGGGAAAGTAGAGATGGTCAATAACAACAGCTATTATCACATTGTTAGGATACATGTGGACAAGGCACTATGCGTGATCATTGTGAATTTTTATAATAATGCCCCCTCCGAGCTGGTGGAGGAAATGCTGGGAAGCTTATGCAGAAATGTAAAAAATCTACTTGGCCAGATTTCTAAAGATGTCTTTGTGGTCTGGGGAGGGGATTTTAACTACTTTGTATGCCACAAGGGGGAAAGGTGGATGTGTGGGATTACACTTGGTAAAGACAGTAGTCTTCCCCACTTTTCACATACAACGTATGGGGATCTCCTGAATGACATCATGTTTTCTTGCGATATGGGGTTCGCCAATAGTCTGTTTCATCCGGAGGTTCCTTTCAGTCCATTTTTAATGGTAGAGTTGCTTTTTAGGTCTCGCTCTCGAGACCTATTGTTGCCAACTTGCTTCTCAAGGGAGACAGAGCGGTGCACGAGCCTACCAGGGTCTGTAGACGTGCTTACGCAGGCCGGCCGAAGGCACGCACACACACACACACGCAAACACACACACACGCAGACACACACACAAACACACACACACACGCGCGCAGACACACACACACACACGCGCAGACACACACACACACATGCATGCACACACACACGCAGGCACAATCGCGTGCGCGCTTCCCCCCCCATCCCTACAACTAACCCGCCCGCCCGCTCCACTCACCGGGCTACAGGCTCCTTCACTGCGAAGACAACGTCGGAAACGTCAAATGTTTCACTAATCCCAAAAGACAAAACTCTGTGCGAGAAGCCAAAGGTATTGATCGTGTCCGCGAGGATAGCTTCCCTTTGATCCTCCTGTTATCCTAGTTCCTAGGACATGAAGCGGGAAAACTTCTCTATACAAAAGGATTTCGGTTGTTTTGACTACAATTACATGTGCCACGCCACCAACCTGTAAATCTGCACAAATTTCGTAGTAGGACGAGCTCTTCTCGTCTCCCCCAGGCATTGCAGGAAGAGCAGACTGTACCAACGCGCATGCGTGTTCGCTTCAGAGAGAAGTACTTCGTGCACTCTCAGCAAGTAGACGTAGACGCGCACGTTAACGACGAAGGACTAGAATTGTGTATCGATAAACCCAGCAGAGGAGGATATCAGTAGTCCGTCTTCTGTTTGGGAAGAGAGAAAGGGTTCTCTCATTGGTCATTAATAGGAGTGGGCGGATAGAGGCACCGCCCAATCATAGGCGTTGACTGTATGTCAATTCAGGGAGCCCTAGGACAGGTTACCGGTGGTGCTGGTCTTCCTCCCGGCCGGTGATGGCGGAGGCAGCACCGGAGCCTCCAGCACCAGCCGCACCGATGCCTCCTCGAGCATTGGAGCTGGCCTTCTCCTATTTTGGTCTATCGGATTTACGCTCATGCTCCCTGGTGTGCTGACTGTGCTACCGCCTGGTGCACGGCGACGAGAACGGGGAGGTGTGGCGGGGCCTATGTGCCCGGTGTCTAGGCGAGGAGGGTCTTCGGGGAGACGTGCTATGTGGACTGGACACGTACAAGAGCAAGGTGCGGGGTTAGGAGCCACTTGGCCGTTTTCTCACTGAATTGGGCAGGGGAGGCTGCGAAAGACCGACAACGTTCCATGAGCTTGGAATGTTCGCATTCTCTCTGCTCCTGAAGGCTAATTAATGAAGTGTACCATGGTGGGTTTAGTATGGGCTTAGACGCTGCAAATCCGACATCACTAAAATGACCAGTGCATAAGGGAAGTCCCTCCGAGGGGCTTGAGCGATTACGTAATCGGGAGGAGAAAGAGGGGTTTGTATAGCCGTTGACAGCCATGCCAAGTGATGGCGCGGACACCCCAGAGATAGCATACAGAATAACAGTGATCTTTGTAATATGACCTTGAACAGTGAAGATTTTATTCTTTGTGCATCTCGGTCGGTATAGCGGCATGACTTGCTGGCTTTACCTGGACCGATCACCATGTTTTGTAGTGTTTATGCCAATTTACTTTCCTTATGACACTGGGAACGAACATGCAGCTCGCGGAGATTACACCAGATTGCATCAATGTGTTGAGCAGAAGGGGGAATATGCAAATGATGCCGTTAAAGCAGAGCTAGAGTCACCATTTTAGCAGGAATGTGTCTGAAGTATGCAAAGGAGTACTGTGGCTCTGCGGTTGACTTACTTTTCTGCAAGGCCAAATATAGTTATGTTGTGGAATATTTTTATAGCTCAGCGTTTGCCAGTTACTTGGCCTACTGGCTATGTTTATTTGACCTTTTGGTACTTTCTTCATAGAAAAGGTGCTGCTTGCGCATAACTACCATCTAGCTGTTTGAGTGTCAGCAAAACTTTACTTACTTTAAAAAGTTGAGACCAGTTTTTTTTTCTTCTTCAAATACCGAGATAATTAACAAATTAGTGTTGCAGTATGCTGGGGACTGCTTTAAGCAGGTAGCCCAAGTTGTCCTTGCCTGCTGCCATTATCATAAAGGTGTTTCAAAAGGTTTATCATTCCCTTTTAGTTCTCTTCACAGACATGTAGCATTTGGCTGTGTGTCAGAGCTCATGTTATATACGCAGAGTGGTTCCTTTCATCCAGGCCTCTCCAGCCACTGCCTGAAGAAAGTGCCGTTTTTATTTTGGACCAGGTGAGTGGAGTATTTCAGTCATTAGTTTGTTAGTGTACCTCCATAAAGAGTGATTCCCATCGCAGCGCTTACTTAGTGAAATGCCCGTACACATATTCTGCATTAGTCACATTTGTGCTTTGCACTGTTTCCCCGCACACCAGCTGATGTGACAATTAGAGCAATTTTGCACAATAATACGATTTTGCACCCAAATGGGAAACCACAACTCTGCTGTTTGTACCAGAGCACCCAGAAATTATTTTTCATTTAAAATTGACTGTATAGCCGAATGTGATTTCTGCACCTACCAGTTTACCGTATTTGTACTTATGTTGCACCAGGGGTGATTTTTTTTTTACGTTTTAGTTGCTGTCATCCAAATGCGATGTCATCCTTATGAGTGCTTTTGACACCATATGTGGCATCTTCCTACTGACTTTTTCTCTGCACTCATTAGTTGTGAACTTAAATATGATCTACACGTTTGTCTTTATTGCAAGGGGCGTTTTGCACCCAACTGTGTGTTTTGCCTATAAATGGTATTTGTGCTTCTGAACTTTTCCACACTATGCTCCATCATTGGTGATTTTATACCTCGGTGGGCTGTCATCCAAATGTGATCTCATCTGATCTACTCATTTCCCCCCAATGCGACGCTTTACTCCTGCATTCCGTCTCTGCATTGAGTGATAACCCATAGCTGCGATTGTTGCACACCAACTCTGCTTCTCGAGATAAATAGCCTCAATCTTTCTTGGGTGAACTTATAACCACCACTTCTAAAACAGAACGTTTCTCATCAAATCACTCTAGATTGCATGCAGCAACACCTCGTAGGTCTCAGATACTATGAAGGGCCTAAATGCTTTTGTCATGGATGGGTGATGAACCACTTATACCGTACCTACCACCTCCACTCACTAGGACTCCACTTTCTTAACCTCTTTCACTCCCACCACATCCTCAAGCATAATTTCTGGGAATGAAATAAGACCATCTAATGCCAGCATAGAGAAAGGTAGTCTGGATTAGAATTTGAAACACAACAACTCCTATACAAACGCAGACATAGGCATGATTCACAGGAGCTGTGATTACTTGCGGCAGTCTTCATTACAGCCACTTACAACTGACCAGAGTATAAAGTTCGAAATTAATTGCTTGACATCTAATTTAACCTGGAATGCAGGACATATTTTAAAGCCTGCAAGCCACTCTATGCTACCAGTTTCCCCTTCCTAGTCATTGCATCCCTAATTCTTCAAACCTGTTACATTTGCTAGCATTGCTCCACACGCATTGCCACTAATGCACTCCACACACCTGAATAATCTGTGATCAGATAGCACAACACCTGTTAAAACAGCCCTTACAGTAAGACCTCCTAAACACAATCCTAGATCAATCCACCCCAAACAATCTCCGCTGAATCACCTTCCCTCAATTTATTGACCAATCTAAAATTACATCAAAGCTCCCCTCTAATCTGTAGATCTGCGATCTCTAATTCAACTTTCATATCCGTCCTCACACAGGACTGTGGCCCTGACTATCACAATAATGGAAAGTGGGTTTTGCTCCAAACTCTATACCACTCTCGTTCCTCTAGGATGAATAATCCCCCAACTCGATAGGAAAGGAACTAGTAAGGTAGTTAAAGTTCCTTTAATGCAAACTAATGAATTCAGTAAGCCCCTCCGATTTTTAATATGCTCAACCCCTCAGCCAATGATAAGAAAACAGCTTAATTCTTGGGCATATATCAGATTCCCATAGAAACATGTGTTAAGTTCATTTCTCCTGCACGCACAATCTCAAAGGCAATGAAACGTGTCCTTCAAACTAAGAGCGTGATTTAGAGTTTAGCAAAGTAGTACTGTGTCACAAATGTGATAGAGATTTCATCACATCTGTTAATTCATACTTTTTCAGTTTTCTTTGAGTCATGTACAAATTATACATTTTCTTATATTGTATTTCACTATTCTGAATAATGTGGCTGATCTTTGGAATATCCTGACAAAGCCTCTGCTATTGATGTAATGGAACAAGTTTATCCAATATGGTATTTGGTCATGTAAGGCTGATCAGAGTATTGTTTTTTTCAGACAATTTAGAATTTATATTAGACACATGGCCGTAATTAGTGCAAAAAAGTAAACCATCTTTTAAACTGTATTAAATCTCTCAGACTGCCGCGCTATTCTTTTGGAAAAACGCCCAATGATTCCGCTGCCAGTATTGCAATCTTCCTTTTTTGAAGTTGAAACAACATTTGTTTTTTTTTTTTAGGTCTCAAAAGACTTAATCTTACCCTGCTAAAAAGATCTCTGGGCATTCTACAACTTCCATCTTCCCATTTCAAAAATAGCTCATCCTTATGACCCAGACCAAAATCCTGGTTACTGTAAATTTATGTAAATGAAAGTAGTGATCTTAGACGGTCCTGAAATAGCCATCACTAGTCAAGTGTGTCTCCAAAACACATGTTATTGCTGGCATGTGTTGTTTTAGATGCTGCAGTAGGCTTCATAATAAATGGGCTTACACTGATGCCAACTCCAAATGTTCCCAGTAAGCTCCGGCGACCGTCTAAACGCTTGTGAAGCAATTGAATAAATATCTGTTTGGGCAATCCAGCCCTCCCAATTATTGCATTCGTTTCCTAAGTAGTTCTGGCGTTTTGCCTCCCTAATAAACCGCAGCTCAATTGTAAGGTCTCAGACACCTGTTTCAGTATGACTGGTGTGCGAGCCTGGATGAAATGCAGAGACCTGGGGACAGTATCAATTTTTCTGCTTGCCAGTCTTCCCAGCCTGGAGATAAAGAGCAGTTGCTGTGTGTATAGCTTCCTTAATCTTTTATATCAGATACAGGTAAATAGCTCTTTGTAACTCCTTTTCTGGTTGAATTACGGTTACACCAAGATATTTAACTGTTTATTTTGCCCAGCTTAAAGGAGCTAGCTCTTCATCCACTCTCTAATCACTGATTCAAGCTTGACACTCACCAATTCAAAGTTACTAAATGTAGTGTGAGTTTAGATATGAGTGAATGTTGTTCCACAAACTCTAGTACCTACATAATAGATTGCACAGTGGCGCCCAGTGCTAGCAGAACATTATCTACAAATCAGTGTATTTTATGTCATTCCACCAAACTGCATTCTCACAGTGCCCTATGGTTTTCTAACTTTAATAAATAGGGGTGCCAAGGAGAGAACGAACACCTAGGGGCATGGCACAAAACTGTCTCATACTCTGAACATTTGGAAAGTAGACAGTCTCCCTCCATTTATCAACATCTGTGCCGTGATGAGAAATTGTTGACCCACATGAGTTTCTGCATAGGGGGTCCCAAACCAACCTTTCCTAGTACCAGTTTGAGAAGGGGCCAATTTACAGGATCAAATGCGTTTTCAGCGTCAAATGTAAGGACAACCAAGGGCCACGCCTTTGGCACAATTTTACAGTCAAGTGCAACACACTTTAATGTTGTCACAGGTACATCTATTTCTTTTGCATCCAATATGGCATTAGGAGCTCTAAGCGATTGATGAGGACCATATTAAATATTTGCCAGTTCTTAGAAGTGAGATAGGCCAGTAAGAAGCACAACACCCATTGGGTTTATCATTTTTGTTAATGAAGTAAATAGTATAACCGTGTGCGAGCTAATATGGATGGACTTGGTGAGTCCGCCAGCTACCGGAGCCTTATTGAGCTGAAGGTCTTTAATTAATTTCTCCACTTTTTAGGTCTCGCTCTCGAGACCTATTGTTGTTGAAATGCCTCTCAAGGGAGACAGTCCGGGGCACGCGCGGCGATTCGGGACTGTGGACACGCGCGCGCAAATCTCCTGTCCCGCAGGCATTCAGTTTCACTGCTTACAGTGAGACAAGAGATGGCATGCCGTTCACACACACACACACACACACAGGTGCGCACACACACACACACACACACACACACACATCCCCGTCCTCTCTTCTCTCCCCCCCCACACTCACCGGGCTCTTTCCGCGTGTCCCTCTCCCTCCGTAGCGGGTCAGTCTCTGCAGCAGGCAGACTCGGAGGTCGGCACGTCTTCTCCGGCGATTTTCAGCTTGCGCCGCTACAGCTGATGTGCATGCTCACGGCAACTGCGTCTCGTGCGCTCCCACCGCGCTGTTTTGCGCCCGGCGATCTTCAGCTTGTTTATGAACAGTGTTCAGATACTCCTCCTACCTGCCTGGCAAATTCTCAACAATTTAAAGAGGCTTGTTCTTTCCAACCCATTGGGCCGTACAGTGTAGCCTACTAGCTTCTAAAATCCAAGCCATCCAATCTGGATGACGAAGCCTGGGCACGTTGAAGGCATCTCATTTCTACCAGTTGCATTTACGGTAGTTATGAAGGCGGGATCCAGTGAATGCCAGTAGCCAATGACAAGTGGGTGCGAGAAAATTCAAGCGCACTGCTGCATAGTCTTTCCTTCCGCTTTCTTGAGTTTTCGTTGTTGCTGCACGCGACGAAAGGGGATCCGTTGCTGTGAAAGTTGTAGAGGTGGCTCGACAAGGTGAGGAAGGGGTTGCGAGCCGATTTTCTAGGGTCGCTTTCCGTTCATTGCCTTTCCGCTACACTCTTTCTTAAAGGGGTTCGGCTGAAGTGATCAAACTGAAGCCTCTTCTTGTGGCGTTCATAGCGACTAAGCAAAGTCGGGATATTTAAGCATCGCGTAGTTTCTAGAGGTGATGTTTGCATTTGAACAGTCTATGTGCAGGACGTCCCTTAATATTTCCCCATACCACTGTAGCCTGCATGGTTGATGCGTACGCTCCAAAACATAATTTAATTGCATTGTTTGCTAAGACTACTGTGTTTTTGTAATATTATATTTTAAGTTTTTGAAAATCAGCATTGAGTTCGATTCATTCGGATGCTTAGATGGGGATAACATATAGGTGCTGCACATGCACGTGTTGATGTAAGACACGAAGCGTTTGCATGTCAAGTATTTCTCGTGATACAGCTCTGCTGTAGACGCACATATTTACTGTGTCAATGCGCCGATGATGTTGCCTTGAAACCGTACGTAGTGTGTATGCTGGATGTGGTTAGGGTGAAGTTTTGTATTTCATCGACCTCGTCTGGTCTGCTTAAGTTACAAAGTCATTGGCAGACGTTTGCATCATCAAAAGTCTGCCCGTTGGTAATGGAATGTGGACATCACTTATGTTACAGAAGAATTATCAGATATTACTGGACTTGATGACAATAACCAGTGACATGGTTATACAACGTGCCATACCCCATATGTCATGAACCTTTGTTAACAGAAGGCACTTGATTAAGATCTGTTTTGTAGTATGACTTCATAACATTACAGAAAACATTATCAACCAAATCTCACTTATACATTACATTCCTGTCATTACCAGCTTCCTTAATTCCAATATGTGAACATTGCAATTGCAAAACCCTGCTATATGCTTCTACCTCTTTCTTTTTCTCTTCCATTCCAGCTTTTTCCTTTCATTCCCCAGACTCCCTCACACTCCTGCAACCCCGCCTCCATGCAAACTCCCCTATTTTGCTCCAAAGCCCCAAACCTACTCTTTCCCTTCTTTGAGCCTTCCTTCCCCAAGTGAATATGCCTGTACCGGGCTCTCCCTCCCCCACCCCCCATCCCAAACTACTTTCACTTTAGGGCTTCAACCTGTCTTCCGGTTTTATCGTGGCAACAAGTTTCTATTCTTTTAACTGGAAAGATCCTCTGTTAAGATACTGAAACTGCCTGCCTACTTGGTTATTGGAGCCTATGACTACCTGACTTCATAACATTACAGTAAACGTCATCAACAAAACCTCACTAATACATTAAATTCCTGTAATTCCCCCTCTCAAAAACTCCCAACTTGTGAACACTGCAATAATAAACTCCCCTATACGCTTCCACCTCTTTCATTTCTATTTCCATTCTGCCTTTTCCTTGCATTCCCCAATATCTCTCTCACGACCCAGCAAGCATCCCCAAGCCATCTACCCTAGTGTTGATCTTAAGCCCGAAACTTTCCTTTGTTCTCCACCCCCATCGGCACATACGCATGCACCAGACTCTCCATGACCCTCCCCCCCTCCTTCCATCAACCTGCCTCCACCCGGGAAAACCCTGTGCTGTTTTCCTTCCCCACGTACCCCTCCATACTGGAGTCAAATAATTGATACTCCCCTGCACACCACCACTTTTCTAATTACATAATTTTGCTAAAACCTCCCTCAACTCTAACATATAATAGGTTTGACCGAATTTAGACAAAAGCCCCCTGTCCACATAAAATAAATAGCCTTCTTCTTGATTGTGCTTATGAGACAAAACTTCAATTCCGATAAACGGGCAGAAAACCTTCATTGCTGTATTGAGCTTCCTTCTATTCTTATCCAGAACATCCTTTTGTGCCCCTCTTCAATGCTTTCTACGTACAAACACCTTCCATAAAATGCAAGTGCTAGTTCACTGACTTTTGAACACCAGTAAATAATTCTTCATTTGTTTAATGCGCATTAGTCTAGCAGTTGCACTATATAATTTTCTCCTATATGAATGAACATGTCCGGGCTCCCTCTACTTGAAAAAGCTCCACTCAGGTCTTGGTTGAATCCTTGTCTCCTTTAATTGTTGATCATGCTAATCTTCTTACGGTTGGAGATTTCAACTATTGGGCAAATGAGGAAGAAGGGGAGCAGCAGGCCAAGGATTTGACTGGCTGTCCTGACTGACTTAAACCTGGAACAATTAGAGGGTTGTCCAACTCGCATCATAGACACACCCTGGACCAGCTAAGGACCATGACATTCCATGTGCAGAATTTGAGGATAGCTCCATGTGGATGGTCCGAATATTACATGATGCCCTTTGTAGTATCTGCCTAAATGGAATAAGTCCCACACTGGCTCCAATATCTATTCTAGGAATTGGGCTAGGGCTAACATTGCAGATTTTTGCGAGGACTCGAGTAACTCTCCTCCCACCTCGAAGGAGGACAGACGCCTTTGCGCAGGGTATCACGAGCTGGCAAACAGTGGCTAGCAATGATCATGCACACCTCCGTAAAACTAGAGCACCTAGGTGCCATGAGGCCAATAAATGGTTCACAGACAATCTGAAAATTGCCAAGCTGAGCCTTTGGCAAGCAGAAAGAAAACGGCTGGCGAGATGTGTGCCAGAACTGAAGAGTATACTAAACAACTTAGAAAGTATAAAAATCTTTTGCGGCAAACTAAAGTAAACATATTTTCAGACAGAATCATGAATGCCACTAATTGATCTATAGAGATCTTCAGGATTGTTTCTGATCTTTCTAACCCTGACCGAGTTACTTTGCTGATTCTATCCACTCAAGATCTGTGCGACTCAGAATGTCTCAAGCATCAAATCATAACAGTTACCAGACCTGCCGGTCTAGTGACTTAAATAAACTACTTGGCCCTACTGTAATTTTCTTGACCCATAAACTGTTTTTTTGGTCTCGCTCTCGAGACCTATTGTCGTCGAGATGCCTCTCAAGGGAGACAGACCGGGGCACGCGCAGCGATTGGGTTCTGTGGACGCGCACATCCAGCCCGGAGCCATGCAATCTCCTGTCCCACATTCACTCACAATCACGCGTGCACTCACACAGCCACACTCACTCACGCATGCAGACACACACGCGTGCGCACACACGCATGCATGCACACACACACACACACACACACACGCACACACACGCACACACACGCAGGCACAATCGCGCGCACACAACCACACTCATGCATGCACACACACGCGCGCACACACGCATGCACACACACACACACACACCACACACACCCACCCCCCCTACAACTAAGCCCTGCCTGCCTGCTCCACTCACCGGGCTACAGGCTCCGTCACGCGGGGCTTCCCTCTCTTGCATCGGCGGCCTCTGCTCCTCCTACGTGCCTTCTGCCCTTCTCGTTGTTACATAGTAGTCTCTTAGCATCAGTCACAGGAGGGCGGCGCTTGAGGCTGGAACTGCGCAGGTGCGTTTACGTACGGTCACGTGAGTCTCCAGTTCCGATGTCCGTGGTGCTTCCTAGTTGCTCCTCTAACCTAAATTTAAAGAGGTGCTAAGAGAGGCCTGAGGGTGGACAGCGGTGCCTGGACCAGTGGGATCGGAGGCCGGCACCATGCCGCTCTTCGGATCCAACCCCTTCGATCAGATGAAGTTGAAGTTGGGGCAATTTATAGAGCGCACGTTTACCAAAAAGGTATCATGGCGCTAGTGCTGTGCAGTTCCCATAAAGATAACTTAGACTTCAAACGCTCTGATGAATAACCAGGTCTTCAAACCTTTACGGAATTCCAAGTATCATGGGGAAAAACGAAGGTTGTTAGGGAGGGCATTCCAAAACCTGGGCGCCAAGAAGGAGAAACACGACCCTCCATGTTTCTTCCTGACAAAACGAGGGACAACCAAGAGGTTTTTTGACAACGACCGTAAGTTCCTGGAAGGAGTGTAGATTAGGAACCGAGATGCCATATAATGGGGAGCTAAGCCCGCCAGAGATTTAAAAATAAGGCATCCTAATTTGAGTTGGCATCTATGAGTAACCGGTAACCAATGCAATTGCCTAAGAAGAGGGAGGGCATGATGGAATCTAGACCGATTATAAATTAACCTAGCAGATCAGGATGATGGTGAGTGGGTGTGGCGGACATTGGTCTTCCAGCCTGACTCAGGCTCCGGACACCTGACAGGGAGAGGCTGGAGATCCTAGACAGGACTATCCAATGTCCACGGTTTCCCGGAAGTGACAGTCCCAAGTAGCCAGGAATTAGTAGCTCCGTGACCCACCTCGTACTAAGAAGGGCTCTGTCATTAGCTCAACAGGTCCATCCTTGTTTACAGCTGTTGTGAACTTGGGCCACTCCTTCACAAATACCCCAATGGTGAAATGTACATGCCCTTAGTCCCCAGTAAGTACACCGTGAAAACCCATTCGCAGAACACAGTAAGAAACACAAAGTTTCGACGGTTGAGTAAAAAGAACACTGCTGCCGAAGAGTAGTAACATGAAAGAGCCAGCAGTGCCAGGAAAACAGTGAAACAGCAGCAGCGCTGGAGAATAGTACTATTGCTGCACTTGCACTAGGAAGTATTAAAGTGACAGGTCTCAGTTGGGATCGAAAGATAGACACTCACACAAAGCTTAAAGAAGCACTTTCGTCACACCGTTGTATTACAACAGCAGCAGTAATAAAGTAACAAACAGGAGTGCTGGCAGAGACACTCACTGAAACATCACTAAAACTGCCAGCTGGTGAAACTACCATAGCAGGATTGCCATAGAGTACAGCTAAAGCAGCAGTGCTGCCAGCGGGTAACTACAGCACCATAACAGTCATAAAGTAGTGTTGGACTTGGGCCTTGTGGCAGGTTCACCCCTGAACTTTTTGCCTTGAAGTGTAGTGATTTCTGGTCTTTGCGCACTTTGACACTGTGGCGCAGTGTAAAGTGCGTGTGCTCCCTGACTGCGTGTGTGAGATAGGCCTGCCCTCCCATAGGAATGCATGGGGAATGTGTGTGTCCCTGGTAGTTCCTGATGCGTGGGGAGTGCAGGCTCGAGTTTAGTATGTGTGAACTCGTGAGAGTGAATGCTGCAAGATGGTGTATGCGGCATGTATGTGTCTAGAAGGGAAGTGCTACTTCTGGACATTGAGATATGTGTGCAGTGAGGGTGCTGGAGCGTGATTGGCTGGAGCTGGCTGGCATGCCAGGCTCCAGGAAGTCTGGATGGGTCTGCCCGGTGGTGAGTGTGAGATTAGCATGAGTGATGTGTGGGAGGAGTGTACCTGTGTCCTGGATGGGCTGGGTTTTCCCCACACAATGCTGGCTCCGCCCCCCTGTGGTGCGTCTAATGACCCAAGCCCTGCCAGTGAATAGAGAGGGTGGTTGAGGTAAACAGAGTACTCAAGAACCAGCTGCGACTGGTTCTGCCCCCACCCTGCACCTAAAGACAAAGGGAAAAGGTGTATAAAAGAGGGGCTGTGACCCCATGAAAATGTTCTTGTTCCCAACTTGAATCCTACCAGGGGCGTGCTGCTGCTTGGGCTCAGGGGAAGGCTTGCCTCCCTGAGCCCTGCCCAGCCCCTGGACTACTGATGTCATGGACTTGTGGACCTTCATTTTTGTCCTAGCGCCTGGGAGCGCTTTATCTTTTCCCTGTAAATTCTGCCCGTGCCTCTGGCACATTGTAAAGTGCGTGTTTTATCTAAATGTGTTTTGGTGTAATACAAAGGCTATTTTTATATAACCTTGTGTGGAGTTTCCTTTGTGGTGGGTCCTGGGTGTTGTTGCTGGGGTGCATGCACAAATACTTAACTTACATCGCCTCCAAGTTTAGCCTTGCTGCTCGCGCCACGTTACCTAGAGGGTGAGCAGGGGTTATCTTGGCGTGTAACTCCCTTGCCCTGACTTGGGAATGGTGGTCCCTGACTGGCTTTGGCGAAAGCCCTGGCCAGCCAGGGATCCCATTTCCAACATTGGCGGCAAGCGGTGAGGATGAGGATTTGTGTTTGCGTTGTACCACAGTAGCAGCTGGTTGCACCACAAAGCTCTGCATTTTTAGAAAAAAACATTGTGGGGATTATTGTATGGAGTTTGCTGAAAATGTCATTTCTGTGGAAATGTGTTTCTTGTGCACTTTGAGTTAGGTGTCCCTAGCTCGGGAGGGTAGATCATCCCCCTAAGTGCAGTGTGTTTTCTGGATTCACCAGAAGGGTGGGATCCAGTGGTGGCAGCATAAGTGTGTCCAGTGCATGTGTCCCCCGTCCCTGCCCTGGAGTAATGGTACCTGTGTCAAGTGTGGTCAGGTTGAGAAGTCAGGGGTGGTAGAAACTGCCTTACCAGTCTGGGGAGGGGTGTGTGTGGATGAATGGTGTGTGGCACTGGACGTGTTTGTGAGTTCTCTGGATGGGGAGCTTGCTGAATGCTTGTGTACTCTTGTTTTGTTCAGATACCTAAGTCCTGTGTGTTGAACTTTTCCCAAGAACGTCTGCAGATAGTGGAGCCTGCTTGTTGATTTCTGTGGTCTGTTGAGAGACAGAATTTTGGAGTTGGTAATGTTCTGGGAGGAGAGAGGCATAGGGGATGGAGTGATTCCAAAAGGAGTGTCTGAGGTGTCTTCCAGCCCAGCGTGGTGGAAGAGGCTCAGTGTAGCCCAGCTAGGTCTCGGTGTAGGGGCCCACGTCCTGTCTCAAGAGGAGAAGGAGTGGGTGGGACTGCATGTCTCCAGGTGCCCGAAACCCAGTGTCAGGGCCTGGATTGTTTCTGAAGGGAACATCCGGTCGGAGGCCTAGGCTGTACCAATAGGTCATTTGAGGAGGATCTTCCAGAGTGTCTGGAGAACGTGGAACCTCTGTAACCAGGGTTCCAGTAGTTCTGGTGTCTGGCAGTACTGCTCCAGTTGGGAGGGTGCAGAAGTCCAGATGGAGGGGTGCGAGGGGGATAGGTTCCCCAGTGGAAAAGCCAGTGGCTCAGGGGCCAGCCAGAAGGGTTGTGTCGCCAGTGAGTGACCATGGCGGTGCCACTTCTGTCCTGAGTGTCAGGCAGACTTGTACACGACACATTAGTTATGTGTCACCCTCAAGGAAATCCTGGTGCGCCAGGCATCTGACCAAAGGGGTACGTCCCTTGGTTGGGGAGCCAGTAGCCGGTGTTTCCGGATCTGGACGTAAGGGCAACTGTATGTAGTGTCCTGAAGTTACAAGAGGGAACTCCTGCCTGAAGAGAAGGAACCGGGTAAGCTGTATGGGTGATTGACCTGCAGTGGTTGCCTTGCTGCTGAAGGAGGAGAGAAAGTCTTAGATTTTTGTTTTCAACTTGTGGAAGTCCTGGTGCGCCAGGCATCTAACCAAAGGGTAGCGTCCCTAGGTTGGGGAGCCAGGTTCAGGTGGTTGCCTGTCCTGGACGGCAGGGCGACTGTAGCCAGTGTCCTGGCCGGTTTGTCTTCTAGGGGTACCCCTGTGAACACAGGTGGGGCTCATCTTAAGTGAAGAGACCCTGTGTTTCTCAGAAGGGGTGGTACAGGCCTAGCAGGGATCTTTAGGGTTCTTGGCTGAGTGTTGTGGTACTACCCTGAGAGCAGGTGGGGCCTACCTTAAGTGGAGGGACCCTGTTCTACAGTGGGAGGGTGCAGAACTCTGGAAGGGGGTCAGAGGGAGTCTGACCCCTGTGCATCCGGTGAATTTGAATCCCAGGTGGTAGACCAGTTAAGGGAGCGGTGACCTATCTGTCATGACCAGCCTGGTGTCCTGTAGGCACCGCATGGAGCCGCGTCTGCCTTCGGCCGTGCAGTCTATGCCGCTCGCCGTCCCAGTCTCGACGCGGTCCGCTAGCCGCCACCTGCGCCGCATCTGGCAACCCGCAAAGTGCAACGCCTTACTACACCGTTCTTGTGCTTGTCTGACTGTGGTCACTGCTGCTGAGGAAGTCAGGTCCTAAACTGGTGGGAGAGTTGTGTTCTGGAGGGTGCTTCAGAAGTAGAGGTAGGGTGGGGCATTCTTGCCCGTGACCTCTGGTCAGCCTGAGGGTGCGGACCCTAGGTTGAAGGATCAGTGGTAGTTTGGAACTACACTGAGAAAGGGAGTGGAGAATGGCTATGTAGGCCAGGGGTTATGTTGTATTCTCTGCACTTATGTTTTACTGTATCCCTTTAAGTCTCACATTCCATTTCCCTGATGTCATCATCCACTGTATTCTCTCCAGTCAGTTAGCTCTCTGCTTTCTGATGGGACCACCAGTTATTCTCTGTAGTGCATAATAAATGCCTTATATCTATATATTGACTCTATTACTTCATTTACAACACATGGCGACGATAAGCAGAGTAAACTGAAGAACTACAGAGGGAGAAGACCTCCACTGGTGAGGAAAGAACCACGCAAGTTTGGGATTGAATTTGAAATTGGAAGCTATAAAAAAAAAAAAATACTGTAGCCAAGAGAAGAAAATATTGCCAAGAAAATATTGCCAAGACCAGAAACTAAAACCACAAAGACTACAAAAGAAGAAGTGCCTGTTCTTACCAAAGCAACTGGTGAGTTGCACAAACTTTCAAACTCTAGCTGCTTCAAACGACTATTGTTACCATTACTCGTAAGAAACCTTATCAACAAACAGTAACCAGCGAGTATATTGACGACAACATACGTCCAACTCTAACAGGAGTCTAGCTGTGGCAAGAGAAACGGAGATCACGAACAAAACAGAAACCGTGAACTTAACCGTCTTGTATACTTGAAAGAAAGCGCAACCGTGAGTAGGAATTCATTTTAAAACCTACATACAACTCTACAAACATAGTAAACGAGCATTACTCTAAGCGTCTTTTGAAATTTAGCTCGAGCAGGGAAACACTCGAAATCAGCCGTAGCTCGAGCGGAAGAAAAGCATCTTTTAAAACATAACTCGAGCAGAAACACGAGCTCACTCACAGTTAGAATCATATAGACGGCACCTTCAGAAGTAAGCCATCGGAAGAGACGAACGAACGTCACAACAGGAAGCAACAGTGACATAACGACGCAACGTCATAACGTGATAACGTAGTGGCCATCTTGGGACAATATTTTGTAACTAAGCAACGCGTTTCGCCGGAACAACGCGTCTTGCAGAAACTTTGCACCGCAGTTTTTATTCAGGACTCGGTAAGTTTAGCGACGACAAGCGCTACACTTCACAACAAACATCCCAAAGGTAAAGCAGTATTCTGTAAGAAAAGTAAACAGTATTGTATAAACTACAAATACACACAGTATAGTACAAACGACGAAACTGATTTCTCTACTAAGCAACACATAGCACAATTAGCAACGAACCCGTGTTATATCTTGTAACAAATAAACACACAGTCTACTTGAGACGAAAATCTAAGATATAGTGAATGATTTAGTAACATAACATTCATCCAGAAGGATCATCACACATAAGGTTGCTGATTACAAGTGCACACGAAGAGTGACACCTACACTATAACAGGTGACAGAAAAAGAGATTAAGACTTGTAAGATGGAGAATCTTAATGTAATAGCACCTCCTATGTTTTTGCAAACAACTGGCGATCCACCCATCGAGTGGGATGAATGGATAGACATATTTGAAAATTATATAGAAGCACTTGACGGAAAAGATTTTAGCGCAACTAGGAAGAAAGCCCTTTTATTAAGTGCTTTAGGCAAAGAAGGCCAAAGATCTTTCAAATATCTTCCATTAGGACTAAGCCAAGATGGAAGAGCAATAACCAATGTGTATACAGAAGCAAAAGCTCGCATGAACAAACAATATGCAAAGGAAGTAAATATCGTCATGGCAAGACATAAATTTTACACTCAACCTCAAAGGAATGAGGAATCTGTTGACCAATTTGTAGCCAGATTACGCGAGTTATCCATCAAATGTAATTTCGGAGAGATAAGAGACGAAATGATACGTGATCAATTAATAGTACAATGCCGAAATAAAAAGATGCAAGAAAAGCTATGGGCGGCAAAAAACCCTACCTTACAAATGGCTATAGACATAGCGAAAGTAGTTGAAGAATCGAATGCATGTATGAGAGAGATGGAAAAGAAAGACAACACACGGGAAAATGTTCAAGGGAACGGAGTTTCTTGTGTTAAACATG
Organism: Lissotriton helveticus; assembly: GCF_964261635.1. Classification (NCBI taxonomy): domain Eukaryota; kingdom Metazoa; phylum Chordata; class Amphibia; order Caudata; family Salamandridae; genus Lissotriton; species Lissotriton helveticus. Next base: position 35,916,158 of record NC_136065.1, read on the forward strand.
TTGAAATTGCTGCAGTACACAGGAAAAGTGTGGATATGGGTGACAGAGGTCCAAGGAGATATAACAATGGATTTTCAAGTAATGACAGAAGTAGGTTCCAAGGGAGGATGTGTAGTAGGTGCGGGAGTACTTTCCATAACTCAGATTTCAGGAAGTGCTTTGCCATCGACCAAGTGTGTAGGAAGTGTGGAAAGAAAGGACATTTCGCCAAGATGTGTAAGAGTGCAAATGTTGACAAAGTGGCTGTAGTTGAAAACAAAGAAGTCACGAGAAATATTGTTGGTGTTGAAGGTGCCAACAAAATATTGTGTTTGGGTGAAGATAGCATGAGTGAAGGTGAGCCTGGTAGGAGAAACAGACCCAAGGCACAATTTCTAATAGATAAAATAGAGGTCCAGTTGATGGTTGATCCAGGGTCATTGTGGACTATCATCCCCAAAGATATGTACTTAGAGCATTGGAAAGACGTACAATTATTAGCTAGTGACATTAGTCCCTGTGGGTATCAGGGTGAGAGTATAGATGTGATCGGATTCATGATATGTACATTATCATTTAAAGACCGTTCCACAAGAGGGAAGGTACATGTAGCCAGATCAGGTCCTGCAATTTTGGGGTGGGGACAACAGTATGACCTGGGTATAATCATCAATCCTAGGGCAGCACAACAGGTGATGGTTGTAGACAGTATAACCACAGATTCAATTATTGATGGGATGAATGGTTTGTTTGATAAGCACATTGGAGAGCTGAGAGGTTATGTGCATAAAATAGTACTACGTGATGATGCCGTACCTATGCAACACAAGGTGAGTAAGGTTCCATTTATTGCACGTGAGGAAGTGAAGAAGATGTTGAAGGAGATGCTAGATCAAGGGGTGATAGAACAGATTGAAACGTCACCCTGGATTTCTCCAGTAGTTATCACAACCAAATCCGACGGAAAATTTCGTTTTTGTGTGGACCTTCGCACCTTAAATCAGAACATCGTGGTAGACAACTTTCCATTACCTAATATCAACGAGTTGGTTTTGTCACTGAAAGGAGGAAAGTACTTTTCTAAGCTGGATCTTCGCAGCGCGTATCACCAAATAAAGTTACATCAAGACTCCAAGGCGTTGACAGCCTTTATAACAACTGAAGGAGTTTATCAATTCACACGTATGCCTTTTGGACTAGCTTCAGCAGCCGGAGTATTTCAAAGAATGATGGGAGCTGTACTAAAAGGTGTGAACAACGTGGTGTATTTTCAAGACGATGTTTTGATATTTGGGGAGTCTCTTGAAGAACACAATTTGATTCTAAAAACAGTTTTAGAAAGGATGGAGCAAGCTGGTTTAACTCTAAAGAAAGAGAAATGTAAATTTGCAGTGGAGGAGGTTGAATACCTTGGATATACGTTGTCTGTTGATGGAGTCAAACCCAAGAGAGATTTATTGGACTCTATCAGGAATGCACCAGCTCCGTGTGACAAAGATCAGTTAAGATCTTTTCTTGGCCTCATCGAATATTATGCCAAATTTGTAAGAGATTTTGCAGAGAAAACCGAAAAGATCAAAGTGTTGTTGAGGAAAGGATGCAAGTTTGTGTGGGGTATAGAACAAGAGGAGTGTTTTAAAATGATCAAGGTTGAAATTTGTGAGGCAGGTATTTTAACACCGTTCGACACCAACCGTAGGTCAGTCTTGACAGTAGATGCAAGCGCTGTAGGAGTTGGTGCGGTTTTAGCTCAAGAACATAGTTCTGGACTCAAGACTGTAGCTTTTGCTTCAAGAACGCTCACAACAGCAGTGAGAAATTATTCCATAATTGAGCGAGAAGCTTTGGCTGCAGCGTGGGGTTGTGAGTATTACAGAATGTACTTGTGGGGGTTTAAGTTTACGTTGTTAACTGATCACAAACCCTTGGTCAAAATCCTTTCTCCTGGTGGGGCTGGCAAAGGCTCTGCGAGGTTAGCCAGACTTGCTGCTAGGATTCAAGAGTATTTATACACTGTTGAGTATATCCCGGGTTGGAGGAACTGCCAGGCTGATGGGCTTTCTAGACTTCCACTACCTTGGGAGACAGTGGACAAGTTAGGGGTAGAATCACTCAATTCAGAAGGGTCAGTGGCTGCTGTGGACGAAGTAGTAGATATGTGTGCAGGAGCAATTAGCAGGAGTTGGTGGAACACTTCCATGACTAAAGATGTAGTGTTGAGCGAAGTGAAAGACCTGATTGTGAAGGGTGCAAGGAGAGAGAGTTGCGTATCCCCTGCACTTCGCCCGTATTTGAAAGTGTTGGAACAATTGTCTGTCTTGGACAAAGATGGTTTCATGATTTTGAAGGAAGATAAATTTATTCCCCCGCAGGAAGTGAGATTTACTTTTTTTAAGTTAGCCCACGAAGGTCACCTAGGACAGTCCCTCACTAAGAGGAGAGTTAGGGAAAATTTTTGGTGGCCCGGAATGGACTTAGAAATCTCTCAGTGGGTGGAAAAATGTACAGACTGTTTAGAGAGCGAGAAGAGACTTAAGGTTGGCAGTCAAGTTGGTTGTGGCTCAATAGGAGACCCAGGGTGTCCTTGGCACACCATATGTATGGATTTCATTGGCCCGTTTTATCAGTTGAGTCAAGACATGAGGTTTGGGTTAGTAGTAGTAGACATTTATTCAAAGTGGTTGGTAGTCCAATTCATGAAGGAGATAACTATGAACAGTACTATTTCTGTGTTGAGTGACATTTTTAGAGAGGAAGGTTTTCCGTCTAGGATTATCACTGATAATGGGACACAATTAACTTCCTTGGAGATGACTAATTTCTTGGGGAAGTGTGGCATTGCACATTCCAGGACCTCACTTTACAATCCCCAGGGGAATGGAATAGTTGAGAGGGCGAACAGGATGGTTAAGGGTGCGATTCAAATGGCGATTTCTTCTAGGACAAATGTGAGAGGTCTGGTTAATGACCTAGTTTGGGCCTACAGAACTACGGAAAATGGTGTGACTGGTATGATTCCTTTTAGCATCATGAGAGGGCGTTCAGCTGGTACCAAGTTGGTCGCTGCATGGATGAAAGAGTATATGAACACTGTTTCCGTTGACCCTGACAAATCTGACAATGTGAACAAACCTGAAAGTGGGTGTAAATTAGCAGTTAATGATTGGGTGAAAGTCAAACCTGGTCAAGTTGGTGTTGGGTTGACGAAGTTCAGGGGGCCATTTAAGGTCAGGTCTGTCCACAAAAGGTTTGTAACTTTATTTAATGGTGAGAGTTGGAATTTGAGACGTGTAGCACTCTACAAGAAGGCTGAATGTGAGGATAATACGCCTCCCAGTGAGATTGGGGCTAGTAGAGCTCAAAGAATAAGAAGACCTCCAGATTACTTACATGATTTTGTTTGCAAGTGAAGTCTCTCTCTGTAATGATGGACATGTACTTGTATTTTGTTTTTTTTTATTTTGTTTTTTTATATGAAGGGAAGAGGATATGTTGTATTCTCTGCACTTATGTTTTACTGTATCCCTTTAAGTCTCACATTCCATTTCCCTGATGTCATCATCCACTGTATTCTCTCCAGTCAGTTAGCTCTCTGCTTTCTGATGGGACCAACAGTTATTCTCTGTAGTGCATAATAAATGCCTTATATCTATATATTGACTGTATTACTTCATTTACAACAGGTTACTACCCCCCACTCTGTGGATTGGCATGGACCAGTGGTATCTGGGTGGCCTAGGGCCTGGTCCTAGCCGTGGACAGCTAAGGAGTACCAGTGGGGTAGCCTAGTTGGGCCTGTTTTTTTTTAAGGATGTGCTTGGCTTATGGATCAACGTGGCGTAGAACCGGAGGGTGTCCCTGCAGTGCGGGCCCGCGTCCGTGTTCTATCGCCCCAAGCAGGGAAGTCCATCACGGTGGTGATTGGCCTACCCTGCGTTTTGGCTGGAAGGGGGTTGTGTTGGACTTGGGCCTTGTGGCAGGTTCACCCCTGAACTTTTTGCCTTGAAGTGTAGTGATTTCTGGTCTTTGCGCACTTTGACACTGTGGCGCAGTGTAAAGTGCGTGTGCTCCCTGAGTGTGTGTGTGAGATAGGCCTGCCCTCCCATAGGAATGCATGGGGAATGTGTGTGTCCCTGGTAGTTCCTGATGCGTGGGGAGTGCAGGTTCGAGTTTAGTACGTGTGAACTCGTGAGAGTGAATGCTGCGAGATGGTGTATGTGGCATGTATGTGTCTAGAAGGGAAGTGCTACTTCTGGACATTGAGATATGTGTGCAGTGAGGGTGCTGGAGCGTGATTGCCTGGAGCTGGCTGGCATGCCAGGCTCCAGGAAGTCTGGATGGGTCTGCCCGGTGGTGAGTGTGAGATTAGCATGAGTGATGTGTGGGAGGAGTGTACCTGTGTCCTGGATGGGCTGGGTTTTCCCCACACAATGCTGGCTCCGCCCCCCTGTGGTGCGTCTAATGACCCAAGCCCTGCCAGTGAATAGAGAGGGTGGTTGAGGTAAACAGAGTACTCAAGAACCAGCTGCGACTGGTTCTGCCCCCACCCTGCACCTAAAGACAAAGGGAAAAGGTGTATAAAAGAGGGGCTGTGAACCCATGAAAATGTTCTTGTTCCCAACTTGAATCCTACCAGGGGCGTGCTGCTGCTTGGGCTCAGGGGAAGGCTTGCCTCCCTGAGCCCTGCCCAGCCCCTGGACTACTGATGTCATGGACTTGTGGACCTTCATTTTTGTCCTAGCGCCTGGGAGCGCTTTATCTTTCCCCTGTAAATTCTGCCCGTGCCTCTGGCACATTGTAAAGTGCGTGTTTTATCTAAATGTGTTTTGGTGTAATACAAAGGCTATTTTTATATAACCTTGTGTGGAGTTTCCTTTGTGGTGGGTCCTGGGTGTTGTTGCTGGGGTGCATGCACAAATACTTAACTTACATCGCCTCCAAGTTTAGCCTTGCTGCTCGCGCCACGTTACCTAGAGGGTGAGCAGGGGTTATCTTGGCGTGTAACTCCCTTGCCCTGACTTGGGAATGGTGGTCCCTGACTGGCTTTGGCGAAAGCCCTGGCCAGCCAGGGATCCCATTTCCAACAAGTAGTATTACAGCTGTAATGTTAAAGTTCTAAAACTGCGGTACTGCAAGAGGATAATTGCGGCAAAAATACATCTAATTAACATAGTAAATGCAGTGGTACCTATATTTATTATTATTATGTGTTCTATAGTATTAGCTAAGTGACAGTAATATTGAGATAGTAACCCTGCTGTCAAGCAGCGTTAGAGCTGCAGCCCTACAATCGAGTATTATTAATGTGACGCACTTTGCAGCTTCGTAGTTGTGCAGACAACCGCTCGTACAGTCCCTCTTGTGAGCGTCACTATCTGCTACTATGGATTACAACTGTATTGTTAATATGTCTGTATGAAGGTATAGCACCTAGTGCCGTCAGCAGCATTACTTTTAGCAGTCCGCTTTCCTGCTGCCCGCGGGAGAAGAGGATGGACAGGTGCCTGTGGCTGTAGATGAGACTCAACATGTTGACCTGCGTAAACTGCTAGCTGTGTCTAACACCTTCCCCGATCTCCAGGTATCGCTCTTTCGGGCCAGCTACTGACAGTAGCCCTGTGTTTGCGTGTGTGTGTGCGAGAGAGAAAGATTGTGCGCTTGCCTATCTCTCGAGTCCCAACTACTGTTTGATGGTCACTGGCAACTTCCCCACCACAAAATTTCTCCTATAGCCTACCATGCAAACCATCCTCTCACTTCATACAGTTGTTAATCTCCACTGATTTCAACAATCCCAACATTTTAGACTAACACTCTTACCTTCGTTGGAGAATCAGCAGTTTAGTGGCATATCCTTTTGTTTGTAGTGCATGCCCTGTGTTATGAAAGTTGATGTTTTGTTGCCTTTTCCATTGTGTCTGTAAATTAACCTCCATAATTAAACGTTAATCATATCCTTCCATACTACCTTGCCCACCTAGTCCTCATGACTGTCTTCCCCAGTAACTGTTTGATGTAATCCATGTCATCATGTTATGATTTACAAATAAATTTCCTAGTCTCTCGTCATCAACAGGCAAGCGTATAATGTGGGGCTCTGTGTGGGTGTGGGGCTCTGTGTGAGTGGGGTGGTGTGTGTGGGTCTCTGTGTGAGTGGGGTGGTATGTGTATGTGTGTGTATGTGTGTGTATGTGTGTGTCTGTGTGTGTCTGCGTGTGTCTGTGTGTGTCTGTGTGTGTCTGTGTGTGTCTGTGTGTGTGTGTGTGTGTGTGTGTGTGTGTGTGTGTGTGTGTGTGTGTGTGTGTGTGTGTGTGTGTGTGTGTGTGTGTGTGTGTGTGTGTCTGTGTGTGTGGGGGGGTCTGTGTGTGTGTGTGGCTGTGTGTGTGTGGGAGGGGTTCTATGCGTGTGTGTGGGGCTCTGTGTGTGTGTGGGTCTGTATGTTTGTGTGTGGCATTTGGGAGAGATTAGGCTATGGGCGTTGTAAATGACAATGCCATTTATTTATCTGTTTTCAAAACCAATACATAAATAAAAAATGTGTCATTTACAATGCCAATAGCTCTAACTTTTGCAAAGGCGAGACCGTTGCATTGTAAATGCTTGTTCAACTATCTATTATATTCTGATATCATGTAGACACTCTGCATGTGCTAGGAATTTTAGTACAGATGACATCGCTTTAAGCGACCACTTCTCGTTGAGTGTTGATATTTTGGTACTTAATCAAGAGCCCAATAGGATAAATAGTTCTAGGCAGCTCTTAAATAATATTGCTTTGAGCCGACAAAATGGATATTCCTTGAAGTGGACGAAAGTAATTCCTGAGGACTTGCTTTGTAATCTATTGACAAAGTGTAATGCTAGTTTTCATGCCTGTTTGGATGAAAATTCCCTAGATTCTAATTATATAGAACTTCAAAGTCATTTCAGCCCAAATTAAAAAATGTCTTTGGGTAGACGCAAAAAGGCGTGGTGCTAAAACAGGGTGGTGGTTTGACTCTGCCTGTACTATGGCCTATTCTAGGCTCAAAAACGCTTTAAAAGCCAGAGCCAAGGATCAGGACCTGATAAGGGAAGCCAGAAGGAGCTATAATAAGGCCCTTGCAAAAAGGAAGGACGAATTAAAAAAGGAAGCATGGAATGCTTTGTACGTGGCTTCTATGAATCATGATACTGCCGCTTTCTGGAAGGCGGTTAATGCCCCATTTTTTAATGACAACTCCAAAGCAACCATAGAGATTGCTATTTCAGATGATGAGTGGGTATCACACTATGCTAAACTCTATAGTGATCAACCTTCAACTGATCAGGTACTGGAAGGACTAGAACCTGACTTGGAGCCCATACCCACTTTTCAGAAACTGGATATGGACTTTACTTTGAAAGAGGTAAATTTGACTATTAATTAAAGCCAGTTTGGGCGACAAGGCACCGGCCCGGATGGTGTCCCGGTTGACTTGTTTAAAAATATTGTGGAACTATGGGGACCCCTGCTCACTCAACTCTTTAAAGCATTCTGCTCTATGGGGTTGCCAACGACATGGTATGAATCTATCATTGTACCGATATATAAGAAGGGTAATTTGGAAGCCCAGCCTGTTATCGCCCAATATCGTTATTAGATTCCACAGTTAAGATAATTGGGCGTGTGTTAATAGATAGACTACAAACATGGGCAGACGAGCAATCAATTATCAGCGATCTCCAATATGGATATCGAAAGGGCCTCGGAACTATTGATCAAGGTCTAAATCTTGGTATTCTTTTAGATAAATACACGAAAGCCAAAGAAGGGAAGCTGTTTTAAACTTTTGTTGATTTAACATCAGCATTTGATTGTGTCACTCCGGTAAAGCTGTGGGCAATTCTGGAAAGGCTGGGGGTGGATGAACATATAGTTTCCTTTCTTAGGCAACTATATTCAGGGGCAAGGGCTAAGGTCCGTTTTGGTAAGGATGGGGATTGTACTAGGGCGTTTCAAATTTCAAGAGGGGTGCGGCAGGGCTATGTCCTTGCCCCATTCCGATTTACTCTATACATTAACGACCTAGAAGGCACTCTGCTTAGGGAGTGAAGGGACTTGCCTACAGCAGCGACACAACCCACTCCTTTACGCAGATGATGCAGTTTTGATGGCCCAAACGCCCATTGCCCTGCAAAGGGCTGTAACATCCTTTTAGAAATTTATGACTAATCTGGGCCTCACAATTAATTGTTCCAAAACCTTCTCCATGAATTGTGGGCTTCGGGCTAATAAAAAGAAAATATCAATTTATATTAATTCAAAGGCATTAGATAATACGCCAACATTCCCCTATTTGGGGATCCTCTTTGATCAGACTGGCTCCTGGTGCAATGCAATTAAAGCTAGAAGGCTCCTATTCTGTAAGTCACTGATGGCACTGACAAATTTTAGCAGGAAAATGGGTAGGCGGTCACCAGGGGAATTGTTGTGCGTTTATAAGGCTACATGTGTAGCGATTGCTACTTATGGTGCAGGCATTTGGGGGTATGCTAACGTTACCACACTACAGGTGCCAGAAACCACTTTTCTTAGGTACCTTTTGGCAGTCCCGGACAGCACTTCCACACCAATCTGTCACACTGAACTGGGTCTGCCGTACCTTGAATATGTGATTAAAGTTCAACCTGTTCTTCTGTGGCACAGGGTTTGGACCATCAAAGAGACTGCATTTATTTGCTGTATTTTAAAGGACGTAATGAGTATTGACGGGGCTAATAAGATAAGATGGCTACATTATGTTAAAATGTTTTTATCCCAAATAGGCCACAAGGAATATTTTAGTGATCCTTTGTTAATGTGTCAAGTTCCTAGAAAGGTTCTTAAAAATCATTTGAGTGAATATTCAGCCTTATATTGTGTTACATATTAAGGATTTTGACAGGTTTTTGTTAACTCGCCTCAGACTTAACATCCTGCATAGATCTTTAAGTTTTCCTGAGGTGAACGATTGGTCAAGATCACTTTGTAAATGCCCATGTGACGATATGTCAGCTCAGTCGTCTATACATGTTTTGTTCTTTTGCACATTTTATATGATACCCGGAAAAAGATGGATTGTTCCAGTGTTAAAGAGAATGGAACGGGGGGCGTGGCCAAGATGGCGGGCTGACTGGTCGCTCCTACCGTGAGCTCCTGAGTCCCCGGAGCCCTTAACCTACCTCGCACCGCTGATCTCCCCCGGATCTGGCGGAGAAAGGAACGGAAGCGTCAGAGAGTCCGGGTGGAGCGGTTTTGGAGCCTCCGGAGGCGCAGACACGGAGAACGCCGCCACGCGGAGCCGGCCCCTGAGACGGGCGGACGTCGCGACTTGAGAGAAGCCGGGCGGAGGAGGAGCGGCTGACCCGCGGCGCCTTGGTGCGGAGGTGTGTTCCCGGGCCCCTTGGCCAACGGGGGCCCGGTCGGGTCCCCCCCGGCGGCGCCGGTGCCCCCTGGAGAGAGGGGACGGAGACCACGGCGGAGCGACGCCCTCCGCCCCTAGCTGAGTGAGGAGTCGGGGTAGAGAGCTACGCGACCCCGGGGATTGGCGGAGCCCAAAGGCCTAGCAGGCCAAAGTCGCCGACGGACTTTCTTGGCGGGCCCCGGCTTTGGAGGGGCCCGGATTGAGCCCCGGAGGGACGCCCCTGCCTGCCTGGCCGGCCCGTGACCGGTGGGACTATTCTGGAGTGCGGTGGTGTGTTCCCAGGCCTGCTGACCACCGGGGGCCCGGTCGGGTCCTCCCCGGCGGAGCTGGTGCCCCCTGGAGAGAGGGGAAGGAGGCCATAGAGGAGCGGTGCCCTCCGCCCCGAGTTGAGGGAGGAGTCGGGGGAGAGCGCTACGCGACCCCGGGGACCTGCGGAGCTGAGAGGCCTAGTGGGCCGGTGACGCCGTCGGGCTTCCTCTGTGGGCCCCGTTCTGGGATCGCCCGGGTTGAGCCCCGGAGGGACACCTTTGCTTGCCTGACCGGCCCGCGACCGGTGCGACTGCTCTGGAGGTTGCACGTGGGGGGTCCACCCGTGGGGCCCGGGAGGAGGGCACCAACGGAATTCGACGGACCTGCTCGCCACCGGGCCGGTGCCCCTCGGGCTGGTGCTGTCGAGCCTCGCTCCCCGGTGGTCTTGCTGATTCCGCGTGCTGTGCCTGGGGCCCGGCGGGAGCTTGGTTGGCCGGCGGGCGCTGGACGGAGTGTGGCCCGCCCAGAGTAGAGTCCCACGAAGCGGCGGTGCCTACCTGGACGGCTGCGATTGGTGTGGCGAAGCGGCCGGGGGCCTGAAGACAGGGAGAAGACACCCTCCTGGGAAGCAGAGACGCGCTGGGGGAGTGTGGAAGTGGAGTGCTGTTGTGCTCATCTCTTGCCCGGTCTGCTGGAGAGCGTTGGGGCGCTGCCTGTGAGCTCTGGGGTTGTGCTGGACCGGATTGCGGCGGGCCCCCTCACATTCCGCCGGCCTTCTCTCCCTGCGACGCACCGTCGCCTCTGAGATGTCAGGTAACAGGGGAGGCAAGAGAGGAGAGCGTACCTTGCCCGAGATGTTGGGCAGAGGCGCCCTGAGGCAGGACAGATCCCAGCCAACGCCGAGCCCGTCGTCCGGATCCCGTGGGGCAGAAGGGGGTGAGCCCCCGGTCACCAGGTCTTTTCTGGAGTCGTTGTTCAGCACACTCAGGGAGGACTTTCAGACCTTGAAACAGGAGGTGGCTGGCGAGGTCCGAGAGGTGCGAAGGGAAGTTGACTTGCTTGGAGAGCGGGTCGCAGCTGTGGAGGACGCTAATCAAACCAGGGATGAGGAGATCACGCACCTACAACAGGAAGTGCTGCGGCTTCGGGACCAACAGATCGACCTCCAGGCCCACGCCGAGGATCTTGAGAATCGGTCCAGGCGCAACAACATCAGGGTCAGGGGAGTTCCGTCCAAAGAGGAGGGGGAAGACATAACAGCCTACCTACGTGATCTGTTCCGGGATATACTGGGCGAAGCGGGTGACTTCCCGGTGAGGATTGACAGAGCGCACAGAGTGGGACTCCCACGCAGGGCCTCGGCGCCACCCCCAGATATGTTAGCCTTTTTGCCGGATTTCCCTCTGAAGGAGCGGATCCTCCGTGAAGCACGTCAGAAACAGCCGGTGAGCTTCAGGGGTCACCAAATTGCTTTGTATCATGACCTGTCCACGATTACGTTGCAGAAACGCAAGTCCTTCAAAATTGCCACGGACTTTCTGCGGGAGCATGACACGCAGTACTCCTGGGGTCACCCCTTCAGGCTTATCTTTCGATGGAATGGGACACTGCACCAAATGAGGTCCCTTCAGGACACGTGTGGAGTGCTGGGGATCACCGCTACCGATGAAGATGTCCCGACGCCACGTCGCCGCACTTCTAGAGAAGGATGGCAAACGGTTCGGCGGCGCCGGACCACACCTCAGCCTTCCCGACCGGACTCTCCTACGATCAGAGCGGAAATGGACAGCGCCATACGGGAAGTAACCGGCTCCACGTCGCCTAGTGACATGGCCGTGACGGCCTGAGCATCATCCGGGGGGAGATCGTCTTGGCATCACCGGCGCTGCAGGTTTGAGGGTTCCGGGGGGGGGGTGGGGGGCTCTGGGGGAGTGTGGATGGTGGCTGGACGTCCACTCGGACACTTTACCACAGACTTGCCCGCTAGGGGCTGGACTGGGACAATGGGGTTTTCCACAAAGTTGGGGCTGAGGTTGCGGGGAGCGGGTGGGGATCTGAGTAGAGATTTGGAGGTGAGGTGGGGTGTTGGGGTGTTTGAGGATTGTTCGGGGAGTTGGGGTGGGGGGGATCCGGGGTTCGGGATGTGCCTCATTTGTCTCATGCTGTGATTTTTGTGCCCTCCTGATGCCTTTCTGGTGGGGGGAGGGATCCGCTTGGGAGAGGAATCTGATTTTACGCTGGGTTGCCCCTCAGGTTTCAGGATGCTGTTCTTGCATTGTCCTTCCTGCACTGGGCCAGTGGGTGGGATGTTGTGTTGGCTCTGCTTTGCCTTTGCCCTGTTCCCTGTTGCCTGCTTGCATGGGGCCCCCTGCTGCTTCAGTTCCACTTGTCACCGCCCTTTTGGTGCTCCATCGTGGCTCTCTATTGCGCTTGTCCCGATCCGCCTTCCCGCCTTGTGGTGAGCTTACTGTGCCCCCGGGCCCAATTAACGCTGTCTATCCTTTGTTTGTTCATGGCCCTGAAAATTGTTACCCTTAATGTGAAGGGGTTGAATAACCCGGTCAAGCGCAGGGCGATACTGTCCCTTCTCGAGAGCACCCAGGCGGATATTTGCCTTTTACAAGAAACGCATCTCCTGGCCCGAGACTGCCCCAGGCTGTGGTCCCAGAAGTTCCCGGTTCAGCTATTTTCCTCTGGGGCTACTAAAACAGCGGGGGTTGCTATCTTGGTGTCAAGGAAGTTCAGAGGGGAGGTACTGCACAAGGTGGCGGAGCAGAGGGGGAGGCTCCTGGCCTACAGGGTTAAGGTGGGGGGTTTCCTTTTCACAGTGGGTTCTGTGTATAGCACTAATGATCACCAGGACTTGTTTTTGCAGTCCGCCTTAGCTGACATTGCGTCTACCCCAGATAGGCACATACTCATTGGTGGTGACCTGAATATGGTCTTCAACTCATCTTTAGACAGATCTGCGCAGCGCCGTCCACAGACTGGGGAAATCTCACAGCTTAGTGCCTCACAATTAGGGGACCTGGACAGGCACGATCTATGGAGACGCCTACACCCCGCTTCCAGAGCCTATTCCTATTACTCCCACGCACACAGGACTTACGCCAGACTAGACTACCTCCTGGTGACGGGACCGTTGGCCGCATTAGCGACTGCTTCTGATATTGGGGTCCTCACATTGTCGGACCATGCTCCGGTGTCGGGATGCTTCCAGTTGCCGCCGGTCTCCCCGCAGCGCGGGGTCTGGCACCTCCGAGACACCCTGCTACACAGGCAGGAGATACTGACACAGATCCGGGCCGCGATTGCTGGGTTCCGGGAACACAACGAGAACGATGATACCACCCGGGCGACGCAGTGGTCAGCCCTGAAGGCGGTGCTCCGGGGTGAGTTTATCTCCATCTCCTCGGCGGAGAATAGAGAGAGACAGCGGAAGAGGGACGAACTTACTGGTACGGTTCGGGAGCTAGAGCAGGTACACCAGAGGACAGGGGCCCCCAGAATCTGGAGGCAACTCAAGGCGGCGCGGAAGCTTCTCTCCGCGCTGGACATGGACAGGGCGGAATATTCGGCGCTGCGCCTGCAGCACGCGTACTATACTGGCGGTGACCGCTGTGGCCGGTTGCTCGCGCATAAACTGCGAGTGCGACATCAGCTCCAGAAGGTCAAGGAACTGTCCGTACCCGGGGGTGGGTTGGCCACTGAGGATAGCCAGATAGCGGATGGCTTCCGCCGATACTATGCGGACCTCTACGCCGGTGAACCTCCCTCGGCCGAGGCTGACTATCTCGCATCGGTCGACCTCCCGGTACTCACACCGGAACAGGCGGCACACCTAGACCGGGATATCCGCCCAGAGGAAGTGATCGGGGCTATCTCCCGACTCAAACATGGGAAGGCCCCAGGGCCTGACGGTTATACTCCACTCTTCTACAAAACGTTCTGCCCGGAGTTAGCTCCGCTGCTGACGCGACTCTTTAACTCCTTTGCGGAGCCTGGAGCCATCCCCCCGGATCTGTTGAGGGCAACGGTGTCGGTTATTCCCAAACCAGGGAAGTCCCGTACCGAATGTGCATCCTATAGGCCGATATCGCTGCTCAATGTAGACCTCAAGCTCTACACCGGGATCCTGGCGGCACGTTTGGCGCCTCATCTACCGGGGTTGGTGGACCCGGATCAGGCCGGGTTTGTCCCGGGCCGGCAGACGGTGGACAATACCAAACGGGTGGTCGACGTTTTGGAGAAGGCCTCTCGGGTACCCGGGGAGCGTATGCTGCTCTCGGTGGACGCGGAGAAGGCGTTCGATCGTGTGCATTGGCCCTACCTCGAGAAGGTTCTTTGCAAACTGGGGTTGGGTGAGAAGTTTCGCACCCTAATATTTAATTGTTACAAGTCTCCTACTGCGACTGTGAGGGTTAATGGTTGCACTTCGGGCCGATTCGAGATTGAGCGGGGAACCAGACAGGGATGCCCCTGTCTCCACTGCTATTTGCTCTGTACATGGAGCCGCTTGCCCAGAGGATTAGACGTAACCCAGAGGTGACAGGTGTCCGGATGGGTGGCTACACCCACACCATCAGCCTATATGCGGATGACGTGATCTTTATGCTCGACAACCCGAAGGCAGCGCTCCCTGCCTGTCTCGCTGAGTTGGACGCTTTTGCGGCTGTGGCGGGGTTTAAAATGAATATGAAGAAGTCTGCGGCCCTTGACATCTCGCTCGCCTCTGCTACCAGGCTTGAGCTGCAGGGACGTTTCCCCATGCAATGGTCTGGAGACCTGATCCCATACCTGGGGGTACTGCTGGCGCCGTCCCTGCCCGCCATGGTTACGGCTAACTATGCGGCCTTAGGGAACAAACTGAAAGAGGAGTTTCTCCGTTGGAGCAAAGGTACGCTCTCGCTGCTGGGACGCATCGCTGCAGTGAAAATGACTCTCCTGCCGCAGGTGCTGTATCTGTTCCGGGCCTTGCCATTACAGCCGCCGAAAGGGTGGATACGACAGGCTCAGACCGACATCGCACGATTTGTTTGGCAGGGTCGTAAACCTAGACTCCGGAGAGCCCTTTCCACACTGGCACCCGAGTCCGGGGGCCTTGGCATTCCGGACTTGCACAAGTACTTCCAGGCGGCGCAGTTGCGATACTTGGTTGAGTGGAGTAAATGGGAATCGGACAGACACTGGCTGTTTCAGGATCAGGCGGTGGCGGGCAGGACTCTGCAAGAGATACCTTTCCTTCGCAGACATCATAGGCCCCCCAATCTCTATGCGTCCTATGTTACGCAGACCACGCTCCGTGTTTGGGATGCCGTGAGTGCTCGACATGAACTTACCACCTTCCCGTCGCCGCTTACTCCCTTGGATGGGGAACCCTGACTTCCGGCCCGGGACGGAGCCTGGAGCGTTTTCGCTCTGGCAAGCGGCCAAATGCTGTGCGTTGTTACATATTTATGCCCCAGAGGGAGCTGTGTCATTCGCTGACTTGCGCAGGGACTACCAATTACCTGAAACAGAGCGTATGCGGTACATGCAAGTCCGCCACTGGGCGCTACAGCCGCAGGTACGGGATTTGGCTGACCGGAAACTCACTCCATACGAGCTGTGGCTTGCGACGCGTTCTTCAGACGCCAAGCTCATCTCGGATATCTAACGACTTCTACAACCCCCCCCCCCCATCACTTTTATAGCCCTGGGAGGGCTCGCTGGGAGCAGGAGCTGGGGAGGGTGCTGAGTCACAAGGAATGGGACGACATCTCGTATCGAGCACGGCACTCAGCTTACCACACTGGGCTCACGGAGACTTTTACGAAGGTTTCCACGTACTGGTATTACACACCTCAGAGGCTGCACGACATGAATCATCACATACAGGACACTTGCTGGCGCGAATGTGGGCAGGCGGGTACACTCACGCACATTTTATGGGATTGCCCGTTGCTGGGTCCGTATTGGCGGGAGGTCTTGGGTGAAATAGACCAGTGCTTTGACATAGAATTGCCGCGCCTTCCCGCCTATGTTTTGCTAGGGTTACCCAATGGCCTGATGTACCCACTACGATCTAGGAGGGGCAGACAAATAGCGATCGCTCTGGGATCGGCGATCCAGAACATACTTATACATAGGCGCACCACCACACTTCCCACTGTCACGGGCTGGTTGCACAGGTTATGGCACGTTCTGGGGATGGAGAAGATGTCCCTCACGGTGGCAGGGGAGGTAGATAGATTTGATGACCTGTGGCAGCCTTTTGGTGTCCTATTGCAATCAGAGTTCAAAGAGATCACCTGTCCGCGTTATCTCAGGCTGCTGCGGCTGACCACCCAAATTCCCTAATCGGTGGGAGGGGGAGGGGGGTAAGCGCGGGGTTCCTCTCGGGAACTGTGGGTGCTGATGGACATTTACTCAGGCACAAGGGGGGGTAGGGGGGGATTTGGGGTGGGGAGGGATGGGAGTTGGGGGGGGGTGTGTTTTGGTTTTGGAATAAGTACATCATGCCGCCTGCGCTTTTGTTGGGGCTCTGCAAATGCTTGGCTAGTCCTATCCTGACACTGATGGCGTTTCTGAAGAGAGTCTTTGCAGTATACTATCAAGATGACTGTATTCCTTGTATGTACTGTTTTCTTTGTTGCAGAAACTATAATAAAATACTTTAAACCTAAAGAGAATGGAACTAAGACAATACCGCCCAGCATTCCTGGCGATTCAGAAATTGGATAATATTTTTATTGTTGCTTCCGTTGTTGCATTTTTAAAGAACATTTGTAAATTTCAGAAATCAAATGTAATATGAATTTTAACATATAAGTTCTTGATTACATGCATTTTTTGACATTTTTAAATATCGAATATGATTGTGATCTATTAATTGTACTTTTATGGTTATTTTTACCTGTATAATAACCGAATACATTTCTTTGAATTGAACTCTCGAAGGATCATTTTACGAATTTTAAATATCCCGGAGGGCTCAGAGGGACAGAATATTAAACGTTTCTTGGTATCCTTGTTGAAGGATTGTTTTCCGGAACGAGAGACGAAAGCAAAGCACTGGATGAAGATATCCAAAGAGCACACAGAGATCCTTTTAGACGAAGTGCACAAAGGAAAAATCCTCGGAAAATACAGGTGCTACTGTTCAGATGAAATTCCCAGCATTACTGAGAATTATGTGGGATAACAAAACTTACAATATTAAAGAACCAAAAGAAGTTGAAACATTACTTGAGCAAATTAAAGTAAAAAAATATGGGCCAGTTATGTCAAACGGATGACCTCATGAAGTCAGAACATAAATAGGGCTATAATATTTGCCCAAAGACAGAAGGGAGGGTTCTCCAGGAGAGGGTGACAGTAGTTAGTTTAGGTAATTTTATATTTGGTTTATCGAGTGGGGAGCATTAGGAAAAACAAAACAAAAATTGTCCGATATGCAAGAGACAGGGAATACAAGGTCCTGAAAACGGAACCTTTTACCTAAAACAATCAGAGCCTGGGGAGAGAGCGACAAAGGAAGTGAGCAGAAAATATAGATGGTAGCATTAGAGGGTAAAATTAAAATTATAACATTGAACGTAAATGGCCTGAAGGTGTGGAGAAGGCGACAAAAAATCTTTGAATACTTGAAGCTCTATACATGTGACCTTATAATTTTACAGGAAACCCACTTGTTAAATCGGAGTGGCTTGAAATGATAAAACATGAAAAATGTGTGGAAAAATCAATCTGTCCTAATCTTTTTTTGTAGTCGGATATAATGGCCCAAATTCAGATGAACAACAGCTAGTGGGGAAACCACTGGTATACCAAACGCACAGCAGAATTTAAAGTATAACAATGAATTCACTTTTGAAACCAGAAAGATTCAACATTTGCATTCATTTTCATGAAACACATAATACATTTGATAAGCTGCAAGACCTTTCTTATATTACAAAAAAGTCTTCACAATGTTGTTATTGACGAACAATATAAACATTACTGACAATTTGAAAAAAACGTGTCAGTCATGAATGCATCATATTAATTACACAACCAAAAATTTGACGAAAAAGCCCAATGCATTTCGGGTAGATCCCTTCTTCAGGGGAATTGTGGAAATATAACAGTTAAAAACAAAGAAACAATATTAAAAAGTTTCCCCAAAGTTCATATGTACAACTGTTATCAATGACATTTTATTCAAAAAAATGTATGCGTGCTCATTCAACGTCCAGAGAGCGTATAACTAATAGTTTCTTACCTGTCTGTGTAGTTTTGCAGCTTGAAGATCTTTCTGGATTCACTATGCTGTGCATATTCCGCAATCTGGTGGTTGGGTCCGGAATCGTAGTCTTTTTTCTCTTTTTTTGTTTGTTTTTTTGTCGTAGCCCAGGTGGGCGTCGACGTCCCACCATTTGGTGTACCTTCTGTGACGTCGGCGTGCTTCCGGCGGAAGCTACCACCCTTGGGCGCCATCTTCGGATTCTTTTTTCTGTCTCCTTTTCCTTTTCTGTTTTTGTAGCGAATCCATGGCTATGTTTGTTAATCGTTTTTTCAACGTAATTCTTTTCACGTATATTTTCACGTATCTTGTAAGTTTCAACTTGCTTTCTTTCTATGTTTTTTCACCTTCTTCTCCAGCCTCATATTTCTGGCGAAGGCGGGTGGGTTCGCTAGTGAATCCAGAAAGATCTTCAGGCTGCAAGCTGCAAAACTACACCGACAGGTAAGAAACTATTCGTTTTGCAGCGTGAATCTTTCTGGATTCACTATGCTGTGCATAGATTTTGTAGCGGTTTTCGTTACTTTTGTGGCGGTTGGGTTGAAGATGAGCGTTGGTTGTTGAATATATGTTGAAGCACTTTATGTCCTACTTGTGCTTCTTTGTTCATTTGTACATCCACGCAATAGTGCTTAGTGAAAGTGTGCACTGAAGCCCATGTTGCCGCCAGGCATATGTCCTCAATTGGTGTGTTGGCCAGAAAGGCAATTGTTGCTCCTTTCTTCCTGGTGGAGTGGGCCTGTGCCCCTCCTGTTAGCTCCTGGCCAGATAGTTTGTGGCAGAATTGTATTGTCTGTGCGATCCATCGAGCTATGGTGTTCTTAGTCATTGGTTTGCCCATGTAACTGTTTACGAAGGATACGAAGAACTGTTTTGTTTTCCTGTGTTCCTTCATCCTTTCAATGTAGTGCATCACAGCCCTTCTTGCGTCTAGGGTGTGGAGCGACCTCTCAGCGCTTGTAGTGGGGTTTTGGAAGAAGCTAGGAATCTGAATACTCCGATTCATGTGGAACCTTGACACCACCTTTGGCATGAAGTGTGGGTTTGTTCTCATCACGACCCTGTCACTGTGTATCTGGATGTAGGGTTCCTGCAGTGTGAGAGCCTGCAGTTCTCTCACCCTTCGTAGCGAGGTGATTGCTACCAGAAAGGCCGTCTTCATCGTTAGCATTTGCAGTGATGCTTTGTGGATGGGTTCGAAAGGTGCTTTCATGAGCTCCGTCAGTACCACATTTAAGTTCCAGGCCGGTGGCGGCATTCTCTTTGGTGGCACTATTCTTTTAGCCCCTTCTAGGAATCTTTTCACGACTTGGGATGTGAAAAAGCTTCTCCCTGTTTCTCCTCTTATGTATGCAACAATCGCTGCCAGGTGCACCCTCAGCGAGGATGAGCTTAGCTTAGCCTTAATTAGGTGCGTGAGGTATCTTAGCACTGTGGATTCTCTGGTCAGTTTCCTATGGAGTTTTTTCTTGCAACACCATTGAGTGAATCTTTTCCATTTCTCCCCATAGCACTTGCGTGTGCTGGGCCTTCTTGCCTCTCGCAGCACCCGCAGGGTGCTCTCTGGTAGTTTTAGGTGTGCGAACTCTAAGTCCTCAGGAGCCAGGCTAAGAGGTTGAGGCTCTCCGGCTCTGGGTGTAGAACTTCTCCGCTTTCCATGGAGAGTAGGTCTCTTTTTGAGAACTTGTGGGGTGGCCCCTGCGTCATCTCCATTATCTGAGAATACCAGGTCTGTCTGGCCCATTGTGGTGCCACCAGGATGAGCGTCATGTTGCTCTTCATGCATTTGTTGAGAACCCTGGGGATCAGTGGTATCGGGGGAAAAGCGTAGGCAAATATTTGAGACCAGCTTATCCATAGGGCATTCCCATGTGACAGTGCCTCTGGTTGCCTGGATGCAAAGTATTGGCATTTTGCATTCCGGCGTGTTGCAAACAGGTCTATTGTTGGCGTGCCCCATTTCCTGAATAGTCTCTCTGTTTCCTGACTGTTGAGTTCCCACTCGTGGGACGCTGAAGTCTGCCTGCTGAGCCAATCCGCTTCTACATTGTCCTTCCCTGGCAGGTGTATGGCTAGCAGGTCTATTTTTAGTGGTATAGCCCATTTCCAGAATTCCTGTGCCAAGCTTGACAGAGGGAACGATTGAGTTCCCCCCTGTTTGTTTATGTAAAACATCGTTGTGGTGTTGTCTGTTTGTATTAGCACCTTCTGGTTGTACAGGTGTTTCTGAAAAGTCTTGAGGGCTAGCAACACTGTTTTCAGTTCCAGGTAATTGATGTGTCTGACTGCATCTGTAGGGCTCCACAGACCCCTCACTCTGAGCCTGCTCATGTGTGCGCCCCACCCCTTCTGGGATGCGTCTGTGGTGATGGTCACTGTTGGGTCCGGTGGTGTTAGAGGTTTCCCTTCTGTTATTCTCTCCTTGGTCCACCACCTTATTTCTTCCTGCACCCTGTGCGTTACAACCACTAGATCCTCCCAACTTCCTGTAGCTTGTGACCATTGCTGATGCAGCCACTCTTGGAGTGGTCTCATTTGTAGGCGTACATTGGGGACCAGGTGTGTGCATGACGCCATCATCCCCAAGATCTTGCTCACAGTCCTCACTGTCAGAGCTCGCCCCTTCTGGTAGTGACGTTTCTCCCTCAGTAGGCTGAGGGTTCTCTTTTCGCTGGGTAACACCCTGCATTGGACGGTGTCGATCTGAGCTCCCAGGAAGATCTTCACTTGCTCTGGTTCCATCGAGCATTTTCCCCAGTGTATGGAGAAACCCAGGCTTGCCAGCGTTCTTGTCACCTGTTCTGCATGATCTTTACATGTCCTGTAAGAGCTTGCCTTTACTAGCCAGTCGTCGAGGTAGGGGTACACGTGTATCCCCTTTCTTCTTAGATGTGCGGCCACTGCCGCGAGGCATTTGGTGAACACCCTTGGTGCGGACTTTAGGCCGAATGCCAGGGTCGTGAATTGGTAGTGATCCTTGTTCACTGTGAATCTTAGCATGTGCTTGTGCTGCCTGTTCATGGGGATGTGCAGGTACGCATCTTTGAGGTCTATGGTGGACAAGAAGTCCCCGGCCTTTATCTGTGGGATGACCTCTTGTAGGGACGTCATCTTGAATTTTTGAGTTTTGACGTATTTGTTTAGGAACCGTAGGTCCAGGATGGGTCTTAGACTTTCGTCCACTTTCGGCACCAGGAAGTAGTTTGAGTACACTCCTTTGTTCCGTTCTTTGAAAGGAACCCGTTCGATGGCCGCTTTGAGGAGGAGTTCTTGAGCTTCCTCTTGCAGTAATTGCAGCTCTCTTCCAGAGTGCTGTCTTTTCTTTGGTTTTCTGTTTGGTGGTCTCTTTTCCAACTCTATGCAGTATCCGAACTGCATAATGTTGAGTATCCACTTGTCTGTTGTTATTTTTCACCACTCCAAGAGAAAAAATCTCAATCTTCCTCCTATCGGCGTCACATGTTCCTTTGTGTCTTGTCCGTGTAGCCCTCTCCTCTTTGTTTTCCCGTGCTCCTCCCCCGGAGGGTTTTAGTGGGAGAGCACCTTCTTCCGTGTGAAGTCACTTAGAGGGGGGTTGTTCACCGCCTCTCCTTCTCTGGCCCCGTCCATTTGCTCTTGACCGAAAGGACTGGCCCCTGCTCTGGTAGTTCCAGCTTTGCCTCTGCTGGCCCTGGTGGCCTTGGTTGTCACTCTGTTGCCCCTGGTGGAACCTGTGGTGAGAATCTCCTCGCTGACTTCCACCTCTGCCGTTCGGTCTCCGTGTAGGAGTGCCCCTTCTCATTCCCCTGAATTGCAGGGCCCCCATGGACCTTGCCGTCTCGTTGTCATTCTTCAGTTGGGTGAGCTTTTCATCAACTGGGGCTCCGAACAGTGTTTCACCGTTGAAGGGTGTGTTCAGGATGTTGTTCTGGACCTCAGCCTTGAAGCCTGAGATCCTGAGCCAGGCTTGCCTTCTCTCTGTGATGCCTTTAGCTATCAGTCTGCTGGATGTTTCTGCCCCATCCAAGGCTGTCTTCAGGCACGAGTTGGCGATGTTTTTCCCCTCTTCCACAAGGTGTGATGCCCTCTCACGGTATTGTTCCCGGAGGTGCTTGAGCAAATGGCCCATCTCATCCCAGTGCTGGTATTGATGTCTATTCAGGAGGGCGTTGGAGTTCGCCATCCGCCAGTGCGTTGCGGCGTTCCTCTCAATTTTCCTGCCAGTTAGATCCATCCTCCTGCTTTGCTTGTCAGGTGGAGGTCCAGATGTTGTTGGGACGTTTGCCCTTTTCCTGGCCGTTGCAGTGATTATTGAATCTGCTGTGACGGATCCCTTGATGTAAGCTGGGTCTTGGGAGGAGAATTTGTACTTCTTCTCAGTCCTCGGCGTTACTGATCTGCATGTAGCCGGGTCCTTGAAGGCTTCCTTCCCCTGGTCTGTGATACTCTTGAGCATGGGCAAGAACTGGCTTCTTGTCTGTATGGGGAGCAATGTCTCCAGCAGGAAGTCTGCTTTTGGCTTCTCCTCTTCCAGCTTAACTCCATAAGCTGCTGCCGCCTTCCTGACCACCTCATTGTATGCCCCAATGTCATCCGGTGGCGAAGGCCTCGAGGGGTATGTTTCCACAGCCTCCTCCGGGTTTTCGGCCTCGATGTCATGCCATTCCTGGACTTGGGCCGTCGAGGAACCTGAGCCGTAGCTTGACTGCTGCTCCCCGTAATCCCCTTCTGTGTAGTAGAGGTCTTCCTCCTCTTCGTGCTCAGAGGGTTCAGGAGTTTTTGGCGTCTCTTCGACGTCGAACTCCTCGAGCTCCTGTACCTCAGCGACGGTCTGTGCCGGCTTCGAGGGGGATCTTGTAACTTCTCATTTTTTCATCGAAATCTTTCTTTTTCTGAAGGATGTTCTCCATTTCGGCCTCGAGCCTTCTTCTCTTTCTCTGCATCTCTGCGGCCTGCTCTTCGTCGAGCGTTTCGGCGGCGTCGATGTCGAAACTTTCTTCGGCTCCCTTTCTTTCGAAGTCGAAGTCGAAGGCCCTTTTTCAGGGGCTTGCTTCGATGACCTTTGCTTTTCGCTGGTCTTCGGCCTCCGGGAGTCCTTTTCTCGGAGGATCCGCTGGGCTCTTTTTCGGAGGATGCAGCTTCGGTCGTCGATTCGTTCGGCGCCGGTGCTCCTTTCGAGGCTCTGGGCTCAGACTTTCGGGAGTCTGCCTCTGGCTTTCGAGACCCTGTGGGTGTTTTCGGGGTCGTAGACTCTCCTACCTTGTCAGGCGTTTTCTTATCTGTCTCTTCGGCGATGTTGTCCTCGTCGTCAGTGGAGAGGCCCAGTTCATAAAGCGTCGGGGCTTGGCCCTTGCCCTGCATCGTGTGGTGAGCTGTCCTCTGTCTCTCTCGAACTCGGAGTGTCTGCGGCTTGAAGACAGAGCAGGCGTTGCAGTCTCTGCTCTCGTGGTCGATCGGCAGGCAGAGGTTGCAGACCGGGTGCTGGTCCTTCTGTGTGAACTTGTGGTGGCAGTTCTTGCAGAATTTAAAGGGTGTCTTGTACATCCCTGCGCTCAGGGGGCCCCCTGTGTGCGCATTCCTCCAAGGACGTCGAAGATTTCGAAGTTCTTTCCTTTCTTCGTCGTCTCTTTTCTAATGGTCCTCTTCTCCCGATCTTTTCCGGTCTTCACCGTTGAAGAGTTGCTGTATTTCCTCCTTTTCTCCTCCAAAACTTCTGGAGCTTCACGCGACGATCCAGACCCAACCGCGGAAAAAAGAATCTGAAGATGGCACCCAAGGGTGGTAGCTTCCGCCGGAAGCACGCCGACGTCACCGAAGGTACACCAAATGGTGGGACGTCGACGCCCACCTGGGCTACGACAAAAAAAAAAAAAAGAGATAAGAGACTACGATTCCAGACCGAACCACCAGATTGTGGAATATGCACAGCATAGTGAATCCAGAAAGATTCACGCTGCAAAACATTATTAAGCGAGAAAGCCTTATGTATTATCTAAAGGTCAAAAGAGAAAAGAAACAAGAGTGCTTCCAGAAAAGCTTCAACCAGGTGTATCGATAAAAAATGCTGCTTATAGTCTGTGTATTAGAATATCATGAAAGTCCACCGTGAACTATAAACCACTAGTCTACCCACAACAACTTCTTGTCATAAGAAAACTTACTGCGTTTTTCAGTTGTGTCAGAACTAGTTTCATGGGGAGCCTCGAAGAAAATATAACTCACGTCACTCTGTGTGTGCATGAGAATGAAGATAGTGAGTCTGATATTACTAGACCTAAAACAACAGTCAATGTCTACTGGTAAAAAAACTAAGAAGTAAGCACTTACAGCAATAAATGTGGCTGTAGGGACCTTGATAAAATGATCCACAAATGAGGCTACTGTATGCCCAGATGCTGCCCTCTAGCCAACTCTACGTCAGACCTAAAACAGCGTAACTCCCCTTAGTAATGATGTCACTCACAAAGACGAACTAGATCTTAATGAACATTTCAACCGATTTACGAAAACCAGAAACTCACAGTGTGTTAATACATTTGGTGACTACACCAGTCTGTTTCAATCCAACCAAAAGAGATATATTTATCTCAATTTTTCCACAATCTGCAACAGAGTGAAAATGCAACCTTAAGCGTGTGCCTCTATGCGCTGGATTGTAACATTCGTTCTCGCAACATATATCTAAACGGATACACGAGTGTGTTGAAAAAGCTCACCGTGTAGTAGAAGAACGTGCAATGTCGTCCTTGAAACTTCCCAAGAGTAAAAATTCAATCGCTGCTGAACGCCGAAGGCTAATGAATCGGCGTTTGCATACTAGACAAGAAAATAGGACTGACGAATTCCGCCATGTTGGAGCAGTGTGAAGGGTTGAAATTGTGTTTCACTAGGGTAACCACACGTAAAGCAATGACTATGTAATAAAAGCGAGTATGTAACCATTAACTCAATATCATAGAAACTTAGCGGGTTGGTAAGCACCATAGTAAATACCAACTGTAAAACAGGAAAGAACTTGCTACCCCTTCACTGGTGGAACCAGCGCACAAGCGGTAGAAAGTTGGAATGTTGTTGCGCTAACGCAACTAAACTGTAAACAGTGGCTGTGTGGAAATAATGATTCACTAGCGTAATCACACTTACAGGAAATCTGTGTAGCAAATATAAGTTTTGCTAGAATATACTCACTATAATGGAACCTCAGCAGGATGGTAAGCACCAAGGTAAATCTCAACTGAAAAGCAAAAAAAGCTTGCTACCACCTCAAATGGTGGGACCAGTGCAAAAACGGTGGAAAGTAGGAATATTGTTGCGCACACGCAACTCGACTGTAAACAGTACCTGTGTTTGTGCTAAATCTAACTCACTATCCCACATGCTGGGCGAGTTGGTGATCGCCACAACAAACTGTCAAACAGAATGAAGCTAACTACATTCTCATTGTGGAGAGACAGGCATGCAAACAAAATAAAAATGAAATGGAGAACGCCAGAGAAAAGACGAAAAAAAAAAGAAATAGAAATAAAAATAGTGATAAGATCATTCACTAGGGAATATATAAGAGAGAATATATAAGAACGTGCAGATGTCATGTGTATTTTGACCAAAAGAAGACACATTTACAACACTGCGCACAATGGTAAAACGCTATCACAAGAAACATTGGAGTTCGATCCTATCATTGAGCCCACCTGATACCAAGGTTTGAAAATGCTTGATCCACCAAGCTTCTCTTTGTATAAGCAGTGTGTTATGATTCTGATCAGAGCGCAAAGTTAAGGACTCCAGGATGGTAAATCTCATTTGTGCATAAGTATGCTGGTGTTCTAACCAATGTGAGAAAAGTACGATTTAGTTGACTTAGTGTGAAAGGTACTTTTGTGTTCGGTAATGCATATTTTTATTGAAGTTTTACCAAAATATAGTAGTCCGAAAGGACATTTTATCGCATACATTACATTGGAGGAATTGCAGTCCCCATTGTATCGCAGTGAGATTGCTTTACCCGAGTATGGGTGATGTATCGTATTGCCAGTTATCACATTGTTGCAATGCACACATTTAAAACACTTGCGCATTCCATGAAATTGTTGTTCAACCACCACTTTGGTTGCCAGGATTTCCTTGATATTTTTACTGCGAGTATACGCAAACAATGGTTCCTCTTTGAATAATCCTTTGAAATCTCGTTCCTGTCTCAATAATTCCCAACTTGATTTAATGATGCCTTTAATCGCGTGTGATCTGGTGGAATACTTTGAAACAAAGACCTGACGTTTGGATTGACCTTTAGTCTTAGAAATAAGTAGGGTTTCCCGTTCTTTTGTTTGCGTTTTGTTCAATGCTTCAGTCAGAGTCTCAGGGGGATAACCTCGCTCACTGAATTTAGCTTGCTGTTTTTGTAAAGCCTCTAACAAAGTAGTGTTATTGAAGGTTATGCGTTTAACTCAACATCTGAGAGTATGGAAGATTTCTGATTAGTGACGGTGGATGGAAACTCGAGTGCAATAGAAGATTGTTTCTATCTGTTGGTTTCGTGAAAACGGATGTCTCAAGCATGTAGTTTTGTTTAGTGATCAAGACATCAAGGTAATTGATGCTTCGTTGGCTGATGACATGCGTGAATTTGATCCGCTCGTGTTTGTTGTTAAGTTCAAGAATGACCTGTTCCAATGAGTCTTTCGTGTTGTTCCATATAAGGAAAATGTCATCGATGAATCTTACGTAAAATACCAGATTCTTACTCCATGTCGCCTGGCTGTAAATGTTGTTTTCAAATTGTGCCATGAACGTATTAGCGTAGGCAGGAGTCCCCAAAAAACCCATGGAGGTTCCGCTAACTTGCAAGTAAAAGTCTTCTTGCCATTTCAGGTAGCGGTGTTGGAGACAAAAGATCAGTAACTCCAATAGCAGAACTTTATTCACTGCTAATTCTGGCAATTGTAATAGGGCCCATTCACAGACCTCGACTCCCTCTTTTAGTGGAATAGATGTATATAATGATGTAACATCTATAGTACACATCAACCAAGCTGGGTTGCAATCAGTTTGCACCTGTTGCAATAAGTTTAGGAAGTGCGTGGTATCTTTAACATAGCTCCGCCATGATTGCACACATTTTTGAAGAAAGTAATCAATGAGCTGTCCTGCTGGTGCAAAAATTGACTCACAGCCAGATACTATTGGCCTGAACGGAGGATTAATAAGGCTTTTGTGTACCTTGAGGGAGCATGTACAGTTTAGGCCTTCTTGGGTATTGCACCGTCAAAACATTGCGTAGTGGTGATGTAATCCAAGACATTTGTTCTGCTTTGTCAAGTATTTGATTAAGAGTATCAATGAATTTAATAGCTGGATCCTCATCCAATTTAATGTATGTTGTGGTGTCTGCTAGGTGTTCAGAAACTTTATTGACATAAACGATAGTGTCCATAATGACTAGGGCGCCGCCCTTATCCACCACTTGAACAGTTATTTGTTGGTCAGTGCTCAATTTGCGTAGAATGTCCATTTCATCTTTCCTCAGGTTGGGTGTAACTCGAGGGCGTAGATTCAATTTTGAAAGGTCATGTCTTACCAATCACTCAAAGGTATCTAGAATTGTATGTGATACCGGCGACATGAATGTGCTCTTGGGTTTGAAGGCTGTTAATTCAGGATCTTCTGGATCAAGGTCGGGTATCGATGTTTCTAAAGTAGGTACTAAGTTTGTAAAAAAGTGTTTTAACCTCAGATTGCTCAAAAAACGAAAGATTGATACTTCAACTTCTAGTTTGTTCGTATGGTATACTGGTACAAATAAAGTTCCTTTGTTTAACACGAGTTCGTGTGTTCTGGTTAGTTGTTTAGTGGAGATGTTGATTACGAGGGTTTGCCCTTGCTTCTCAAACTGCGCGCCTCTGCTTCCCGTTCCTTGGCTTCCTTTTCCTTGGCTTCCTTCTCTTTGTCTTTTGCCCCTCCTTGTTTTCTTATGTCTTGTGGTCTGCCTCCTCCCTGGCCCTTCTCTAAAAAAGTCGGAGCAGCTGTTGTAGATGACGACTGGGTAGATGAACTTGCTCCATTTTTTGTGCCAGATGTTGTTGGCTCTTGTTCAACCGCCACTGGATGTCTGGAAGGATCCAGATCAGTGTCTGATACTATTGACTCTTGGGAAGATGTTGGTTTCTGATAAGGACGGCGTTTGGCATACACCTCTGCCCAGGTGTAGACCTCATTCAGTTTATAATCAATAGTATCCCTGCGGAATTTGCGGAATTTTCTTTCCTGGATATCCTTGCCGTAAGAGTCCAATTTCGTGTTGAGGTCCTCTAGTGTTATTTTCCAAAATTCAGCATCACAGCGGCTTGATAAATCAGATTTGATAATGTGTATCTCTTCTTCCAACTCCTTAAAGGTTTTAGAAAGCTCTTCTACAAGAAGTAAAATTAAATCCAGTGAGCATTTGTTTAACACTGCTTGCCATTTCTCCATAAATCTTTTGTTGAACTGAAATTTATAAAGTAGTGGTTTGATTGGTAGACGTAGTCCTCGTGGTATCCTTTGTACCTTGTGGTACTGTATCAGTGTTGAGGCATGCAGTCGCTGACTTAGCGCTCTCCGTTTAATGAATTCCAACTGTCTTAGTTGTTGGCGGACAGAACTGCCTTGGACATTGAATGAGGGTGCATCTTCGAAAAGGGAATAAATCTCTTGAAATTGTGTCTTTGTGTATGTTTTAGTATCTGCTCGATTGTCAGTGAGATTAGAAATGCTGTCGAACGACATGTTTGACTCTGTGAGAGTGTCGGGGTGCCACGGGTAGGGCTGTGTGGCGAAACAATGAGAACAAACAAAAATGTTTACCTGTGCACACCCTTTTAGTGCTATAAAAGCAATGCTTACAACTATTTAACTTAGCGTGCGTGCTGTTTGGTGGAAGGGCAGCCAGCCCATTTAAATGAACAACAGCTAGTGGGGAAAACACTGGTATACCAAATGCATAGAAGAATTTAAAGTATAACAATGAAATCACATGAAACTTGGCTTGTTGCACAAACAGAAACCAATAAAGGATTCACTTTTGAAACCAGAAAGATTCAACATTTGTATTCATTTTCATGAAACACATAATAAATTTGATAAGCTGCAAGACCTTTCTTATATTACAAAAAAGTCTTCACAATGTTATTGACGAACGATATAAACATTACTGACAATTTGAAAAAAACGTGTCAGTCATGAATGCATCATATTAATTACACAACCAAAAATTTGACGAAAAAGCCCAATGTATTTCGGGTAGATCCCTTCTTCAGGGGAACTGTGGAAAGATAACAGTAAAAAACAAAGAAACAACATTGAAAAGTTTCCCCAAAGTTCATATGTACAAAGGTTATCAATGACATTTTATTCAAAAAATATATGTTATGTTATGTTATGTTAATAACTTTTATTTGGCGCACAGCTGCCCCAGCTAAGGGGCGTCCCGGCGCCTGATCAGAACCACAACACAACAGATCAAAGCTGAGAAGAAAAAGAATGTGCGTGCTCATTCAACGTCCAGAGAGCGTATAACAGTATAAGCGGGAAAGCCTTATGTGTTATCTAAAGGTCAAAAGAGAAAAGAAACTAGAGTGCTTCCAGAAAAGCTTCCACCAGGTGTATCGATAAAAAATGCTGCTTATAGTCTGTGTATCAGAATATCATGAAAGTCCACCGTGAACTATAAACCACTAGTCTACCCACAACAACTTCTTGTCATAAGAAAACTTACTGCGTTTTTCAGTTGTGTCAGAACTAGTTTCATGGGGAGCCTCGAAGAAAATATAACTCACGTCACTCTGTGTGTGCATGAGAATGAAGATAGTGAGTCTGATATTACTAGACCTAAAACAACAGTCGATGTCTACTGGTAAAAAAAAACAAGAAGTAAGCACTTACAGCAATAAATACGGCTGTAGGGACCTTGATGAAATGATCCACAAATGAGGCTACTCTATGCCCAGATGCTGCCCTCTAGCCAACTCTACGTCAGACCTAAAACAACAGCGTAACTCCCCTTAGTAATGATGTCACTCACATAAAGACGAACCAGATCTTAATGAACATTTCAACCAATTTACGAAAACCAGAAACTCACCGTGTGTTAATACGTTTGGCGGGTACACCAGTCTGTTTCAATCCAACCAAAAGAGATGTATTTATCTCAATTTTTCCACAATCTGCAACAGAGTGAAAATGCAACCTTAAGCGTGTGCCTCTACGCGCTGGATTGTAACATTCGTTCTCTCAACATATATCTAAACGGATACACGAGTGTGTTGAAAAAGCTCACCGCGTAGTAGAAGAACGTGCAATGTCGTCCTTGAAACTTCCCAAGAGTAAAAATTCAATCGCTGCTGAACGCCGAAGGCTAATAAACCGGCGTTTGCATACTAGACAAGAAAATAGGACTGATGAATTCCGCCATGTTGGAGTAGTGTGAAGGGTTGAAATTGTGTTTCACTAGGGTAACCACACTTACAGCAATGACTATGTAATAAAAGCGAGTATGTAACCATTAACTCAATATCATAGAAACTTAGCGGGTTGGTAAGCACCATAGTAAATAACAACTGTAAAACGGGAAAGAACTTGCTACCTCTTCAGTGGTGGAACGGGTAGATCCCTGAACAAGGGATCTACCCGAAATGCATTGGGCTTTTTCGTCAAATTTTTGGTTGTGTAATTAATATGATGCATTCATGACTGACACTTTTTTTCAAATTGCCAGTAATGTTTATATTGTACATCAATAACAACATTGTGAAGACTTTTTTGTAATACAAGAAAGGTCTTGCAGCTTATCAAATTTATTATGTGTTTCATGAAAATGAAAATGAATACAAATGTTGAATCTTTCTGGTTTCAAAAGGGAGTCCTTTATTGGTTTCTGTTTGTGCAACAAGCCAAGTTTCATGTGATTTCATTGTTATACTTTAAATTCTGCGGTGCGCTTCCCCACTAGCTGTTGTTCATTTAACTGGGCTGGCTGCCCTTCCACCAAACAGCAAGCACGCGAAGTTAAATAGTTGTAAGCATTGCTTTTATAGCACTAAATAGGGTGTGCACAGGTAAACATTTTTGTTTGTCCAAATTCAGATGACCCAGCCCCTCTGCAATCCCTGTATGCTCAGCTAAGTAATATATCGGTCCCAACAATGGTAGGGGGAGACTTTAATCTGTTATTAGTCCCAAGAAAAGACAGACACCCGCCAGGGAGAGCCTTAATTCTCCCCAAAATGAGGGAATGGATTAATAGGTTTAAAGAACTATTGATATATGGAAGAGTAAAGGGGATCAGAATAGCAGATTTACATATGTAAATCATAAGTATGGGCATTCATCAAGAATTATTTCTTGATAGATATATCGTTAAGCAAACGTGTTATTAAAGTAAATCATGTATCAGCCCATCTATCCGATCACTACTTAGTCCAAATCAAATTCATTTAAAGCTATACACAGGGTGAGGTTAGGTGGACCTTAGATCGCACACGCTTATTACATGAGGAAATTATAGAAAAGTTAAAACTTATAACAGGGGAAGACTTTCAAATTAAGGCTAACTGAAGTTTCATTGCAAGGTGTGTGGGATGCATACAAAGCCGTAGTCAGAGGAGCTCTGATTGGACTAGCTGCAGAAAGAAATAAGGAATCTAGACATATTATAATTCAATTAGAATCAGATATTCTAGACCAACACAGGAATTATGAAGCAGCAACCTCTGCAACAGAACAAGAAAAAGTAAAAGAGGAAATTCTTCAAAATAAAATTGAATTGTCTGTCTATTTAGAAGGAAGAATAATGAAAAGATGGGTGGCTAGTTGATTGTCAAATTATGAATACGGAGATAATAGTGGGAAACTCATAGCATGGACAACCAAAATTGACAACAGCAGGAACATAATAAATGCAATACATAGCGACTTGGTAGATGCAAAGGTAGAGAGCAGGACAGAAACAGAAGAGGCATTCGAAGATTTTTTTCAGACATTGTATAAGGAGGATCAGACCCCTCAGTCAATGTGGTAGATTTGTACCGGAGGGAATCAAAGTTACCAATTCTGGGAGAAGGGCTTAGCGAAGTGTTAAATGCAGTAATTACCTGCAAAGAAGTTTTAGAGGTTCTACAAAAATCTAAAACAGGGAAAGCTGCAGACCCAGATGCTATCCCAGTGGAATTATATGTAGTCTTACGGGAAATACTAATTCCAAGATTGATGGCCCTCTTCAATAACATTTACTTGAAAGATCTTGAGCTCCCTAAATCGTGGAATGATGCCACCATCAGCCTAATGTTAAAATCAGGAAAAGATCCACTCAGATGTGAGTCATACAGACCCATTTCACTTTTAAATTGTGATTATAACATTTTTACCCAAATATTAGAAGTACGGATAGGGAATATCACCGGCAAAATCATACATACTGAACAAAAAGGGTTTATAAGAGGGAGACAACTACATGATCTTACTCATCAACTAATCTGGTCCATTGGCAAAGCCTCCAAAGCAAAGTTACCATTAGCAGTCTTAACCTTTGGTGCTGCTAAAGCATTTGATCGTGTAAATTGGATATACTTGCATGAAGCTATAAAACACTCTGGTTTGGGAACACATTTTTTAAGAGTAATAAGAAATATATATACTATGCCAGTTGCAGAAGTATTCATAAATGGTAGCTTGTCTAAACAGATTCAGATTGGAAGGGGGACGAGACAAGGTTGCCCCTTGTCTCCTCATCTTTGTAATTTGTATATAGAACCACTGGCCAATATGATAAGGAGAGTCGAGGAAATTATCCCATTCCAATTCAACGGCTGGGTAAATAAAGTGGCATTGTATGCCAATGATTCAATTGTTTATAAGAGCGATCTTAAAAAAACTCTCCCCTTCATCACGAAGCTGCTTGTTGACTTTGGCCAAATTTCAGGCAACCAAGAGAATATTCAGAAAACGGAAATAATGCACTGGAATGTAGTAACACCATTAGTTGAATCAAAAAATAGCATCAAGTATCTGGGAATAGAGGTTACAAAAAACATTGAAGAAGTTGCTCAGGTTAACCTAAACTCAAAGATTAAGGAAATGAGGAAATTATTAAAATCGTGGAGTTGTCTATCCCTGTCCTTTTTGGGGCGTTCAAATGTAATTAAAATGCCTATTTTGCCAAAGTTTACTTTCTTATTTAACGCTATACTGTTAGAATTTAAGATCCCTTGGCTAAAAAAGATACAGAGTGAAATTAATAGCTTTATTTGTGCCTCAAAGGGAATGAGGATATCATGGAGAAAACTGTGTCCGAGGAAATATCGAGGGGGCATTTCTTACTATAGAGCCTTTCATTTTAAACATATAAGAAATTTTCTTAGACCTCATGCCGACTATTCTTCTTACTGGAAAGCCGTAACACATGACGATCATTGTTTCTACAAGTTTGGACATCCAAAATACTTTAAAAAGATCAAACCAAAGGTACTTAACACTGAATATAAGTTATGGTACGATATTAGAAGAATTTCGAAGATTCCGTACTATAGCCAGCTAGCAACCATTTGGAGGTCTCCAGGAACCCCAGAGTGCCTAAAAGATACATTAGCAACCCCACTTAGGGAAGCAGGAATAACAGCATGGGGACATTTGATTGACTCTGGATCATTAATAAGTTGGGACTCATTATTGGAAGTATCAAAGGGCAAGATCTCCAGGTTTAAATACGATCAACTACAGAATTGGACGAAAAATCTGAAAATAAGTTTAAAAATAACAGCGAATCTGGAATACGAACTATTAAGCGACGTACGGAAAAAAGAAATATCGAAATGGTATTGGCACTGAATTCACTGTCCCGGATGAAGTATGGAGCAAGACCTTCTCTACTCAAGACTTGCATCATCTTTGGCAAGTATCCTGCACTCTTTTATGGCAAACTATAGTCTCTGCACCACTTGGGAGGAATCATCTCTTCACTTTACATAGGTCATACTGGACGCCGGAAAGACTCTCCAAACTGAACAACCAGGTGGTAAGAAAAGGTCCAAAATGCCGGGATCCCAAGGCGAATGATATCCACACGTTCCACCAGTGTCCACACCTGGGAATCTTTTGGGAAGAAGTGGGTAAGGCCATTGATAAAGTTCGAGAAACAAATATTGAGGTAAGCCCACTAATCGTTCTACTATTGTATTAAGTAAAAGTCAAAAGTGTTTATTGTTTACCCTAATAATATTAGCTAGGCGGGAGATGTGTGTGAATTGGATTCTTACTTCCCCTCCCAGGGCAATAGAGTGGATTGGCTTAGAAAGGAAGTCAGGCTATTGGATAAACAAAGAGGGAACAGCAACAAAACAAGGTTTTGGGATCTATGGGACAAAAACATGAGGTAGGGTTCGTAGGAATGTCCAATGATACATATAATGCGATCTTTCAGATTCAAATGGTCGGCACGTGGTTTCTGGACCGACTTCAACAAATCTAAAGGTCCTAGGATAAGTCCCAGCCCTCAGCACATTAATAAAGGGCGGTCTCCAGCCATACCAATTGGTATGGCCAAAAAGTACTGTTAGTCACCCAGGTCCCGGTGGCTTAACTGGGTTGTTCTCTTTTTTGTAACCAGCTATGTAACCAGGCATTTGGAGTAGGTGATGGCATGTTGCCCCAGATAAATGTAGTTTGAAGAATAGTGACAATTTTATGTTACGAGTGTGCACAATAAATCTCTGCAAATTGCTGCCCTGCAGCATTAGAAATGTAATTTAAAACTAGATTTTCCTGGCCCCCTAAATGTTAACCAAATTCCTCTCCAATATGGCATAGGGTGGGGTTAGAGGTGTAAACCTCCTTATTGTGGTTATACACTGTCACTTTAACAGTGATGTTCTGATAAAATATGTTGATTAGTTTACAGCCAAGGAGCTTCATGAGAAGTAGCTCCATGTAAAGGGCACTAGATGAGGGTGACAGAAAACATCCAGGACATCCCTCCGAGGACGACCGAGAGCATCCCTAAGAGGGTGACAGAAAGCATCCCTCCGAGGATGACAGAGAGCATCCATACGAGGGTGACAGAGAGCATCCCTACGAGGGTGACAGAGAGCATCCCTACGAGGGTGACAGAGAGCATCCCTACGAGGGTGACAGAGAGCATCCCTACGAGGGTGACAGAGAGCATCCCTCCAAGGACAAAAAAGAACACCCCTCCAAGGGCAAAAGAGAGCATCCCTCCTAGGGCAAAAGAGAGCATCCCTCCTAGGGCAAAAGAGAGCATCCCTACGAGTGACAGAAAGCATCCCTCCAAGGGCAAAAGAGGGCATCCCTCCAAGGGCAAAAGAGGGCATCCCTACGAGGGTGACAGAGAGCATCCCTCCAAGGGCAAAAGAGAGCATCCCTACGAGGGTGACAGAAAGCATCCCTCGGAGGATGACAGAGAGCATCCATCTGAGAGCGACAGAGAGCATCCATCTGAGAGCGACAGAGAGCATCCATCTGAGAGCGACAGAGAGCATCCATCTGAGAGCGACAGAGAGCATCCATCTGAGAGCGACAGAGAGCATCCCTTGGATGTTTTTTTTGCGAAGCTGCAGGCAGCCTTTGACAAAGGTGCTTGGGGCTCTGAAACGCGTTAAGCGGAAAATAAACTCAGCATGAAACTTGCGGGTTCCCCTGGTAGTAATAATTCAGATGAATTTGTCAGGTTGTAACTATCGCGCGCCTGCCCAACAGACTACATTTCCCAGCAGTAATGGGGTTTGAACTACAACCCCCAGAATTCCCGGTAAACCAGGATATCTGAGGGCGGAGATCTGCGAGCGGTGCTCGTGATTCTTGGTTGTGGAGCGGAGCGGCTGCTTCTCTTCATGTCTGGTGATTCCTTGCCGGTTCCGGTGATTCTCGCCGTGAGGTTTGGTTCGGCAAACTTGCACATAGTAAAACGCGCTGGCTAGCGCGTATGCTTTGAATACGGTGTTTGTCCTGAATAGCGGAGCGGAGCAGCTCCGAAGTACTTGTTGTGCCTCTCGTTTGTGAGGAAAACTTTAATGGAGTTATTTGGATCTCCTGAGATGCATGCACTGTGAGTCAACAGTAGCGTGTGTGTACTGGGTCTTTATTTGAACCTTCTAGTGGCGGAGTGCAGGCGGGGAGGAGGACCTCCGCACTGCCGACATGAACCTATAGCTGTTGGTTGTTTCTTTCCTTTGGATGGGATTTTAAGTACCTTGGCGGAGGGTAGTAGTGTCGGCTACACCCCACCGTATTTGGGAGTACTCTCTTTTGCTTAACTTCAACACGGAGTAAAGGAGTCATTTACTTCAGTGTCTTGAGGAGTTCATTTGTTTTCTTCATCAGGAAAGACTTTGTTTGTGCTGCTATTCTCATTTCCCAGAGCCTCGGTTCTTTTCAGTTCCCTTATGATTATATTTGATGACACGCTCCCGAGGCCTGTTGATAAGACTATTGGGTATGTGGTTAGCGAGAATAACAAATACCGGTAGAAGGTGTTTAAAATCACATATGTTTATGTTTATGAGACTTTCTTGTGCTTAATAGGGGGCGAATGGAAGGCTGAAGAACCTGCAGAATGGGGTCTTTTCACGTTTCCTGCAGGTGACTTTATGTGTAGTGTGTTAGCGAGACTTTACTGAGTGTAGCTGTTAACCTGTTGTTAACCATTGTATTTTTGTTTTCCAGTTTCTTTTTCCTTGCTGCCCTTCCCTTCTTTTTCCTTTTCTGTCTGTTTTTTCCCTTTTTGGGGTTTTTTCCCTCGCCGTATCGTCTGAACACCCTGTGTACTTACTTCGGGGTGTTCGAAGGGTCCGGAGGTGGAGCATTGTTGCTGCATGCGGATCCTGCGGAGTTGAAACCTGACAGAATTCCTACCGTGGAGTGTTCCCTCATGCGCAGGACAACTTAGAATTCATATTAATATCATTGTTGATGTGTATATTGTCACTCGCTTTCCACTCTCATTTAACCCCACTTTGCACACAAGTCCTTCCTTTCTCCCTACTACACATTCAAGGCACTTTTGTATATGTATGTTCCAGATGTTTAGCTGGATTTTGAACATTCAGATTGATGTTCAATATGAATAAATACTAATGAGCAAAATTTTATAGTACGAGTAATTTAATGGATGCTGCTACATAAATATTTGTGTTCTTCCAAATTGTCCCACTGGGACCACCTATCCTCTGTACTGTAGCTACATAGCTGTTCACCCTAACAAGAGATCAGTACACTCGAAAGTAGGTGGCAACTTGCATCAGGAGAAAAGTAATCAATTTAAAACAGAAATGTTTTTAAACTTCTTAGAAAAGGAGGAATTTGGTTTCTTACCAAATTTCTTAGATGTTTGCTCACATTATGCTTTACATTTTTATCCGGCTTTTTTCACATTTTGCTCCTTTGGTTCCCCGTTAATTACTGTCACTGGAATTGCTTGGTGTGTCGCATTAACTTGTATGTGACACTGTAAGAGGTCACTGCACATTCCACTGCTTGTATATTGAATTGGGCTCTCAGCATCAAGTAGGACAGTGTAAATAATCCATGACTGTATATTGTGTGCAGCTGTCAGAGTACGTGGGGTCACTGTGCATTGACCCTGCCAAAGAGATCATGTGTGTTCCACTCATACATTTAATAATGCACACAAAATAGGAACATTTCACTTCCTTCTTTTGTTGTATTTCCCAAACAGTATCTCACCTTCAGGAGTTCCCATGCTGGCGCCTCACACTTTTTTCCTATCTCCGTTATCACTGCATTGAGAGAGGTGATTTGATTGGAAAGTTTGGTGATATTTGCATTTTCCACCATGGTGATTTTCTTCTCCATCTCCTTCAGTCTCCTGTGCAGGGTTTGCTCATTTTCTTTCAGGAGTTGCCGCAGTTTTTCAATTTCAGATTCAAGTATCTTCTTCTCAGTTCTTAGCTTGTTCTGTCAGAAGCAAAGAAAAGCTAGTTAGATTTTTATAAAGCTTCCTATAGGCCGTCCAGAGAGTAGGGGTCCAGGAGGAGGGTGGGGGGGTTGCCTATTCTGATTGTCATCACCTTGCACAAAGGCTTTGTTTGAGAGACATCCCAAAAATTACATTTGAAAGAGAATTTTGATTTTTCACAGCCTGGTGGGCAGAAAGTCTGTATTTTATTAAAGACACAGGGGCTACGATTATGCAAATCTAATTTATTGCCCGCTCACAGCAGCAACAATCGAAGAATATAGAACTTCAATAACTTTTTAATAGACAATAAAGTTCCCCAGCACGCAGTGTTCTTCCTCTTTTGGTTTTGCGAACAAGATAGTTTCTTCGATCCATAACTTACAAACGAAAAACGTAATCAGTGAAAACTTCTTACTCTGGAAAAGAAAAACCCAAGACAAAATCAATAACTTTTCTCCTCCAGGGAGGGTTCCAATTTGGAGGGATAATCTAAGTCTCCGTGTCTTTAATAAAACCCAGAATGTCTGCCCACCAGGCTGTGAAAAATCTAAATGTTATATCATGACACAGAGGTTAACATTATTCAGTTTTAAAGTGCATTTAATACATTGTCAATAAAGCTTGTAACAGGTCGAAAATAGCAACTTTTAAACATATTTTCATTGGACCAAGCCGCAGCCCCGAGGAGATCTACCGGGAAGAGGGGTTTAGAGTCTGAGGCACCCCTAAGGGAGTGTACACCAAGCATAGTAATGTCTACACCTGCTTCTTTCATTACTTCTGTCACCCATTGTGCTATGGTTGGGGAGTAAACTGCTCTAGGAGGCAATTTATAGGATATTAGCATTTTTCTGTATTTCCTCTCATACTCACAGTCCTCTCATATTCCATCAAACATTTCACTACAAACATTATTTCATGCTCTGTAAATAAAAGGTAGAAA
Organism: Lissotriton helveticus; assembly: GCF_964261635.1. NCBI lineage: Eukaryota > Metazoa > Chordata > Amphibia > Caudata > Salamandridae > Lissotriton > Lissotriton helveticus. The sequence goes on from NC_136065.1 coordinate 35,954,962, forward strand.
ACATTAGTTGACAGGGTCTCTGTTCGCCTTTTAAAGAAAACTAACCCATTCTGATTGGTAGGCCCGGATGGTGATGTCTAACGCTTTTATGTCTGAAGTCCATCTACAAGACACCAGGCACAGCAAGACAGTGAGTTTATAAGAGATATGTTTTGGGGATAATCCAGAATTCTCTCCCCAACTTATTAAGACCTGTAGGACATCTCTAATGTCCCATAATGCAGTATATTTTGCAGAAGGTGGGTTTAGTACCCACATACTTCGCATACATTTTTTAGTCAGTAAGTTTTGGCCCACAGAGACCAATGATCCCTCTAATTTTTTTCCTCTGTGTGCGGCAGTGTGAGGTCTCTGTGCGCTCCAGCCACAGCAATGTGCGCCAAGGACCCACTGCATGTGTGGGTGCAGCGACAGGCGTTCTGACACTGGAGTTCCTGCTTGATTGTGCAGATAAATGACCTAGGTACTGGAACGGAGGAGGCCTGTTTGATGGGGCAGGCAGGGCCGGACTGGAAACCCAAAAAAGTGGCTCTGGCAATTTTGCTGCACTGAGTCCCACCCACCAGAGGAGGGGTGTAGGGGGGTGGGGGTGCCAAGTGTCAAGCACTACTGCTTAAACCCGTCCCCAGCACTGGTGCTTTTGTTACTGAGGGCCCATATTGCAGCATTGCTGCAAAACTGTCCCCAGTAACACAACTGGCCACCACTGCTCTAAAACTGCCCCCAGCCTTCCAGGCAAATGCCTGCTGCCTGCTAAGGCCAGTCCGGCCAGGGGGGTGGCCTTTGTGTTGGAGACTGCTGTACAATGATTGGGTCAGATTCTAAATGAGAAAGTGCAGTGCACAGCATATGCAACCACGACAAAGCTACACTAATATATATATATATATATATATTAGGAAAATGGAGCAACCAGCCTCATTCCACAGTGCCAGTGAACCTCTTCTTTACTAACCAACTACACAGTGGCGGCTCAGGGATATCTTAATGATTTTGAGGGCCCTGGGCCAAATGTATTTTGGGGGCCTCTGTGCAGATCAGCTTTGAATTTATGATCCTGTTTCAGCTTTCTCGTGTCCTTTTGTCCAGATCACAAACAGTGCACAGACACACTGGTACAAATTCCAAATGTGTTTATAGTTAATATTCAGGGATAGTGATGTATTTTTCCACTATTGTAACAGCAGAAACCCACGAATACTACTGCAAATAATCACTGGGACATCCTCCCATTTCTCATACACGATATCCTGTTTAAATGTAAAATAAACATTTTCTATGGATGCTGCATGAAACAAAACCACATTTGTCAAAAAATGTATATGATACAAACTCGCACATTACCCAGATTAAAAATAAATTATAGGAGAATGCTATTTGCAATAATCTGTTTAAGTATTATTCAAGGTCATCAGGGAAAGACTCTGCAGAACAGAGCTGTCTCCCAAGGTGGGGGTTACTCCACTCTTTAAAACTGATAATCATGAGTTCACTTATCTGCTCTGAAGATGGTTTCTTGGATACGCAGGGGGAGGGGGGAATGTACATAGATGTCCACCATGTGTGCATTCAGAGTCACTAATAATTGTTAGTGATTCTGAAAGCACACGTGGTGCTTTTAGGCTTGCTCAGGCTTTTAAGTGGGATGAAAAAACTGGGGGGTCTCTCAAAGGGGCGTGCCTGATGTAATTGAGGGCATGGCGTAAAAACACTTAAGCTAAAAATCTCTGCTTAGCATAGTTTGCCGCCCAACCGTTATTGTGCTGCCTCTGTCATTGCATCCAGATATAACACAATAAGTAACATTATACCTACAACAACCCAGGACTATTGACTTTGTCAATGGTTGTTATTTGCATAGGATAAATAAGCAACAACTACAGCTTTGTTGAATATATTGAAAATGCCTCAGTTCTGAAATGATTTTTAAAAAGTCCTCTGAAGTTACACCAAAGGCTTTCAGCAGTTGAGATTTTTTTTTTACCCTAAGGGTGAGGGCAAAAATAAAGAGCCTGATTGGGACAGGTCTTAAAAACGAAGCATCAGCAGGACCCAGCCCACTTAAAGCCCTGGGCTTGCTGCATGCTTTTTAGGTCTTGCCTCTCAATGCGCATACGCATTGAGCAGAGCAAGACTATAGCGACTTAAACGGACTTCACCCAACTGGGCGATTTGGTGCTGTGCCTGTGCGCTTTTAGGTCAATGCGCAAGCGCAATGACCTAAAATGCGCGTGCACATCATCAAATCGCCATCTGTTACCTCAGCCGCACTCCTCCCACACCTTTGAAGTGAAGCTTAGCTTCACTTCAAAGGCCCCTGCTGCTTCACACCCTCATCGCCGCTCTCCCCGCTCCGCCCCCTCCCCTGCCCACCATGTCGCATTTCTCCTCCCCCCTCCCCTTCTCTGCCTTCTGTCGTAGTTTGGTCTCCTTTATTTTCTTGTTGATTTACTAAAAATAATTATGTGTAAGCCTATTTGCTTTTCAGTAAAGGTTGTGCACCTTTTATCCATCTTACTATCGCATCGTTTATGCATTGTCTTGTGAGTTCTAGTTTCAAACCGTTTTAAGTTTGCTTTTGTGTAAGACTTGTCTTAAAATTATGTTTTGGAACCACTGCTGGCCGCAACGTCGGTACTATCCCAAATAAAACAGCTTGACACTTCACTTCGCTTTGTTTTGCTTGCGTTTAGCTGCTCCCTTGCTGAAAAATTTTCATTTGCTGCGTAAAAAAGCTGTTTTTAGGCTGCACTGTTCTAAACTTTCACTCCATAAAAGCATGGTTATACAAGAGTGGCCAGACTCCACCAATGAATTAAACACAATTTATGTATATTAGACGCCATGTCTCGCATAAAATAGAATTTCGCCCCTATTTTTTGCTTTCTTGCGAGTGTGTTACTGAAGCACTGTCCGCCCGATTCACGCAACCACGTGCGCACCAAAATGCTACTTGGTGCACAGAGGGCGCGGTTCTCGTTTCCCTTTCATAGAGTGCCCTTTCACGCTCCTAAAACGGCATAGTGTATTACATGGGAGTATAACTACTGCCAGAGCAGGGATTTGGGTGCTGTAGGACAGGATGCTTTAAAGAACAGATGCACGCATATGAAACTGTGATTCTGGGCAAGTCACTTCCTACCCATGCACCCTTATCTTGCAAAAGCAGCACCGTTCAACAGACCAGAGTCAGACAGGTTATTCCCGAGTTTCAAAGCAAACAATGGCTTTATTTATGCTCTCTCACGCCTAAAATTAACTGTTTTAATAGGAGTCAGTGGGGAAATATATACCCCTATTTTTATCGGCGCAGCTCTTACATCATCTGGAAGGTTCCAGATGGCTGCCTTTTTTGCTTCTACAGCCCCTCACCCTCAAACACCCCCTCACCCTCACACCATCTCACCCTCACTCACCCTCACACCATCTCACCCTCACACACCCTCACCCCATCACCCTCACACCCTCACCCTCACACCTCCTCACCCTCATCCCCCTCACCCTCACACCTCCTCACCCACCCTCACACCCCCTCACAACCCTCTCACCCTCACTCAGCCTCACCCTCACACACCCTCACCCTCACACACCCTCACACACCCTCACCCTCACACCCCCTAACCCTCACCCCTCACACACCCTCTCACACCCTCACTCACCCTCTCACACCCTCACTCACCCTCACCCTCACACACCCTCACACCCCCTCACTCACCCTCACCCTCAAACACCCACTCACTCACCCTCACACCCCCTCACCCTCACACCACTCAGTGCTACAACACATATTGTGTTACAATAGGTGTCACATTTCCAAAAGATACAACTATTGGCATTGTAAAAAACAAAGCTATTAATTTCGCTATTTTCAAAACAAGCACATAAATAAAAAATGTGTCCTTTACAATACCAATAGCTCAAACTTTCCTAATGCGAGACCTATTGCATTGCTGTGCTTCTCTCCCCTGCTGCACTCTCCTGCTCTCTAGAGATGTGGCCTAACGACCAGAGCTGCCATCTAAGTCACGTAAATTCAAAACATGTTGCATTCCAAATGCTGTAGGTGTCACATTCGCGAAAATTATAACTATTGGCGTTGTAAAGGACAAAGCTATCAATTTAGCTATTTTAAAAACCAACAAATAAATAAAATATTTGTCATTTACAAGACCAATAGCGCCAACTTTTCTAATGCGAGACCTATTGCATTTCCAATGCTTGTTGTTAATAGAGGGCGGTAGAGTACATGCCTTTTGGAAAGTGTTCATGTTAATTGCAGAGCCCGACACATTTATACACGGGGCTGCATTTAACATCAAAACTTTCAAAAAGTCACACAATCTGCCGCGCTCTTTAACTCGCTCCGAGGATACAGAGAAGAAACCCCAGCGCGAGAGAACTCATGAAAGTTCGTTCTGACAAAAACAAGAAAGCTGCTGCTAGCATTTAATATAGAAATGCATGTTTAATCCATCAACCCCCCTTTTTAAGAGAAACCCTTCCAGCAAGCTTTTTTTTTTTATTGAAAATGGTCAGGTCGGGGTTCAAACGCCCCCAGGCTGCCTGGTTTTATTGTATTTCACATTTTCATCTATTTAAATAGCACAATTGTTATCCACACAAAGTGCCTATGTGCGCTCTGCATAAGAACACCCGAAGTATATACAGCAGCGCCAGCCGCAAATAAGAGGTGGGGGTGCAAATGGAGAATGGGGGTGGTGGGAAGAAAAATGTAAACAATGGCATGCACCATCGTTCCAGCGTGAACGTGGCCCTGTTGCTATCTTTGCTCTCAATGATTTTGGTTGCAGGTTAAACGGTATGTTAAAGCCTGGCACCAGAACTTCGGAAGTCCTGGAGACGATGTGAACGAGAAGCAACAGCTGTCTCAGTGCAGTGAGCAAGTGGACATGCCATGAAGTATGATAAACCTACAACTGCTTTTCCGCCTACTTGCTGCATGCTTTCGGCAGGGTCATGCAAGGACAGCGCATAGTTGCGTAACTCTGTCATATTTCCATGGTTGCCAGTTGTTACTATTGTGCAGCTCATCTGGCTCTATTAACAAAAGTTGTGCAGCAAGCTTAAAAGCACAATGTGTGCTTTACACGTCTTTCTTTTGGGCTTGATGCATGTCTTCTCTTAATAGACCATGGCTACGAGCGGTCTGTTGACCATTGTAAAAATAATCCTGTTAATTGCAGCACCGTGGTGCGCTGCAATTGACATAATTATTTTCACAATGGCCCACAATCAGCCCGCAGCTGCGGGCTGATTGTGATCGTGCTTTTGGACTTTCTACATTTCTTCTCTTAATGGAGCGCAGCTGCGGGCTGATTGTGGGCCATTGTGAAAATGTTTATGTTAATTGCAGCGCACGACGGTGCTGCAATTAACAGGAATATTTTCACAATGGTCAACAGACAGCCCCCAGCTGCGCTCCATTAAGAAGGAAAAACTGCAGCAAGCACATGAGCCACCACCAGCCGGAAATAAAAGATTTTTGCGCCGCTCCTGTTCTGAAAGCGGCGGCGCAAATGCTCTTCTAAGACATGCTGTGGATGCGCGCTCCACACGCACCACTGCACACTCTGGGGATTAGACGTGGGCGCGCGCGGGCACGCACGTTACTGGGAATACTGACAGAGACTCTGTCTACAAGGCAGTGACATGCTGCAAAAGCCGATCTGCAAACTTTAATTGTTCTATAAGAAAGAGAGTCCTAATGTGAATAAACCAGATAAGTAATTAACTACATTTACTAAACCAGTTGAAACAGGATTGTAGTTCCTTCAAAGGAACAAACCCATTTCTCCCAAGTCAGTCTATATGCTTTCCTTGTGCCAGGCACTCATGACTCCGATATGAGTCTACAAGCGTCTGCCGAAAGGCCTGGATCTGCCATTGTCTCCTGAAATCCGCCAGGCCATCAGCGTCAGATGTCCATGCTCTTCAATAGGATGTGACTCTCCTTCCGTCTGGGCCTGTAATTACTTCCCTGAAAGTTGGAATTAATATTGTAAGCCTATGCTCATTTGTAGTAGAATTGAGAACCATGCCCGTGACCTCCAAAGTGGTGTTATCACTACTGTGACCTTCATGTTCCTGCAAACATGCAACAGTAGCTTAGGTAGTAGTAGTAGGTCTTGGTAGCATGACAAAAGGAGCGAAAGCATAAGGTGCTAGGCCCTGCCAATTCTGAAGGAAGGCATCCACCCAGAGGCCTGAGGGTCTGGCATCCAGCTGAAAGATTTTGACAGTTGAGTGTTCCATCTGTCCACAAAGAGGTCCACCCGAAGGGTCCCCATATAGACTGGCAACTGAGGAAAATGTCAGTGTTTAACCTCCTATTGATAGAATCTCTGAAATTCCGGGAGAACAAATCTGTAACACCATTGCTCTATCCTGGGATATGCTCCGCTGCTCCCAACATGCCCTTGCTCAGAAAGTAACTCCAGAAAACCTTGACTAAATCTGAGGGCCCCCATTGTGTTGACTTATCTGACCGCAGATACGTTGTCCATGCACAATGTTACAGAACACTTCATTAAGTCTTTGGTGAAGTAGAGAATTGCAAATGAACCTGCCAATAATTCCAAGCAGTTGATGAGCAACTCCTTCTCCTGATCTGTCCAGCGTCCCCCTGCTGATGAGTCACCACATCTTGCAACCCATCCCTCTAAAATAGCATCTGATTCTATCACTATCTCCTGGTTTTCCCCAAAAATGGCTCCTCCATTCCATGCTTCTTCATTCTTCAGCCACCAAAGTATTTCCATCTTTGAATCCAGGTCCAGAGACAGCATTTGAGAATACGATTGACATGTTCTTTATGCTTTGACTTTGAGACTTTGGAGCGCACCGTAGATTGCTCTGCTTCTTGACGACAGAAGGCCTAGGTTCCTTGCTAGAGCCCACAAGGGGAATTTCTTTCTCCCTAAGCGATTCCTCACTTCGTTATGAAGTTTCTTTAACTTTTCCACTGGCAATTTCAATTCTGCCCTTGTTCTGTTCATGACAAAACCCAAGAACTGCATTTACTGGTTTGCTACCATGCTAGATTTTTTCCCGTTTATGACAAAACCCAGGTGTTCTATTAGGCTCATGGTAAGTTCTGTGTGGGGTGAGTCCACTTATCTGGACTGTGCCATTATCAGGATATCATCTAAGTAAACTATTAGTCTCACCCGTCTCGCGTCCCGCGAACCTTGGTCAAACACCAAGGGGATGAGGAAAGTCCGAAAAGGAGACTGCACCATTGCCATAGTCTGCCCATTCAGGTGAATTGGAGAAACTTCTGGTGTGGAGTCCAAATTGGAATGGGCAGGTACACATCCTTTAGATCTAACCGTGTTAGTCAATCCCCTTTCCTTGGCACATCTCCAAGGAGGTGCACCCCTTCCATTTTGAAGTTGTGGTAGACCATCCATTCGTACAACTCTTTCAGATTTATCACTGGTCTCATTCCTTTGTCCTTCTCCACTAGAAAGATATTGCTGATAAAACCTGACTCCGTTACCTCTTGTATTGCCCCTTTGGTCAATAATTCCACTACCTTGTGTTACTAAGATAGAATCTTCTTGTGAGAATATCAATTGTGGGGGAATTTTCCTTTGTAATGGCGTATCTGTAAATTCGATCTTGTGTCCCTCCACTGGGTCTTGGACCAAAGGGTCCTGATTTACCAAGTTCCAGTTTCCACAAAATTGGGCTAGTCTGCCTCCTACTTTTTGGGGTATCTGAACGGTCTTTCATACTTCTTACCTACTGAAAAGCCTCTTTGTCTCCGCTCGCTTCTGAAGCCTCTCCTGTGAGGTATTTGTTTCTGTGGGCATAAATGACAAATGTGGAGCAAAGTGTGGGTGCGCAAATCTTGCCCAGTAATCCCAGGTAGGGTCTTGAAGAGCTTTGGCCACGGCTGAGGAACTGACCCCCTGTTCACCCAGCCCTGCTAAAAACCCTATCCTGGAAGACTTTCTTGAGGTCTTTCTAGGACTTCTGAATTGAGCTAAATGCTCCCATGTACTTAGCCATGTCCCTACTAAATTGTCCCCAGAAACGTAGACCCTGGGAGGCAGCTACTGCTTCTGTAGTGGCCAGTTTGACCAATTTAGGATCTATTTTTAGCAATATGCTTTTTCATCTCTCATTTGAGAGTGCAGTATTTGCATTCCCAAGGAGGCATAAGGCTATTTGTGCCCATTGGCACAATTCCTTGGGGTCAATGAGGGTGTCTTCAAGATATGCCACTTCAGCCATCTCAAACGTCTTTGTGAGTGGGCCAGTAATATTAAATAGACAGTCTTGGCAGGACTTGAGGCCTTTATCGATACCTTTCCTAGGGCCTTTTCCTCCCTTGGAGCTAAAAGCCACCACCTTTGCATCTAACTCTGAGGTAGACCCAACTTTATCCGGGCGGGAGGGGTGTGGGCATTCGGATCTAAGACGGGACCTGACCTTTTTTGGTATTTCCTTCCTAGGCCAAGAGGAGAGGTACTCAGCAAAATGCCGCGATGGAGCCAACTCTGGAGACAAGGGGTGTTTGATGAGCAGCGGGTCAAACATTCTCTCTGAATGGGTCAACAATGCCCATTTTTGACCCAGATGCCCTTGATGCCGCCTTAGTTGTACCCATATTTCTCACCTCTATCTCCTCAATACCTGAATCAAAGTCGGAGGAACAGGATAGATTAATTGCATCCTACAATGTTTCATCACAATCTATGGGAATAGGAACCTCTGGGCCTTTTTCTTGCCGATCTGCAGTGCTAGAGGCACCATCCTTGTCACTGCTAATGCGTGAAGTAATTTGTTTTGAGCGTTTGGCTTTTTAATTCCCTTAGGCAGGATTTCCCCTGCAGCCTCTTCCTCTGGGCCTTAATCACCCCATCTCTCCCATCAGGGTGTCCTGGGACAGTGACTGGCCAACCCTTCTTGAAGAGAACCTCTACTTTTTTATTAATTATGTCATCCAGTGTCCCATTACCTTATCCAGTGCCTTATTTAGAAGTTCTTCCAGTCTATCCTCCATAGTATTCTCTGAAGGTTCAAGGCACATGGAAGAAGGTAAATATTATTTAAGATTACTGGGCTCAGTGTAAGGAAACAGCTGCTCTGACAGTTCGTTGGAATGCAACTGCCAGAATTCAAGCAGTTTGCCCAATGAGTTAAAATGGCCACTGTAGTGTCCTTACTAAGGTGCCCAATCTCCTAAAATGGCCTGGCACATACAGAGTGTGGCTGACCATCTCTTATGGGTCTTTCTTCTAATTGTGTGGTCCTTTCTTTATTGCTGTGCCTCGGATTATCTCATTTTTTTGGTGTTAGTTATAAAACTGTACGATAATTGCGTATCGCACCGTTGCCTTTATTTAAATGGGCCAGCAGTCGCTGAAGGGAAAGGAGGGCTGCTGGCATCTTTGCTAAGTAAACAGACTTTCTTTTATTGCCACGCCTGTGAGAAGACTCTACTGCCGATGGGTGAGCCCCGCTTGCGTAACTCAACGGCCTCAGTGGGAGGTGACCTTGGCAAGATGGTGGTTTGAAGACAGGTAGCGAGTCATACCCTCATCTTTTTGTTACTAAATTAGTCGAGAATTCAAGCCCACAAGTTAAGAATCGAGTTTTGAAAGTCGAAAGTACATGGCAAGCTAGTACCCCGTCCCAGATGCTCCAGATGCTCCAGTATCACCAGAATAGAATCAGGGAAGAGCAAGAACACGAGAGAAGACGTATGAAAGACACGAAAATGAAAGTACTAGTTGCACAATCTGTTCCACAAGACAGTCAGAAGAGGGGTCCGAATCAGGCCAGTCATCCTGCAGCTCCCGTTAAAAGGACATGCAATTATTGTAAACAGCCAGGTCATTTTATAAACGAGTGTGCAGTTCTGAAACACAACATAGCCACTGGTAAAACTAAAGAAAGACCACGCCCGCCTAGACAAGAACAAATTTCACAGACTTCTCAGCCACAGAATGCACAACAGACAGTTCCAGCACCGCAGCCTATTGCTGCAACACAGCATGTTACACAGCAGATGTACCAGTATGCCCAGTCAGAGTATCCAGAGTATCAAGCATATTCATGAAACAGCCTAGAGAGGGAGGTAGGCTTGCCTCTCATCGAGATACCTGTAGATCAAGAGGGTCCCTATGTACACAGTCAAGTATTAGGGAAAGACAGAAAGTTTCTGATTGATACAGGGGCAAGTAGGACTACCATCAGTCATGACGAGGTTCCAGGGGCTCCGCTCTCAGGCTCTAGAAATGTTTCCCTTGGATTTTCAGGAAAGCCTATTGTAAACGAGATATCAAAGCCAGTTACTCTAGAAGTTGGTCCATTGTCCCGAACTACTGATTTGTTACTTACGAAGTCATGTCCAGAAAATTTGTTAGGTATTAAAACATTGAAAGAATTAGGTGCAGTTATTTGCTGCTCTCCAGAAGGAATACGCTTGTTTTTGAGGGATTTTAAGGGTCACTATGTTTTACGAGATTTTGATCCGAGATTGTCCAATGTACCACAGCATTTATGGGCGCAAGGTCCAACTGATGTAGGTTTCATGCGAATCACACCCCATCGTGTGACCCTCAAGCAAGGTATAGTCCTGCCACGAATCAGACAGTACAGATTGCCACCTGAGGATGTAGCAGCCTTATCCAAAATTATTGACGAGCTCATTGCTCAAGGAGTGGTTGTAGAAACTGACTCCAATGTATGTAATTCTCCTATCATTCCAGTCATGAAACGTACTGATCCAAATGCACCCCCAGTATATCGATTAGTGATCGACCTTCGAGAACTTAATAAATGTATCATACCTCAGTATCCAGTAGTCCCAGATATTTCATCTCTGTTGACAGCTATTGATTCTGAAGCTATATTTTTTACAGTAATAGACCTCAAGAATGCATTTTTCAGTGTACCGATTCATCCAGATAGCCAGTACCTTTTCGGTTTTTGTTTAAATGGAAGGAGCTATAAATTTACACGAGCTCCTCAAGGTTTTACAGAAAGTCCTAGCATTTACAGTCAAGCACTTAAAAGACAACTAGACAATATTCACATGCCAACTGACACTGCCCTGCTCCAGTATGTCGATGATCTACTGATTACAGCCCGTTCTGAGCGTGCTTGCGAGCGAGCATCACTTACAGTTCTGTATTTCCTAGCCGAGATGGGGCACAAGGTGTCCCCTTCGAAGCTCCAGTTCTGTGTCCAGCAAGTGATCTACTTAGGCCACTTACTGTCCAAGTGGGGTAGGCAGTTGACACCCGATCGTATCCAGTTAATAGCGAGTCTTCCACAGCCCAAGACACAGAAGGAGGTACGTGCTTTTATCGGCCTTACTTCTTACTGCAGACAATGGATTCCTCAGTATGCATTTCTAGCAAAGCCACTGATACAGTTAACGACACAGGAGGCAGCCGTATCGACTGTTCTCCCTTGGACATCTGAACATACACTTAGTTTTAATGAATTAAAGAAAGCTTTATGCCAAGCACCTGTTCTAGCTACACCGAACTACAGTAAGCCTTTTACACTTTTTGTCACAGAACGTGATGGTACTGCATTATCTGTTCTCACACAAGATCAAGCCGGACAGTACAAGCCTTGTGCTTATTTTTCGAGCACATTAGATCCAGTAGCCCAGGCTCTGCCTGCGTGCCTCAAGTCAGTTGCAGCCACAGCTCTAGCTATCAGACAAAGTGATTCCATAGTATTAGGACACTCCCTGACAGTACAAGTTCCACACTCCGTGGAAGTTCTTTTAAACCGAACACAGACTCAGCACTTGACCATTGCACGTTTAACAGGTTATGAACTGACCCTGTTCCAGCCACACATAGAAATCAGACGCTGCAACGTTTTAAATCCTGCTACACTGTTACCGTCAGTTACTTCAAATCCTGCCACACATGACTGTGGAAGTCATTAACACTATGACTAAGCCAAGACAAGATCTGACAGACATTGCCTTACCTGATCCCGACCTGACACTTTATGTGGATGGTTCATGTATGAGAACCAGTACAGGAGAACTAGTAGCCGCGTATGCAGGGACTACTGACACTGAAGTTATTGAAACGCACCGTATTGACACCCTGTCTGCTCAAGCAGCAGAGCTGGTTGCTCTGACCCAAGCCTGCATGCGTGCCAAGAACTTGAAAGTAAACATATATACAGATTCACGTTACGCATTCGGAGTTGTACACGACTTCGGAGTGCTCTGGCAGGAGAGAGGTTTCATGACTTCTCATGGAACCAAGATTCAGCATGGTCTCCTCATTCAAGCTCTGTTAGATGCAATACATTTACCGACAGCTATCGCTATCATGAAGTGCAAAGCACATACGAAAGTTACTGACATTATTTCCCAAGGTAATGATTTAGCAGATCGAACAGCCAAGCTTACAGCTCAGACACCAGACATTCCAGTTAACAAGACACAGACATGCACTCTAGAACAGACTACATGTATGACAGTTAAGGACCCTACACAAGATGTCATAGACATACAGTTACATGCTACTCCTGAAGAAATCAAGAAATGGTCCGAACAAGGAGGGGTCCAGACAGATCAGGGATGGTTGACGAAGGGAAAAGCCACATGGTTTCTCCCCGACTCTATGGTTCAAGTCATTATTAATACCGCACATAGTCCAGCACACCTAGGAGAAAAAGCCATGCTAGACAGTATCCAGAACCTTTGGTTTAACAAACATTTACGAGCTGCAGCCAAGCAGAAAGTCCGTACTTGTATGATATGTTGCCAGTTCAATCCAGGTAAAAGTGTCGTGGTGGAACAAGGTGGATTCGAGCCCCATGACCACCCTTTTGAAATCCTCCAGATGGATTATATTCAGATGGAGCGATGTCGAGGTTACAAGTATGTCCTTGTAGTTGTATGCGCTTTGTCCAGGTGGACAGAAGCATATCCAGTTCCAGATTACACAGCAGCGACCACTGCCAAGCAGTTGGTTTGTGAATTCTTCCCCCGCTATGGACTCCCTAGGGTCGTGTATTCAGATAACGGCCAGCCATTCTCATCTGAGTTAATGAAGCATGTTTCCTTTTTGTTAGGGTACCAGTGGAAGTTCCATTGTGTACGCCATCCAGAAGCAGCCGGTCTCGTAGAGAGACATAATCAAACCTTGAAAATCCGTATTGCTAAGATCTGTCAAGAGAAAGGTGTAGACTGGTTAGTTGCCCTGCCAGTTGCTTTGTTCTTTATGCGCATGGTCGCACATTCCAGATCAGGTCTGTCTCCTTATGAGGTCGTATTCGGCCGCCCCCCGAACATGTGGGGTACACCTAGACCCCGCAGTATTACAGATGTTTCCAGTAATATGTTGACAGATTACCTAGCTTCCTTGATGTCTGCCCTACACTCTTGTCGTTCACAGGTTGCAGCTGCATTTCCAGACAATACTGAAGTCAAACCGCACGAGGTCCTTCCCGGGGATTTGGTTTTAATACGGAACTTTGATCGTTCAAGTCCGCTGGAGCCTCGCTGGAAAGAACCAAAACTAGTCCTTCTGACCACCCGTACGGCCGTGAAGTTGGAGGGCCGTAAGGGTTGGGTCCATCTGTCTCATGTCAAGAAATTTCACGGACTCCGACACAAGACTTTTAATGACATTTCCGCAGACATTTCCAATTCTAAAGACTGCCTGAAACCAGACTCTAAATCAGACATTCATTAAAAACCAGAACTGAAAGTTCCTCTGTTAGAGAAAACTCCGCAGCAGGAGTATAAATCGAAACTCCGGTCTAGTAAAATAAGTCAGCCAGTTTAATTGTCTAAGTCCCCCTCGGGTGAAACGGTTAGACAGGTATCTGACATGTATGAGATAGACCCCCATAGTGAGAGAGTTAGTCAAAACTCTATTCGATGTATCGTTTTTCTAAGTTTTCTATTGTTTCTAAGTTTGATGGTTACTTGCACAAGTTATGCATTTCATTTATGTTTTCCGATTTCTCATGTAAATAAGTTCTCTAATGTTACAGTAGAGCACACGTTTAGTGATCTGCCTCCTCACGAGTTATCCTATCGTCTTGCTATGCGCAATAACACGTTCATTAGAATGTTACATTATTCACACCAGACCAGCAATGCTACCAATTGTTGGGTGTGTGGTCGACTGCCCCCTTTCCAGACACCGAAGGGAGTTCTGCCACTCTTTCCTTATCCGTTTTCACATAATGGTTCGTGTGGAGCATGGTCCATGTTAACGTCATCTTCAAATGATATGTCCCTTCTGAATCGAACATGTTTTCCAGACAAGCAAGGTCTTCCCCACAGAACAGGGTTAGATCTAGAAAATGAAGTTTATAATTTGGGTAATTATTCTTCGAATTTTATGGTCCTGAATGTTCAGTCTGATCCTACTCCAGACTTACCTGCTATTTCAGTACTTCCAGTCAAAGGCGAATTATGTGTCCGAAATAATGGTTCTGCACATGTAGGACATAGTGATTGTACTACTACTGTCGAGTATAGTGACAGTGGGAAAATCTATTTTTAAAGCTTCACGTCATTCTTATTTTGTTTGTGGTCAGACCGCATATGTTAGTCTGCCCCTCGATTGGGATGGAACATGTTACATTGCCTTCCTACTGCCACCAGTTTTTCTAGCCCCATCTGATTATCACAGAAACACACATCTAGTACACATCAGACATAGAAGGGAGATCGAGTCCCCAATTGTCGATCAAACTGAAACTGCTCTAGAACAGTATACAGATTTCAATAGAGGTTTCTTTTTCTTTATAGGCCCTGTCCAGAATAGTAAGTCAATCCGTAGATTAACCAGAACCCTTGAAGCAGTAGTGAATGAGACTGCCTCTGCTCTAGGTAACTTAACCGAAGAGCAATCTGCTATGAGATTTGTCGTGCTCCAGAATCGTCTCGTTCTTGACGTCATACTGGCCGATAGAGGAGGAGCATGTAGAGTCATCGGATCTAGTTGCTGCATTTTCATTCCTAATAACGCGCCGTCTGTTTATTCAGCTATAACCAGACTTCACAAAATTGCCCATCAGTTACACCAGAATCCAGGCACCTGGACATGGTCCGGTTGGCTCTGGAGTATCCTATCTGCATGGGGATGGAAAGTATTGTCATTTCTAGGTATTGTAGTAGCGATCATATTCAGTTGCTGCCTCTGTATACAATGTGGCCCTGCGATTTGCGGCATTTGTGCTACCTCTTGTATTCCTAGTCCCAAGTCCCGCTCCAAGACAATTCGAGACGAGCAAATGATGCTGTATGAGATGATAGATGGTATCATGAATATAGATGTTTCCTGATGGAAACGTAGGGCACAAGGAGGGAATGTGGAAAAGTAAATTTTGCCATGTTGTATGTGCCTACGTGTTCCCCACGTTATGTCATATGTGCATGATCGATATGCATGTATTCCCCTATGATCGATTAAAAACGCAATTACAGTTGTGTCAATCTCTAGTATGCCAGTTTCCAGTTTTCGTGAATACAACAAATATCAGGCCTATGTAAAGCTACGTTGCCACGTTTTACAGTGTGCACGTTAATTCATTGAAATATCCCCGTTGCTAGGCCTCAAAAGGGCCCGGACTCAGATTCAGCTCCTGTTTCCTGAACCCTCTCCGAGGAGCGATACAGCCCCCACCTGTATCCCTGACCCTTAGCTTACTTTCATGCTTCACAGTGCCCGGCTCGGCCTGGCTCTGCCTTCTAGTCTGCCAAGAGTATGTTATGTTTCTAGTTATCAGTCCAGCCCTCCTTCTCTGCATTCCTAAGCTACTGAATCGCATCAATAGTTTCCGTCATGGTCTAGCCTTTATGTCTCCATGTAGAAGAAATACTGTATTAATATTCATAGAATATTCCCCACACACGCACTACATATAGGATTATGTATGCACCAGTCTCAATGTCTGTTAGCCTTTGCTCTGCTAACTTTTGGATTCTATCAACATGTTCTCTAAACACCAGATACTAGATATGCTTAGGTACGTGTCGCTCTGACACTCCAGACTTTAGTCTCCTCTTCTAGCGCAGAAGTCATAGCCCCCCAGTTCTCCCTAGTAACACGTCATTGTCAGTTTGCGCGCACCACTAGGTTAGAGGTCCCAGCTGCTTAGGTAGCCCCCTCCATGTTTCCGCCCCGTTTATGACATATTCTGTTACGTTTACATCACATGTCTATGTATACGCCCTGAACACGCCTTTTTGTTGCATCAGTCATGCCTTATCTTTCGCGACTGCTACGAGAAATGCCTACTGTTACGCCTACTGTATTGAACTCCATGTATTTTGTTTAACTATATATACTAATGTTCTGTTATTAAAGGTTGCTCCTTATTCCGATCCCTGCCCCCGATGCGCATCATTCCTATTCCCGTACAGGCTGTCCTGTTCTTGTCCGTTATGCTTAATTAAAGCCTGTCAACTCTAGCTACCTCGTATCTTGACTCTTATTTATTGAGCTAACCGTTTATTGTTTATTGTCAAAAATAGCACAGGTAATTAATTATTTATTTACCACACGCCTTCTGCCTCTGTCAAAAGCTTTTGACTCCTCGTCCTTGCTATCCTGGGAGTTAAGGCAGAAAGGGATATCCGTGGCCCGTTTCATAGCCACTGTAGGACAGACTTCAGGACACCAGAGGCAAACAACCTCAACCAACATGTCCATCAGCCCCTCTCTGACGTTCGTCCCTCCTGCCCCTGATCGTGGTCTGGCCGTGCTCAAACCCTGAGCCTCGTGTCCAGGGCTAGGATCTGGTGCACAGGGTTTTACAGCAATTAACGGGCACTCGGCTGTCAATACTATCAGGGGTATTGCAATAAGTGAGTTAACAACCACTAAAGAATGAAGAGTGCACATTAGGAGAAACACTTCGTGAAAAGTGTAGGAGGGTTTATCAGATACCATAAAAAGGTTTATGACAATGACACCCTTGTTAAATGTATCTCTACAGACACCCCCTATAGAATACTTAAATATCACAACCAATGGCAGTGTTACAGTGGTGATAAATGTGCACCACTGTTGAAGGGGCTTCCACGTTACAGGCCTGCCCCTTCTCCCATCCCGAGGCAGAGCTAGGTGCACTAGATATCGTGGGACATTCCAGTCAGCTATGGCCTATCCCTGTAAGAAAGGTCTATGAAGCCATACAAACTGACACGTCAAACTATGGCCGATTAATAAGACTGTTGCAGGAAAATCTTACAATGATGATTGAGCAAAACAGAGAATGTCCAAACTCAGAGGCTGAAGCTGAGCTGTGCCCATTTCATTTCTAGAATTAGAAATGCATATGTCCTGAAGAAGGGAATGTAAATGTCCCCAAACGTGCTAAGTTTAGAAGGCATTTGGTTTAGATGAACTATTCTTGGGTTAAAACTCATGTACACAATGTTGCAGCTACCATGCTTGTTTTATTACTGATCACATCCAAAGAATTTTGTGGGTTTGCTTATTGATCTGCACATCTATTGACATACTAAGTCTAGGTGTTGATTTTCAATCGTACTACTAAGGGGTGCTCATATGGTGTTCCAATTTTCCAAACATACGAAGAACAGCAGCAGCCGACACGCGTTTCGCCCACTGGGCTTTTTCAAGGCCCTGAATTGAATATTTATTGTTTTATTTCCATTGCCGGCGAATGTTCAGCTGAAAGTCACAACTACAAAAAAAGACAGAAAAGACACAGAACGGACGTATCAAGGTCCGAAAACGCACAAAAGCTTTTAAGAATGGTAGCGATTCTCAGGATCAGGAGGTAGCTTCCGAAACAATTGCACAGTTTGAAAAAAAAAAATCGCTAGTCTACTACGGGCCAAACGTCACTTGCTACTGTTTCTGCAATAACTTAACACAGAAGCCTCCCTTCAAAAAGGGAAGCCAGCATTGATTGGCAACGGAAATAGCACGATAAATATTCAATTCAGAGCCTTGAAAAAGCTCAGTGGGCGAAACGCGCGTTGGCTGCTGTTGTTCTTCGTGTGTTTGGAAAATTGGAAATTAAAGTTAAACGGAAAAGACCTGATTCAGGATTGTGCTTGAAACTTTATTGAAAGGACACTTGACAAGGACAATTGGAACGCATCTTGTGGAAGAATCTCCACCATTTTTTGTTTCACTATCTTGTTGGATCATAGATATAGTGAGCGGGTGTGCTCTGATGTACTATGGTTGATCATTGTTTTTTACTTAGATGAACTCTCCTGGATGTTCTGTGGTTTGTTGATGTATATACAATACCATAGCATGATTACACTGAAAAAACCTTTGTTTAGGAAGGGGCTTACACCAGGCTTGCTCAGTCTGATGGATGTATAGATCATTACTGATCCCCGCTTACACAACCCACAGAGGTACACACCCACACAGAACCACTCGTTGATATTCAACAGGTGAGATACCACATAGTAGGCATATATATCGGCCACCGCAATCCCGCCACAGTACGTCGACTGGGTGCAAGTTCGTAGCGCAACACAGACGATGCCCCCTCCCCATAGGAAATTGTTAAGGAGTGCATTAACCTGGGCGATCCACGTGCGTGGATTGAGATTATGTATATACATTTCCAGACTCACACACAAACCTTGTAAAGACTCACAGATGGATATCTTCAGTCCAGGCAGGCACAGAATTACACATCCATACATATATATATACTCACACAAAGATGCATATAAAATCTCATGGTTGTGTAACTCCAGACGTATGCATATATCACACCTTGTAATACGCAAACTCATAGAAGCATCCACATACGCAAGTACAAACCCACAGACTAAAGCATACACAACTCTCAACCACATATGCACATAGACACACACATGTATTTGCATACTCTGTGTCTCAAAACCTACATATGCAGACACACACAAGCACTAATCCAAGCCCAAAAAACAGACAGATGTAGAGATGCTCAGACAGGCATGCACTCCAGCAGATAACTCCAGGGCCATCCATACTTGAACAAATACTTAGACACGTGTCTAAGTGTGAACATGACTGCACACACACATGCACGCGCACACACAAACACACTGGCACGTACTCACAGTCAGATAATGCCACACCTGTTCACATACTCTAGCACACACAGTGTGAGTGTGTAAGTACTACCTTAGTATCAGAAGAGTAATTCTTGATTTTATGATTTTTTTTTAGGATGAACCCTTGGCCGAATGCATTCCCAATATCCAAGTGCAGTGACTCCTGTCAGTATATTCATTTGCTGGGGACCATGACACAGTTTGTAGGGTGACTCATCAGCCTCTGTGTTCTTGAACTCTAAGAGATCACAAAAAGACATGGGCAAGGACATACACAGACACACAGAGACACAGCACTCACTGCAGCCACTCACCCTCACGGTTTCATATTGTTCCTCTTCCTTAACTTTAGACTCCTGAACATATGTTTCCTCTTTCTTCAGAAGATGCAGCCACTCTTGAAGTTTTACCTGCAGAGATGAAAGTGCAAGAAATAAGTGTAGATATATGGAGTGCATTTTTTTTTTTTTATTAATACATTTTATTGACTTTAACGGTACATAGCGGGCGGTACTCGAAGCATACATTTTGGATACAGTTTATATGAGATGGTACCAACATTGCCTGTGAACATACAGGCCCAATAACTACACTTGGCACAGGTTACTATATGTTTCACTATCAGTAAAATGTTGAGATGTACATGTTTAGATGACAGAGCGACTCATCTTGCCTAAATATTGGTCCAGTTTGATTTGATTGCCTCGTTTAGGGAGGGTCTGATGGGAGGCAAGTCTTTACTGCGGTATGTTGCCCCGTCAGACCATATTTTCGTCGACAACCACACGCCCGATACACTCCGATTACAGCCTCCATGCATTTGTCCGCTGCCTTTCTCCATCCACCCATTGATGGAGGGAAGGTACCCTTGCATGTTTGGGCAATGCCCCGCTTGGCAATTGTGAGGCCTAAAAATAGTAGATGTTGTTTATAGCGATTCCCCCCATCCCTTCGGTACTGTGAATCAAGAAAAGCTTGGGATCGAATGGAAGATGCCAGTACAGTACCCGACCCAGGCATGCCAAAATGGTTACATTGCCCCACAGCTCAAGACCGTGTGTAGGAAGGTCCCCTCCGATTCTCCGCATCTGAGACATATGGGGGACTGGATAACGCCCATCCTCCAGAAGGGGAAGCGGGTGTAGTATGCTCAGTAGAGGGATTTAACATGGATTATGCTGTGACATGTGGTTATAGTGGCAACACGTGACTAGCTAGAGCCTCAGTCCAGGCATCGTCTGTAAGGTCTGGGATGTCGGCTTCCCACGCATCTCGGGTTTTTTGTACTGTGGTTTGGATATGGGTAGTCCGTGTCTGGTAGATTTGCCGGATCTTATGCGTGCCAAGATCCCCCATTAGTAAATGTCCCTCTAGGGTGTGAAATTCTGATAGACCTACAGCGAACAGATTAGGGGAGTCAGGGCGTGTCTCAGCTGCAGATATTTGTGAAACTGTGTCCAGTGCAAGTGGAATTCTATCTGCAGTTGCTGAAACGATTTGAGAGTGGGTCCCAGCAGAATGTCACTCAGGGTAGAGATTCCAATGAGGTCCCAGACTCGGAAGCCTGGAAGTCCAGCAACAGGTCGCAGGTAGGTACCCTGCCACAGAGGGGCTGTCTGCATCAGGCGCCCATCCCAGCCCATGTTATTCACGATATATCGCCAGAGCTGGATGACAGTTCTGCAGGTGGGGGTTGAGTGGCCAAGGTTTTTACGACTGTGGAGAAGGCTCGAGGGGGGGTACCCTTTATCGCATGTCACTCGACAGCAAACGCTGGATCGGTGTATGAGCTGTACCACCACTAGTTGATATTCAACAGATGAGATACCACATAGTAGGCATATATATCGGCCACCGCAATCCCGCCACAGTACGTCGACTGGGTGCAAGTTCGTAGCACAACACGGACGATGCACCCTCCCCATAGGAAATTGTTAAGGAGTGCATTAACCTGGGCGATCCACGTGCGTGGATTGAGATTATGTGCCAAAGATATCGTGGGACAAGGCGAGATGAAGACCCCCGGATATTTGAAGCCCTTGGTTGCGTGAGAGAACTGCGAAGCCCAGGAGACGTGCCCTTGGTGACCGCAAACTGGAAATAACACTGACTTCGCTGGATTGTCTCCAAGGCTGGAGGTCTCCCCAAACACCCAAAGTATCGGGAAAATCCGGGATCGGTTAAAAATAATAATACCTTGTCTGCATATAGCGCAATACTGTTGGACTGTTCTTGTGACCATTCATACCCACAAATTAATGGGTCCCGCTGCACCCATGTAGCTAAGGGCTCTGTGGCGAGCACAAATAGCAATGAATGCAGGGGGCAACCCTGCGTAAAACCCTGACGTATTGGGAAGGGTGCGGAACGGAAGCCTGCTACCCGCACAGAGGCTGGGAGCTCTGTGTGTAATTATTGTATGCAAGACAAAAAGCGTAGGCCAAAGTTGAGAGATCAGAGGAGCTGAAAAAAATATGTCTAACTCAGGGAATCAAACGCCTTATCTATATCAGCCAAAAGAATGGCCGCAGGGCAGCCCAGCTCCGGGGCCTTCACAATGGCATTGTGAACCTGCCTAATATTGTGCTGGGTAGACCGGTGCAGCATGAAGCTGGCCTTATCGGGGTGGATCAGTTTGTGGATACACGTGTGGAGGCGGTCAGCAAGGACCTTACCCATCAGTTTGGGTTACAATTTAGGAGGAGGATGGGGTGGTAAGAAGATGGTTCTTCTGGGGGTTGGCCTGGTTTAAGAAACACCACTATCTCGGCATGGCACCAATCAGGAAGTAAGATGTGCTGCTCCAGAGCCTCATGGAGTGCATCCAAAAGATGTGGCCGAGCTGCGCCATGTGTCACTAGGAAGTCACTAAGGAAGCCATTGGGGCCAGGCGCACGACCGGCGTGCATGTTGGATAAAGCCGCACCGAGTTCCTCTGTGGTAATGGGGGCATCTAGCTGGTCCCGCAGGTGGTCTGGGAGATTTTTGGGTGATCTGTCTGTTGGGAATTCCCCTATTGTCATGCGCGATATGAGTTCCTTCTGCTCGTATAAGGAGGCATAGTTGGCCCTTGGACGACTGTGTCGGGGTAGTACAAAGGACTCTGTCCGCGTTTCGCAGTGCCGACACCGAGGCGGGGAACATCGCCACCTGACACAAACGATGAAGCATTTGGTTTGATTTGTCACCCCATTGATAAATCCTATGTTGGGTCGCTAACCAGATCTCATACATCTCTTTAGTGAGATGCTGATGGATTTGTTGTTGTACTAGGAGGAGGCTGTGTTGCGGTATTGGGCCTGAGGTCTCTGCAGCTTTGGATTTTCTAGGTCTACTATTTGTATGAGGCGCTTGCGTTTTTCCCTGCACTAAAGTTGATGTACACCCCGGGAACAGTGGGTTTAAGGGCTTTCCACAGTATAACACTGGAGGGGGCAGTGCCCAAATTGGACAATAGATAGTCTGTAATTGCCTGTCGGAGAGCGTCTTGGTAACCCGGGTTGCCGAGGTGCCAGGGTGACAAGCATCATCCGAAGGGGGGGTTTGTTTGCCCAATGTGGAGTCTACGTAGATCCGGGGGTGGTCGGAGAGGTCTCTGGGCAGGATAGACATGTGAGGCCCTATGTATGTGGCTGCATGGTAAGAAGAAGTAGTCAAATCTGGATAGGAAGCCATGTACTGCTGAAAGGAACGTGGCGGGCATTTCACCCAGGTGTGGTGGTAGCTGGTGGAGTTTGGATTCTCCCGATTGGTGCCTATGTCCTGACTCCCGTCGGCGCTCCAAGGTTGACATGGCTTCAATGCAGTTGATGCCCAGTATTATTATGCCAGCCAGGAGTTCTCCCCACAGTGGTGTGATTTTGTCAATGAAAGTGTGTCCTAAAGGGGGAGGGGCGTAAACGCTGCCTATGGTTATTGTTTTGCTATATAATGTACCTGTCGCTATGGTGTATCGTTCCCCTGGATCTGACCAGAGTTTGGACAGAGTGAAGGGGATACTGCGGTGCACCAGAATTGCCGTTCCCCAACAGCCGCCTGTTAACCCGGAGTGATCTACTCTGTCATAACCAAACCGGGCAAGACATGGGGCTTTATTGCCTAGTAGATGGGTCTCTTTCAGTAGGAGTATAGCCGCTTCCAGTGATTGGCTTGCCGAAGGACAGTGCTTCTCTTTATTTTATTGAGCATCCCTCTAATGTTCCACATTATAAAGTTCGGACCCCCAGGCAGGGAATTACTTGTGTGCGCAGGCAACTGTCATCTAGGGAGGTTCCCAGCAAGGATGAGCGGGTGAAAATGTACTGGGTTCCCTGTGCCTATGTGTGAACTAAAATAACTTGTGTCCAGGAAATCTAAACATCCCCGCCACCCAGCCCCCACCCCAATACCTCCACCAACAAGAAGTATCTGTTGCGGTTGGCGAGAGCCCGAGGCCCCAACAGGGGTTGCCAGGGTACCTCTGCCAATAGAACCCAAACTTCCTACAAAACTTAAACATAATTGTTCAGGGGGTGTTAGTGGCTCCAGGCCCCCAAGGCATATTTGCTCTCTACGTGAGCCATAGCCTTCGGGGTGATAAATATCCTTAGTCAAAGCCATGGGCAGAAGAGGCAGGAGCAGTCCCACTGCATTCACGACTCTGTGTCTGGGAGCGCCAGTTAGACCTCGACCAGTGCCGCCTTTTGGAGTTGACCCTCTTCGGACGATTCCTATGTGTACCCTGCGAGAAATTAGACTCCAGAGGTGGCGGGGTGTGTACTTTAGATGTACTGTCTCGCCGGCATAAGTGAAGATTGCTTCCAGCGTATCAAAGAAGAGAGATTTAGAATTATATGTTATTCTCATTCAGGCTGGGTACAACAGCATATACTGCACATTGAGTTCTCCAAGTCTGCGTTTGAAGGCTGTAAATGACTGGCGCTGCTGCAGCCGGCGGGTGTAGTGTGGGAAGATCATTATGTTCTGCGAATCGTAGAGCAGTTTATCCCTGTGGGTTCTTGCATATTGAAGGATGGTGTCCGGGTCTACATAATTCAGCAGCTTGGCAATTACTGGCCTGGGGCGTTCCCCCAGAGGGTGTTTCCTAGTCAATGCCCTGTGGGCTCTCTCCACCACGAAACAGGAGGATAAGGAGTCTTTAGGCAGGAGGGATCTCAACCACTGCGAGAGAAAGGTTTCCATGGAGGAGCCATTGAAGTGCAGGTTATTGCATAAGGAGTGGCCCTCTGCATCTTCAAAGCGGGACGTCACCTTTTTTTGCAGGGTTGCAACTGTGTCCTCCACCGTCGAAAGCATGGGTTTCCACCTATATAAAGGCGGAGTGCAGTGTGAACTGCAGTTTGTGCTGGTATTCCTACTGCTCGGCTAGAAATTCTACCTGAGCTGAAGCTCACACTCGTGAACTTACCATTTGGGATCGCAAACTTACGGTTCGCGATCGCAAGTGGGGAAAAAACTCCACTGCACATCGCGAAGCGGAGTTTTCTGCACTCCGTGAGCTCCACGGAGCGAAGAGTGCAGAAAACTCTGCAAACACTGCGAATGGAGCGAAGTTCACCGCCCAGGCCTAGATGCGATCCACAGCCTTTCTATAATCTTGACGCAGAAAGGAGGCCCCCAAACCCACAGCACTGATCTTTGTGTCTAGGGTATCATGGACCGGAGTGCTCGCGGCCAGCAAAGCGGCGTTGTCGGAAAGAGGGCTCTTGGTGTCAGTGTTGCTTGCACCACCAGGGGCTGTTGCAAACTGGGCCAGGGTGCTTTGCTTGGAGGTGGGGCCCGCTGGTTTATCCTTGGCCATGATGAACAAGCATTTGCAATGCAATAGGTCTCGCATTAGGAAAGTTTGAGCAATTGGTATTGTAAATGACACATTTTTTATTTATGTTTTGTTTTTGTAAGTAGCGAAATTAATAGCAAATGTGACACCTATAGCATTTGTAATGCAATATGTGTTGTATTTACGTGACTTACATGTATTGAGTTTACAAATAACAATGGCTTTTAATTTTGTTAATAATCAATTCTTAAATAAAAGTTATTGTAATTTATAATGGCAATAGCTTAAACTTTTGTAAATAACTTTTGTGAAGATTATGTTCAGTGTATTTTATTGTGACGAAAATCCAAGAACAGAAGTGAAATATTAACATCTTTTTGTTACATTTGTAATAAAGCTTGAAACATTGAGAGGACATATTTGAACCAGTTGTTGTTGAATGGTTGCACAGATTGATGCTGTGGTGGCGCTGAGTGATGTTGTGTTGACGAACGAGTGATGCTGTGGCGTTCAGTGATGCTGTGGTAGCGCATAGTGATGTTGTGGTGCCCCTGAGTGATGCTGTGGTGGTGCTGAGTGATGCTGTATGCTATGCTATGTTTTGTCTTACCATCCTATGTTTTGTTTTTTTATGCTATGCTATGTTTTGCTATCCTATGCTTTGATTTGTTATGCTATGCTGTGTTTTGTTATGCTATGCTATGGTTTGTTATGCTATGCTTTGTTTTGCTATGCTTTGTTATGATATGCTGTTTTGTTGTGTCTTATTATGCTATGCTTTGTTTTGCTATGCTATGTTATGCTATGCTATGCTATGCTATGTTTTGTTGTGTTTGGTATGCTATGCTTTGCTATGCTATTGTAGGTTTTGTTTTGCTATGCTATGTTTTGTTGTGTTTTGTTAAGCTATGCTATATTTTGTTGTGTTTTGCTATGTTTAGTTATGCTATGTGTTGTTGTGTTTTGTTATGCTATGTTTTGTTATGTTATGCTATTTTTTGTTGTGCTATGCTATGTTTAGTTTTGCTATCCTATGCTTTCTTTTGTTATGCTATGCTATGCTTTGTTATGCTATGCTATGTTTTGTTATGCTATGCTATGCTATGTTTTGTTGTGTTGTGTTTTATTATGCTATGCTTTGTTTTGGTATGCTAGGTTTTGTTAGGCTATGTTTTGTTTTGCTATCCGATGCTTTGTTTTGTTATGCTATGCTATGTTTTGCTATCCTGTGCATTTTTTGTTATGCTATGCTATGCTCTTTTTTGTTATGCTATGCTATGTTTTGGTATGATATGCTGGCGAGGGTGTGTGAGGGTGAGTGAGGGTGTGTGAGGGTGAGGGGGTGTGAGGGTGAGTGAGGGTGAGGGTATGAGGGTGAGTGAGGTTGTGTGAGGGTGAGAGGGTGAGAGGGTGTGAGGGTGGGTGAGAGGGTGTGAGGGTGTGTGAGGGTGTGTGAGGTTGAGGGGGGCTGAGGGTGAGGGGGTGTGAGGGTGAGGGGGTGTGAGGGTGAGGGGGTGTGAGGGTGAGGGGGTGTGAGGGTGAGGGGGTGTGAGGGTGAGGGGGTGTGAGGGTGAGGGGGTGTGAGGGTGAGGGGGTGTGAGGGTGAGGGGGTGTGAGGTTGAGGAGGTGTGAGGGTTTGAGGGTGAGGGGGTGTGAGGGGGTGTGAGGGTGGGGGGGTGTGAGGGTGTGTGAGGGTGTGGTAGGGATAGCTTCGCATATGACTTACTGCCAGCTCTCTTGTGAGGTGTACAAAGACAGAAGGTAAAGTGTAACACACACGAGCTAATTAATTGCACAGACACTGTGCGCGCCCTCGAGGACAAATCTGAGACAGCAGAGGCGCGTGGCCGAATGCTGTCTCAGATTCCCAGGAAAGTGAAAGCAATAGGTCTTTCGCTGATGCTCAACCTAAAAAGGGGAGATGGAGAGGGGGAGCCAGAGTACAGTGTCTACCCTGCTCCTGATTGTATTTCCTTCAGTTGAGGATTCTGGCAGGTATCTCCGCTAGTCGACCTGCCACCTAGGTGCCCCGTTGTCCCTCCAGGATGTTGTGGAGCTGGGCCCACAACCTTCAAGTGTGGGTGGCCCACTCCACCAGCCCTCGATGGGGTGGTTCAGTATCCACTCCAGGAAAGGCCACCACGCGACATCAGGGGAGATGTGAAGGGATACCTCTGCTATACCATCAGCCGGGCCGCGACTCCCTCAGCACAGGCCCAGAAGTCATCGGTCTGCTGCAGCGTCGTCTTCGAGGCGGCTCGAGCACCATAAAGTGGGCCCCAATGCCTGCCTCCACTGCTGTGTCTTGGTCCTCTTGAGCCCCACTAGTCCCCCTAGCAGGATGGGAGGAGCGGGCGGCCGAGCACCCCTACTGGCTCAGCCCCAACCATAAGCAGGTCTCTTCTCAAGGCCCTCAGGCCCAGCCAGCCACAAAGATGCGTCAACAGGGTCGGCCCGGTCAGTGTCACCGTCTGCTCCGGCGCGCCTGGGTCGATGGGTATCCCTGGGGTGGCACCCGGCCTCGCGTGGCACACCCACGGCTCAAGGCGCCCGCAGGGCCCCTTTGAGCTGCACAGGGTCTACCTCGAGGACGCTGCACTACCTCTCACATCTGAGGCCCTTTGATGTGGGTGAGTCTTCTGTGTGGGGGCCAATGGCTATGCCTCAGCCATCAGGGGCCCCAACTGCCTGGTGCACGGCGGCACGACACACATGAGGGCCTCCACGAGCCCCGCAGGGCCTTCAGGATCTCTCAGGTACCCACGGCCAGGACCCAGATCTGGGTTCGGCCGCGATAGCCCCGGAACCCGAGTCGTCAGCAAGTCCCGCGTGTGCAGCACTAACCCTGGGCGTAGTTTGCGTAGTAGCGTTACGCGTAGTTACGCGAAGTGCTAGTTTGCATAGTAGCGCTATGGGTAGTTACGCGAAGTACACTTCGCACTATGCGCGTTACGTGTAGCTACGCGAACTGCGTAGTGCGGTAGGGAAATGCGGTTTGCACTAATTGCACAGAGCCAGATGCTTGTCCGCACTTTGCCATCATTGCAAACGGCATCTTGCACAGTGCAAGCATTCGTTTTCTGCCGCTCAAGTAGATTTGTACTCTAGCTACAGCTTTCTCAACGCGGACTGGTAGTATCTCATAGAGAGTGGTCGCGAGCATACATGACCACTCGCAATGAGAAACCTGACCTCCCCACTTGATGTTGCCGATTGCGAACGAGGAAATCGTCTCTCCAGGATGTTGATTTTGCTCGCTCGCAGTCGCCAACTTGACGTTGAAGACCGCGAGCAAGCAAAGAATGCCCGCTACTTGTTTTTGCACTGTGCTACGTGCAATTCGCGTAGTAGAGCAAACTACGCACGCTCTGCGAGAGTAGCGTAGTACTACGCCCAGGGTTAGGCAGCACTCCGGCTTCATCTTGGGCCGCACTTACCACGCCGGGCACCTGAGACAGCACAATCTCGTCCTACAGTGCTGGACTGGCCACTAGGCCATGACTCCTCTGTCACGTGTAGTGTCCATTTTCGGTGTCAGATCAGCCACGGCGCCAGGAACGGACGCCTCTTTGCTCCGAGTGCAGGAGCAGTGGATTTGGCTCACTCAGGAGAGGGATATCGGCGGTTTATTGCAGATCATGGCTTGGGTGGTCGGAGCTTCACTAGGCTTCATCCATCATGATGGATGAATAAGCCACGCCCCCATGGAGTGCAGTCTTATTTACAAACAAGCATTTGCAATGGAATAGGTCTCGCATTTGCGAGATTTTGAGCTATTAGCATTGTAAATGACAAGGCCTCTTGTTTATGTGTTTTGAAATTCTTCAAACAATGACTCTGAGTACAAAGGGCACATACATACAAAGCATTGTCATTTACAATACCAATAGGTGAAAGTTTCGACCTATAGCATTACAAATGCTTGTTTAACTTTATCCACCTTGCACAGGATCAGGGATTCTTTGCAGCGTGTTTAGAATACATTGGCAAAGTAAATAGGTCACAAGGCGAGACCTATTGACTTTGCCAATGCTTATTAAGTCATGCGTCTAGTAATATCGACGTTTTATTGATTTTAAACATGTGGTTTCAATCATGAACACCTCCATCGAGTTACAGCTGCTCCCGAACCAAAACCGGGGACTGACACATTGGACATGATTCTGATTCCAGAAGGACTTTTCATCAATGATGGAATTACTTTGCAGTTGTGTAATGCATTCACTCAATTCCCGATTGTGCTATCCAAGCCTCTTCCCCCCTTATAATGTCTGGGATCCCAGTGGCGCCTTCTGAGTGCCAGGAATGGACCTGAGCCTCTTTATAGCTATAAGGCGAGAGCCGGGGGCCACATTCATGGAACATGTGAAACAGAAGCAGGAACTCAATGGCAGATATCGATTACCTCGAAGCATTTGCATTTAATGTTAAAACATGGATGAGTGTTATTTGCCTGTAAACCGGCCCCGTTGTGTGTCTGTTTCAAGGCCCGGTGGTGATTATCAACGGGGCGGGGCCCCGGTGGTGATTATCAACGGGGGCGGGGCCCAGCAGTGATACCACTGTCTGCGAAACCAAGAAAACATCTTTCAAAAATAAAGTTCCACTCACAGGGCAGCTCTGCGTGTTTCTCCCCTTCTTCATGAGGGCTCCCCCCTTCTCTCTCTCCTGACAGGGGCGTGAAAGGACCGGAGGGTCTGGCGGAACCCTGTCTACAAGAACCTGCTGGAGATCACTTGACCCGGCCCCCCCCCTGACGAGAATCGAAACTGAAAAGAACTTGACACAGAGCAGAATGAATGCCAGAGTGAGGGATTGACCATGAGAAGCGCTATACCGCAGGAGCGACAGACAACCTGAGAAGACTGACGGACAGTGGAAGGAGGGACAGTATGACAGGACAGAGAGCAGCGATGGACAGATCAAAAGAGCGAGGATGAGGGCGAGAGAGGCAGTCAGATTAATGGAGACCAGTGGGAGAGGAAGGGGCAGAGTCTGCAATGCATGGAGGGGCAGAGGGAGAGGAAGGGGCAGAGTCTTTGGATGAATTGAGGCCAGTGGTAGAAGAAGGGGCAGAGTCTGCAATGCATGGAGGGGCAGCGGGAGAAGAAGGGGCAGAGTCTTTGGATGAATTGAGGCCAGTGGTAGAAGAAGGGGCAGAGTCTGCAATGCATGGAGGGGCAGTGAAGGGGCAGAGTCTGCAATGCATGGAGGGGCAGTGGGAGAAGAAGGGGCAGAGTCTTTGGATGAATTGAGGGGCAGTGGGAGAGGAAGGGGCAGAGTCTTTGGATGAATTGAGGGGCAGCGGGAGAAGAAGGGGCAGAGTCTTTGGATGAATTGAGGGGCAGTGGGAGAGGAAGGGGCAGAGTCTTTGGATGAATTGAGGGGCAGTGGGAGAAGAAGGGGCAGAGTCTTTGGATGAATTGAGGGGCAGTGGGAGAGGAAGGGGCAGACTCTTTGGATGAATTGAGGGGCAGTGAAGGGGCAGAGTCTTTGGATGAATTGAGGGGCAGTGGGAGAGGAAGGGGCAGAGTCTTTGGATGAATTGAGGGGCAGTGGGAGAAGAAGGGGCAGAGTCTTTGGATGAATTGAGGGGCAGTGGGAGAGGTAGGGGCAGACTCTTTGGATGAATTGAGGGGCAGTGAAGGGGCAGAGTCTTTGGATGAATTGAGGGGCAGTGGGAGAGGAAGGGGCAGAGTCTTTGGATGAATTGAGGGGCAGTGGGAGAAGAAGGGTCAGAGTCTTTGGGTGAATTGAGGGGCAGTGGGAGAGGAAGGGGCAGAGTCTGCAATGCATGGAGGGGCAGTGGGAGAAGAAGGGGCAGAGTCTTTGGGTGAATTGAGGGGCAGCGGGAGAAGAAGGGGCAGAGTCTTTGGGTGAATTGAGGGGCAGTGGGAGAGGAAGGGCAGAGTCTTTGGATGAATTGAGGGGCAGTGGGAGAGGAAGGGGCAGAGTCTTTGGATGAATTGAGGGGCAGTGGGAGAGGAAGGGGCAGAGTCTTTGGATGAATTGAAGGGCAGTGGGAGAGGAAGGGGCAGAGTCTTTGGATGAATTGAGGGGCAGTGGGAGAGGAAGGGACAGAGTCTGCAATGCATGGAGGGGAAGTAGGGGAAGACACGACAAAATGTAAATGAAAATAAAAATAAAAATCACGCAGGTGGGGGGGGGGGGCCGGCGGGGGGGGGGGAGCTGGGATCGAACTCCCTCATCTCGAAAGGACAAACGGTCCGTACAAACGTCTGAGCTATTGTCAGACACAGTGACTGTAAAGCAACGAGCGTTGACAAGAATCGCCTGCGTGGTATAGGGCGAGACCTAACTAACAAGCAATAGTTGTCAAGGGTATTTTTATATTTGTCTACAAATAAAGTAAAGTAAAGTCCACATTTGTAAAGCGCACAATCACCCGTAACGGTCTCTAGGCGCTGGGGGGCCGTCGGGAAGATTAAGCGAGCTATTGCCCAGAGTCACATGGTGCTGGGCTGACCTGCCGCCGGAGCCGGGGATCGAACCGTGGTCCCCAGATTCCAGCGTCAGTCGCCCTGGCCGCGGCGCCACACCTCTTCCACAAATGTTTTCTTCATTGTACTTCCTGCTTGTATGGCTACATTAGCTGAAATAAAGTTGAACTGAACAAGCATTTGCAATGCAATAGGTCTCGCACGGACGCGAGTTTGAGCTATTGACATTGCAAATAACAATGCCTTTTATTTGTGTTTTCTTTTTAAAACCATAAATAAAAGGCATTGTTATTTACAATGTCAATAGCTCAGACTTGTGTCAATGCGAGACCTATTGCATTGCAAATGCTTGTTTTCATTGGAGTCTAAATGAGCGTCTTAATCTGGAGCTGCGCATTTATTCTGACCTAATTTCAATTACTCCTGAGCATTTCAGGCTTTTTGTGTCTTTGGCCCCTCACACTTTTACTCTTGCTGCATTTTCACACCTGACAACTGCATTTTGCTTTGTAACTCGTTCCAAGGAAGGAGCAACAGCAACATAAGAAGAGGGACAGTGACGTCAAAGAGGGGGGCGGAGGCGAGGGGCGAGAACAAAGGAGAGGGACAGTGACGTCAAAGAGGGGGGCGGAGGCGAGGGGCGAGAACAAAGGAGAGGGACAGTGACGTCAAAGAGGGGGGGCGGAGGCGAGGCGCGAGAACAAAGGAGAGGGACAGTGACGTCAAAGAGGGAGGCTGAGGCGAGGGGCGAGAACAAGGGGAGGGACAGTGATGTCAAAGAGGGGGGCTGAGGCGAGGGGCGAGAACAAAGGAGAGGGACAGTGACGTCAAAGAGGGAGGCTGAGGCGAGGGGCGAGAACAAGGAGAGGGACAGTGACGTCAAAGAGGGAGGCTGAGGCGAGGGGCGAGAACAAGGAGAGGGACAGTGACGTCAAAGAGGGGGCGGAGGCGAGGGGCGAGAACAAAGGAGAGGGACAGTGACGTCAAAGAGGGGGGCTGAGGCGAGGGGCGAGAACAAGGAGAGGGACAGTGACGTCAAAGAGGGGGGCGGAGGCGAGGGGCGAGAACAAGGAGAGGGACAGTGACGTCAAAGAGGGAGGCTGAGGCGAGGGGCGAGAACAAGGAGAGGGACAGTGACGTCAAAGAGGGGGCGGAGGCGAGGGGCGAGAACAAAGGAGAGGGACAGTGACGTCAAAGAGGGGGGGCGGAGGCGAGGGGCGAGAGCAAAGGAGAGGGACAGTGACGTCAAAGAGGGAGGCTGAGGCGAGGGGCGCGAACAAGGAGAGGGACAGTGACGTCAAAGAGGGGGGATGAGGCGAGGGGCGAGAACAAAGGAGAGGGACAGTGACGTCAAAGAGGGAGGCTGAGGCGAGGGGCGAGAACAAGGAGAGGGACAGTGACGTCAAAGAGGGAGGCTGAGGCGAGGTGCGAGAACAAGGAGAGGGACAGTGACGTCAAAGAGGGGGGCGGAGGCGAGGGGCGAGAACAAAGGAGAGGGACAGTGACGTCAAAGAGGGGGGCTGAGACAAGGGGCGAGAACAAGGAGAGGGACAGTGACGTCAAAGAGGGGGCTGAGGCGAGGGGCGAGAACAAAGGAGAGGGACAGTGACGTCAAAGAGGGAGGCTGAGGCGAGGGGCGAGAGCAAGGAGAGGGACAGTGACGTCAAAGAGGGGGGGCGGAGGCGAGGGGCGAGAACAAAGGAGAGGGACAGTGACGTCAAAGAAGGGGCTGAGACGAGGGGCGAGAACAAGGAGAGGGACAGTGACGTCAAAGAGGGAGGCTGAGACGAGGGTGAGACAAAGGAGAGGGACAGTGACGTCAAAGAGGGGGGCGGAGGCGAGGGGCGAGAACAACGGAGAGGGACAGTGACGTCAAAGAGGGAGGCTGAGGCGAGGGGCGAGAACAAGGAGAGGACCCGCTCCCTCTGGAGGTTTGAGGTTCAGCAGAGGAGAGGACAAGGGAAGGAACATAGAGGGTGAGCTCGATCCAAGGGAGAGCTTGAGACCAGGGAATAGTGGATCGAGCAGATTGCAGAGAGAAAAAAAGCATTTACAATGCAATGGGTCTCGCATTTGTGAAAGTTTGAGCTTTTGGCATTGTAAATGATGATGCCATTTATTTATGTGTTTGTTTTTTAAAACAGATTAAAATGGCATTATCATGAACAATGCCAATAGCTAACTTTTGAAAATGCGAGACCTAATGCAGGCAGGGTCCTGAGTGTGGTACCTGGTGTGAGTCCTTATGCGACAGAGTCACAGGCTGGCGCAGGCAGAGCGCTGAGTGTGGTACCGTGTGTGAGTCCTTGTGAGACAGAGTCACAGGCCCGCCGCAGGCAGAGCGCTGAGTGTGGACCGAGTGTGAGTCCTGGTGAATTTGAATTTTAAAATATTTATAGAGCGCTCTTATACCAGAATCGGTTTCATGGCGCTAGATAGCAGAGGATCAGTGGAAGCGGGGAAGAGGGCTAAGCAGCTGCAGATCTGGAAAACAAAAAGGTCTTAAGATGCTTGCGGAATTCCAGGTAGGAAGATGACGTCCTAAGAGTAAATGGGAGTGAGTTCCAGAAGGATGGAGCCAGCACTGCAAATCTGGCCCCACCGGACTTCTGTTTTCTGAAACGAGGGACTGACAAAAGGGCCAAATGAGTGGAACGGAGTTCTCTGGAAGGGAGATAGGGGGAAATGGCTTCGCACAAGAACACGGGGGCGGTCCCTGATCTGGCCTGGTAGGTGATGCATCCAAGCTTGAAAAGGGCCCTCTGCCTCACTGGGAGCCAATGGAGGGACTGCAGCAAGGGGGTCGTGTGATTGAACCTGGAGAGTCCGTAAATCAGGCGGGCCGCCTGATTTTGAATCTGTTGGAGCCGACAGAGCAGGTAAGCCGGCGCACCGTTGTAAATAATGTTCCCGTAGTCGAGGCGCGAAAGCACCATAGCCATGAGGATGAGTTTGAGTGCAGCGGATGAGAAGAAGCGGGAGACCCTTCGGATGATCCGAAGGGAGAAAAAACAGGCAGACACAACTGCATTGGTCTGCGTGTGAAGGGTAAGCATGGGATTGATGAAAATGCCCAAGGTTTTGACCTTGGAAACAGGAAGAGGGGGAGGGCCAAGGGCAGAAGGCCAGAAGGAAGGGGACCAGGGACTGCAACCACCCCCCGTCAGGACCAATTCGGTCTTGTCCGGGTTTAATTTGAGGTGGTTGCAGTTCATCCACCCTTGGATAAAAAGCATAACCTTCTGGAAGTTAGAAGCCGAGGAAGGGGAAGAGGAAAGGTTGAAAACAAGTTGGAGGTCGTCGGCGTAATTGAACACCGAGACCTCCATCTGCTGTAAAGAAAAAATGAGGGGTGAAATGTATAAATTAAAAAGCAAGGGGGACAGGGAAGAGCCTTGGGGGACTCCGCAAGTCACCCTCCTAAGAGGAGCAGTGAAGTTGGCAAGATGGACAGCCTGCTCCCTGTCCGTCAAGAAAGAGCGGAGCCAGGCATAGGCCGTGCCCCCAATGCCCGCCGCTTCGACACGGGTCAACAAGATGTCGTGGTCCACCGTGTCGAACGCGGCGGACAGATCTAACAGGACCAGAGCCTGTGGCCAGCCAGTATCAATACCCTCTCTTAATTGATCCATCACCGACACAACTACCTTCTCGGTAGAGTGCAGCGGGCGGAAGCCCGCCTGGCGGGCGGCAAGGCAGCCCGTGGATTCCACGAAGGAGCTCAGGGACCTGGTGATATGAGCCTCTGAGACCTTTGCGAGGTATGGAAGGAGGGAGATAGGGCGGTAATTGGCGGGCACAGAAGGGTCGATGCCAGGCTTTTTCAAGATCGGGATGATGACTGCCGACTTATGGGCGAGGGGGACAATGCCAGAGTTAAGGGAGTGATTGATGAAGGTAAGTGGTGGAGAATAGCAGCTGGAAAAGAGCTCTTTTAGAACAAAAGCAGGGCCAATGTCCCGAGGGGAGCCTGATTTGATCCGGGCCAGAAGAGGAAGCAAAGAGTCTCGGGTGAGGTGAGGGAACTGAGTGAAGGAGGGGGCAGGGGGGGGTGGGGGAACAGCAGAAGGTACCGTGGATGGGGGGGGAATGTTGGCCCTAATGAGGGCAATCTTCTCAAAGAAAAAGGAGTTGAGGGAATTACAAAGTGTTTGGGACGGGGGAATTTTAGAGATCGCCCTGTCGGAGGCAGCCAGCTCGTGGACAGTGTTGAATATCTCCTTGGGTTGGTTTTCTGCTGCCAAGATTCTACCAGAGAAATACTCCGTTTTGGCTTTTAATATGTCACGCTTGTAATCTTTCAGAGACAAGCAGTAACTAGCCTTGAGGAGAGGGCAGTAGGTACGACGCCAGGCGCGTTCGGCTCTGCGGGTCGCAAGTTTTTTTTCCCTAAGGGCGGGAGTAAACCATCGGTTGGCCGCGTGGGCGCGTTTAATAGTCACTCTCTTAAGGGGAACGATGGGATTACACGCCTTTAGCAGCCAGTTGTTAATGGCTGAAAGCTGGGTGGAGGGGGGTAAATCATTGAGCTCCGGGCTAGTTGCCTCAAGGGAGGAGCAGACCGCAGGGAGGACCGCCTTATCCCACTTTCTGGCCCAGATGTTTTTGGGCAGAGGGGGTTTAGGTGGCCGTCCGAGGTTGGCTGTGAAGGAAATGAAGGAGTGGTCTGACCAGGAACAAGGGGAGATGATTAGAGGGTCCATAGGGATGTTAAGGGACCAGATTTGGTCAAGTTGATGGCCTTTGATGTGAGTGGCCGTACTCAGCTGAGGAAGGAAGTTTAGGCTGGTGAGCAGGGCCGTAAACTCCTTAGATCTCGTATCTTCAGCTGGGTCGTTCGGCCAGTAGTTCAAGTCTCCCAATAAAAGAATGGCGGAGTTGTTTACCACAAGGGTGGCCAGAAGGTCCTCTAAAGCGGGTAGAAAACCGGGGGTAGACTGGGGCGGGCGATATACGAGAACACAGGTTAATGGGATCCCAAAGGAAGTGGAGCGGACTACTAAGCAGTCCACAGCCGGGATCGCGGGGGACGGTAGGGTTTGAAAGAGGGAGTCCGCGCGGGTGATCAGGGCCACACCCCCCCCCAGTCTTCCCTCCGGAGCGATCCTTCCTAATGGCCGCGTAAGTGGGGGGCAAAACGGACAGCAGGCTGGGAAGCGAGTCGTCCCTGAACCATGTTTCCGTGAGGAATAACAGGTCAGGCTGGCGTGAGTCGAGCAGGTGGAATAACTCGAGTTGATGCCCAACCGCAGACCTGGTGTTAAGGAGGATCGCCGAAGAACAAAGCTTAGGGCTGTCAGGGGCGCTGGAGAAGATGTCGTCGGGCCTGGATGGCGGCCTGGTGAGGGAGGGGGGGTCGTGGTGTGGCAATAGGGATAAGACGCTGATGCGCGGGGGTGCAGGGCAGGAGCAGCTAAGACCTAAAGAGGCAATGCGTTCCAGTACTAGGGTTGAAGGGGGGCGGAGATGCCAAAGGGAGTGAATAAGCGCCGAAGGGTATGTGGTAGGAAGGAGGGCATAGCGACCGGGCCCGGGCCCCAGCCGGCCGCGGACGGGCGCAGACGGGCTTAACTCTGGCGCGACTCCGGCGCGCCTACGTCGCGCCCGCTGCGCTCGTCCGCTGCGCTGACACATGAGGGACGTCTATATAGGCAATGACGCGGTGATGGGAGGAGTCAGGAGGGCGGGATGGGGGGAGTGAATGAATTAAAAGAGAAGTTTACCGTTCGCCGCTCGTTCTCAGCGGGACGGGCAAGGCATGGAGCTGCTAGCAATCAGCAGAAGTAGGTCAGGCAAGTTAAAAGTAAAAATAGAGTTTCAGCGCTCAGCGCGTAAGCCCTCTGCCCTCTGCCACAGGGCTTCAGACTACACGCGAGGGAAAAGTGGGCGGAGCCTATATAGGCAATGACACGGTGATGGGAGGAGTCAAGAGGGCGGGATAGGGGGGGAGTGAATGAATTAAAAGAGAAGTTTACCGTTCGCCGCTCGTTCTCAGCGGGACGGGCAAGGCATGAAGCTGCTAGCAATCATCAGAAGTAAGTCAGGCAAGTTGTTGGACAGGCCCCATGACGGACTCGCTCCCTCCCCGCATGACAGAGCCCAGACACCGGCTCTCCGGGTGCTACCCCCAGAACCAACCCGCAACCCGTCCCCTATGGGGCGCCTGCTCCCGGATGTCCCTGTGTCACGGGCCCGGGCCACCGTCAGCACCATTGCCCGGCCCAGCCGCCGTCTTGGACACGGCATCACGCGGCCGCGCGGCCTCAGCTCAACCCCAACCCTGGGCCTGGCCAGGCCCCGACATCCCGGCACCACCATCCCCCCAGGAGGTGAACGGACCACTTGGCAGGTCAATGGGAGTAAGAAGTGTCGATGGCCCTCTCCCGCCAGGTGCCGATCACCCCCAGCCTCCTCGGGCGCTGGCTCCACCCCCCTGCTGGGTGTCTGGACTCCCTCATCCCGGACCTCCCGACCTCCAAGAGCGAGGGTCCGGACATCAAAGAGCGCCAGACCTATAACTGAGGCAGCTCCAGAACAGGAAGGCAGTTGTATCCTGGAGTCGAGAGACACCGAGAGTAACTCATCCTTGACGGACTGCTGGCGCTGCCGCAGCCTTGCCCTGTGAACCATCGTCCTGCCTGCTGGCGCTGCCGCGGCCCGTTGTAACCATCATCTTCGTGGGGACCTGCTGGCGCTGCCGCGGCCCGTTGTAACTACCATCCTTGCTGGGACCTGCTGGCGCTGCCGCGGCCCGTTGTAACCATCATCTTCGTGGGGACCTGCTGGCGCTGCCGCGGCCCGTTGTAACTACCATCCTTGCTGGGACCTGCTGGCGCTGCCGCGGCCCGTTGTAACCATCATCTTCGTGGGGACCTGCTGGCGCTGCCGCGGCCCGTTGTAACTACCATCCTTGCTGGGACCTGCTGGCGCTGCCGCGGCCCGTTGTAACCATCATCTTCGTGGGGACCTGCTGGCGCTGCCGTGGCCCGTTGTAACTGCCATCTTTGCTGGGACCTGCAGGCGCTGCCGCGGCCCGTCGCCACCTACGACCTCTTCGGGACCTGCTGGCGCTGCCGCGGTCCGACCTGTCCGAACACCGAGCTCGAGGATTGTGAGCTACCACCGTCTCATCGCAGTACCCGTGGGTACCAAGACTGTCCCGCTACCCCCTTTCCCTACTAGAGACTAGAATTGAGAGGATCCTCGTGTCCTGATCTCACTGTACCGTATTACCTTACTCCAAGAACGGCCTATAAAGAGTGTTGAATCTTATCTTCGTGTGGTGTCCATCTGTGGGGGGGAAGTTACTTGTCTGTACGATCGCTGGAGACGGCCCTCACCGGAGGCCTCTCCCCTTGTGCTCGGCCGACCCTCCAGGTCCCCGTCTAACATTGGTGGCCAGCGGCGCGATCCGAACCAACGCGTACCGTACAGATAGTAACTCACCCTACGACTAAACCACAATGACGACCAAAGAGAGCGGATCTGCAGAGAAGTTCCAGATGGAAAAACTGGAGGAATACAACCACCGAGAGCTAAAACAGTTTTGCATGGACTTAGGCATTGCTACCACCGGGCTAAGCACAAAAGAAGACTTCAAAAACGCCCTAGAGGCCTGGACAGAGACGAATACCGCCACCCCCCGGGACCTCGAAGCCCCGGAAGTCAACACCACCCTGACGGAAGAACGGAGAACAGGTCCCTCCCGAGAAGAGATCCAGGAGCGGGAAAAAAATAGACTACACGAGTTAGACTTGGCACGGCTCAAATTAGACGGAGAATTGAAACTGGCGGAACAAAAAATAAACTTAGAACACTTACGGCTCAGAGAAGAGCGAGAGGAAAAACAGAGACAGAGGGATCTCGAAGAAAAAAAGACTGGCATACGAACACGAGTGCAAACTAGCAGAGATAGAAATGCGCAAACTGAACAAAAACCTAGGGGTGCCCGAGCCACCGCGCTCCCCGGGTACTACCGAGCAGAAGGTCCACATCCCCAAGGATGTGGTCCGAGAATACCACCGAAATGACGACATACAGCAGTGGTTCAAGGCCTATGAGATCGCCATGACTGCCCACCGGATCGCTCGAAGTGACTGGGGAGCCGGTCTATGGGGGAGATTAGTCAACGAGGGCCGTGATGCCCTGCTGCAGCTTCCGGACCATCAAATGACGTCCTATGACCACATGAAGGCCGCCCTCCTCAGTCGTTATGGGCTTACGCCCGAAATGTACCGCCAGAGGTTCCGCAACTGCACCCGGATCCCAGGTACAACTTGGGTGGAATACGTGAACTATTTCAGCCGAGCCTTCGAGGGATGGATCAAGGGTAACCACGTAACCACTTACGAACAACTCTTCAATCTCATTGTGTGGGAGCACCTCTCCAACAACTGTTTCGTCGAGCTCAGGCAGCACCTCCTCGACAGTAAATTGACTGAACCACGGCAGCTCGCCACCGAGGCGGACCGGTGGGAGAGCACCCGAGTGGCCCGGAGTGGGCCGAACGAGCAGAACAGAACCAACCAAGGTCATCATCGTCCCCGAGGAGGAGGAGGAGGACAGGGCTGGGGCAGAGACGCTGTCCCGGTCACTCCCGCTAACACCACCCCGCCCCCAGCCGGGCGGGGAAACCCCCCGATGCGTCCGGGGTTCCGAGCCAACGTTACGTGTCACCGATGCCAGGGATTCGGCCACTATGCCAGTGACCCGACCTGCCCGAAGAACCAGGCTCCCGGGCCCCGCCAGGTGGCGGCCGCCGCCCTAGGAGAAGAACAAGTCTCCGAAGACCCTGAAGCATACGAGTCGGAGCAGTTCGAGTGGGAACCCGCCGCCATGACCCTGGCCTGCCTAGGAGGAAGAGACATGGTCCCGCGGACTCCCCTGCCCGCCAACACTCGGAAGTACAGCCAATGGGTGAGCATAAATGGCCGCAAGGCCGAAGCCCTGCGTGACACCGGGGCCAGTGTGACGGCCGTCCGTTGTCACCTGGTGACCCCAGAACAAATCCTGCCAAACGTTCTTTGCCCCGTCCGATCGGCAGACAATTCGGAGAGCCTGTGTCGGATGGCCTGCGTCCCCTTCGAATGGGGAGGAGTGTCCGGCATGCTAAAAGTAACTGTCCGCGACGATGCCCCCGTGGACTGCCTCCTGGGGAACGATCTCGAGAGCTCTCCGTGGGCAGCTGTTGAAAGACGAGAGCATCTGGGGATGTTGGGTCTCCCGGACTGGGCGTGCGTGACCACCCGGTCCATGGCCACCCGCACCATCCTTAGACCAGAAGAACCCGAATGGTCAGCACCTCCGCCCCCAATCGCTCCAGAAGAAGACTCCATCCATACCGATCACCCGGAACCAACCCCGGAGGGGTCCGCACAGCCCCCCGAACTTCCCGACCTGGCTCAGTGGCGTCAAGAAGGGGGGCCCACCCAAGAACAATTCCGGCAGGAGCAAAAGACCTGTCCCTCCCTCGAGGGACTGCGACAGCAAGCGCTCGCCCAGGGCCAAGGAGACACCACCGGGGCCCACTGGGTTTATTGGGACAATGATCTCTTGTACAGCGAGCAAAGAATCGCAGAGCTGGGGGCCGGTCGAGTGCTGGTGGTGCCCCTCCACTTCAGAGACTTCCTGCTGAACTTGGCCCATGATGTCCCCCTGGCCGGGCACCTGGGGCAAGACAAAACCTACCACCGCCTGGTGACTCACTTTTTCTGGCCCAAAATGAGAAATGACGTCTCCAACC
Source organism: Lissotriton helveticus (assembly GCF_964261635.1). Classification (NCBI taxonomy): domain Eukaryota; kingdom Metazoa; phylum Chordata; class Amphibia; order Caudata; family Salamandridae; genus Lissotriton; species Lissotriton helveticus. The sequence continues at coordinate 35,996,013 of NC_136065.1, forward strand.
ACTGCCGGTCCTGCCCGACCTGCCAGGCCAGCGGGAAGAGCGGCCGCAAACTCAAGGCACCCCTACAGCCATTCCCCGTGGTGACCACCCCGTTCGAAAGGGTGGGGATAGACATTGTGGGGCCCCTGGACCCCCGAACAGCACAAGGGCATCGCTTCATCCTGGTCCTGGTGGACCACGCCACCCGCTATCCTGAGGCGGTCCCCCTTCGTACTATAACAGCCCCAGTAGTGGGTCGAGCCTTAATGGGGATCTTTTCTCGAGTGGGCTTCCCCCGGGAAGTCGTCAGCGACAGGGGTACAAACTTTATTTCAAAGTATATGAAATCCCTCTGGCAGCAGTGCGGGGTCACCTACCGATTCACAACCCCCTATCACCCCCAGGGAAACGGACTGGTTGAGCGGTTCAACCGCACTCTCAAGGGGATGATCATGGGACTAGAAGAACCCCTACGCCGCCAGTGGGACGTGCTACTACCGTGCCTCCTCTTCGCCTACCGAGAAGTCCCCCAGAAGTCCCTCGGCTTCAGCCCCTTCAAACTCCTGTACGGACACCCCGTTCGCGGGCCTCTCAGCCTAGTGAAGGAGGAATGGGAAATGGCCCCCCTGAAGACCCCTCCAGACGTCTACAAGTACCTCCTGACCCTCCGCAACCAGACCCGGCGATTCAGGGAGATCGCCAAAGCCAATCTTGAGACCAGTCAGGAGGACATGAAGAAGTGGTACGATCAACATGCCTCCTCCATCGAGTTTGAACCGGGTCAGCAGGTATGGGTGATGTCCCCCATCGAACCGTGCGCCTTGCAGGACAAATGGACGGGGCCCTTCAAGGTGATCGAGCGCAAGAGCCCCGTCACCTATCTCATCGACCTGGAGTCCCCCCGGAACCCCCTACGGGTGCTCCACGCCAACAGACTCAAACCACACTTCGCGCGCTCAGAGCTCAGCCTGCTGATGGCTACCGACAGTGGCGCAGAAAGAGACTCCGAGCCCCTCCCTGACCTACTGAGGTCCCGTGAAAGAGATGGTTCGGTGGACGGGGTCCGACTCTCCGAGGCCCTGACCCCGGAGCAGCGTCAAGATTGTCGGGCCCTCCTGCTACCGTTCGCAACCCTGTTTTCTCTCGCACCCGGAGTCACCTCCTGGTGCCTGCACGACGTGGACACCGGGGACAGTCCCCCTGTCCGACACCGGGCGTACCGAGTACCGGATCGGGTACGAACCTGCATCCAAGAAGAAGTCTCCAAGATGCTCGCCCTCGGAGTCATCGAACCTTCGGACAGTCCCTGGGCCAGCCCGGTCGTCCTGGTCCCCAAGGTCGCGGCCCCGGGCACCACACCTGAACTCCGATTCTGCATCGACTATCGGGGTCTGAACGCGGTCACCCGAACCGACGCTCACCCTATCCCCCGAGCAGATGAACTAGTCGACCGCCTGGGGGCAGCCCGCTACCTGAGCATCTTCGATCTGACAGCGGGCTACTGGCAGATCGGCCTCACCCCCAGGGCCCAAGAACGCTCCGCTTTCTCCACCCCGGATGGGCACTACCATTTCAGAGTGATGCCATTCGGCATGAAGAACGCTCCAGCCACTTTCCAAAGACTGGTGAACCAGGTGTTGGCACGCCTCGAAGAATTCAGCGCCGCCTACCTGGACGACATCGCAGTATACAGCCGCCACTGGACAGACCACCTCCACCACCTCCGAGAAGTCCTGCAGGCCCTCCAACAGGCCGGCCTCACAATAAAGGCCAGCAAGTGCCAAATCGGCCAGGGGTCCGTGACCTACCTCGGACACCAAGTGGGGAGCGGTCTGGTGGCCCCCCTTCAACTCAAGGTAGCTGCCATTCAGTCCTGGCAACCCCCCGAAACACAAACAGAGGTCCGAGCCTTTCTGGGACTCACCGGATACTACCGGCGGTTCGTGAAGGACTATGGCAGCATTGTAGGGCCCCTCACGGAACTCACGTCGAAGAACCACCCAAAAAGAGTCAACTGGACGCCCGACTGTCAAGCGGCCTTCGAGAAGCTGAAGGCCGCCATGTGCACCGCTCCTGTGCTCCAGGCCCCCGACTACAGCCGCGAGTTCATCGTTCAGACCGATGCCTCCGACCATGGTATTGGGGCCGTCCTCTCCCAACTGAACCCCGAGGGAGTCGACCAACCAGTGGCCTTCATCAGCAGACGCCTACTGCCCCGAGAGCAGCGCTGGAGCACTATTGAACGGGAGGCCTTTGCTGTAGTGTGGGCCCTCAAGAAGCTCCGGCCTTACCTCTTCGGAACCCACTTCCGGGTACAAACAGACCATCGGACCCTGCAATGGGTAATGCAAATGCGGGGGGAGAATCCCAAACTACTGCGATGGTCCATCTCCCTGCAGGGGATGGACTTCACTGTGGAACATCGCCCTGGCCAAGACCACGCCAACGCGGATGGCCTGTCCCGCTTTTTCCGCCTCGACGAGGAGAGTCCCCAGGAGGATGGGTGACTCTCCCCGCCTTCAGCTGGGGGGGGACGCATGTTGGACAGGCCCCATGACGGGCTCGCTCCCTCCCCGCATGACAGAGCCCAGACACCGGCTCTCCGGGTGCTACCCCCAGAACCAACCCGCAACCCGTCCCCTATGGGGCGCCTGCTCCCGGATGTCCCTGTGTCACGGGCCCGGGCCACCGTCAGCACCATTGCCCGGCCCAGCCGCCATCTTGGACACGGCATCACGCGGCCGCGCGGCCTCAGCTCAACCCCAACCCTGGGCCTGGCCAGGCCCCGACATCCCGGCACCACCATCCCCCCAGGAGGTGAACGGACCACTTGGCAGGTCAATGGGAGTAAGAAGTGTCGATGGCCCTCTCCCGCCAGGTGCCGATCACCCCCAGCCTCCTCGGGCGCTGGCTCCACCCCCCTGCTGGGTGTCTGGACTCCCTCATCCCGGACCTCCCGACCTCCAAGAGCGAGGGTCCGGACATCAAAGAGCGCCAGACCTATAACTGAGGCAGCTCCAGAACAGGAAGGCAGTTCTATCCTGGAGTCGAGAGACACCGAGAGTAACTCATCCTTGACGGACTGCTGGCGCTGCCGCAGCCCTGCCCTGTGAACCATCGTCCTGCCTGCTGGCGCTGCCGCGGCCCGTTGTAACCATCATCTTCGTGGGGACCTGCTGGCGCTGCCGCGGCCCGTTGTAACTACCATCCTTGCTGGGACCTGCTGGCGCTGCCGCGGCCCGTTGTAACCATCATCTTCGTGGGGACCTGCTGGCGCTGCCGCGGCCCGTTGTAACTACCATCCTTGCTGGGACCTGCTGGCGCTGCCGCGGCCCGTTGTAACCATCATCTTCGTGGGGACCTGCTGGCGCTGCCGCGGCCCGTTGTAACTACCATCCTTGCTGGGACCCGCTGGCGCTGCCGCGGCCCGTTGTAACCATCATCTTCGTGGGGACCTGCTGGCGCTGCCGCGGCCCGTTGTAACTGCCATCTTTGCTGGGACCTGCAGGCGCTGCCGCGGCCCGTCGCCACCTACGACCTCTTCGGGACCTGCTGGCGCTGCCGCGGTCCGACCTGTCCGAACACCGAGCTCGAGGAATGTGAGCTACCACCGTCTCATCGCAGTACCCGTGGGTACCAAGACTGTCCCGCTACCCCCTTTCCCTACTAGAGACTAGAATTGAGAGGATCCTCGTGTCCTGATCTCACTGTACCGTATTACCTTACTCCAAGAACGGCCTATAAAGAGTGTTGAATCTTATCTTCGTGTGGTGTCCATCTGTGGGGGGGAAGTTACTTGTCTGTACGATCGCTGGAGACGGCCCTCACCGGAGGCCTCTCCCCTTGTGCTCGGCCGACCCTCCAGGTCCCCGTCTAACACAAGTTAAAAGTAAAAATCGAGTTTCAGCGCTCAGCGCGTAAGCCCTCTGCCCTCTGCCACAGGGCTTCAGACTACACGCGAGGGAAAAGTGGGCGGAGCCTATATAGGCAATGACGCGGTGATGGGAGGAGTCAGGAGGGCGGGATAGGGGGGAGTGAATGAATTAAAAGAGAAGTTTACCGTTCGCCGCTCGTTCTCAGCGGGACAGGCAAGGCATGAAGCTGCTAGCAATCAGCAGAAGTAGGTCAGGCAAGTTAAAAGTAAAAATCGAGTTTCAGCGCTCAGCGCGTAAGCCCTCTGCCCTCTGCCACAGGGCTTCAGACTACACAGAGACAGAGTCACACGCCCGGCGCAGGCATAGCCCCGGGTGTGGCTCTGGCTGTGAGTCCTGGTGAGACAGTCACAGGCCTGGGGCAGGCAGAGCACTGAGTGTGGACCGGGTGTGAGTCCTTGTGAGACAGAGTCACAGGCCCGCCACAGGCAGAGCGCTGAGCGTGGGCTGGGTGGGAGTACTTGTGCAACAGAGTCACAGGCTGGCGCAGGCAGAGCGCTGAGTGTGGACCGGGTGTGAGTCCTTGTGAGACAGAGTCACAGGCCCGCCACAGGCAGAGCGCTGAGCGTGGGCCGGGTGGGAGTACTTGTGCAACAGAGTCACAGGCCCGCCGCAGGCAGAGCGCGGAGTGTGGACCGGGTGTGAGTCCTTGTGCGACAGAGTCACAGGCTGGCGCAGGCAGAGCGCTGAGTGTGGACCGGGTGTGAGTCCTTGTGCGACAGAGTCACAGGCCCGCCACAGGCAGAGCGCTGAGCGTGGGCCGGGTGGGAGTACTTGTGCAACAGAGTCACAGGCCCGCCGCAGGCAGAGCGCGGAGTGTGGACCGGGTGTGAGTCCTTGTGAGACAGAGTCACAGGCCCGCCGCAGGCAGAGCGCTGAGCGTGGACCGGGTGGGAGTACTTGTGCAACAGAGTCACAGGCCTGGGGCAGGCAGAGCGCTGAGTGTGGGCCGGGAGTGAGTCCTTGTGAGACAGAGTCACACGCCCGGCGCAGGCATAGCGCCGAGTGTGGCTCTGGCTGTGAGTCCTGGTGAGACAGAGTCACAGGCCCGGCGCAGGCAGGGCGCGGAGTGTGGACCGGGTGTGAGATCTGGTGAGACAGAGTCACACGCCCGGCGCAGGCATAGCGCCGAGTGTGGCTCTGGCTGTGAGTCCTGGTGAGACAGAGTCACAGGCCCGGCGCAGGCAGAGCGCTGAGTGTGGACCGGGTGTGAGTCCTTGTGAGACAGAGTCGCAGGCCCGCCGCAGGCAGAGCGCTGAGCGTGGACCGGGTGGGAGTACTTGTGCAACAGAGTCACAGGCCCGCCGCAGGCAGAGCGCTGAGTGTGGACCGGGTGTGAGTCCTTGTGAGACAGAGTCACAGGCCCGCCGCAGGCAGAGCGCTGAGTGTGGACCGGGTGTGAGTCCTTGTGAGACTCGGTCACTGGTCCGGCACAGGCAGAGCGCTGAGCGTGGGCTGGGTGGGAGTACTTGTGCAACAGAGTCACAGGCTGGCGCAGGCAGAGCGCTGAGTGTGGCTCTGGGTGTGAGTCCTTTCGAGACAGAGTCACAGGCCCGCCGCAGGCAGAGCGGTGAGTGTGGACCGGGTGTGAGTCCTTGTGAGACTCGGTCACTGGTCCGGCACAGGCAGAGCGCTGAGTGTGGACCGGGTGTGAGTCCTGGTGAGACAGAGTCACAGGCCCGCCGCAGGCAGAGCGCTGAGTGTGGACTGGGTGTGAGTCCTTCTGAGACAGAGTCACAGGCCCGCCGCAGGCAGAGCTCTGAGTGTGGACCGGGTGTGAGTCCTTGTGCGACAGAGTCACAGGCCCGGCGCAGGCAAAGCGCTGAGTGTGGATCGGGTGCGAGTCCTTGTGAGACAGAGTCACAGGCCCAGCGCAGGCAGAGCGCTGAGTGTGGACTGGGTGTGAGTCCTTGTGCGACAGAGTCACAGGCCTGCCACAGGCAGAGCGCTGAGTGTGGACCGGGTGTGAGTCCTGGTGCGACAGAGTCACAGGCCCGCTGCAGGCAGAGCGCTGAGTGTGGACCGGGTGGGAGTCCTCGTGAGACAGAGTCACAGGCCCGCAGCAGGCAGGGCGCAGAGTGTGGACCGGGTGTGATTCCTGGTGAGACAGAGTCACAGGCTGGCGCAGGCAATGCGCTGAGTGTGGACCGGGTGTGAGTCCTTGTGAGACAGAGTCACAGGCCCGCCGCAGGCAAAGCGCCGAGTGTGGATCGGGTGCGAGTCCTTGTGAGACAGAGTCACAGGCCCGGCGCAGGCAGAGCGCTGAGTGCGGACCGGGTGTGAGTCCTGGTGAGACAGAGTCACAGGCCCGGCGCAGGCAGAGCGCTGAGTGTGGACCGGGTGTGAGTCCTTGTGCAACAGAGTAACAGGCTGGCGCAGGCAGAGCGCTGAGTGTGGACCGGGTGTGAGTCCTTATGCGAGAGAGTCACAGGCCCGGCGCAGGCAGAGCGCTGAGTGCGGACCGGGTGTGAGTCCTGGTGAGACAGTCACAGGCCCGCCGCAGGCAGAGCGCTGAGTGTGGACTGGGTGTGAGTCCTGCTGCGACAGAGTCACAGGCCTGGCGCAGGCAGAGCGCTGAGTGTGGACCGGGTGTGAGTCCTGGTGAGACAGAGTCACAGGCCCGGCATATGGATGTCTCCAATATGAAAAGACGAACTAGCCTTTTTCATTTTTTAGTCAACAACCTCTGACCTTAGACAAATAACAGGTCAATGAGTGCTCCGTTAACGTTTAAACCGTCAGCAAGCTATCCGTTAATCGTTAATGTAATTGATTCCATTGTATACAATTTACCATATCTCCCTTTACAGTGACTTGCATCTTTATTAGGCTGACTCTACTAAAACGTTTGCAATAATTTGCAAAGATCTTATTAAGGAAAAGAGTCACAGGCCCGCCGCAGGCAGAGCTCTGAGTGTGGACCGGGTGTGAGTCCTTGTGCGACAGAGTCACAGGCCCGGCGCAGGCAAAGCGCTGAGTGTGGATCGGGTGCGAGTCCTTGTGAGACAGAGTCACAGGCCCGGCGCAGGCAGAGCGCTGAGTGTGGACTGGGTGTGAGTCCTTGTGCGACAGAGTCACAGGCCTGCCACAGGCAGAGCGCTGAGTGTGGACCGGGTGTGAGTCCTGGTGCGACAGAGTCACAGGCCCGCTGCAGGCAGAGCGCTGAGTGTGGACCGGGTGGGAGTCCTCGTGAGACAGAGTCACAGGCCCGCAGCAGGCAGGGCGCAGAGTGTGGACCGGGTGTGATTCCTGGTGAGACAGAGTCACAGGCTGGCGCAGGCAATGCGCTGAGTGTGGACCGGGTGTGAGTCCTTGTGAGACAGAGTCACAGGCCCGCCGCAGGCAAAGCGCCGAGTGTGGATCGGGTGCGAGTCCTTGTGAGACAGAGTCACAGGCCCGGCGCAGGCAGAGCGCTGAGTGCGGACCGGGTGTGAGTCCTGGTGAGACAGAGTCACAGGCCCGGCGCAGGCAGAGCGCTGAGTGTGGACCGGGTGTGAGTCCTTGTGCAACAGAGTAACAGGCTGGCGCAGGCAGAGCGCTGAGTGTGGACCGGGTGTGAGTCCTTATGCGAGAGAGTCACAGGCCCGGCGCAGGCAGAGCGCTGAGTGTGGACCGGGTGTGAGTCCTGGTGAGACAGAGTCACAGGCCCGGCGCAGGCAGAGCGCTGAGTGTGGACCGGGTGTGAGTCCTGGTGAGACAGAGTCACAGGCTGGCGCAGGCAGAGCGCTGAGTGTGGACCGGGTGTGAGTCCTGGTGAGACAGAGTCACAGGCCCGGCGCAGGCAGAGCGCTGAGTGTGGACCGGGTGTGAGTCCTTGTGCAACAGAGTAACAGGCTGGCGCAGGCAGAGCGCTGAGTGTGGACCGGGTGTGAGTCCTTATGCGAGAGAGTCACAGGCCCGGCGCAGGCAGAGCGCTGAGTGTGGACCGGGTGTGAGTCCTGGTGAGACAGTCACAGGCCCGCCGCAGGCAGAGCGCTGAGTGTGGACTGGGTGTGAGTCCTGCTGCGACAGAGTCACAGGCCTGGCGCAGGCAGAGCGCTGAGTGTGGACCGGGTGTGAGTCCTGGTGAGACAGAGTCACAGGCCCGGCATATGGATGTCTCCAATATGAAAAGACGAACTAGCCTTTTTCATTTTTTAGTCAACAACCTCTGACCTTAGACAAATAACAGGTCAATGAGTGCTCCGTTAACGTTTAAACCGTCAGCAAGCTATCCGTTAATCGTTAATGTAATTGATTCCATTGTATACAATTTACCATATCTCCCTTTACAGTGACTTGCATCTTTATTAGGCTGACTCTACTAAAACGTTTGCAATAATTTGCAAAGATCTTATTAAGGAAAAATAAATGTTTGAATGTCACCACTGCTTGTTTCCCAACGCTTTGAACAGTTTACTTCAATATTGTAAACACTGGTCCGCGAAATGTGAACATCTCCCTGCCTCTAGGTGGAAAGCAGCCTTCTACCCAAAGTCCACCCTGCATGTGTTTTGCATAATGTATACACACTCCAAGCTTGAAGGGCGTGATTACTAATGGTGTGCTAAGTCTGTATGTACCCCTAGTTGTGAATACTAAAGGATGGGTCTAGACTACTTCCTGATGCATGCATTATGAATGACAAAGGACCGAGGACACAGGTGTCCAATGTGGGTCCATGAACACTGGAACCATGCCAGACTCTCAGTAGATCCATTTAGGATAATAATTCATTCAATAAGCCTAATTTGGAATCATTCACATAGCCTATGGTTGTCCTGAAATCTGGCATGGATCTGGCCCTTGTGGGTCAACACTGGACACTTTTAAACTATAGCATTTGCCATTCAGTATTTACCATGCAAATTACGCAAAATTCACTTTACAACAAACCCCTGATATGAACTAATCCATACGTCTGCATCCACAAGCATGTGTGCCTTTAGAACATGGGTGACTTCTTCAGTCTGGCTGAGCATACGCAATATCCACCTCACTCATGGCTCTTTGGAAGCTACAAAGGTGACATGAATAAAGAAATCAGAGGCAAAGTGTGTGTTAAAGCAGTATCTTAAAATGCAAAGCTCCGTTCCGAAACACTCCTTGACCGCCTGCTCTACCCCGAATAAAAACGATCCATAAGAGCTTTATCCTGAGGTCTGTTGTCTTTCTGCAGGAGCTCCAGAAGTCTCTAAAGCTCCCTCAAGATAACACTTTCAAAGACTGGAACTTAAGCAGTGGGGCTGTCGAGCTGCTCTGCAGCTCAGACCATTTGACCTACAAACCCATCCTCATAAAAATAACAGGTGATGCGTCAAATAGTGCGATATACACAATATATATATTTCTCCATGCCAGGTGCGCACCGTGTATTTCGTAGGCTGGTGGGGCTGCTTAATGATTCAACTATATGTCTGTACCTCAACAGCAAAGCAGCATGCACCTGTATCTGCAAAGGGACTGCGCTCCACTCCCCGATACCATGAAACACGAAAAAGTTATAAACCCCGGGCGCTCCCCCATTACACTCTGGGCTGACGGGTGGCTAGCAGTGCTCGAAGTGTGGTTCCCCTGACCCGGGAGCGCCCCAAAACATCACTTCCTCGCCTCGGCGCGGTCCTCACCTTCAGTGCTCTGGGGCGATCCATGTACCGGGTCGGGCAGGAGGGACGCGAGCAGCAGGAGCGCGCAGATCCAGAGGCCCCTCATCCTGCTCCGGTCCGGCTGCCTCAGTCGGGCTCCAGGGTCCCTGGTCGTGCTCTTTGATGCTTCACAACCTCTCAGAGGTGCAGCTTCCCTGGTGCTTCAGCCTCTCTTTGAGCCCTCTTCAGCTGCAGTCCCGCCGTTCCAGCCCAGGACTCCATCTGGTAGGACTGCTCCTGTACCAAGTTCCCGAAGTTTGCTGTGACAGATGGAAACCGGGGAAAGCACAGACATAGTAATTCACACACACGAACACACACTCAGACACAGGATAAGAGACACACAGAAGCACACAGGAGACACTCGTAGAGTCAAATAGAAACACACAAACAGAGAAACACGCGCAGACGCGTTAGAAGAACAACGAAATGACGGGACAAACGCAAAACAAACCGGGGCGGAAACAGGATACTGAATCCTGCCCCTCCAGGACTCCCTGACCTGCCTCATGGTTGCCAAGGCGATATTTCTAGAAATATTGTCGTGATACCGTAAGGCAGGTCATGGAGTCCTCGAGAGGCGGTATCCAGAGCAGACAAATCTGCAAAACAGGAGCTTTTCCCAATGGCAGGCCTCCGTTTCGAGAGGCCTGCCAATGGAAAAAAGGGGCGTGGCTTCATGCCGTATTGAAAACCCCTCCTGACAATATCTCTTTGCCTGCTACAGCGCATGCGCTGCTAGCAGGCTTCGACCTAAAAACTAGCATTTCTTGCCATTGAGGGTATCACAAAGCTGAACTCCCTCTGGAAGCACTCGTGATTTCTTTCTGCTACTGTGTTTTCCTCTCTCCTGAAAGCCCATCTGATCCCAGGAACACCCCAGGAACCGGATATGCACAATGACTGCACTTTAAACAAACCCCTAACCCCCAAATTCAGAACATCTCCTCGACTCACCTGGAAAGCACCCCTTAAAGTTTTGCATGTGCTCAGTGCTGGTAAACAGAGCATACCGGGGCGGCCATCTTGGAATGGGCGGAAGTGTGCGTAATAACTACAAGTGAAGTTTTCAGCATATCTCTGCCGAGCCTGTCCATACTCATAGCAAGACGGTGTGTCTAGAGCAGTCAGAGGGCCACCCACTCGCACGCATCAGTCATTAGCTATTGCACACCCCCACCGCCCATTCCTTGATGGCCACCGTTAAACATCCATATTCATTCTTCATTCACATTAGAGGTTTTTCTGCAGCGGCAACAATTTGGCGCTTCTGTATAGAACCTATGTGTAAGTCTTCGTTTTCTCCGTGTTTACGTCTCTGTTCTACTATGTTGCTTGGATCACAGTCCGTAGCCCAGAGCTTTCCAAACTGTGTGTCCCGACACAGTACTGTGTCACCTGCAAATGGTGGGTGTGTCACAGGCACTTAGCACATAATTCCTGCTAATTAAAAGGCGTCCCTAGACACTCTGCTCTATGGTCTTTTAAAGACCTGTGAAGTGCTCGGTGTGGCTGTGTGAGTGCCCAGGATGCTGGGGTAAGGTGACAGAGGGTGACAGACAGAGGGAGACAGAAGTAGGAAGACAGGGGGGGGGGGGACAGCTGGAGGGAGACAGAAGTAGGAAGACAGCTGGAGGGAGACAGAGGAGAGGGAGGGAGACAGAGGAGAGGGAGGGAGACAGAGGAGAGGGAGGGAGACAGAGGAGAGGGAGGGAGAGGGAGGGAGACAGAGGAGAGGGAGGGAGAGGGAGGGAGACAGAGGGACAGAGGGAGGGAGACAGAGGGACAGAGGGAGGGAGACAGAGGGACAGAGGGAGGGAGACAGAGGGACAGAGGGAGGGAGACAGAGGGACAGAGGGAGGGAGACAGAGGGAGGGAGACAGAGACAGAGGGAGGGAGACAGAGGGAGGGAGACAGAGGAAAGGGAGGGAGACAGAGGAAAGGGAGGGAGGGAGAGGGAGGGAGTCGGAGGGAGGGAGTCAGGGGGAGACGGAGGGAGGGAGTCAGGGGAGACGGAGGGAGGGAGTCAGGGGGAGAGGGAGGGAGGGAGTCAGGGGGAGAGGGAGGGAGGGAGTCAGGGGGAGAGGGAGGGAGGGAGTCAGGGGGAGAGGGAGGGAGGGAGTCAGGGGAGAGGGAGGGAGGGAGTCAGGGGGAGAGGGAGGGAGGGAGTCAGGGGGAGAGGGAGGGAGGGAGTCAGGGGGAGAGGGAGGGAGGGAGTCAGGGGGAGAGGGAGGGAGGGAGTCAGGGGGGAGAGGGAGGGAGGGAGTCAGGGGGAGACGGAGGGAGGGAGTCAGGGGAGACGGAGGGAGGGAGTCAGGGGGAGACGAGGGAGGGAGTCAGGGGGAGACGGAGGGAGGGAGTCAGGGGGAGACGGAGGGAGGGAGTCAGAGGAGGGAGTCAGGGGAGACGGAGGGAGGGAGTCAGAGGGAGGGAGTCAGGGGGAGACGGAGGGAGGGAGTCAGAGGGAGGGAGTCAGGGGGAGTCAGAGGGAGGGAGTCAGGGGGAGACGGAGGGAGGGAGTCGGAGGGAGGGAGTCAGGGGGAGACGGAGGGAGGGAGTCAGGGGGAGACGGAGGGAGGGAGTCAGGGGAGACGGAGGGAGGGAGTCAGGGGGAGACGGAGGGAGGGAGTCAGGGGGAGACGGAGGGAGGGAGTCAGGGGAGACGGAGGGAGGGAGTCAGGGGGAGACGGAGGGAGGGAGTCAGGGGGAGACGGAGGGAGGGAGTCAGGGGGAGACGGAGGGAGGGAGTCAGAGGGAGGGAGTCAGGGGGAGACGGAGGGAGGGAGTCAGGGGGAGACGGAGGGAGGGAGTCAGGGGGAGACGGAGGGAGGGAGTCAGGGGGAGACGGAGGAGGGAGTCAGGGGGAGACGGAGGGAGGGAGTCAGGGGAGACGGAGGGAGGGAGTCAGGGGGAGACGGAGGGAGGGAGTCAGGGGAGACGGAGGGAGGGAGTCAGGGGGAGTCAGAGGGAGGGAGTCAGGGGGAGACGGAGGGAGGGAGTCAGGGGGAGACGGAGGGAGGGAGTCAGAGGGAGGGAGTCAGGGGGAGTCAGAGGGAGGGAGTCAGGGGGAGACGGAGGGAGGGAGTCGGAGGGAGGGAGTCAGGGGGAGACGGAGGGAGGGAGTCAGGGGGAGACGGAGGGAGTCAGGGGGAGACGGAGGGAGGGAGTCAGAGGGAGGGAGTCAGGGGGAGTCAGAGGGAGGGAGTCAGGGGGAGACGGAGGGAGGGAGTCAGGGGGAGACGGAGGGAGGGAGACGGAGACGGAGGGAGGGAGTCAGGGGGAGACGGAGGGAGGGAGTCAGGGGGGAGACGGAGGGAGGGAGTCAGGGGGAGACGGAGGGAGGGAGTCAGGGGGAGACGGAGGGAGGGAGTCAGGGGGAGTCAGAGGGAGGGAGTCAGGGGGAGACGGAGGGAGGGAGTCAGGGGGAGACGGAGGGAGGGAGTCAGAGGGAGGGAGTCAGGGGGAGTCAGAGGGAGGGAGTCAGGGGGAGACGGAGGGAGGGAGTCGGAGGGAGGGAGTCAGGGGGAGACGGAGGGAGGGAGTCAGGGGGAGACGGAGGGAGGGAGTCAGGGGAGGGAGTCAGGGGGAGTCAGAGGGAGGGAGTCAGGGGGAGACGGAGGGAGGGAGTCGGAGGGAGGGAGTCAGGGGGAGACGGAGGGAGGGAGTCAGGGGGAGACGGAGGGAGTCAGGGGGAGACGGAGGGAGGGAGTCAGAGGGAGGGAGTCAGGGGGAGTCAGAGGGAGGGAGTCAGGGGGAGACGGAGGGAGGGAGTCAGAGGGAGGGAGTCAGGGGGAGTCAGAGGGAGGGAGTCAGGGGGAGACGGAGGGAGGGAGTCAGGGGGAGACGGAGGGAGGGAGACGGAGGGAGGGAGTCAGGGGGAGACGGAGGGAGTCAGGGGGAGACGGAGGGAGGGAGTCAGGGGGAGTCAGAGGGAGGGAGTCAGGGGGAGACGGAGGGAGGGAGTCGGAGGGAGGGAGTCAGGGGGAGACGGAGGAGGGAGTCAGGGGGAGACGGAGGGAGTCAGGGGGAGACGGAGGGAGGGAGTCAGAGGGAGGGAGTCAGGGGGAGTCAGAGGGAGGGAGTCAGGGGGAGACGGAGGGAGGGAGTCAGAGGGAGGGAGTCAGGGGGAGTCAGAGGGAGGGAGTCAGGGGGAGACGGAGGGAGGGAGTCAGAGGGAGGGAGTCAGAGGGAGGGAGTCAGGGGGAGTCAGAGGGAGGGAGTCAGGGGGAGACGGAGGGAGGGAGTCAGAGGGAGGGAGTCAGGGGGAGTCAGAGGGAGGGAGTCAGGGGGAGACGGAGGGAGGGAGTCAGGGGGAGACGGAGGGAGGGAGACGGAGGGAGGGAGTCAGGGGGAGACGGAGGGAGGGAGTCAGGGGGAGACGGAGGGAGGGAGTCAGGGGGAGACGGAGGGAGGGAGTCAGGGGGAGACGGAGGGAGGGAGTCAGGGGGAGTCAGAGGGAGGGAGTCAGGGGGAGACGGAGGGAGGGAGTCAGGGGGAGACGGAGGGAGGGAGTCAGGGGGAGACGGAGGGAGGGAGTCAGAGGGAGGGAGTCAGGGGGAGTCAGAGGGAGGGAGTCAGGGGGAGACGGAGGGAGGGAGTCGGAGGGAGGGAGTCAGGGGGAGACGGAGGGAGGGAGTCAGGGGGAGACGGAGGGAGTCAGGGGGAGACGGAGGGAGGGAGTCAGAGGGAGGGAGTCAGGGGGAGTCAGAGGGAGGGAGTCAGGGGGAGACGGAGGGAGGGAGTCAGGGGGAGACGGAGGGAGGGAGACGGAGGGAGGGAGTCAGGGGGAGACGGAGGGAGGGAGTCAGGGGGAGACGGAGGGAGGAGTCAGGGGGAGACGGAGGGAGGGAGTCAGGGGGAGACGGAGGGAGGGAGTCAGGGGAGACGGAGGGAGGGAGTCAGGGGGAGACGGAGGGAGGGAGTCGGAGGGAGGGAGTCAGGGGGAGACGGAGGGAGGGAGTCAGGGGGAGACGGAGGGAGTCAGGGGGAGACGGAGGGAGGGAGTCAGAGGGGGGGAGACGGAGGGAGGGAGACGGAGGGAGGGAGTCAGGGGGAGACGGAGGGAGGGAGTCAGGGGGAGACGGAGGGAGGGAGTCAGGGGGAGACGGAGGGAGGGAGTCAGGGGGAGACGGAGGGAGGGAGTCAGGGGAGACGGAGGGAGGGAGTCAGGGGGAGACGGAGGGAGGGAGTCAGGGGGAGACGGAGGGAGGGAGTCAGGGGGAGACGGAGGGAGGGAGTCAGGGGGAGACGGAGGGAGGGAGTCAGGGGGAGACGGAGGGAGGGAGTCAGGGGAGACAGAGGGAGGGAGTCAGGGGGAGACAGAGGGAGGGAGTCAGGGGGAGACAGAGGGAGGGAGTCAGGGGAGACAGAGGGAGGGAGTCAGGGGGAGACAGAGGGAGGGAGTCAGGGGGAGACAGAGGGAGGGAGTCAGGGGGAGACAGAGGGAGGGAGTCAGGGGGAGACAGAGGGAGGGAGTCAGGGGGAGACAGAGGGAGGGAGTCAGGGGGAGACAGAGGGAGGGAGTCAGGGGGAGACAGAGGGAGGGAGTCAGGGGGAGACAGAGGGAGGGAGTCAGGGGGAGACAGAGGGAGGGAGTCAGGGGGAGACAGAGGGAGGGAGTCAGGGGGAGACAGAGGGAGGGAGTCAGGGGGAGACAGAGGGAGGGAGTCAGGGGGAGACAGAGGGAGGGAGTCAGGGGGAGACAGAGGGAGGGAGTCAGGGGAGACAGAGGGAGGGAGTCAGGGGGAGACAGAGGGAGGGAGTCAGGGGGAGACAGAGGGAGGGAGTCAGGGGGAGACAGAGGGAGGGAGTCAGGGGGAGACAGAGGGAGGGAGTCAGGGGGAGACGGAGGGAGGGAGTCAGGAGGAGACAGAGGGAGGGAGTCAGGGGGAGACGGAGGGAGGGAGTCAGGGGGAGACGGAGGGAGGGAGTCAAGGGGAGACGGAGGAAGGGAGTCAGGGGGAGACGGAGGAAGGGAGTCAGGGGAGACGGAGGGAGGGAGTCAGGGGGAGACGGAGGGAGGGAGTCAGGGGAGACAGAGGGAGGGAGTCAGGGGAGACAGAGGGAGGGAGTCAGGGGAGACAGAGGGAGGGAGTCAGGGGAGACAGAGGGAGGGAGTCAGGGGAGACAGAGGGAGGGAGTCAGGGGAGACAGAGGGAGGGAGTCAGGGGAGACAGAGGGAGGGAGTCAGGGGAGACAGAGGGAGGGAGTCAGGGGAGACAGAGGGAGGGAGTCAGGGGAGACAGAGGGAGGGAGTCAGGGGAGACAGAGGGAGGGAGTCAGGGGAGACAGAGGGAGGGAGTCAGGGGAGACAGAGGGAGGGAGTCAGGGGAGACAGAGGGAGGGAGTCAGGGGAGACAGAGGGAGGGAGTCAGGGGAGACAGAGGGAGGGAGTCATGGGAGACAGAGGGAGGGAGTCAGGGGAGACAGAGGGAGGGAGTCAGGGGAGACAGAGGGAGGGAGTCAGGGGAGACGGAGGGAGGGAGTCAGGGGGAGACGGAGGGAGGGAGTCAGGGGGAGACGGAGGGAGGGAGTCAGGGGGAGACGGAGGGAGGGAGTCAGGGGGAGACGGAAGGAGGGAGTCAGGGGGAGACGGAGGGAGGGAGTCAGGGGGAGACGGAGGGAGGGAGTCAGGGGGAGACGGAGGGAGGGAGTCAGGGGGAGACGGAGGGAGGGAGTCAGGGGGAGACGGAGGGAGGGAGTCAGGGGGAGACGGAGGGAGGGAGTCAGGGGGAGACAGAGGGAGAGCATTTGCCCACTTGTATTTCAAAATGTTCTTCTGGGGGGAGAAACTCCCCCCTCCCCCCCGAACTCCCCTTAGGTGGTTCGGGCTCGCTCGCTACACTGCCTTACTGTGTCACAAAATGATGCATCTCCAAAAAGTGTGTCACCAACAAGAAAAGTTTGGAAAGCTGTGCCGTAGCCTGTCTTCTGTTTCACTGACAGCAGCGCAGACACCACCAAGATGGCAGTTAATCTGCGCCGTGACGTTGAATCGATCGATGAGGTAATGTCAATAGAGTAGTCAGTAGGAGCGCTGGGCTTCAGCTGGAGGAGGCTGTGCGGGGGCGATAGGGACACCTCCCGGAACACCAAGGGTCCCGGGGCCTGCTGAGCAGCAGGAAAGGGCCCTGGAACGTCAGCTATGAGGTGAGCGTGAAAAGGCCTCTGAGTCCATGGAGCCGAAGTGGGGAGGGAAACCGAAAGCGCGTAATGCGCACGCTGCCAGCCTCTGGGGACAGTAGATGTGCAGTGCGCGTGCACATCTCCTGTCCAGAAGGGCTGTCTCAAAAGCGGACAGGGTGGCAACTAAAAAGCCTCCTTTTCAATGGATAGCCAGCGTTTACCCTAAACGCTGACGCTACCCAATGAAAAGGAGGGGCGGGGCTTAGAGTCCCTTACTTGTTGACAAGATCTCTCCGAGAGGCGTGGCGGCACCCACTCCTCTCCGAGACCTAAAAAAGTGTCACTACAGTACTGTGAGGGTTTCGCTCCTGCGACGGCGGATCTTCACGCCATTTCCAACATGGCAACTGCCATGTTCCAGACCATAAGCAGGGTGAACAGTCCAGTAGCCCAGCAGGGAATCGACGGACCACCAACTAGAGAGCAGGGGATCGAGCAAGCGAGGTCAAGGAGATGCCGGGAATCGACCAGAGGAGGTACGCGGAGAAGAAAGAAGGAGCCAAGGAAGAGAGGACCGAAGATTCGACCCTGAGCAGGAGAAGCAGCCGAGGAGACACCCATCCGGGAGCAACGAGATTGAGTCCAGCTCTCCAACCGGAGAAGAGGAGGCTGGGACTCCCTACCCCGCGGCCCAGGAGGTTTGTGGTTCCTGGCAAGTGCCCTGAGCACGACTTATTTGTTTTAAGGGCTTGTGGGCGGGGTTATGGGTCACTCTACCCCGAAACACTGAAATCCCCCTGGCACCTAGGCTCGACACGTTAGAAAGCACAGGTGACAGGAGCACGTTTTGCCCCAAACTGGCACCAGACCAAAGTGATCCACTGTGTCATTTTTTCTTTTGTTTTTTTTATGTTCCTTTTCCGGTATTTCAGCCTGAGGAGAGAAAACAAGGCTGGGATGGTACCATAACAAGAAGAAAATCGCTTCCTCTGAATGTGGACTTATTTGTTTTGTTTTACACCAACATTGTTCAAGTCTGTGAAAAAACATAAGTACCCGCGAACTATTGGGATAACCGAAGAAGTGAGTCTTAATAAAAGAGACCAAACCCTACCCATATTGTCTCCAGTGTGCCTGCTAACAAGAGGGCGGGCGACCAGGATAGCCTCCAGATCACAAGTACCTGTGACACCTGCCCAGACTGTACGTACCAGTTATACATTAATAAGGTGTTGGACACGGCCTCGTGGCGTGGGCCTACCCCTCCCAAATGGCGGGCCCCGGACGACATCGGGCCGCCGCCAAGCTGCTGTCGACCCCCCTGACACGAACATTCCCGAACCCGCAAGGAGGGCCGCCCCCTGGCAACCTACGGCTCTCCCGCTCCCTGGCCCCCAGCGGGCCCTGCTCGCCAACGCCGCCGGTCCAGCAACCATGCCTGGCCCCATCTCTGGCCCGACTCCATCTTGGGCCCATCACGTCCCGAGCACGTGGCCGCCGCCACCCTGGCCCCGGCCCCAGCGAAGCCCCGACATCGGGGCACCAAGATCCTCCCAGGTGGTCGAGTGGCCACTTGACAGATCCGAAAGGCGGGAAGTTTCGATGGCCCTCCAGCCGTCCCCGGACGCCTGGTATCGATCGCCCTCCAGCCTCCCTGGGCGCTGGCTCCACCCCCCTGCTGGGTGTCTGGACACCTTCATCCCGGCCCCTCTGACCCCCAGGCGCGAGGGTCCGGACATCAAAGGACTCCAGTCCTATATCTGGGCCAGCCCTGGATCAGGACGGTAGTTGTATCTGGAGTTGAAGCCCTGCTGACCTCGTCGCGGCTGATCCTGATCCAAACTCTTGCACCTGGAACTATCTTTGAGGCCCTGCTGACGCTGTCGCGGCCTGACCAAGCTGAACCACCTTCGAGGCCCTGCTGACGCTGTCGCGGCCTGTCCACGCTGAACTATCTTTGAGGCCCTGCTGACGCTGTCGCGGCCTGACCAAGCTGAACCACCTTCGGGGCCCTGCTGACGCTGTCGCGGCCTGTCCACGCTGAACTACCTTTGAGGCCCTGCTGACGCTGTCGCGGCCTGACCAAGCTGAACCACCTTCGAGGCCCTGCTGACGCTGTCGCGGCCTGACCAAGCTGAACTATCTTCGAGGCCCTGCTGACGCTGTCGCGGCCTGTCCAAGCTGAAATATCTCCGAGGCCCTGCTGACGCGGTCGCGGCCTGAACCCTTGAACTATCCACGCACCAGTGGGTGCCAAGACTGTCCCGCTACCCCCTTTTCCCCCAAGATCAAGACATTACGGATCCCTCGATCCTTGCCGCTATCCTGCCAAGAACTTGCTTTGAGTACTTATATAAAGATTCTTGTGAACCTCCTCCCTGTGTAGTGTCTGTTAGACCTGGCACCTTGGCGTGAGTTTCCCTTCCACTTTTTGCTGTTGTGCCTCCAATGTTTTGATGGTGTCTGCTACTCAGGGCACTGCGCCACGGCCAACCCGTGCCGCAGTGCAAGTGCTCCCTACTGTAAAGTGTACATATGATTGATGTCCATGATTGGTTCATTGGATTCACTGTTAGTCCCTAGTAAAGTGCACCAGGAGTGCCAGGGCTTGCGAATGCCAATACTGCTAGTGGGCCTGCAGCGCTGGTTGCGCCACCCACAGAAGCAGCCTTAAAATGTGTCTAGGGTCTGCCATTGCAGAACCTGCGTGCAGTCTGGTACTGTCACCCTGGCTGGGCAAGTGCACACACTTGCCAGCCCCTAAACCTTCCCTTAACTTCATATTAGTCACCCCTATGGTAGGCCTGAGGGCAGGGTGCATTGTAAGTGTAAGGTAGAACATGCCCTGATGTGTGTGGCATGTTCTAATAGTGAATTACTGCCAAATTCGTTTTTCACTATTGTAAGGCTACCAGTTCCCTTCTAGGCCAGATGGGCTGCTGGAATTATTACACTCTATAATCCCAGCAGGCTCAGGGAACATGGTAGAAATTCGTGTTTAGTATGCCTGGACTCAGAATAATAAAATACTTCTTTTAGTAAAGTTTATTTTAATATCCTGGGTTTGCAAATGCTACTTTTAGAAAGTTAGCATTTGCTTGCCTAACCATTTCAGCCCGCCTCTGCTTGGATGTGGATCTGACTGTCTGGTGTGTGTGAGTGACAGGGCTGGGAGTTGACAGGTAGTGATTAGCAGGAGGACCCCTTAATGGGTGGTGGGAGTTTCCCCTGAATGATGCATCAGGCTGTGCCCCTGCCACCACAATGCTGGCTCCGCCCTCCTGGGGAGCGACTGATGACTCAGCCTGCACCTGGCCCAGGAAGGACCGAAGCTTGTAAACAAAGTGCTCAGGCCACTCCTGCCCTCTCAATGCCGGCTCCGCCCCCCTGGGGAGCGGCTGATGTGCCTGCCCTCACACTGAATGCAGAAGTCATAAGTACCCACAACAAGTACTCAGAGACTGGAGCAGTTATGCAGAGGCCCCCCTGGCTTGCTAGAACAAAAGAAACTGGGTATAAAAGAAGGAGCCCTGCTCCTTGTAAATTAGATCCTGTTTGTGCTACAAGAGAAACTCTGCCCGAAGAGAAGGACCTGGAAGGACTACAAGGAGGAGTGCTGACTCTGGCCTGTGTCTGGTGCCTTGCTGCCAAAGGAGAGGAGAAGAAAAGACTACAAGAGACTTTTGCTTTATTTTGAACTTTGTGCCAAACTCTGCTAAAAGATCTCCAAGGGCTTGCTGCTGAACTTGCCCCCTGACCAGCGCTCCAGGAACAGTGAGCGCTAACCCCTGACCAAAGCATCTGCTGTGTGTGCTGCTTATCGCTGCAGCGCTGCCTGAGGAAGACAAGAGCATCAAGCCCCCCCGGCACACCGTGACCGTGGGTGAGCAGATCGCCATAACAACGTGAAGCCCAGCCCGCCGCTGGACTGAACACCGTGACGGCATCTGCACCTGGCCCCACGAGAGCAAAGTAACGGAGGACCCGTCCGGTCCAAGCACCGAAGTCTACTGGGCCCAAGCGCCGTAGATTCCCCCGCAAAGACGGACTGCCGCCCTTGTCATCTCCCTCGCTAGCAGCGTCTGGCCTGCCGCCCCGCTGAAGGGACAGCACCGCGACCGGCACTTTGGCTGGGTACGTCCCGCACTTGGGGACCGTACTGCCACTGCGCCACACCCAGCCGCCGCCGTCAGGACCGAAGAGGAGACTGAGCGAAGGACCTGAGACCCCATCGAGCACCGCCGCCCCGGGTGACCCGTGACCTGCTGCCTCGAGCCGCAGCTCGCCTCGCCCGTCAAGGAAGCAACGCGACGTGGGACAGCTCCCTCCCCTGCAGCCGTCCTCTTCAAAGATCACCCCAAGAAGTTCAAGGTACTGTCTTTGGCCCGTCGCGGTGCGAGCGTCCTGCAACCCGAGCTCGCACCGCGCTGACTGATCTCCGGCACCCCGGGAGCCGCACAACCGCTGGCAGCGCGAGCCGCCCCTGAAGCAGAGGCTCGCTCTGCTCTTGGCCCCCGAGGCCCCGCCTGACGCTCCCGAAGGCCCGCGGCCCCCTCTTCCCGAGTCAGGCCCCGCCGGGTAGCTCATTTCGGCAGCTGAGACAGCGGAAAGCGCCTAGAAGCGCTCTAAGACCCTTGAACCTTCGTAAAGCTGGGCAGAAGGCCCAAAAGACCGCATTTATTCAAGAACTGTGCCTTTTTCATAAAGAGTAACTGGAACCTGCCTTTGAAGTAACCAAGACTGTATTTACAAGCCTGCTTGAGATTTATATAAAGAACATATATTTTTACAAATACAGTTTGGTGTCATTGTGTGGTGGGTTGGTTGTGATGGTATGATATTGCAAATGTTTAACCCTACATGCCCCAGAGATTAGCCTAAGACTGCTTAAGCCACACTACCTAGAGGGTAAGCAGAGGTTGTCTTGAAGGTAACCCTCAGCCCTGACGAGGAAGAGAGAGGCCCTGCTTGTCGCCAGTGTTGCACTGCGCCAACCAGAGACTCCCCCTTCCTACATTGGACGCAGCGGTGAGGATTCGCGAATTTACATTTGCAGTGTTTTACCTTAGCTACTGACCATTGCATAGTGATTACAGTCCAGTAACTTAGCCACAGACTTTTTGATTTTTAATTTTGCTAAAGGAAGAAGATCCCTAGTGTTGAAAGCATGACAGGCACAAACAGCATTGATGGAGGAGAGTCCATAGCCTCTGGTGCGCAGGAGCTAGAATGGGATGCATCAAAGCTGGATGACTACACAAAGAAGCAGTTGAGTTATTTTTGCAGGAAACTCAAGGTTCCACACGCAGGATGCAAGAACAAACCCGAGTTCTACAAGGCCATGAGAGCCTGGATTGAATCTAGGAAGGCACCTGAGGATCAGGGTGCACCTGTGGATCCTGTGGGTCTGGAAAAACCAGACAGCGTCATTAGCTTTGGCAGAGGCCTGTCGCCAGAGGAGCTGGCAGACAGACAGGCAACCAGGGATCATGAGATAAAGCTGGCAGAATTGAATTTGAAGGGCCAAATGGAGCTTGAAAGCAAAAAAATGGCTCTGGAAGAAAGAAAACTCCAGTTTGAGTTTGATGTGAAAATGAGGGAGATGAGTCTAAAAGAGAAAGCCTTGGATCGTCCTCCCTCTGGTGGCAGCACAACGCCGGTGCAGGTAGAGTCAAGAGTGCACATCCCCAAAGATGTAGTTAAAGAGTTCTTTAAGGGGGATGACATAGGACAGTGGTTTAGGGCATATGAGGTAGCCATGCTTTCCCACCGGGTCCCTGAGAAGGATTGGGGAGCGGGGTTATGGGGAAGGTTCCTTAGCGAAGGAAGGGACACCCTGCTAGATTTGCCCACTGAAGACCAGAGATCCTATCCCCATATGAAAGAAGCTTTAATGACCAGGTATGGGCTTACCCCTGAAATGTATAGGCAGAAGTTTAGGGGGTGTAATAAGCGGCCTGGGAATACGTATGTGGAGTTTGTGACTTTTTTTTGCAGAGCACTGGATGGTTGGGTGAAGGGTAACAAAGTGAATGATTTTCAAGGTCTCTTTGATTTAATTGCATGGGAGCACTTGTCTGATCAATGTTTTCCTGAGTTACGCCAGCACCTGATTGATAGCAAGTTGTCCAACCCGAGGAAACTTGCTGAGGAGGCGGACCGCTGGCTCAGCACCAGGGTCCACAAGGGTCCAGTGGGAGACTCCGCCAAGGGTGGGCAGGGTCCCCAGCAGAAGAGTGGGGGGGACAAGGGAAAACAGAAAGGGTTCCAAAAAGGCCCCCAAAGTAATCCCCAAGGGGACCAGCAGAAAGGTTCTCAGCCTCCCCCACCCCCTAAGCAGAATGGGGCCCCGACAGGTCGACCTGTTCCAAAGGGGCCCTTCAATTGTTACAAATGTGGTGACCCGGGGCACATAGCCAGTGACCCCAAGTGTCGCCTGTTTGGAAAACCAGCACCCACTGGTGCTCCGCCCCGACAAGTGACCAGTGTTCACTTAGGAGAAGAAGTGATGGTCCCGGGGGGTGGAGATCCTGTTCAGATGACCCTAGTCTCACTAGGAGACAGTGAGATGGTCCCTACAAGCTACCTGCCCTCTAACACAAAAAAATATGGGCAGGTGGTTACCATCAATGGTAAGAAAGCTGAGGCTCTTAGAGACACAGGAGCCAGTGTGACTGCAGTGAGGCATCACCTGGTGTCTCAAGAGCAGGTTGTACCCCATGCCTACTGTAGGGTTGTCAACGCTGACAATTCAGAGAGTCAGTGTCCGATGGCTCAAGTTCCCTTCGAGTGGGGGGGGGTCTCTGGTACTCTGCAGGTCTGTGTGAGGAAAGCCATGCCTGTTGACTGTTTGCTAGGGAATGACTTGGAGGACTCCCCTTGGGAAAAGGTGGAGAAAACGACTCACCTGAAGATGGTGGGTCTACCTGACTGGGCGTGCGTGACCACCCGGTCAATGGCAGCCAGTAGGGGTGATCAAGAGGTCCTGGGGCCTGACGGAGAGGCCCAGGAACCGGCCTTAGGGAGAAGGCGCAGGGCGCGCGGGAAACCGGCCCCTGAAGTTCCCACGGTCCAGGAGGAAGCAGACCTTGAGGGGGATGCCCTGGAGCCTACTGGGGAACAGATTGCCGAACTGGGGGACCTGCCTGAGCTGACCCATTGGCAGCAAGAAGGAGGCCCCTCCAGGGAGGAATTCTGCAGGGAGCAGAAAGAATGCCCTTCTCTCGTGGGTATGCGGCAGCAGGCTGCAGACCAGGCCAATGGTGTTCAGGCCAAAACACATTATGTGTACTGGGAGAATGACCTCCTGTACTCAGAGCCTAAGGCTGCTGAACCTGGGTCAGCCCGTGTGCTGGTGGTACCCCAGAAGTTCAGAGCCTTCCTACTGGGACTGGCTCATGATGTGCCTTTAGCAGGACATTTGGGGATGGACAAGACCTATGACAGGCTTGTCACCCACTTCTACTGGCCCCAAATGCACAAGAGCTCAGATGCTCATTGTAGGACCTGTCCAACTTGCCAGGCAAGTGGGAAGAGCGGAGGGAAGAACAAGGCTCCCCTCCAACCCTTCCCTGTGGTCAGTACGCCATTCCAACGAGTGGGTATTGATATTGTTGGGCCTCTGGACCCCAAGACAGCCATGGGCAACAGGTTCATCCTGGTCTTGGTGGATCATGCCACCCGGTACCCTGAAGCCATCCCTCTGAGGACAGTGACGGCCCCCGTGGTGGGGCGTGCACTAATGGGAATTTTCTCCAGAGTGGGGTTCCCTCTAGAGGTGGTGAGCGACAGGGGGACCAACTTTATATCCAAGTATATGAAGTCCCTTTGGCAAGAGTGTGGTGTAACCTACAAGTTCACCACACCTTACCATCCACAAGGAAATGGGTTGGTTGAAAGATTCAACCGAACCCTGAAGGGCATGATCATGGGCCTGGAAGGTCCAATGAGGCGTAAGTGGGACGTCCTCTTACCATGCCTGCTCTTTGCATACCGCGAGGTGCCACAGAAGTCTCTAGGGTTCAGCCCCTTTGAGCTGCTGTATGGTCACCCCGTGAGAGGACCACTGAGTTTGGTAAAGGAAGGCTGGGAGCAATCTCCCAGGAAACCTCCCCAGAATGTATATAGCTACATGCTGGCCTTCAGAAACCAAACCAGGCGCTTCAGACAACTTGCTGAGGCAAATCTGGAAGCAAGCCAGGAGGAGATGAAGCGGTGGTACGACCAGAATGCCACTCTGGTAGAGCTTCAGCCTGGACAGGAGGTGTATGTCTTGGCCCCAGTGGAACCCTGTGCACTTCAGGATAAGTGGACAGGCCCATTTGAGGTTGTGGAGCGCAAGAGCTCAGTGACATACTTGGTGGACATGAAGACGCCCAGGAATCCTTTAAGGGTCTTACATGTCAACCGCCTCAAGCCCCACTTGAAAAGGTCCGAAGTGGGCATGCTGTTGGCCACTGATGATGGAATGGAAGAGGAGTCTGAGCCTCTTCCTGACCTCTTAGTGGCCTGTGAGAAAGATGGGTCAGTGGATGGAGTTAACCTCTCACCCACCCTGACCCCTGAGCAACAGGAAGACTGCCGCCAGTTGCTGGGGCAGTTTCCAGACCTGTTCTCCCTGGTTCCTAGTGTCACAGATTGGTGCGTCCATGATGTGGACACAGGGGACAGCTTACCTGTGAAGCACAAGGCTTACAGGGTAACTGACAGGGTACGGGCCTGCATCAAGGAGGAGGTCTCCAAGATGCTTGCTCTTAGGGTGGTTGAGTCTTCCAGCAGTCCTTGGTCCAGCCCCGTGGTCTTGGTCCCAAAGGCTGCTGCGCCGGGAGCCACACCTGAACTCCGGTTCTGTGTGGACTACAGAGGACTCAATTCAGTCACCAAGACTGACGCGCACCCTATCCCCAGAGCTGATGAGCTCATTGATCGGCTAGGGGCTGCCCGGTACCTCAGCACGTTTGATTTAACGTCTGGGTACTGGCAGATCGCCTTGACCGATGGGGCAAAGGAGAGGTCAGCATTCTCCACACCAGATGGGCATTTCCAGTTCCGGGTTATGCCATTTGGGATGAAGAATGCCCCTGCCACCTTTCAGAGGTTGGTCAACCAGGTGTTGGTTGGGCTGGATGAGTTCAGTGCCGCCTACCTGGATGACATCGCAGTGTTCAGTGGCACCTGGCCAGAACACCTGCGGCACCTCTGGGAAGTGTTGACGGCGCTGCGCAAGGCAGGCCTCACAATCAAGGCAAGCAAGTGCCAGATTGGGCAGGGTTCAGTGGTGTACTTGGGACACCAAGTGGGGAGTGGCAAGGTGGCACCCTTGCAACCCAAAATTGAGACCATCCTGGCTTGGGAACCCCCCAAGACCCAGACTGCCGTGAGAGCCTTCCTGGGGCTCACTGGGTATTACAGGAGGTTTGTCAAGGGCTATGGCACTATTGTGACCCCCTTGACAGAACTGACTTCTAAGAAGCAGCCCAGGAATGTGATTTGGACTGACACCTGTCAGAAGGCTTTTGACACCCTGAAGACTGCCATGTGCACGGCGCCCGTGCTCCTGGCTCCTGATTTCTCCAAGGAATTCATAGTGCAAACAGACGCTTCAGAGCATGGTGTAGGGGCTGTTCTCTCACAGATGACTGAGGAGGGCTGGGACCAACCCGTAGCCTTCATCAGTAGGAGGTTACTTCCACGGGAAAGTAGGTGGAGTGCAATAGAGCGAGAAGCATTTGCTGTGGTCTGGGCGCTGAAGAAGCTAAGACCCTACTTGTTTGGGTCTCACTTCCGGGTTCAGACAGACCACAGGCCCCTCAGATGGTTGATGCAAATGAGGGGTGAGAACCCAAAACTGTTGAGGTGGTCCATCTCCCTACAGGGTATGGACTTCACGGTGGAACACCGCCCTGGCACAGATCACGCCAACGCTGATGGTCTGTCCAGATTTTTCCGCCTTAGTGATGAGGAACTCCCTGGGGAAGGGTAGTTCTCCCCACATTTCAGCTGGAGGGGACACGTGTTAGACCTGGCACCTTGGCGTGAGTTTCCCTTCCACTTTTTGCTGTTGTGCCTCCAATGTTTTGATGGTGTCTGCTACTCAGGGCACTGCGCCACGGCCAACCCGTGCCGCAGTGCAAGTGCTCCCTACTGTAAAGTGTACATATGATTGATGTCCATGATTGGTTCATTGGATTCACTGTTAGTCCCTAGTAAAGTGCACCAGGAGTGCCAGGGCTTGCGAATGCCAATACTGCTAGTGGGCCTGCAGCGCTGGTTGCGCCACCCACAGAAGCAGCCTTAAAATGTGTCTAGGGTCTGCCATTGCAGAACCTGCGTGCAGTCTGGTACTGTCACCCTGGCTGGGCAAGTGCACACACTTGCCAGCCCCTAAACCTTCCCTTAACTTCATATTAGTCACCCCTATGGTAGGCCTGAGGGCAGGGTGCATTGTAAGTGTAAGGTAGAACATGCCCTGATGTGTGTGGCATGTTCTAATAGTGAATTACTGCCAAATTCGTTTTTCACTATTGTAAGGCTACCAGTTCCCTTCTAGGCCAGATGGGCTGCTGGAATTATTACACTCTATAATCCCAGCAGGCTCAGGGAACATGGTAGAAATTCGTGTTTAGTATGCCTGGACTCAGAATAATAAAATACTTCTTTTAGTAAAGTTTATTTTAATATCCTGGGTTTGCAAATGCTACTTTTAGAAAGTTAGCATTTGCTTGCCTAACCATTTCAGCCCGCCTCTGCTTGGATGTGGATCTGACTGTCTGGTGTGTGTGAGTGACAGGGCTGGGAGTTGACAGGTAGTGATTAGCAGGAGGACCCCTTAATGGGTGGTGGGAGTTTCCCCTGAATGATGCATCAGGCTGTGCCCCTGCCACCACAATGCTGGCTCCGCCCTCCTGGGGAGCGACTGATGACTCAGCCTGCACCTGGCCCAGGAAGGACCGAAGCTTGTAAACAAAGTGCTCAGGCCACTCCTGCCCTCTCAATGCCGGCTCCGCCCCCCTGGGGAGCGGCTGATGTGCCTGCCCTCACACTGAATGCAGAAGTCATAAGTACCCACAACAAGTACTCAGAGACTGGAGCAGTTATGCAGAGGCCCCCCTGGCTTGCTAGAACAAAAGAAACTGGGTATAAAAGAAGGAGCCCTGCTCCTTGTAAATTAGATCCTGTTTGTGCTACAAGAGAAACTCTGCCCGAAGAGAAGGACCTGGAAGGACTACAAGGAGGAGTGCTGACTCTGGCCTGTGTCTGGTGCCTTGCTGCCAAAGGAGAGGAGAAGAAAAGACTACAAGAGACTTTTGCTTTATTTTGAACTTTGTGCCAAACTCTGCTAAAAGATCTCCAAGGGCTTGCTGCTGAACTTGCCCCCTGACCAGCGCTCCAGGAACAGTGAGCGCTAACCCCTGACCAAAGCATCTGCTGTGTGTGCTGCTTATCGCTGCAGCGCTGCCTGAGGAAGACAAGAGCATCAAGCCCCCCCGGCACACCGTGACCGTGGGTGAGCAGATCGCCATAACAACGTGAAGCCCAGCCCGCCGCTGGACTGAACACCGTGACGGCATCTGCACCTGGCCCCACGAGAGCAAAGTAACGGAGGACCCGTCCGGTCCAAGCACCGAAGTCTACTGGGCCCAAGCGCCGTAGATTCCCCCGCAAAGACGGACTGCCGCCCTTGTCATCTCCCTCGCTAGCAGCGTCTGGCCTGCCGCCCCGCTGAAGGGACAGCACCGCGACCGGCACTTTGGCTGGGTACGTCCCGCACTTGGGGACCGTACTGCCACTGCGCCACACCCAGCCGCCGCCGTCAGGACCGAAGAGGAGACTGAGCGAAGGACCTGAGACCCCATCGAGCACCGCCGCCCCGGGTGACCCGTGACCTGCTGCCTCGAGCCGCAGCTCGCCTCGCCCGTCAAGGAAGCAACGCGACGTGGGACAGCTCCCTCCCCTGCAGCCGTCCTCTTCAAAGATCACCCCAAGAAGTTCAAGGTACTGTCTTTGGCCCGTCGCGGTGCGAGCGTCCTGCAACCCGAGCTCGCACCGCGCTGACTGATCTCCGGCACCCCGGGAGCCGCACAACCGCTGGCAGCGCGAGCCGCCCCTGAAGCAGAGGCTCGCTCTGCTCTTGGCCCCCGAGGCCCCGCCTGACGCTCCCGAAGGCCCGCGGCCCCCTCTTCCCGAGTCAGGCCCCGCCGGGTAGCTCATTTCGGCAGCTGAGACAGCGGAAAGCGCCTAGAAGCGCTCTAAGACCCTTGAACCTTCGTAAAGCTGGGCAGAAGGCCCAAAAGACCGCATTTATTCAAGAACTGTGCCTTTTTCATAAAGAGTAACTGGAACCTGCCTTTGAAGTAACCAAGACTGTATTTACAAGCCTGCTTGAGATTTATATAAAGAACATATATTTTTACAAATACAGTTTGGTGTCATTGTGTGGTGGGTTGGTTGTGATGGTATGATATTGCAAATGTTTAACCCTACATGCCCCAGAGATTAGCCTAAGACTGCTTAAGCCACACTACCTAGAGGGTAAGCAGAGGTTGTCTTGAAGGTAACCCTCAGCCCTGACGAGGAAGAGAGAGGCCCTGCTTGTCGCCAGTGTTGCACTGCGCCAACCAGAGACTCCCCCTTCCTACATTGGACGCAGCGGTGAGGATTCGCGAATTTACATTTGCAGTGTTTTACCTTAGCTACTGACCATTGCATAGTGATTACAGTCCAGTAACTTAGCCACAGACTTTTTGATTTTTAATTTTGCTAAAGGAAGAAGATCCCTAGTGTTGAAAGCATGACAGGCACAAACAGCATTGATGGAGGAGAGTCCATAGCCTCTGGTGCGCAGGAGCTAGAATGGGATGCATCAAAGCTGGATGACTACACAAAGAAGCAGTTGAGTTATTTTTGCAGGAAACTCAAGGTTCCACACGCAGGATGCAAGAACAAACCCGAGTTCTACAAGGCCATGAGAGCCTGGATTGAATCTAGGAAGGCACCTGAGGATCAGGGTGCACCTGTGGATCCTGTGGGTCTGGAAAAACCAGACAGCGTCATTAGCTTTGGCAGAGGCCTGTCGCCAGAGGAGCTGGCAGACAGACAGGCAACCAGGGATCATGAGATAAAGCTGGCAGAATTGAATTTGAAGGGCCAAATGGAGCTTGAAAGCAAAAAAATGGCTCTGGAAGAAAGAAAACTCCAGTTTGAGTTTGATGTGAAAATGAGGGAGATGAGTCTAAAAGAGAAAGCCTTGGATCGTCCTCCCTCTGGTGGCAGCACAACGCCGGTGCAGGTAGAGTCAAGAGTGCACATCCCCAAAGATGTAGTTAAAGAGTTCTTTAAGGGGGATGACATAGGACAGTGGTTTAGGGCATATGAGGTAGCCATGCTTTCCCACCGGGTCCCTGAGAAGGATTGGGGAGCGGGGTTATGGGGAAGGTTCCTTAGCGAAGGAAGGGACACCCTGCTAGATTTGCCCACTGAAGACCAGAGATCCTATCCCCATATGAAAGAAGCTTTAATGACCAGGTATGGGCTTACCCCTGAAATGTATAGGCAGAAGTTTAGGGGGTGTAATAAGCGGCCTGGGAATACGTATGTGGAGTTTGTGACTTTTTTTTGCAGAGCACTGGATGGTTGGGTGAAGGGTAACAAAGTGAATGATTTTCAAGGTCTCTTTGATTTAATTGCATGGGAGCACTTGTCTGATCAATGTTTTCCTGAGTTACGCCAGCACCTGATTGATAGCAAGTTGTCCAACCCGAGGAAACTTGCTGAGGAGGCGGACCGCTGGCTCAGCACCAGGGTCCACAAGGGTCCAGTGGGAGACTCCGCCAAGGGTGGGCAGGGTCCCCAGCAGAAGAGTGGGGGGGACAAGGGAAAACAGAAAGGGTTCCAAAAAGGCCCCCAAAGTAATCCCCAAGGGGACCAGCAGAAAGGTTCTCAGCCTCCCCCACCCCCTAAGCAGAATGGGGCCCCGACAGGTCGACCTGTTCCAAAGGGGCCCTTCAATTGTTACAAATGTGGTGACCCGGGGCACATAGCCAGTGACCCCAAGTGTCGCCTGTTTGGAAAACCAGCACCCACTGGTGCTCCGCCCCGACAAGTGACCAGTGTTCACTTAGGAGAAGAAGTGATGGTCCCGGGGGGTGGAGATCCTGTTCAGATGACCCTAGTCTCACTAGGAGACAGTGAGATGGTCCCTACAAGCTACCTGCCCTCTAACACAAAAAAATATGGGCAGGTGGTTACCATCAATGGTAAGAAAGCTGAGGCTCTTAGAGACACAGGAGCCAGTGTGACTGCAGTGAGGCATCACCTGGTGTCTCAAGAGCAGGTTGTACCCCATGCCTACTGTAGGGTTGTCAACGCTGACAATTCAGAGAGTCAGTGTCCGATGGCTCAAGTTCCCTTCGAGTGGGGGGGGGTCTCTGGTACTCTGCAGGTCTGTGTGAGGAAAGCCATGCCTGTTGACTGTTTGCTAGGGAATGACTTGGAGGACTCCCCTTGGGAAAAGGTGGAGAAAACGACTCACCTGAAGATGGTGGGTCTACCTGACTGGGCGTGCGTGACCACCCGGTCAATGGCAGCCAGTAGGGGTGATCAAGAGGTCCTGGGGCCTGACGGAGAGGCCCAGGAACCGGCCTTAGGGAGAAGGCGCAGGGCGCGCGGGAAACCGGCCCCTGAAGTTCCCACGGTCCAGGAGGAAGCAGACCTTGAGGGGGATGCCCTGGAGCCTACTGGGGAACAGATTGCCGAACTGGGGGACCTGCCTGAGCTGACCCATTGGCAGCAAGAAGGAGGCCCCTCCAGGGAGGAATTCTGCAGGGAGCAGAAAGAATGCCCTTCTCTCGTGGGTATGCGGCAGCAGGCTGCAGACCAGGCCAATGGTGTTCAGGCCAAAACACATTATGTGTACTGGGAGAATGACCTCCTGTACTCAGAGCCTAAGGCTGCTGAACCTGGGTCAGCCCGTGTGCTGGTGGTACCCCAGAAGTTCAGAGCCTTCCTACTGGGACTGGCTCATGATGTGCCTTTAGCAGGACATTTGGGGATGGACAAGACCTATGACAGGCTTGTCACCCACTTCTACTGGCCCCAAATGCACAAGAGCTCAGATGCTCATTGTAGGACCTGTCCAACTTGCCAGGCAAGTGGGAAGAGCGGAGGGAAGAACAAGGCTCCCCTCCAACCCTTCCCTGTGGTCAGTACGCCATTCCAACGAGTGGGTATTGATATTGTTGGGCCTCTGGACCCCAAGACAGCCATGGGCAACAGGTTCATCCTGGTCTTGGTGGATCATGCCACCCGGTACCCTGAAGCCATCCCTCTGAGGACAGTGACGGCCCCCGTGGTGGGGCGTGCACTAATGGGAATTTTCTCCAGAGTGGGGTTCCCTCTAGAGGTGGTGAGCGACAGGGGGACCAACTTTATATCCAAGTATATGAAGTCCCTTTGGCAAGAGTGTGGTGTAACCTACAAGTTCACCACACCTTACCATCCACAAGGAAATGGGTTGGTTGAAAGATTCAACCGAACCCTGAAGGGCATGATCATGGGCCTGGAAGGTCCAATGAGGCGTAAGTGGGACGTCCTCTTACCATGCCTGCTCTTTGCATACCGCGAGGTGCCACAGAAGTCTCTAGGGTTCAGCCCCTTTGAGCTGCTGTATGGTCACCCCGTGAGAGGACCACTGAGTTTGGTAAAGGAAGGCTGGGAGCAATCTCCCAGGAAACCTCCCCAGAATGTATATAGCTACATGCTGGCCTTCAGAAACCAAACCAGGCGCTTCAGACAACTTGCTGAGGCAAATCTGGAAGCAAGCCAGGAGGAGATGAAGCGGTGGTACGACCAGAATGCCACTCTGGTAGAGCTTCAGCCTGGACAGGAGGTGTATGTCTTGGCCCCAGTGGAACCCTGTGCACTTCAGGATAAGTGGACAGGCCCATTTGAGGTTGTGGAGCGCAAGAGCTCAGTGACATACTTGGTGGACATGAAGACGCCCAGGAATCCTTTAAGGGTCTTACATGTCAACCGCCTCAAGCCCCACTTGAAAAGGTCCGAAGTGGGCATGCTGTTGGCCACTGATGATGGAATGGAAGAGGAGTCTGAGCCTCTTCCTGACCTCTTAGTGGCCTGTGAGAAAGATGGGTCAGTGGATGGAGTTAACCTCTCACCCACCCTGACCCCTGAGCAACAGGAAGACTGCCGCCAGTTGCTGGGGCAGTTTCCAGACCTGTTCTCCCTGGTTCCTAGTGTCACAGATTGGTGCGTCCATGATGTGGACACAGGGGACAGCTTACCTGTGAAGCACAAGGCTTACAGGGTAACTGACAGGGTACGGGCCTGCATCAAGGAGGAGGTCTCCAAGATGCTTGCTCTTAGGGTGGTTGAGTCTTCCAGCAGTCCTTGGTCCAGCCCCGTGGTCTTGGTCCCAAAGGCTGCTGCGCCGGGAGCCACACCTGAACTCCGGTTCTGTGTGGACTACAGAGGACTCAATTCAGTCACCAAGACTGACGCGCACCCTATCCCCAGAGCTGATGAGCTCATTGATCGGCTAGGGGCTGCCCGGTACCTCAGCACGTTTGATTTAACGTCTGGGTACTGGCAGATCGCCTTGACCGATGGGGCAAAGGAGAGGTCAGCATTCTCCACACCAGATGGGCATTTCCAGTTCCGGGTTATGCCATTTGGGATGAAGAATGCCCCTGCCACCTTTCAGAGGTTGGTCAACCAGGTGTTGGTTGGGCTGGATGAGTTCAGTGCCGCCTACCTGGATGACATCGCAGTGTTCAGTGGCACCTGGCCAGAACACCTGCGGCACCTCTGGGAAGTGTTGACGGCGCTGCGCAAGGCAGGCCTCACAATCAAGGCAAGCAAGTGCCAGATTGGGCAGGGTTCAGTGGTGTACTTGGGACACCAAGTGGGGAGTGGCAAGGTGGCACCCTTGCAACCCAAAATTGAGACCATCCTGGCTTGGGAACCCCCCAAGACCCAGACTGCCGTGAGAGCCTTCCTGGGGCTCACTGGGTATTACAGGAGGTTTGTCAAGGGCTATGGCACTATTGTGACCCCCTTGACAGAACTGACTTCTAAGAAGCAGCCCAGGAATGTGATTTGGACTGACACCTGTCAGAAGGCTTTTGACACCCTGAAGACTGCCATGTGCACGGCGCCCGTGCTCCTGGCTCCTGATTTCTCCAAGGAATTCATAGTGCAAACAGACGCTTCAGAGCATGGTGTAGGGGCTGTTCTCTCACAGATGACTGAGGAGGGCTGGGACCAACCCGTAGCCTTCATCAGTAGGAGGTTACTTCCACGGGAAAGTAGGTGGAGTGCAATAGAGCGAGAAGCATTTGCTGTGGTCTGGGCGCTGAAGAAGCTAAGACCCTACTTGTTTGGGTCTCACTTCCGGGTTCAGACAGACCACAGGCCCCTCAGATGGTTGATGCAAATGAGGGGTGAGAACCCAAAACTGTTGAGGTGGTCCATCTCCCTACAGGGTATGGACTTCACGGTGGAACACCGCCCTGGCACAGATCACGCCAACGCTGATGGTCTGTCCAGATTTTTCCGCCTTAGTGATGAGGAACTCCCTGGGGAAGGGTAGTTCTCCCCACATTTCAGCTGGAGGGGACACGTGTTAGACCTGGCACCTTGGCGTGAGTTTCCCTTCCACTTTTTGCTGTTGTGCCTCCAATGTTTTGATGGTGTCTGCTACTCAGGGCACTGCGCCACGGCCAACCCGTGCCGCAGTGCAAGTGCTCCCTACTGTAAAGTGTACATATGATTGATGTCCATGATTGGTTCATTGGATTCACTGTTAGTCCCTAGTAAAGTGCACCAGGAGTGCCAGGGCTTGCGAATGCCAATACTGCTAGTGGGCCTGCAGCGCTGGTTGCGCCACCCACAGAAGCAGCCTTAAAATGTGTCTAGGGTCTGCCATTGCAGAACCTGCGTGCAGTCTGGTACTGTCACCCTGGCTGGGCAAGTGCACACACTTGCCAGCCCCTAAACCTTCCCTTAACTTCATATTAGTCACCCCTATGGTAGGCCTGAGGGCAGGGTGCATTGTAAGTGTAAGGTAGAACATGCCCTGATGTGTGTGGCATGTTCTAATAGTGAATTACTGCCAAATTCGTTTTTCACTATTGTAAGGCTACCAGTTCCCTTCTAGGCCAGATGGGCTGCTGGAATTATTACACTCTATAATCCCAGCAGGCTCAGGGAACATGGTAGAAATTCGTGTTTAGTATGCCTGGACTCAGAATAATAAAATACTTCTTTTAGTAAAGTTTATTTTAATATCCTGGGTTTGCAAATGCTACTTTTAGAAAGTTAGCATTTGCTTGCCTAACCATTTCAGCCCGCCTCTGCTTGGATGTGGATCTGACTGTCTGGTGTGTGTGAGTGACAGGGCTGGGAGTTGACAGGTAGTGATTAGCAGGAGGACCCCTTAATGGGTGGTGGGAGTTTCCCCTGAATGATGCATCAGGCTGTGCCCCTGCCACCACAATGCTGGCTCCGCCCTCCTGGGGAGCGACTGATGACTCAGCCTGCACCTGGCCCAGGAAGGACCGAAGCTTGTAAACAAAGTGCTCAGGCCACTCCTGCCCTCTCAATGCCGGCTCCGCCCCCCTGGGGAGCGGCTGATGTGCCTGCCCTCACACTGAATGCAGAAGTCATAAGTACCCACAACAAGTACTCAGAGACTGGAGCAGTTATGCAGAGGCCCCCCTGGCTTGCTAGAACAAAAGAAACTGGGTATAAAAGAAGGAGCCCTGCTCCTTGTAAATTAGATCCTGTTTGTGCTACAAGAGAAACTCTGCCCGAAGAGAAGGACCTGGAAGGACTACAAGGAGGAGTGCTGACTCTGGCCTGTGTCTGGTGCCTTGCTGCCAAAGGAGAGGAGAAGAAAAGACTACAAGAGACTTTTGCTTTATTTTGAACTTTGTGCCAAACTCTGCTAAAAGATCTCCAAGGGCTTGCTGCTGAACTTGCCCCCTGACCAGCGCTCCAGGAACAGTGAGCGCTAACCCCTGACCAAAGCATCTGCTGTGTGTGCTGCTTATCGCTGCAGCGCTGCCTGAGGAAGACAAGAGCATCAAGCCCCCCCGGCACACCGTGACCGTGGGTGAGCAGATCGCCATAACAACGTGAAGCCCAGCCCGCCGCTGGACTGAACACCGTGACGGCATCTGCACCTGGCCCCACGAGAGCAAAGTAACGGAGGACCCGTCCGGTCCAAGCACCGAAGTCTACTGGGCCCAAGCGCCGTAGATTCCCCCGCAAAGACGGACTGCCGCCCTTGTCATCTCCCTCGCTAGCAGCGTCTGGCCTGCCGCCCCGCTGAAGGGACAGCACCGCGACCGGCACTTTGGCTGGGTACGTCCCGCACTTGGGGACCGTACTGCCACTGCGCCACACCCAGCCGCCGCCGTCAGGACCGAAGAGGAGACTGAGCGAAGGACCTGAGACCCCATCGAGCACCGCCGCCCCGGGTGACCCGTGACCTGCTGCCTCGAGCCGCAGCTCGCCTCGCCCGTCAAGGAAGCAACGCGACGTGGGACAGCTCCCTCCCCTGCAGCCGTCCTCTTCAAAGATCACCCCAAGAAGTTCAAGGTACTGTCTTTGGCCCGTCGCGGTGCGAGCGTCCTGCAACCCGAGCTCGCACCGCGCTGACTGATCTCCGGCACCCCGGGAGCCGCACAACCGCTGGCAGCGCGAGCCGCCCCTGAAGCAGAGGCTCGCTCTGCTCTTGGCCCCCGAGGCCCCGCCTGACGCTCCCGAAGGCCCGCGGCCCCCTCTTCCCGAGTCAGGCCCCGCCGGGTAGCTCATTTCGGCAGCTGAGACAGCGGAAAGCGCCTAGAAGCGCTCTAAGACCCTTGAACCTTCGTAAAGCTGGGCAGAAGGCCCAAAAGACCGCATTTATTCAAGAACTGTGCCTTTTTCATAAAGAGTAACTGGAACCTGCCTTTGAAGTAACCAAGACTGTATTTACAAGCCTGCTTGAGATTTATATAAAGAACATATATTTTTACAAATACAGTTTGGGGTCATTGTGTGGTGGGTTGGTTGTGATGGTATGATATTGCAAATGTTTAACCCTACATGCCCCAGAGATTAGCCTAAGACTGCTTAAGCCACACTACCTAGAGGGTAAGCAGAGGTTGTCTTGAAGGTAACCCTCAGCCCTGACGAGGAAGAGAGAGGCCCTGCTTGTCGCCAGTGTTGCACTGCGCCAACCAGAGACTCCCCCTTCCTACAGTGTCTATCTGTAAGTAGTGTGATTACCCTGCTGTTACGATTGTAGGAGAGGAGCCTCGCCAAGGAGGCCTCCCTACGGTGCTCGGCCTATTCCATACAGAGAGGTGGGTCTCGGGGCGGACAGTCAGACACCTTCTGTCTCCCCTGGGGTCGCCTTTCCAACATTGGTGGCAGCGGTGGGATCCGAGCCCACGCAAATCGTACAGCGAGTAGCACGTCACTACTGACAGAGACCCACAGCCACGATGACTACTAAGGAAGCCGGAACGACCGCAGAATTCCAGAAAGACCTGTTAGAGGAGTATACCCATAAAGAACTTAAACAATTTTGCAAAGACTTGGGTATCGCTACCACTGGACTAAGTACAAAGGACGATTTCAAAGAAGCGCTGCAAACCTGGGTGGAGACCAGAGAGACCCCACCCCAACCGAACGATGACATTGTCCAAGAAGTACCCGTGAGTACCGTCATAGCCCCCGTAGAGGAAAGAACCGCCAACAGGGACCCGGCCCTCTCCCACGAAGATGCCCGGGAGCGAGAGAGGAGTCGGCTCCATGAACTAGAGCTCGCCCGACTCCGGCTGGACGGAGAACTCCAATTAGCAGAAAAAAAAATGGCCCCTTTGAACTCTTGTACGGACACCCTGTCCGAGGTCCGCTCAGCCTGGTCAAAGAGGGCTGGGAAACTACCGTCCAAGGCGCACCCCCGGATGTCTACCGATACCTCCTGACCCTCCGAAACCAGACTCGGAAGTTCCGGGCCCTTGCAGAGGCCAACCTGGAGGCCAGTCAGGAGGACATGAAACGCTGGTACGACCAGCACTCCTCCTCCATCGAGTTTGAGCCGGGCCAGCGGGTCTGGGTCATGTCCCCGGTCGAACCCTGTGCCCTCCAGGACAAATGGTCGGGGCCCTTCAAGGTGATCGAGCGCAAGAGCCCCGTCACTTACCTCGTGGACATGGAGTCTCCCCGGAACCCCCTCCGGGTTCTGCACGCCAACCGGCTCAAACCTCATTTTGCCCGCACAGAACTGAGCCTGCTACTCGCTACCGACGATGGGACCGAAGACGACTCCGAGCCCTTGCCCGACCTCCTAAAGTGCACTGAGAAGGACGGCTCCGTCGAAAGGATCTCTCTCTCCCCCGACCTGACCCCCGCGCAGCGTCGAGACTGTCAGGAACTGTTGGGACAATTCACAGATCTGTTCTCCCTCACCCCCGGGGTTACCCAATGGTGTGTCCACGATGTCGACACCGGGGACAGTCAGCCAGTACGACACCGGGCCTACCGGGTCCCCGACCGAGTTCGGGCCTGCATCCAGAAGGAAGTCACCAAGATGCTGGCCCTGGGGGTAGTCGAACCCTCCGACAGTCCCTGGGCCAGCCCAGTGGTCCTGGTCCCCAAGGCCGCCGCCCCTGGCACCCTGCCAGAACTCCGGTTTTGCGTCGACTACCGGGGGCTGAATGCTGTTACGAGAACCGATGCACATCCCATCCCCCGGGCCGATGAACTGATCGACCGCCTGGGGGCCGCCAAGTACCTCAGTACCTTCGACCTCACCGCCGGGTATTGGCAGATCGGCCTCACCCCTAGCGCCCAGGAGCGCTCAGCCTTCTCCACACCCGACGGCCACTTCCAGTTCAAGGTGATGCCCTTCGGCATGAAAAACGCCCCGGCCACCTTCCAGAGACTAGTAAACAAAGTACTGGCGGGGCTAGAAGAGTTCAGTGCCGCCTACCTAGACGACATTGCGGTCTACAGCCTCCACTGGGCTGAGCACCTGAAACACCTTTGGGAAGTCCTGACTGCCCTCCGCCGGGCCGGGCTAACTGTGAAGGCCAGCAAATGCCAGATAGGCCAAGGGTCCGTGACCTATCTGGGACACCAAGTGGGGAGCGGCCAAGTGGCTCCCCTCCAACCCAAGATCGACGCCATCCTAGCCTGGGAACCCCCGGCCAACCAGACCGCCGTCCGAGCCTTCCTGGGGCTCACGGGGTACTATCGGCGTTTTATCAAGAACTATGGGAGCATTGTGGGGCCCCTCACGGAACTGACCTCGAAGAACCGGCCACAGAAAGTGCAGTGGACACCCGCGTGTCAGGTGGCCTTCGAGACCTTGAAAACAGCCATGTGTACCGCCCCTGTGCTCCAGGCCCCCGACTACAGCCGAGAGTTTGTGGTCCAGACCGACGCCTCGGAACACGGCATCTGGGCGGTCCTATCTCAGATGGACCCCGAGGGAATTGACCATCCAGTCGCCTTCATCAGCCGGCGGCTGCTGGCCAGAGAACAACGATGGAGCACCATCGAGAGAGAGGCCTTCGCCGTCGTGTGGGCCCTCAAGAAACTCAGGCCATACCTCTTCGGCACCCACTTCCGGGTGCAGACAGACCACCGGCCCCTGCGGTGGCTGATGCACATGCGTGGCGAAAACCCGAAGCTGCTGCGATGGTCCATCTCCCTCCAAGGGATGGACTTCACTGTGGAGCATCGCCCTGGCAACGACCACGCCAACGCTGATGGCCTGTCCCGATTCTTCCGCCTCGACGAAGAGAGTCCCCAGGACGATGGGTGACTCTCCCCGCCTTCAGCTGGAGGGGACGTGTGTTGGACACGGCCTCGTGGCGTGGGCATACCCCTCCCACATGGCGGGCCCCGGACGACATCGGGCCGCCGCCAAGCTGCTGTCGACCCCCCTGACACGAACATTCCCGAACCCGCAAGGAGGGCCGATCCCTGGCAACCTACGGCTCTCCCGCTCCCTGGCCCCCGGCGGGCCCTGCTCGCCAACGCCGCCGGTCCAGCAACCATGCCTGGCCCCATCTCTGGCCCGACTCCATCTTGGGCCCATCACGTCCCGAGCACGTGGCCGCCGCCACCCTGGCCCCGGCCCCAGCGAAGCCCCGACATCGGGGCACCAAGATCCTCCCAGGTGGTCGAGTGGCCACTTGACAGATCCGAAAGGCGGGAAGTTTCGATGGCCCTCCAGCCGTCCCCGGACGCCTGGTATCGATCGCCCTCCAGCCTCCCTGGGCGCTGGCTCCACCCCCCTGCTGGGTGTCTGGACACCTTCATCCCGGCACCTCTGACCCCCAGGCGCGAGGGTCCGGACATCAAAGGACTCCAGTCCTATATCTGGGCCAGCCCTGGATCAGGACGGCAGTTGTATCTGGAGTCGAAGCCCTGCTGACCTCGTCGCGGCTGATCCTGATCCAAACTCTTGCACCTGGAACTATCTTTGAGGCCCTGCTGACGCTGTCGCGGCCTGACCAAGCTGAACCACCTTCGAGGCCCTGCTGACGCTGTCGCGGCCTATCCACGCTGAACTATCTTTGAGGCCCTGCTGACGCTGTCGCGGCCTGACCAAGCTGAACCACCTTCGGGGCCCTGCTGACGCTGTCGCGGCCTGTCCACGCTGAACTACCTTTGAGGCCCTGCTGACGCTGTCGCGGCCTGACCAAGCTGAACCACCTTCGAGGCCCTGCTGACGCTGTCGCGGCCTGAACCCTTGAACTATCCACGCACCAGTGGGTGCCAAGACTGTCCCGCTACCCCCTTTTCCCCCAAGATCAAGACATTACGGATCCCTCGATCCTTGCCGCTATCCTGCCAAGAACTTGCTTTGAGTACTTATATAAAGATTCTTGTGAACCTCCTCCCTGTGTAGTGTCTATCTGTAAGTAGTGTGATTACCCTGCTGTTACGATTGTAGGAGAGGAGCCTCGCCAAGGAGGCCTCCCTACGGTGCTCGGCCTATTCCATACAGAGAGGTGGGTCTCGGGGCGGACAGTCAGACAGCTTCTGTCTCCCCTGGGGTCGCCGTTCCAACATAAGGTAAGTACAAGATAAACATATCCAGATTGTAAGTACCAGTCCCACATATCAGGATTGTGAGAACCAGCCGTAAGTATCACAGAGAAGAAGCCAGACACTGTTATGGCCCTTTCTTGAATAGGTTACATCTACATCTCACTGACTGAATAACCATATCAGGACCTTGTTCTGTACAGGTGCCAGCCACATGCAGGGTCTGTGACAGAGAACAGACACAGGAAGAGAGCAGGTACCAACCGCAGGCAGGGCCTGTGACCGAGAACAGACAGACAGAGGAAGAGCGCTGGCACCAACCACAGGCAGGGTCTGTGACCGAGAACAGACACAGGAAGAGAGCACGTACCAACCCCAGGCAGGGTCTGTGACAGAGAACAGACACAGG
Source organism: Lissotriton helveticus (assembly GCF_964261635.1). Taxonomy (NCBI): domain Eukaryota; kingdom Metazoa; phylum Chordata; class Amphibia; order Caudata; family Salamandridae; genus Lissotriton; species Lissotriton helveticus. Next base: position 36,037,151 of record NC_136065.1, read on the forward strand.
AAGAGTGCAGGCACCAACTCCAGGCAGGGTCTGTGGCAGAAACAGACATACACAGGAAGAGAGCAAGTACCAACCCCAGGCATGGTCTGTGACAGAAACAGACACACACAGGAAGAGAGCAGGTACCAACCCCAGGCACGGTCTGTGACAGAGAACAGACAGACACAAGAAGAGTGCAGGCACCAACCAGAGGCAGGGTCTGTGGCAGAAACAGACACACTGTGACACAGAACAGACAGACACAGGAAGAGAGCAGGTACCAAACACAGGCAGGGTCTGTGACAGAGAACAGACACACGAAGAAAGCAGGTACCAACCCCAGGCAGGGTCTGTGACAGAGAACAGACAAAGGAGGAGTGCAGGCACCAACCCCAGGTAGGGTCTGTAACTGAGAACAGACACAGGAAGAGTGCAGGCACCAACCCCAGGCAGGGTCTGTGACAGAGAACAGACAGACACAGGAAGAGTGCAGGCACCAACCCCAGGCAGGGCCTGTGACAGAGAACAGACAGACACTGGAAGAGAGCAGGTACCAACCCCAGGCAGGGTCTGCGACAGAGAAGAGACACAGGAGGAGTGCAGGCACCAACCCCAGGCAGGGTCTGCGACACAGAACAGACAGACACTGGAAGAGAGCAGGTACCAACCCCAGGCAGGGTCTGTGACAGTGAACAGACAGACACAGGAAGAGTGCAGACAACAACCCCAGGCACTGTCTGTGACAGAGAACAGACAGATACAAGAAGATTGCAGGCACCAACACCAGGCAGGGTCTGCGACAGAGAACAGACAGACACAGAAGAGAGCAGGTACCAACCCCAGGCAGGGTCTATGACAGAGAACCGACAGAGACAGGAAGAGTGTAGGCATCAACCCCAGGCACTGTCTGTGACAGTGCCACAGGGCAAGTGCTCCCTGAGTTAAATTTCTGTTTTGATTAGTGACTCCATGATTGACTTATTTGATTTACTGTCAGACCCTAGTATTGTGCACTGCGTGTGCCTAGGGCTTGTAAATCAAATGCTGCTGGTGGACTTGCAGCACCAATTGTGCCACCCACCAAAGCAGCCCGTAAGGTGTAACTCGGGCCTGCCATTGTAGAGCCTGTGCGCAGTCTGGGACAGCTGTTTTGACTCAGCGAATGCAACTGCTCACCAGTCCTTGAACCTTCCCTTTTCTATATATCAGTCATCCCTATAGCAGGCCTACGGGCAGGGTGCGTTGTATGTAAAAGGTAGGACATGCCCTGGCATGTGTGGCATGTCCTGATAGTGAATTACAACCTATTCTGTTTTTCACTATTGAAAGGCTACCTGTCCCCATAGGCCAAAATGGGCGGTTTAATTATTACATCTTATAATCCTAACTGACCCAGGAGACGTGGTAGAGATTAGAGTTTAGTATGCCTTGAAATCGTCGAAAACATCAGACTTTTCTTGGATGCCAGACAATCAGCCATACTGGTCCTTCTTGACCTGTTGGCAGCCTTCGACACCATTTCGCACGGCGTCCAGGTCAAGCAGAACACAGTGGCCAGACTGCTCCTAAATGTGCCCCGCATTCTCCCTCTGCGCCTAGTCTAAGGACCCTCCACTGGCTTCCAGTCAAAAAGAGGATTCATTTTAAACTCTGCTGTCTGGTGCATAAGACTTAATAACAAAGGACAACATTACCTAGCCAAAAAGCTTACAATACACCAACAGGTAAGAACCCTTAGGTCCACTAGCAAGTACCACCTAACAGTGCCTAAGGTTCGTACCATTAGGAATGGTGGCAGATCCTTTTCCCCGGATAGCGCCCGAAACCTGGAACAAACTGCCTCTACCCCTCTGCCTGGAAACTGACCACAAAAAATTTTGTAGACTCCTCAAAACCTGGCTGTTCTAGCACAGTCCCTCCTGTCCGGCTGTCTTGGCGATCAGTCTGTCCAGAGTATTATATAGCGCTATGAGACTTACGGGTGATATAAAACGCTCAATAAATACCAAAATACATACATCATCTAGCAGAATATTTGTCCATGGGCTGGAACTGAGCTTACCTCCTGTCCGAAGTCTCAGGGATACAAAAGGCTTCATCCCTTCTGTTTGCTTGCTTCTGGAACGTGCTGTTTCAGTCGCTACAGGAGGAATCTGCAAAACGAACGCCAGCAAACGTCGCCACAATCTGCATAGAAGGCGTGAGCGCTGCTCCCACTGGTACATGTAGCCCAAAGCTTGCTGCTGTGTCGTATAGACTCCAAAACTGACATCATCATGAAGCCGATCCTCCACGAAGGTGGCCTTGAACTCATCAACATTGTGACATCGTAAGAAAACGTGGTGTCGGTGCCATCGTAACATCACCTCCTCTCCGGTCAGGAACCAAAGCCTCCCCTGCCTGAGCAAGCATCCATAACACAGACGCATCATCTCCCTCGAAACAAGGAACCGAAGCTGCAACGCACCAACAACATTGCATCTCCCCGAAGCCATGAGCTGTCTTTGTTTTTCTTTCCAAGGTACTGTTCTGTGGGGGTCTGTTTTGACTCTGGGCCTGACGCTGCGCACCTCGCGGTCGGCGCCATACTGTGGGAACACTTTGACCTCGACGTCTTGATAACTAATGTTGGAGTTATCTGTTGCTAAAGACTGCTTTAAGTGTAGAACCTATTGTTGAATTGCTTCTACCATCGTGAAGTATTAATTGTGATTATAGTATTGTGGATTTTTGTCGTTTGTGGTCTTGTGATAAGTCTATATAAAGAATACTTATTTTTATACAACCCGTTGTGGTGTCCATCTGTAGTATTTTCACTGTATTACTATATGTGTTCACAAATGCTTAACACACTGCCTCTGAGATAAGCCGGTCTCCTCGTGCCAAGCTACCAAGGGGTGAACAGGCGTTGTCCAGTAGTGTAATCCCCTTTCCCTGACTTAAACGCAAGGGTCCCTATTTGGACAAAGGTGTATATCATTGACGACAAGAGACACTGAGTTCTAAAAAGTCTGTGAAAGAGAAGAGGCACAGGAAGACTGCAGGCACCAACCCCAGGCAGGGGATGTGACAGAGAAGAGACAGACACAAGAAGAGTGCAGGTACCAACCCCAGGTAGGGACTGTGACATAGAACAGACACAGGAAGAGTGCAGGTACCAATCCCAAGCAGGGTCTGTGACAGAGAACAGACACAGGAAGAGTGCACGTACCAACCGCAGGCAGGGTCTGTGACAGAGAAGAGACACAGGAAGAGTGCAGGTACCAACCCCAGGAAGGGTCTGTGACAAGAACAGACACAGGAAGAGAGCAGGCACCAACCCTAGGCATGATCTGTGACAGAGAACAGACACAGGAAGAGTACAGTCAGCAATCCCAGGTAGGGTCTGCAACAGAAAACAGACAACCAAAATGAGAGAGCGTGCATCAAACGTGTACATGGTTTGTAACAGAGAATAGTCACGGAGGGGAGCAGGTACCTACCTCATACTGGGTCTGTGACTGAGAATAGACATATTGAGAGCATGTATCAGTCTCCTACAGGATCTTCGACGGAGAACAGAGTCACAGGAAGACGGCAGGTGTCGGCCTCATACTGGGCCTGTGAAAAAGAACAGACAGTCACAGGAAGACGGCAGGTGCCGGCCTCATACAGGGTCTGTGACTGAGAACAGACAGCAGGCACCATGCAGAGTAGAAGACAAGAAATAGGCAGCCAGAGAGAGAGAGCATAGAGGTCACATGATTCCATGGTCTATGACAGGAGTCAGGCAGGTGCCTGCAGAGAGAGTATGCAACAGAGCAGGTTCCAGCCCTTTACAAGGTCTGACGCAGGAATCAGACACCAGCCTCTTACAAGGTCTGACGCAGGAATCAGACACCAGCCTCTTACAGGGTCTGAAGCAGGAATCAGACACCAGCCTCTTACAAGGTCTGACGCAGGAATCAGACACCAGCCTCTTACAGGGTCTGAAGCAGGAATCAGACACCAGCCTCTTACAGGGTCTGAAGCAGGAATCAGACACCAGCCTTACAGGGTCTGAAGCAGGAATCAGACACCAGCCTCTTACAGGGTCTGAAGCAGGAATCAGACACCAGCCTCTTACAGGGTCTGAAGCAGGAATCAGACACCAGCCTTACAGGGTCTGACGCAGGAATCAGACACCAGCCTCTTACAGGGTCTGAAGCAGGAATTAGACACCAGCCTCTTACAGGGTCTGAAGCAGGAATCAGACACCAGCCTCTTACAGGGTCTGCAACAGAAAATAGGCAAAAAGCTCATAAAGGGGTCTGTGACAAGCAACCTGTCAGAAAAAGATAACAGACACCAGTCCTTTACCAGGTCTGCAGGAGGGAGCAGGCACCAACCTCATACAGGACCGCAGCTGAGCATTGGCAGGATCGAGATAGCAGGCAACATTCTGATGCAGAGTCTGCAACAAGGAACAGGCAGCCAGGAGAGCAGGCACCGAATCCAAGCCGGGTGTATGGCAGGATGTCAGCAGTCACACTGAGACCGTGAACAGTAGGGACAAAGGTTTTGGCTCAGTGTCCATGTGACAAACTATTTCCGTTTTACTTTCCTGGCACGGGATATCTTCTTGTGCAGGAGACCCGAACCACGAGCCCCCTGACCAGTGCTTTGCATCTAGTGTGTTGCTCTCGAGCAGAGTACGAGGTTGAGCTCCACCCTGGGAGGTCCTGCTTTTAACCTGTTTGGATCCCGCTCAAATGACCAGCCCACGACACTACTAAAGGCTTGTGGCGGGCGAGTATAGTAGTGGGTAGATATCGCCTCAAACTCAGCGAGGAGAGCTCCTACTGACACTACCTTCTGCCTCTGTGTAATATGTCATATCTGGGCTCCATCTGCATGTATGTGCAGGATGCATGTTTGGCACAGATGTGTACAGTGCTGCATTGCCATTAACAGGGCCTCACAGTGCCATCGGGCTCCTCAGGTACCTTCAGGCCAGGTCCATATGATGCAGTGCTTGTGGGCATGTGAGGTGAGGCTCCCCTGTGCTGTGATCGGGGCCTCGTTGTGTGTGTAAAAGGCTTTCTGTTGTAGGGAGTATCAAAGTCTTGGTTGTAGTCAGTGCCTATAGTCCCCCTTCTCTTTGACTCACCCAGCCCCCTCCCAGCTCCTCAAACTCCTGTCCTCCATTAGAAAGATTCACAGCCTTGTGCCACTGTCTGTCTTGAATAACTGTCCTGAATGGAGGAGAGATAGTTTGTGGTTCACTCACAACTTCACAGGCCCCCTTCAAAGGTTTAGGGTGAACCATGAATCCGATTGGACAGTTGGATTGGATCCAATAATCCTAGGACCGGATATAACCTGAAAACAGCAGCACATCCGGTGCTGCTGCTGACATCAAGGAGCTCTGCACAGCACTGACGAGGAAGCTGAGGCCAGAGACCGGGATCCTGGGGCCCTTCCTTCTACAGGAGGCGCTAGACCCCAGGACTGAGGAAGAAACACTGCTGCTGCTGAGGGACCCCGGAGGGGATAGACTGAATTGAATTTTAAAATATTTGTAAAGCGCTTTTATACCGAAACCGGTTCCATGGCGCTAGATAGCCGAGAGTCAGTGGGGAACGAGCTAAGCTGCAACAGACCTGGAGAACAGAAGAGTCTTCAATTGCTTACGGAACTCCAGATAGGAGGGAGACATTCTGAGGGAAAGTGGGAGTGAGTTCCAAAACGATGGGGCCAGCACGGCAAATCTGGCCCCACCAGCCTTCTGTTTCCTAAAACGAGGGACTGGCAGAAGGGACAGGTGGGTAGAGCGGAGTTCTCTGGGCGGAACATAAGGGGAGATAGCTTCGCACAGGAAAGTGGGGGCGGTCCCAGCTCTGGCCTGATAGGTAGTACAGCCCAGCTTGAAAAGCGCCCTCTCCCTCACAGGGAGCCAGTGGAGAGACTGAAGCAAGGGGGTCGTGTGATTGGACCTTGAAAGGCCAAAAATCAGGCGAGCCGCCTGATTTTGAATCAGTTGAAGTCGGTGGATGAGGTAAGCCGGGGCACCATTAAGAATAACATTCCCATAGTCAAGGCGCGACAGCACCATGGCCATGAGAATGAGCTTAAGTGCAGCCGCAGAAAAGAAACGAGAAACCCTCCGGATGGTCCGGAGGGAGAGGAAACAAGCAGACACCACAGAATTGATCTGAGTGTGGAGGGTAAGCTGTGGGTTAATGAAAATGCCCAAAGTTTTAACTTTAAGAGCTGGGAGGGGGGGGGACCGAGAGAAGGGGGCCAGAAGGAAGGGGACCAAGGGCTGCAACCACCCCCGTCAAGACCAGCTCGGTCTTGTCCGGATTTAATTTGAGGTGGTTGCAGCCCCCAGGACCGAGGAAGAAACACTGCTGCTGAAGGACCCCGGAGGTGTAAGACCCCAGGACCGAGGAAGAAACACTGCTGCTGCTGAAGAACCCCAGAGGTGCTAGACCCCAGGACCGAGGGAGAAACACTGCTGCTGCTGAAGAACCCTGGAGGGGATAGACCCCAGGACCGAGGTAGAAACACTGCTGCTGCTGAGTGACCCCGGAGGCTCTAGACCCCGGGACCAAGGAAGAAACACTGCTGCTGCTGAGGGACCTCGGAGGTGCAAGACCCCGGGACCGAGGAAGAAACACTGCTGCTTAAGGACCCCGGAGGCGCTAGACCCCAGGACCGAGGAAGAAACACTGCTGCTTCTGAAGGACCCCGGAGGCGCTAGACCCCAGGACCGAGGAAGAAACACTGCTGCAGGACCCCGGAGGGGATAGACCACGGGACTGAGGAAGAAACACTGCTGCTTCTGAGGGACCCCGGAGGCGCTAGACCCCAGGACTGAGGAAGAAACACTGCTGCTGCTGCTGAAGGACCCCAGAGGCGCTAGACCCCAGGACTGAGGAAGAAACACTGCTGCTGCTGAGGGACCCCGGAGGCGCTAGACCCCAGGACCGAGGAAGAAAGACTGCTGCTGAAGGACCCCGGAGGGGATAGACCCCAGGACTGAGGAAGAAACACTGCTGCTGAAGGGCCCCGGAGGCGCTAGACCCCAGGACCGAGGAAGAAACACTGCTGCTGCTGAAGGACCCCGGAGGGGATAGACCCCAGTACCGAGGAAGAAACACTGCTGCTGAAGGACCCCGGAGGGGATAGACCCCAGGACCGAGGAAGAAACACTGCTGCTGCTGAAGGACCCCGGAGGCGCTAGACCCCAGGACCGAGGAAGAAACACAGCTGCTGCTGAAGGACCCCAGAGGCTCTAGACCCCAGGACTGAGGAAGAAACACTGCTGCTGCTGAAAGACCCAGCGGCGCTAGACCCCAGCACCGAGGAAGAAACACTGCTGCTGAAGGACCCCGGAGGCGCTAGACCCCAGGACCGAGGAAGAAACACTGCTGCTGCTGAAGGACCCCGGAGGGGATAGACCCCAGTACCGAGGAAGAAACACTGCTGCTGAAGGACCCCGGAGGGGATAGACCCCAGGACCGAGGAAGAAACACTGCTGCTGCTGCTGAGGGACCCCGGAGGCGCTAGACCCCAGGACCGAGGAAAAAACACTGCTGCTGCTGAAGGACCCCGGAGGGGATAGACCCCAGGACCGAGGTAGAAACACTGCTGCTGCTGAAGGACCCCAGAGGGGATAGACCCCAGGAGCAAGGAAGAAACACTGCTGCTGCTGAAGGACCCCTGAGGGGATAGACCCCAGGACCGAGGAAGAACACTGCTGATGCTGAGGGACCCCAGAGGCGCTAGACCCCAGGACCGAGGAAGAAACACTGCTGCTGAAGGACCCCGGAGGCGCTAGACCCCAGGACTGAGGAAGAAACACTGCTGCTGCTGAAGGACCCCAGAGGCGCTAGACCCCAGGACCGAGGAAGAAACACTGCTGCTGCTGAAGGACCCCAGAGGCGCTAGACCCCAGGACTGAGGAAGAAACACTGCTGCTGCTGAAGGACCCCCGAGGCGCTAGACCCCAGGAAAAAAGGAAGAAACACTGCTGCTGCTGAAGGACGCCAGAGGCGCTAGACCCCAGGACCGAGGAAGAAACACTCCTGCTGCTGAAGGACCCCGGAAGGGATAGACCCCAGGACCGAGGAAGAAACACTGCTGCTGCTGAAGGACCCCAGAGGCGCTAGACCCCGGGACCGAGGAAGAAACACTGCTGCTGCTGCTGAGGGACACCAGAGGCGCTAGACCCCAGGACCGAGGAGGAAACACTGCTGCTGCTGAGGGACCCCAGAGGCGCTAGACCCCAGGACCGAGGAGGAAACACTGCTTCTGCTGAAGGACCCCGGAGGGGATAGACCCCAGGACCGAGGAGGAAACACTGCTGCTGCTGAAGGACCCAGGAGGGGATAGACCCCAGGAACGAGGAAGAAACACTGCTGCTGCTGAAGGACCCCGGAGGCGCTAGACTCCATGACCGAGGAAGAAACACTGCTGCTGCTGAAGGACTCCGGAGGCGCTAGACCCCAGGACCGAGGAAGAAACACTGCTGCTGCTGAAGGACCCCTGAGGCGCTAGACCCCCGGACCGAGGTAGAAACACTGCTGCTGCTTAAGGACCCCGGAGGCGCAAGACCCCAGGACCGAGGAAGAAACACTGCTGCTGCTGAAGGACCCCTGAGGGGATAGACCCCAGGACCAAGGAAGAAACACTGCTGCTGCTGAAGGACCCCAGAGGCGCTAGACCCCGGGACCGGGGAAGAAACACTGCTGCTGCTGAAGGACCCCAGAGGCGCTAGACCCCAGGACCGAGGAAGAAACACTGCTGCTGCTGAAGGACCCCAGAGGCGCTAGACCCCAGGACCAAGGAAGAAAAACTGCTACTGCTGAAGGACCCCAGAGGCGCTAGACCCCAGGACCAAGGAAGAAACACTGCTACTGCTGAAGGACCCCAGAGGCGCTAGACCCCAGGACCGAGGAAGAAACACTGCTGCTGCTGAAGGACCCCAGAGGCGCTAGACCCCGGGACCGGGGAAGAAACACTGCTGCTGCTGAAGGACCCCAGAGGCGCTAGACCCCAGGACCAAGGAAGAAACACTGCTGCTGAAGGACCCCGAAGGCGATAGACCCCAGGAACGAGGAAGAAACACTGCTGCTGCTGAAGGACCCCGGAGGCGCTAGACCCCGGGACTGAGGAAGAAACACTGTTGCTGCTGAAGGACCCCAGAGGCACTAGACCCCAGGACCGAGGAAGAAACACTGCTGCTGAAGGACCCCGGAGGGGATAGACCCCAGGACAGAGGAAGAAACACTGCTGCTGAAGGACCCCAGAGGCGCTAGACCCCAGGACCGAGGAAGAAACACTGCTGCTGCTGAAGGACCCCGGAGGTGCTAGACCCCAAGACCGAGGAAGAAACTCTGCTGCTGCTGAAGGACCCGGGAGGTGCTAGACCCCAGGACCGAGGAAGAAACTCTGCTGCTGCTGAAGGACCCCGGAGGTGCTAGACCCCGGGACCGAGGAAGAAACACTGCTGCTGCTGAGGGACCCTGGAGGCGCTAGACCCCGGGACCGAGGAAGAAACACTGCTGCTGCTGAAGGACCCCGGAGGCGCTAGACCCCAGGACCGAGGAAGAAACACTGCTGCTGCTGAAGGACCCCGGAAGGGATAGACCCCGGGACCGAGGAAGAAACACTGCTGCTGCTGAGGGACCCTGGAGGCGCTAGACCCCGGGACCGAGGAAGAAACACTGCTGCTGCTGAAGGACCCCGGAGGCGCTAGACCCCAGGACCGAGGAAGAAACACTGCTGCTGCTGATGGACCCCGGAAGGGATAGACCCCAGGACTGAGGAAGAAACACTGCTGCTTCTAAAGGACCCCGGCGGGGATAGACCCCAGGACTGAGGAAGAAACACTGCTGCTGCTGAAGGACCCCAGAGGCGCTAGACCCCAGGACTGAGGAAGAAACACTGCTGCTGCTGAAGGACCCCGGAGGGGATAGACCCCAGGACCGAGAAAGAAACACTGCTGCTGCTGAAGGACCCCAGAGGGGATAGACCCCAGGACTGAGGAAGAAACACTGCTGCTGCTGAGGGACCCCGGAGGCGCTAGACCCCGGGACCGAGGAAGAAACACTGCTGGTGCTGAAGGACCCCGGAGGTGGACGGCCTGCGATCACCCCGAGCCCGGGGTCAGTGTTCAGCAACTTAAAGGAAGAAGGTCGGAGACTCCTAAACGGCCAAGATCAGGCCCTGTAATCACTGCCCAGCATGACATGCATTCATGCATTCATCCTGCGAGGGGTCCCAGATCAAGTGTGCCTTGAAGCTGTAACTCCAGCACACCTGGCCTGCATTCGCTGCACTTCTCTGTGTCTGATGATCGTGTGAGGCTGGTGAGTTTAACACGATGACCTGCACTGCCAGAGTCATGTGCACCGATGCCATTGAGAGCCCATGAGACACCCTGCATTACTGCACCTCTGCCTCTCCACCTCTTCTGCTGTCTACCATGACCTGAGACCGTGTGTCCCGCATCCCGCATTACTGCACCTCTGCCTCTCCACCTCTTCTGCTGTCTACCATGACCTGAGACCGTGTGTGCCGCACCCCGCATTACTGCACCTCTGCCTCTCCACCTCTTCTGCTGTCTACCATGACCTGAGACCGTGTGTGCCACACCCTGCATTACTGCACCTCTGCCTCTCCACCTCTTCTGCTGCCTACCATGACCTGAGACGTGTGTGCCGCACCCTGCATTACTGCACCTCTGCCTCTCCACCTCAAATGCTGTCTACCATGACCTGAGACCCTGTGTGCCACACCCTGCATTACTGCACCTCTGCCTCTCCACCTCTTCTGCGGTCTACCATGACCTGAGAACGTGTGTCCCGCACCTCGCATTACTGCACCTCTGACTCTCCACCTCCTCTGCGGTCTACCATGACCTGAGACCGTGTGTGCCATGCCCTGCATTACTGCACCTCTGCCTCTCCACCTCTTCTGCTGTCTACCATGAACATGTGGCAGCGTGGCCCACACCCTGCATTACTGCACCTCTGCCTCTCCACCTCTTCTGCTGTCTACCATGAACATGTGGCAGCGTGTGCCACACCCTGCATTACTGCACCTCTGCCTCTCCACCTCTTCTGCTGTCTACCATGACCTGAGACCGTGTGTGCCGCACCCCGCATTACTGCACCTCTGCCTCTCCACCTCTTCTGCTGTCTACTATGACCTGAGACCGTGTGTGCCACACCCTGCATTACTGCACCTCTGCCTCTCCACCTCCTCTGCTGTCTACCATGACCTGAGACCGTGTGTGCCACACCCTGAATTACTGCACCTCTGCCTCTCCACCTCTTCTGCTGTCTACCATGACCTGAGACCGTGTGTGCCACACCCTGCATTACTGCACCTCTGCCTCTCCACCTCTTCTGTTGTCTACCATGACCTGAGACCGTGTGTGCCGCACCCTGCATTACTGCACCTCTGCCTCTCCACCTCTTCTGCTGTCTACCATGACCTGAGCCCGTGTGTGCCACACCCTGCATTACTGCACCTCTGCCTCTCCACCTCTACTGCTGTCTACCATGACCGGAGACTGGGTGTGCCACACCCTGCATTACTGCACCTCTGCCTCTCCACCTCTTCTGCTGTCTACCATGACCTGAGACCGTGTGTGCCACACCCCGCATTACTGCACCTCTGCACCTCTTCTGCTGTCCACCATGACCATGTATGCCAATGAGCTACACCCTGCATTACAGCATCTCCGGGTCTGCACCTCTTCTGCTGTCCACCATGTCCATGAGACTGTGTGTGCTGTACCCTGCATTACTGCACCTCTGCCTCTCCACCTCATCTGCTGTCTACCATGACCTGAGACCGTGTGTGAAACGCCCTGCATTACTGCACCTCTGCCTCTCCACCTCTTCTGTTGTCTACCATGACCTGAGACCGTGTGTGCCACACCCTGCATTACTGCACCTCTGCCTCTCCACCTCTTCTGCTGTCTACCATGACCTGAGACCGAGTGTGCCACGCCCTGCATTACTGCACCTCTGCCTCTCCACCTCTTCTGCTGTCTACCATGACCTGAGCCCGTGTGTGCCACACCCTGCATTACTGCACCTCTGCCTCTCCACCTCTACTGCTGTCTACCATGACCGGAGACTGGGTGTGCCACACCCTGCATTACTGCACCTCTGCCTCTCCACCTCTTCTGCTGTCTACCATGACCTGAGACCGTGTGTGCCACACCCCGCATTACTGCACCTCTGCCTCTCCACCTCTTCTGCTGTCTACCATGACCTGAGACCGTGTGTGCCACACCCTGCATTACTGCACCTCTGCCTCTCCACCTCTTCTGTTGTCTACCATGACCTGAGACCGTGTGTGCCACGCCCTGCATTACTGCACCTCTGCCTCTCCACCTCTTCTGCTGTCTACCATGACCTGAGCCCGTGTGTGCCACACCCTGCATTACTGCACCTCTGCCTCTCCACCTCTACTGCTGTCTACCATGACCGGAGACTGGGTGTGCCACACCCTGCATTACTGCACCTTTGCCTCTCCACCTCTTCTGCTGTCTACCATGACCTGAGACCGTGTGTGCCACACCCCGCATTACTGCACCTCTGCCTCTCCACCTCTTCTGCTGTCTACCATGACCTGAGACCGTGTGTGCCACACCCTGCATTACTGCACCTCTGCCTCTCCACCTCTTCTGTTGTCTACCATGACCTGAGACCGTGTGTGCCGCACCCTGCATTACTGCACCTCTGCCTCTCCACCTCTTCTGCTGTCTACCATGACCTGAGCCCGTGTGTGCCACACCCTGCATTACTGCACCTCTGCCTCTCCACCTCTACTGCTGTCTACCATGACCGGAGACTGTGTGTGCCACACCCTGCATTACTGCACCTCTCCACCTCTTCTGCTGTCTACCATGACCTGAGACCGTGTGTGCCACACCCCACATTACTGCACCTCTGTCTCTCCACCTCTTCTGCTGTGTACCATGACCTGAGACAGTGTGTGCCACACCCTGCATTACTGCACCTCTGCCTCTCCACCTCTACTGCTGTGTACCATGACCTGAGACCGTGTGTGCCACACCCCGCATTACTGCACCTCTGCCTCTCCACCTCTACTGCTGTGTACCATGACCTGAGACCGTGTGTCCCGCACCCTGCATTACTGCACCTCTGCCTCTCCACCTCTACTGCTGTGTACCATGACCTGAGACCGTGTGTGCCACACCCCGCATTACTGCACCTCTGCCTCTCCACCTCTACTGCTGTGTACCATGACCTGAGACCGTGTGTCCCGCACCCTGCATTACTGCACCTCTGCCTCTCCACCTCTTCTGCTGTCTACCATGACCTGAGACCGTGTGTGCCACACCCCGCATTACTGCACCTCTGCCTCTCCACCTCTTCTGCTGCCTACCATGACCTGAGACCGTGTGCCACACCCTGCATTACTGCACCTCTTCTGCCATGTTCCATAACCATGTGCCACACCCTGCATTACTGCACTGCTTCATCTGCACCTGTTCTGCTGTGCACCATGAACATGTGACAGCGGGTGCCACACCCTGCATTACTGCACCTCTGCCTCTCCACCTCTTCTGCTGTCTACCATGACCTGAGACCGTGTGCCACACCCTGCATTACTGCACCTCTGCCTCTCCACCTCTTCTGCTGTCTACCATGACCTGAGACCGTGTGCCACACCCTGCATTACTGCATCTCTGCCTCTCCACCTCTTCTGCTGTCTACCATGACCTGAGACCATGTGTCCCGCACCCTGCATTACTGCACCTCTGCCTCTCCACCTCTTCTGCTGTCTACCATGACCTGAGACCGTGTGTCCCGCACCCTGCATTACTGCACCTCTGCCTCTCCACCTCTTCTGCTGTCTACCATGACCTGAGACCGTGTGTGCCACACCCTGCATTACTGCACCTCTGCCTCTCCACCTCTTCTGCGGTCTACCATGAACATGTGGCAGCGTGTGCCACACCCTGCATTACTGCACCTCTGCCTCACCACCTCTTCTGCTGTCTACCATGACCTGAGACCGTGTGTGCCACACCCCGCATTACTGCACCTCTGCATCTCCACCTCTACTGCTGTCTACCATGACCTGAGACCGTGTGTGCCACACTCTGCATTACTGCACCTCTGCCTCTCCACCTCTTCTGCTGTCTACCATGACCTGAGACCGTGTGTGCCACACCCCGCATTACTGCACCTCTGCCTCTCCACCTCTTCTGCTGTCTACCATGAGCTGAGACCGTGTGTGCCACACCCCGCATTACTGCACCTCTGCCTCTCCACCTCTTCTGCTGTCTACCATGACCTGAGACCGTGTGGGCCACACCCTGCATTACTGCACTTCTGCATCTCCACCTCTTCTGCTGTCTACCATGACCTGAGACCGTGTGTGCCACACCCTGCATTACTGCACCTCTGCCTCTCCACCTCTTCTGCTGCCTACCATGACCTGAGACGTGTGTGCCGCACCCTGCATTACTGCACCTCTGCCTCTCCACCTCTTCTGCTGCCTACCATGACCTGAGCCCGTGTGTGCCACACCCTGCATTACTGCACCTCTGCCTCTCCACCTCTTCTGCTGTCTACCATGACCTGAGACCGTGTGCCACACACTGCATTACTGCACCTCTGCCTCTCCACCTCTTCTGTTGTCTACCATGACCTGAGACCGTGTGTGCCGCACCCTGCATTACTGCACCTCTGCCTCTCCACCTCTTCTGCTGTCTACCATGACCTGAGACCGTGTGCCACACCCTGCATTACTGCACCTCTGCCTCTCCACCTCTTCTGCTGTCTACCATGACCTGAGCCCGTGTGTGCCACACCCCGCATTACTGCACCTCTGCATCTCCACCTCTACTGCTGTCTACCATGACCTGAGACGTGTGTGCCGCACCCTGCATTACTGCACCTCTGCCTCTCCACCTCAAATGCTGTCTACCATGACCTGAGCCCGTGTGTGCCACACCCCGCATTACTGCACCTCTGCCTCTCCACCTCTTCTGCTGTCTACCATGACCTGAGACCGTGTGCCACACACTGCATTACTGCACCTCTGCCTCTCCACCTCTTCTGCTGTCTACCATGACCTGAGACCGTGTGCCACACCCTGCATTACTGCACCTCTGCCTCTCCACCTCTTCTGCTGTCTACCATGACCTGAGCCCGTGTGTGCCACACCCCGCATTACTGCACCTCTGCATCTCCACCTCTACTGCTGTCTACCATGACCTGAGACGTGTGTGCCGCACCCTGCATTACTGCACCTCTGCCTCTCCACCTCAAATGCTGTCTACCATGACCTGAGACCCTGTGTGCCACACCCTGCATTACTGCACCTCTGCCTCTCCACCTCTTCTGCGGTCTACCATGACCTGAGCCCGTGTGTGCCACACCCTGCATTACTGCACCCCAGCCTCTCCACCTCTTCTGCTGTCTACCATGACCTGAGACCGCGTGTGCTGCACCCTGCATTACTGCACCCCTTCTGCTTTGCACCATAACTACATGAGCTCCTAAGATAACCCTTTCATGCCACATCAAGGGGCATATTTACAAGCAACATTCAGAGAGCGGTGTTAAGCCAAAATAGCTAACGCCACGCCTCAACAGTTTGGAAACGCAGGGATGCGCCATATTTGCAAGTATGCGGCGCACTCCTGCATTTTCCCTAGTGATGGCACTAACTGTAGCTGCCTAGCACCACAAGGGTGCCTGCGTTGCAGGGAATGATTGTTCATTTTCACATAAACAATCACTAACGGCGATTTGTAATTTCTAGGTGTGCTTAAGAATGCAGCACATATAGAAGTTGGAAAACTTAATTTTTAATGATTGTTCATGTGCAAAAAGGGGTCCCTTCCTGCACATAAACAATCACTAATGGCGAATTCCTGTTTCTGTCTGTGCTGCAGAATGCAGCAAACATGGAAACCGCAAAAACGAGGAGAAATTAATCATTTCTCCTCGTTGCACCTGTTTAAGACCAGGTTTTCCCTGGTCTTATTTTTGGTGCTGCCCCATGATTACACCACCCTTGTAAATAAGGGGCAGCGTCAAAAAGCAATGGGTTTTGTGGTGGAACACCCAGAGCAACACCCATAGCCCCTCCCTTTGCTGCGAACTGCTGCGGTAAAGGGCATATTTACAAGGTGACATTAAGCCACGTTAAGTGCTTAAAGCCACCTTGTAAATATGGAGCAGGGCATTGAGCCACAGGAACGTCATTAAAAGTGATGTTCCTGTGGTGCCATGCCCCTGTAAATATGCCCCCAAGTCTTCTAACACCGACAAATGTGAGAGCCCAGGCGCTACACACTGGTCTACCCAATAAACCCTTTTAGTATCTCGTGGTATCCCAAAACACCCACATACATAGGACGTCTGATGATCTGCAGCTGCTTATGTGGTGCGAGGTGAAAACCTCGGGGCTCTGACAGACACCCAGTGCCTTCTTCAGCGACCCGCGGAGACCCACAGAGTGAACGGTGATCCCTGAATGATCACAGAGGTCCCTTCAGGGACCCGCGGAGACCCACAGAGTGAACGGTGATCCCTGAGTGATCACAGAGGTCCCTTCAGGGACCCGCGGAGACCCACAGAGTGAACGGTGATCCCTGAGTGATCACAGAGGTCCCTTCAGGGACCCGCGGAGACCCACAGAGTGAACGGTGATCCCTGAGTGACCACAGAGGTCTCTTCAGGGACCCGCGGAGACCCACAGAGTGAACGGTGATCCCTGAATGACCACAGAGGTCCCTTCAGGGACCCGCGGAGACCCACAGAGTGAACGGTGATCCCTGAGTGATCACAGAGGTCCCTTCAGGGACCCGCGGAGACCCACAGAGTGAACGGTGATCCCTGAGTGACCACAGAGGTCTCTTCAGGGACCCGCGGAGACCCACAGAGTGAACGGTGATCCCTGAATGACCACAGAGGTCCCTTCAGGGACCCGCGGAGACCCACAGAGTGAACGGTGATCCCTGAGTGATCACAGAGGTCTCTTCAGGGACCCGCGGAGACCCACAGAGTGAACGGTGATCCCTGAATGACCACAGAGGTCCCTTCAGGGACCCGCGGAGACCCACAGAGTGAACGGTGATCCCTGAGTGATCACAGAGGTCCCTTCAGCGACCCGCGGAGACCCACAGAGTGAACGGTGATCCCTGAATGACCACAGAGGTCCCTTCAGGGACCCGCGGAGACCCACAGAGTGAACGGTGATCCCTGAATGACCACAGAGGTCCCTTCAGGGACCCGTGGAGACCCACAGAGTGAACGGTGATCCCTGAGTGACCACAGAGGTCCCTTCAGGGACCCGCAGAGACCCACAGAGTGAACGGTGATCCCTGAGTGATCACAGAGGTCCCTTCAGGGACCCGTGGAGACCCACAGAGTGAACGGTGATCCCTGAGTGATCACAGAGGTCCCTTCAGGGACCCGTGGAGACCCACAGAGTGAACGGTGATCCCTGAGTGATCACAGAGGTCCCTTCAGGGACCCGTGGAGACCCACAGAGTGAACGGTGATCCCTGAGTGACCACAGAGGTCCCTTCAGGGACCCGCAGAGACCCACAGAGTGAACGGTGATCCCTGAATGATCACAGAGGTCCCTTCAGCGACCCGCGGAGACCCACAGAGTGAACGGTGATCCCTGAGTGATCACAGAGGTCCCTTCAGGGACCCGTGGAGACCCACAGAGTGAACGGTGATCCCTGAGTGATCACAGAGGTCCCTTCAGGGACCCGTGGAGACCCACAGAGTGAACTGTGATCCCTGAGTGACCACAGACGTCCCTTCAGGGACCCGCGGAGACCCACAGAGTGAACTGTGATCCCTGAGTGACCACAGACGTCCCTTCAGGGACCCACAGAGACCCAGAGAGTGAACGGTGATCCCTGAGTGATCACAGAGGTCCCTTCAGGGACCCGCGGAGACCCACAGAGCGACCGGTGATCCCTCAATGACCACAGAGGTCTCTTCAGGGACCCGCGGAGACCCACAGAGTGAACGGTGATCCCTCAATGACCACAGAGGTCTCTTCAGGGACCCGCGGAGACCCCCAGAGTGAACGGTGATACATGAGTGAGCACAGAGGTCCCTTCAGGGACCCCCGGAGACCCCCAGAGTGAACGGTGATCCCTGAGTGATCACAGAGGTCCCTTCAGGGACCCGCAGAGACCCACAGAGTGAACGGTGATCCCTCAATGACCACAGAGGTCTCTTCAGGGACCCGCGGAGACCCACAGAGTGAACGGTGATCCCTCAATGACCACAGAGGTCTCTTCAGGGACCCGCGGAGACCCACAGAGTGAAGGGTGATACATGAGTGAGCACAGAGGTTCCTTGCCCTCTTCTAGGAGGTGCGACTAACCTGTGATCCCTAAAAGCTGATTTAAATGCCGTGTATTGCTCTGAAATCCAACTCCCATACCTTGTGCGATTAGACAACCATTTATGTGGGACCCGCAGAGTGTCTTTGATACCTGAACACCCAGATATTGCATCTTTTGGGAGACTCCAGTAGTGTATTCACTTGTGAATCATGAACACCCACGCACATACCTTGTGCTCTTGGACAACCATTTCACTTTGCTGAGAAATCCTTTGAGCTGCTGTCGAAGGGTTTGAATGGGAAGAGTATTCCTTAATCATCAATAACCTTCTGAAACCCATCTCTGTGGTAGGCAGCTCTAGGACAGCGAGTCGTTATGCATCTGGTGACTTCTTGCTCGTCTTCTTCAGTTTCACTCTTCCCTCGAGCTTGTGTCCTCTCTGGTCTACGTTTCTCCACCTCTCAGCTGTGTTGCCCTTTTACCCTTTCCTACTGTTTTACTTAAACTCCTAGACTGTTTTTGCTTCTTTGAAATCTGTTGCCTGCTTGTCTGTCTGAAAATGCCCTGGCCATCATAAAGCGTCTGCTCAGAGTTCGTGGCTTAGCTCGTTTCTGTGGCCAGGGGTAGGGGCAACATGCATGTTCTTCATAGTGGCGACTGTCAGCTCTTGACTGTGTTTGGATTTGTGGGGATAGAAAAGGCCTTTTTACCAGTTTGCCCCAATGATGTCTTGGCCTTCTGGTCTTGCTGGTGTGACATGTCTGACCAGTCTTCTGGGTTCTTCGTTGCATCCAGCAGATTTGGACTCTATGTGGTCATAGTAGAATGAACCTAGTGTGCGTGCCTCGGCTGGCTGTAGGGACGGGGGCGCCATCTTGAAACTCCACTGTAAGTATGATAGAGGTCGGGGTTAGCCTGCCAGATGTACAGTTTTTATTGCAGATGTTCATGAATCTTATGGGAGTTCCTGTGTGGGATGACTCGGGACCCCTCTATCCTTAGAAGTGCAGCTGCGGCCTTTGTATTCCTTCGGGTATCTCCTCTAGCAGGTCAGGGGTGATGTAGTTAGTAGGAGACAGATGCTGAGGGAATAGATACACCAGCATCTAATGTGGACTGAGCTCCTGAGTCACTGCTCCAGGGCTTCCTATGAGCTCTGAGGGGTTCTCTCCAGGTCAGGTGAGCTGAGGGAATAGATACACCAGCATCTAATGTGGACTAAGCTCCTGCGTGACTGCTCCAGGGCTTCCTCCTGAGCTCTGAGGGGTTCTCTCCAGGTCAGGTGAGCTGAGGGAATACATAAACCAGCATCTAATGTGGACTGAGATCCTGAGTCACTGCTCCAGGGCTTCCTATGAGCTCTGAGGGGTTCTCTCCAGGTCAGGTGAGCTGAGGGAATACATACACCAGCATCTAATGTGGACTGAGCTCCTGAGTCACTGCTCCTGGGCTTCCTATGAGCTCTGAGGGGTTCTCTCCAGGTCAGGTGAGCTGAGGGAATACATAAACCAGCATCTAATGTGGACTGAGCTCCTGAGTCACTGCTCCAGGGCTTCCTATGAGCTCTGAGGGGTTCTCTCCAGGTCAGGTGTGCTGAGGGAATACATAAACCAGCATCTAATGTGGACTGAGCTCCTGAGTCACTGCTCCAGGGCTTCATATGAGCTCCGAGGGGTTCTCTCCAGGTCAGGTGTGCTGAGGGAATACATAAACCAGCATCTAATGTGGACTGAGATCCTGAGTCACTGCTCCAGGGCTTCATGCTGAGCTCTGAGGGGTTCTCTCCAGGTCAGGTGTGCTGAGGGAATACACAAACCAGCATCTAATGTGGACTGAGCTCCTGAGTCTCTGCTCCAGGGCTTCCTGCTGAGCTCTGAGGGGTTCTCTCCAGGTCAGGTGTGCTGAGGGAATACATAAACCAGCATCTAATGTGGACTGAGCTCCTGAGTCACTGCTCCAGGGCTTCATATGAGCTCCGAGGGGTTCTCTCCAGGTCAGGTGTGCTGAGGGAATACATAAACCAGCATCTAATGTGGACTGAGATCCTGAGTCACTGCTCCAGGGCTTCATGCTGAGCTCTGAGGGGTTCTCTCCAGGTCAGGTGTGCTGAGGGAATACACAAACCAGCATCTAATGTGGACTGAGCTCCTGAGTCACTGCTCCAGGGCTTCCTATGAGCTCTGAGGGGTTCTCTCCAGGTCCGGTGAGCTGAGGGAATAGATACACCAGCATCTAATGTGGACTGAGCTCCTGAGTCACTGCTCCAGGGCTTCCTGCTGAGCTCCGAGGGGTTCTCTCCAGGTCAGGTGAGCTGAGGGAATACATAAACCAGCATCTAATGTGGACTGAGATCCTGAGTCACTGCTCCAGGGCTTCCTATGAGCTCTGAAGGGCTTGTCTCCAGGTCAGGTGAGCTGAGGGAATACACAAACCAGCATCTAATGTGGACTGAGCTCCTGAGTCACTGCTCCAGGGCTTCTTATGAGCTCTGAGGGGTTCTCTCCAGGTCAGGTGAGCTGAGGGAATACATAAACCATCATCTAATGTGGACTGAGCTCCCGAGTCACTGCTCCAGGGCTTCCTGCTGAGATCTGAGAGGTTCTTGCCAGGTCAGGTGAGCTGAGGGAATACATAAACCATCATCTAATGTGGACTGAGCTCCTGAGTCACTGCTCCAGGGCTTCCTACTGAGCTCCTGAGAGGTTCTCTCCAGGTCAGGTGTGCTGAGGGAATACACAAACCAGCATCTAATGTGGACTGAGCTCCTGAGTCACTGCTCCAGGGCTTCCTACTGAGATCTGAAGGGCTTGTCTCCAGGTCAGGTGAGCTGAGGGAATAGATACACCAGCATCTAATGTGGACTGAGCTCCTGAGTCACTGCTCCAGGGCTTCATGCTGAGCTCTGAGGGGTTCTCTCCAGGTCAGGTGAGCTGAGGGAATAGATACACCAGCATCTAATGTGGACTGAGCTCCTGAGTCACTGCTCCAGGGCTTCCTATGAGCTCTGAGGGGTTCTCTCCAGGTCAGGTGTGCTGAGGGAATACACAAACCAGCATCTAATGTGGACTGAGATCCTGAGTCACTGCTCCAGGGCTTCCTATGAGCTCTGAGGGGTTCTCTCCAGGTCAGGTGAGCTGAGGGAATACATAAACCAGCATCTAATGTGGACTGAGCTCCTGAGTCCCTGCTCCAGGGCTTTGTACTGAGATATGGAGAGCTTGTCTCCAGGTCAGGTGTGCTGAGGGAATACATAAACCAGCATCTAATGTGGACTGAGCTCCTGAGTCACTGCTCCAGGGCTTCCTGCTGAGCTTTGAGGGGTTCTCTTCAGTCAGTTGAGCTGAGGGAATAGATACACCAGCATCTAATGTGGACTGAGCTCCTGAGTCCCTGCTCCAGGGCTTCCTGCTGAGCTCCGAGGGGTTCTCTCCAGGTCAGGTGAGGGGCACCCCTTGAAATGCATGGAGCTCTCTGTTGAAAGGGTTCATGCTCGGCTTTGTTTGAAGGGGAGAGTGGGACTGCAAGTGGTCGTGGCGAGCCCATGCCTGCTTTATGTCCGCTGCAGCCCCCATCTGGGTCTTGAGGCGACTCACTCACACAAGCCCCCAGGATGTAAACGTGCCAGCGTGGGCCTAGTGACCCGGAGGTGACGTGGGTGACTGTTGACCTGCCTTTCATCTTCTCGTACTAAAGAAGGGCACAGTTTGGCGAAAGGAAACTGAGCGGACAGGCCTCTTCCTGCAGAGCCTTGGACCAGGGCTGGATCCCTCGATCACCGATACTGGCTTTCTTATTTCCCAGAACGATTTACAGTGTTTTTGTATTATTAACCCTGCATTTGTGTAGCACATGAAGTTGATATAGATTAAAGTGTGTTTCCTGACACAAAGCACTCTCTGAGCAGTTGATTCATTGAGCCATGTTTGGTTAGACTCTGGTAGGAGTCGCTCTCCCTCCTCCTCCCTGGCGGAGTCTCTCTCCCTCCTCCCCCTCCCTGGTGGAGTCTCCCTCCCCCTCCCTGGTGGAGTCGCTCTCCCTCCTCCCCCTCCCTGGTGGAGTCTCTCTCCTCCCCCTCCCTGGTGGAGTCTCCCTCCTCCACCTCTCGGGTAAGCCTTGGAGTCTCTCTCCCTCCTCCTCCTCCCTGGTGGAGTCTCTCTCCCTCCTCCTCCTCCCTGGTGGAGTCTCTCTCCCTCCTCCTCCTCCCTGGTGGAGTCTCTCTCCCTCCTCCACCTCCCTGGTGGAGTCTCTCTCCCTCCTCCACCTCCCTGGTGGAGTCTCTCTCCCTCCTCCACCTCCCTGGTGGAGTCTCTCTCCCTCCTCCACCTCCCTGGTGGAGTCTCCCTCCTCCACCTCCCTGGTGGAGTCTCCCTCCCTCCCCCTCCCTGGTGGAGTCTCCCTCCCTCCCCCTCCCTGGTGGAGTCTCCCTCCCTCCCCCTCCCTGGTGGAGTCTCCCTCCCTCCCCCTCCCTGGTGGAGTCTCCCTCCCTCCCCCTCCCTGGTGGAGTCTCCCTCCCTCCTCCTCCCTGGTGGAGTCTCTCTCCCTCCTCCTCCTCCCTGGTGGAGACTCTCTCCCTCCTCCTCCTCCCTGGTGGAGACTCTCTCCCTCCTCCTCCTCCCTGGTGGAGACTCTCTCCCTCCTCCGCCTCCCTGGTGGAGTCTCTCTCCCTCCTCCACCTCCCTGGTGGAGTCTCTCTCCCTCCTCCCCCTCCCTGGTGGAGACTCTCTCCCTCCTCCACCTCCCTGGTGGAGTCTCTCTCCCTCCTCCCCCTCCCTGGTGGAGTCTCTCTCCCTCCTCCCCCTCCCTGGTGGAGTCTCTCTCCCTCCTCCCCCTCCCTGGTGGAGTCTCTCTCCCTCCTCCCCCTCCCTGGTGGAGTCTCTCTCCCTCCTCCCCCTCCCTGGTGGAGTCTCTCTCCCTCCTCCCCCTCCCTGGTGGAGTCTCTCTCCCTCCTCCCCCTCCCTGGTGGAGTCTCTCTCCCTCCTCCGCCTCCCTGGTGGAGTCTCTCTCCCTCCTCCGCCTCCCTGGTGGAGTCTCTCTCCCTCCTCCGCCTCCCTGGTGGAGTCTCTCTCCCTCCTCCGCCTCCCTGGTGGAGTCTCTCTCCCTCCTCCGCCTCCCTGGTGGAGTCTCTCTCCCTCCTCCGCCTCCCTGGTGGAGTCTCTCTCCCTCCTCCACCTCCCTGGTGGAGTCTCTCTCCCTCCTCCACCTCCCTGGTGGAGTCTCTCTCCCTCCTCCACCTCCCTGGTGGAGTCTCTCTCCCTCCTCCACCTCCCTGGTGGAGACTCTCTCCCTCCTCCACCTCCCTGGTGGAGTCTCTCTCCCTCCTCCACCTCCCTGGTGGAGTCTCTCTCCCTCCTCCTCCTCCCTGGTGGAGTCTCTCCCTCCTCCTCCCTGGTGGAGTCTCTCTCCCTCCTCCACCTCCCTGGTGGAGTCTCCCTCCTCCACCTCCCTGGTGGAGTCTCCCTCCCTCCCCCTCCCTGGTGGAGTCTCCCTCCCTCCCCCTCCCTGGTGGAGTCTCCCTCCTCCACCTCCCTGGTGGAGTCTCTCTCCCTCCTCCTCCCTGGTGGAGTCTCTCTCCCTCCTCCTCCTCCTCCCTGGTGGAGTCTCTCTCCCTCCCCCTCCCTGGTGGAGTCTCTCTCCCTCCTCCTCCCTGGTGGAGTCTCTCTCCCTCCTCCTCCCTGGCGGAGTCTCTCTCCCTCCTCCACCTCCCTGGTGGAGTCTCTCTCCCTCCTCGGTCAGCCTTGGAGTCTCCCTCCCTCCTCCTCCTCCCTGGTGGAGTCTCTCTCCCTCCTCCCTCCTCCCCGGTGGAGTCTCTCTCCCTCCTCCCCCTCCCTGGTGGAGTCTCTCTCCCTCCCCCTCCCTGGTCAGCCTTGGAGTTATTATTATTATTATGCGTTCTTATATAGCGCTCGATTACCCGTAGGCATCTCGGCACTTGCCTTGGGAACCCGTCCTGGCTTTTCCCTGTGAGATACCCATACTGGGCACCCCCAAGGTGAAAGCCAGGCATCCCGCCGCGGGGGGCCGTAGTGGAGATTAAGCAGGCTAATGCCCAGAGCTGCAGAGTGTGAACCCGTGATTCGAGTAGGCACCGAAGCGAGAACTATCGAGTCCGTGGATATTTGGGCTTAAGACCCTGCCGCGTCGGGAATTGAACCCTGTTCCCGGGTCTGACCTCTGCTTCAGGTTCTGCCTCCTCTAACCAGTGAGCCACACTTCTCCCTCCCCCTCCTCCCTCCTCCCTCCTCCCTGGTAAGCCTTGCAGTCTCTCTCCCTCCTCCACCTCCCTGGTTAAGCCTTGGAGTCTCTCTCCCTCCCCCCCTCCCTGGTAAGCCTTGGAGTCTCTCTCCCTCCCTCCTCCCTGGTTAGCCTTGGAGTCTCTCTCCCTCCTCCACCTCCCTGGTAAGCCTTGGAGTCTCTCCCCCTCCCCCTCCCTGGTAAGCCTTGGAGTCTCTCTCCCTCCTCCACCTCCCTGGTGGAGTCTCTCTCCCTCCTCCCCCTCCCTGGTGGAGTCTCTCTCCCTCCTCCCCCTCCCTGGTAAGCCTTGGCTGCCTGCCCTGCTGCCCTGCAAGGCAAGTGTCAAAGGGGGGCCCTAATGTTCGCTCTTCCAAGTCCTGATAGCTCAGCCCCAGGACACACGAGGGAACAGACTCAACCCCCTCAACTGAGGTCCATTGAACCTGTGTGTCCCCTGGCTCCAGACTCAACCCCCCTCAACTGAGGTCCATTGACCCTGTGTGTCCCCTGGCTCCAGACTCAACCCCCTCAACTGAGGTCCATTGAACCCGTGTGTCACCTGGCTCCAGACTCAACCCCCTCAACTGAGGTCCATTGACCCTGTGTGTCCCCTGGCTCCAGACTCAACCCCCCTCAACTGAGGTCCATTGAACCCGTGTGTCCCGCGGCTCCAATGGAGCCTGACCGCTTGCTTTTAATCTCTTAAGAAATACTCCATCCTTCCTTCACTCTGGCTTCTGGCTTCGCCTTGGCCATCTCCTCTCATCACTTTTTCCATTTTTTCCTCATTCTTATTGAGATTCATTCCTATTCTTCCTTCTCCAATCCGTACACAACAAATCAACCCCTTTTCGACTAAGTTAAAGATGCTTCATTCTTCTATACTTCATCTCTCTTCTCTGTATTCATGCAATGCCATGTTTTCTCCTCACGTCCTGCACGTCTGATGAGTGTTTCCTTTTTATATTCCTTTTTTCTTTGGGAGCATACAAACTAAAATGTATTTTTATGTATTTTTTCCCCAATTTCTTAATATGGTTTCAAAATCGTGCTACTCGTCAAAAAAGCGCTTCAACACCCCATCAGGGGTAGCAAGCGCTATATAAATGCAAACCTTTTTCCCTCTTCTATCCCTCCGCTATCCTTCTGAGTCCAAATAACTGACTAACCTACCCACCACTCAAACTACTTTTCATATTTCACTTTACTAATTCAACACTAATCCTTTATGGGATCCGGAGTAGCGTGCTACTGCTAAAAAAGCGCTTTGACGCCTCGTCAGAGGTAGTAAGCGCTATACAAATGCAATTGCAATTCAATACAATTTATGTGGGACCCGCAGGGGGTCTTTGAACACTGAATACCCCGACACACTGCATCTCCTATGCGACTCCAGTAGTGTATTCACTTGTGAATCGTGAACACCCACACACACACCTTGTGCTCTTCTGCAGCTTCCTGTATGGGGTGCACTGCATGACTTGTCCCCTCTGAACACTGTCACACAGAGCTCCGCTCTCAGGCTGCCTCCCTGATGGGGCTCACAGCCGTACCCAGTGACCTTCACTTGTCGTTCCAGAACACCCACACACACCCCTTGTGCTCCTCTGCAGGTTGCTCAACGGAGCTCACAGCGGGACTTTGGAATCCCTGAATGCCCTCGCACATACCTTGTACTCCTCTGCAGCCTCCTCTATGGGACTTATTGAGTGAGTTTTGTGCTCCTTGGATTCCCGGCAGACCCAGCATATCATCCTCTGATCCTCTGCACAGAACAGCCTCAGTTTCTCGCCATGTTTCTCGCACAGATTCTCCTCCGGGGGCTTCACGGGGGACAAATGAAACTGTTTTACCATTTCCACCATGTTTCTCAGCTGCCTGTTGGGTCGGAGGTTTTTCCCAGATATATCCCTGCACTGAGGACAGGGGAGGTTTCCATCTCTCCCCTTCCAGCTCTGAGTGATGCAGGAGCGGCAGAAGTTGTGTCCACAATCAATAGTCACCGGATCAGTGAAATAATCCAAACAGATGGAACACGTGGCCTCTTCCTGGAGATCCCCGAGCTGAGCTGCCGCCGCCATGATTCAGAAACGCAGGAAGTGAAGGTAAGTTCCGTTTCTCTCTTTATAGAGTGGGTGTGTCTGTGCGTCTGTCCCTCCCTGTGTGCAGTGGGTGTGTCTGTGCGTCTGTCCCTCCCTGTGTGCAGTGGGTGTGTCTGTGCGTCTGTCCCTCCCTGTGTGCAATGGGTGTGTCTGTGCGTCTGTCCCTCCCTGTGTGCAGTCTGTGTGCAGTGGGTGTGTCTGTGCGTCTGTCCCTCCCTGTGTGCAGTGGGTGTGTCTGTGCGTCTGTCCCTCCCTGTGTGCAGTCTGTGTGCAGTGGGTGTGTCTGTGCCTCTCTGTGTGCAGTGGGTGTGTCTGTGCGTCTGTCCCTCTCTGCGTGCAGTGTGTGTGTCTGTGCGTCTGCCCCTCCCTGTGTGCAGTGGGTGTGTCTGTGCGTCTGTCCCTCTCCGTGTGCAGTGGGTGTGTCTGTGCGTCTGTCCCTCTCTGGCTGCGCTGGGACTTCCGGGTTCAAGTTACAGTCACAGAACAGATCTGACCCCTCTGCTGCCCGGGCTCTGACTCGAGGTTTCCCTCCGGGCTCTGACTCGAGGTTTCCCTCTGGGCTCTGACTCGAGGTTTCCCTCCGGGCTCTGACTCGAGGTTTCCCTCCGGGCTCTGACTCGATGTTTCCCTCCGGGCTCTGACTCGAGGTTTCCCTCTGGGCTCTGACTCGAGGTTTCCCTCTGGGCTCTGACTCGAGGTTTCCCTCCGGGCTCTGACTCGAGGTTTCCCTCCGGGCTCTGACTGGAGGTTTCCCTCTGGGCTCTGACTCGAGGTTTCCCTCTGTTCTCGGCTAAAATACAAGCAATTTGGTTTTGTTCTCAGATTCTGTAGGTGCCAGGAGCGGTCACCTAAATATGGATTTCTATAAAATCCTCCGAGTTATTATTAACGTGGCCATTCTGCGACTGGTTGTTATAATATTTGTTTTAGAACTGAACTGACATCTGGAAAATAATTATGAAACAATTTCTTACTGCATTTGCTGTTTGAAAGGCTGAACAATGACTGCTTTTCTCAATTCTTCACTTGTAATAATTATTATCGGGATCACTGGAATTACCCGCAATTGGAGAAGCAATTTATGCCGCAGGGTTGAATAAATTATTCAGCGAGATCGGGCAAATTATGCGGCGTAACAACAATCTGTGACAGTATTATTTCAATATCGTGCACTTTAATCTCACACAATCATTGTCTGAGCAGAGCTTTCACCTCATTGCAGTTAAACACCTCACTACAACCTTCATCAGACAAATGGTGGCCAGTGAAGCCTTGGAGAGGGGCTGCCCCTGTGGCCAGTGAAGCCTTGGAGAGGGGCTGCCCCTGTGGCCAGTGAAGCCTTGGAGAGGGGGGCTTGTAGTGTGCGAGGGCTGGGCCTTGCACGTGGTGGCTAGGTAACAATGATTGCACACAGAGGCTGACTAGTTGCAGGTGCCGGAAAGACCCCGAGCGGTCTTCCGCCTCTTTATTATATACCCCGGGACGAGCCCGCCCCGAGGGTGAGGGAATGCGTGTAGGGTATTGGATACATTGTAGAGTCGAGGCCGGGTGGCTCTCTACATCCCTCCTTTGATTTAGTTCGACATCACCCAATCACCAGCTAGGGCGATGTCCAGGCAAAGTCTCGGAGTCTCTGGCTTGGTCTTGGATTAGGCCTCAAGTGATATCGGTTGTTGCGGCATCCCGGAGAGCTGGCAACCCCGGCCGGGGTTGTGTGGACACTCCTGGCCGGAGACGGGGATCTTGACCCGGGGCCTGGAGGCTCGTTTTGGTGATTGTCCCTTTCGTTGGATCCACACGGACTTAGCGGAGGGGCGGGAGCCCCCGCTCTCCTTCCGTCATCATCTTGGATCTCTGTCTCAGTGGGTGGTGCTTCACTGATGTTTTCGTGAGGACCAGCCGGCTCTCTCACTCTTTTGAAGCAGGAAATGTTCCGGGTGACTATCTGGCGACCTCGGCGCGCTGTCACCATAGTCCCTTGTACCTTTTCCACACTCCACCTCTCTGGTTCATAAGGGGTCCGGAACTTCCATCCTGGGTGACGATCTTGGACCACCACGCAGTCTCCTTCTCGTAGGTTTGGCTGCACAGCATGTCGTGTTACGCTCGCCTTCTGGTTAGTAATGGTTCTACGTGATTGAATGGCTTCACTGTCTCTTTCTCCCGGCATCCAGGTTGATGCTGACGGTATGTTCCCTCGGGGCGCCCTTTTGAATAGCACATGTGCCGGGGCGCACTTGGTGGTGCTGTGCGGGGTCTGCCTGTAGGCACTCAGAAATTGGTTCAGGGCAAACTCGGGGTCGGTTCCATTGTCTATCGCGATTCGGAGTGCTCTGTTAGTAGTCCTCATAAGTCGTTCAACTTCCCCATTTGCTTGAGGCCATAACGGTGTTATCTTCCTGTGTCTTATTCGTAGGCTTTCGAGGTAGTCTTGGAATTCTCGTCCCTGAAACGGTGGTCCGTTATCTGATTTAATTTCTTCAGGGAGTCCCATTGTCGCAAAGATGCGGTCCAGAGCTTTCCTGACGTGGGGAAACGCTACAGACGGGACGATCTCCACCATGGGGAACTTCGAGAAGGTATCCACCACTACCAGCGTGTGTCGACCATCGGGGAAACTTCCAAAGTCGACGCTCAGGTGAGTCCAGGGGTTTTGTGGTGCGTCCTCTGTGATGACAGGGGCGGGCGCCAGATCTCCCCCTGTGATGGCACAGGCGTGGCATGACTTCACCATTTCATCCACCATGTTGTCCATGCCAGGGAACCAGACTTTGTGTCGCAGCCGTGCCTTTGTCTTGGCCATGCCCTGGTGGCCTACGTGTGCTATGGTCAGCATCTGCCTCTGGAGTTTCTCGGGTACAACGATGAGATGGCCTCGAAGCACAATTCCTTCGTCCCCTACGCTAAGTTCATGGCGGATCTGCCACATCTGTTGCCTGGCATGACTCACTTCCGGACGCAAACCTTGAACTCCGTCTAGGAATCTGGTCCAACTGTTGTCTGCAAGGGCTCATTTTACTTGAGACAGTGTTTCGTCTTCGGCAGTAGCCTCTCCTATCTCCTGGAGTGAGAGTGTGTCTGGGCATGCCGCTTGAGATATCATGTGGACGAATTCCTCTACTCCATGACCATCGGTGAGTGGGAGTGCTTTCTTTGTTACATCTGGGTGTCTGGACAGATAATCAGCGGGATTGTGGGCTCCAGGACGAAATACCAGGGTGAAATTGTATCCTTGAAGTTGGACAGCCCATCTCTCTATGCGCGGAGGCGCGAGTCTGGAAGATCCCATGAAAAGAGGCAGCAGTGGCTTGTGGTCAGTTACTACCGTGAACTCCTGCCCGCACAGGTACAGATGAAAATGTTGACATGCCCATTTGATGGCAAGGGCCTCTCGCTCAATTTGAGCGTATCTGGTCTCAGTGTCAGTGAGCGCCTTGCTGGCGTACGCCACGGGTTTCCATTCATCCTTGCCGTATTCTTGTAACAGCACAGCTCCCATACCGACAGGGCTGGCATCCACGATGAGCTCTGTCTTTCTTCGTGGTTGAATGTACGCCATCACGGCCTTGTCTAGGAGGTTCGCCTTGATGTCTTGGAAAGCTTGATTCGCCAGGCATGTCCATTCCCATTCCTGATCCTGGCGCATGAGTGCCCTCAGAGGTTCCGCCAGGGCGGCCAGGTTAGGGATTAATCGGCCACAGTAGGTGGCCATGCCGAGAAAGCTCCGCACTTCGGACGGATTGCGTGGGGTGCTCGTGTTCTGTATGGCCTCGGCCTTTTTCGGGTCCACCTTTAGACCTTCCCTGGTGAAGGTGTATCCAAAGAAGTCTACCGCTTCCTGGTAAAATGCGCACTTTTCCTTGTGCAGGGTCAGTCCTTGGTCAGCCAGCCTCTTCAGCGTAGCTCTTAAGTGGGCGTGGTGTTCCTATAGCGTGTTCGAGTATATGAGTATGTCATCACTCAAGTTGATCACCCCATTCAGCCCCGACAATACTTCTCGGATCGCATTTTGAAACACCTCAGCGGCGGAGGAGACGCCAAAGCTTAGCCTCTTATATCTTCGGAGTCCGACGTAAGTCGAAAATGTTGTTATGTAACGACTCTCCGGTTCAAGCTCCAGTTGGTGATATCCCGCGTTGAGGTCTAACTTGGTGAACCACTTGGCTCCGTTCAGGTCGGCTATAATGTCGTCCATCGTCGGCGTGATATGTCGCTCACGCTTCACAGCCACGTTAGGAAGTCTCATGTCGACGCACAACCTGATAGCGCCAGGCTGCTTGGGTTTCGGTGCCACGACAAGGGGTGACACCCAGGGAGTTGGTCCAGAAACCTTTTCGATTACTCCGAGGTCTTCCAGTCTTTTGAGTTCAGCCTCTACTAGTGGCCGTAGGTTGAATGGCACCCTCCGGTGCCTTAGCGCGACTGGACGCACCGTAGTGTTGATGTGTAGTCGTACCTTTTTCCCCTTCAGCTTTCCTAGGCCGCTAAAGAGCGACGGGAATTCTTGTAGAATGTTATCCGCGTTTGATTGGTGGACCTGGTTGGCGAAGAACACTAGTCCTAGATCTTCAGCAGTGTGACAGCTGAGGAGTGTACCCTTTTTTCCTTCCGTGATGTGGAATCGAGCTTCTGTCGAGTGTTCACCATTGACAATGACAGTGTTGATGACTCCTCTCAGGGGTAGAGGGTCGGTGCCTCCGTAGGTGTATATGCGAGCACTCGATGGCGCCAGCGTTGGTTTGGGCGACATCTTCTCATATTGTTCCGAGTCCATCACATTCACAGATGCTCCTGTATCTATGAGCGCTCGCATTTCAGTTCCTTCTATGGACACGGTGCACATTGGCGGAGGCCTTCTCCTTGTGGATACTCTGCTGACGTAGGATATTACATACACTTCGTTGTCTTCGTCATCTTCGTAGTACGGCCTCCTCTCTTGAGCTTGATTGTCCGGGGGCGGACGTTCGGGTTCCAGCGATAGCTGTCTCACCCTTTGTGTCACCGCTTTTCGACCATATCCTCCTCGAGATCTCGGGGCCCCGGGCCTGTATCTTCCACCTTGACACACCACTGCGAAGTGGTTCATGCGCCCGCATTTCAGGCATGTTTTGCCTTTTGCACTGCACGTCGCAGTCGTCGGATGCTCTTCCCCGCAGTACGCACATTGGGCGTCTCGCGACTGCTATTGTCGTGGGCGATTGATTTGCGGCCTTCTCTGTAGAGCGTCCACTCTTTCCTCTTTGATCGGCGCCATCTTGGGAGAAACCGGACGTACCATCGGGGAACGCAGCGCCGTTTCCATCTCCTCCGCTCTGGCGTCCGAGAGTTCGTGTGACCGGGCAAGGATAAGTATCTCGTCCAGGGTTATTCCTGGTTGTCGGAGAATTAATTTTCTGAGCAGCTTGGACCGGCAGCCCACTATGATTTGGTCCCGTATCTCCTCCCTCGGGTTCGTGAATGGGCAGCTGGCGGCCAAACGGCGCAACCTGGCGTAGTACATGTCCACCGACTCGGTCTCTGTCTGCCATGCTCTCTTGAATTTGAATTTCTCGAAATCCAGGTTCAGTTGGGGATCGAAGTGTGCATTGAGGGCATTGACTGCCGCGTCATAATCATCTTCTGCACCTGTGTTGGGTAGAGTCTCAAACAGGTCATAAATTTCGGGCCCGCCATAAAGAATGAGGAGGGACCTCATGACTGTGCTATCCGTCTCCCGGGTCCCCTTGAAGTATAGGTTAAGGTGTACCAGCCACGCTTTCCATCGGGGGGCCGCGGTCGCAGGGTCAGCTGATTCGCTGAATGGAGGGATGGGGGCCACCCCCGTGTGCGCATGACTGACCATTTGCGGGCCAGTGGCGAGTTGGCGGGCAGGTCCTGCTGGCCCGGGGCCTGCAGCTGGCGCCGCCGCAGCGGCGGCTCCTTGCGACGCGTCAGTCATCGCTGCCCGGGCGAGCACGAGTGTGTCTGCGCAGGAAGAGGATAGGGCACTTGTCAACGCGCAGGGTAGCGAAGTCCTCGATAGCTTCCCCTTCTGAGGTATACCCCCGGCACTTCACGACCACACAGTCCGTCGCGCCGTGGGACTCATGCCAGGCGACCGTCCAGTATGCAGGCAGTGGGCAGCAGGGGCGCTGTGGTATGTGAGAGCCAGCACCACAGGCGGGCAGAGCACGTGCACCTGCCTGGAGGTAGTCACTGAAAATGACAGGTATTTGAGTTGACCAATGCTTGTTTGCCAAATGTGGACAGTGCTTGACGGGCAGGGAGGAAAGTAGGGTAGACGCAGTGAAGCCGGTCCCACGCCGGCAGGAAGATTCAAGTAATGAGACGGGTCCTGGAGCTGACGTGCAGCGTCGCTCCTCTTCACCCCTCCCCCACCGGGGCAGCGCGCACAGAGCAGCGCGCTCACTGCAGCAAGCGCCTAGGCCGCGAATGACGACGCGAGCCTAGGGCACGCACAGCCAGGGGGGCCAAGCGAGGCCGCAGGAGTACGCCGTGCAGGCGAGGAGGAAGGGACACACTCACCCGTCGGTGAACGCCGAGTCCCGCCGGCTGAACACGCTCCCAAGGAGGAGGCGCGTGGGCGGGTCTCGATCGGGCGCGGGTCACGGTGCCACAGCTAGGATGCTGCCTGAAGGACGGAGGGTGTCATCAAACTCCGCACCCGGAGTGGAGCGAGGTGAGGGGCCGCTGCAACAAAGCACGCGTGAGGCCAGTACCGGCCTCGTCGCCAGTGTAGTGTGCGAGGGCTGGGCCTTGCACGTGGTGGCTAGGTAACAATGATTGCACACAGACGCTGACTAGTTGCAGGTGCCGGAAAGACCCCGAGCGGTCTTCCGCCTCTTTATTATATACCCCAGGACGAGCCCGCCCCGAGGGTGAGGGAATGCGTGTAGGGTATTGGGTACATTGTAGAGTCGAGGCCGGGTGGCTCTCTACAGGGCTGCCCCTGTGGCCACATGTGGTGCGTTTGAGTCATTGTTCATCTGTTTGCGGTAGACACAGTTTTTATGTGGTGCATGTGGCAGAGCCGTAATTACATGCAGATTCAACTTGTGCAAAATCCATTATTTCCATTGACTCTGAACACAAAACATTTGTGCAAAAACAAGCTTTCTATTTAGTTCTGAACATTATTTGTAAATATTTTACTCGTTATAACTACACATATTATTTTACTTTCAACACCATAGAATTCCCCTTCTTTTTACACTTCTCATATTAGTTACTTTTGTGCTCAAACAGGCGCTGTCCAGAGGTCTAAACTTAATAGTGACTACAAAAAAAGCTGAGTTTGCTTTCTGGTGGTAGACCCACTGAAACAGAGAATAAAACATAAAAGACCCTTTTACTCTCCTCGTCTTGCATAGTTAGTGGTGACTATTAACTATTTCCAAATCCAATGTAAACATATGAAATATATACACTTCTGCGAATATTAGGTGTGCACCTTTAATTGTTTGTATGTGTTTATTTATCAGACGCCCTGGTGCTGGAAAGTGTATTGTTTACTCATTTCTTTTCTCCTGGTCTCTCCTCAGCTGTTTGTGCTTTATTACGATTATGATGTTTCAGGCGATGCTGAAAGAAGAGAGAGGGTCTTCCCCAGGATTCTTTGAATAGTGTAAGGATTGAAAGTCCTTCAGTGTCAGTGTAAGGCATGAGAATGAAATATCTCCACAACAGGTCTGCAGCTTGCACCACCAACAATTCACTGTCTACCATGTAACCGGGCTTCCCTGAGAATCTGTAATTATTTAATATACTATGCAGTAACGACAGATGTGTGTGCGATATCCCAGCCGCGTAGCTAGGGGGGGTGCGGTGGGGGTGGTCCGCCCCAGGCGGCACTATTTTCGGGACGGGGGCTGTCTAGCCATGGACCGTGTCATGTATGTGTATGTAATTTGCATGATCGAGGTAACTATTAACTGCAATACTACGTGTCTCTCGAACCTCTTTTAGGTGCTCGCCGTCCTTTTTCCCCAGCTCCACCCCCAGGGGGGCGGCAATCTGAAGGATAGCCCCGGTCGCCACAAGCTCTAGCTACGCCTCTGCGATATCCCAGAGATGACATGCATAATCTGCTGTTATTATGCCATTCTAATGTTTGTCCAAACAGGCTGCATCAAGAAGGGCCAATCCCCGTGTGTACATTTACTGACACATATATGAATGAGTAAAAATAAGTATGCAGGTTTTTATCCATACATGTCAGTCATTCATTAAAAATATCATGACCACCACTGCGTCCACTTCATCGTCGACTAACCCAAGGCACCAAAACCAGGCCCCCGCCCTCCACGAAGGAACTGGAGCAAGGTTACCGACAAACAACTGAATGCCACCCTCACCCCAAACAACCACCCCAGGGCATCCAAATCAAACACCGCAGCCAGAGACCTCAACACCTGGATCTCCAAATGTGCAGACAAGTTCACCTCGCTACGCAACCCTGGCATACAGCGCCCCATGAAAGCCGCCTTGTTTACCACCGATCTCCAAGAAGCCAGGCGCAACTGCAGACAACTCGAGAAGAACAGGAGGAACTCCAAGGCAACCGATAACTACTCCACCTACAAAGACGCCATGACTGACTACCACAACCAAATCCGAACTACCGAAAGGAACTTCATCCACAACAAAAACCTCGCCAACCCCACTGTTGGACTTGGCCCTTAGGGCAGGTTCACCCCTAGACTTTTTGCTTTTAAATGGTGACCTGGCAATGGTGATTTTAGGGGTTCTGCGCACTTTCACTGTGTCCCAGTGGAAAGTGCGTGCGCACTTTGAGTGCATGTGCTGAGCTAGGCCTGCCCGCCCATAGGAATGCATGGGGAATGTATGTGTCCCTGGTAGTTCCTGATGCGTGGGGTGTACAGGCTCGAGTTTGGTATGTGTGAACTCGTGGGAATGAATGCTGCGCAACGGTATGTGTGGCTTGTATGTGTCTAGTGGGGAAGTGTCATTCCTAGACATGGCTGTACGTGTGCAGCGAGGGTGTTGGAGCGTGATTGGCTGGAGCTGGCTGGCATGCCAGGCTCCAGGAAGTCTGGGTGGGTCTGCCCGGTGGTGAGTGGGAGATTAGCATGCTGATGGCTGGGGAGGAGTGTACCTGTGTCCTGAATGAGGCTGGGTTTTCCCCTGACAATGCTGGCTCCGCCCCCCTGTGGTGCGTCTAATGACCCAAGCCCTGCCAGTGAATAGAGAGGGTGGTTGAGGTAAACAGAGTACTCAAGAACCAGCTGCGACTGGTTCTGCCCCCACCCTGCACCTACAGACAAAGGAAATGCTGTATAAAAATGGGGCTGTGTCCCCACAGAAGTTGTTCTCTTCCAGGATCCTGAGGGGGCTGCTGCTGCTGTCGCTGGGCCAGAGGACCGCCACTTGGAGTGTCTCCCTGCCTGGAGACCCAGTGTGCTGGCTCTGGGACCAGCCTTGCCCCCCTGCCTGCCCAAGGACTTGTTTGCTGGGGCTCTGTCCTTGCCCCTGGGAGCGCTTTATTCTGCTCGTAGCGCTAGGAGCGCGCTTTATGCCCTCTAGCGCTTGGAAGCGCTTTATTTTTGATTATAGCGCTTGGAGCGCTGTGATTATCTGCCTAGCGCCTGGGAGCGCTTTGTTTTACTGATTGCGCTTGTGAGCGCTTTGATTGCAGAGGCCGGTGCCCATCCGGCGTTGTCCGCCCTGATCGAGTGCCCACCTCGATCTGTCCTTTTGAGGGGAGCCGGTGCCCACCCGGCGTTTGTAACAGATTGTGGCCTTGAGGTCTTCCCCCGGGCCGCCGCTCTGCCTACGGCGACCCGGAAGCAGCTGACAGGCCGGCCAATCGCGACGCGGCCTGCCCGGAAGTCCCGCCCCCGTAGCCCGAGAAGAAGAAAAGGAACCCGCTGCATCGGGCCGGCGAGGCTCTCAAGAGGGAGAGCCCCGGCCGCCGGCGAAAAGAGGCAAAGTCCGGCCAGAGCCCAGCGGAGAAGAGCCGCCGGGCAGAGGAGACGCGCTACTCCCCAGACCGAGGGAGCATCTACAGAAGCTGGTGAGTGACTGCTCAGGGAGAGGGGGGCGTCGGGGCACATTGACGGTGCCCGCCCCTCCCCTCCAGTGCGAGGCTCACGGCGCCACATTTGTGTAGAGCCCCGAGAGGCTCTGAGGCCATTCCTTGTTTCTAGAGGCCAGATAGGCTCGCCGGCCCCTTGTATTCACGAGCCTGCGAGGCTCCATTCTGTGTTCTGAGTCCCCCGTGAGGGGCTCCACCAACGCCCACCGCCGTGACGAGCCCAGAGAGGCTCAGGGCATTTGCTTAGGTTGCAAGCCCAGAGAGGCTCCAGGTGCCCCAATTGTGCTTCGAGTCCCAGAGAGGGGTACTCCAACGGCTGGGCACAAGTTTCACTCGAGCCCTGAGAGGCTCCCCGCCCCCATTTGGTGTTCGAGCCTAAGAGAGGCTCGAGGCACCCCCAGAGTTCCCGGGTCCCCCGTGAGGGACCCCAACAGCCCAGTGAGGCTGCATCTTTTTGGTTTTGAGTCCTGAGAGGCTCGAGGTGGCAGATTGATGAGAGCCCAGAGAGGCTCCTGAGGGCCATATTTCTTACAGAGCCCTGAGAGGCTCAGGGGGACATTTGATTTCTTCAGAGCCTGGGGGGGCTCCAGCGTTGGCCCCCTCACTCACTTCACAGCTGCCCAGCACTTTGTGGGCAGCTGCCTCGTTTAGGCCCCCTGACATTGGGACAGTTCTGGTGTTCCTGCCTATGGACAGTCACAGGTGGTGACTTAAGTGAGTTTGGCGCAATTGTTCATTTTCTGCACCTCTGAATGTGTTTTTATGCGTCATGTGCCTTGTTTTTACACCTCTGAATGTATTGTTGATGCATCATGTGTTTTCCTCCCTTACACCTCTGAATGAATGTTATGCATTGCATCATGTGTTATGTGCTTACACCCCTACAGGTATTGTAATACTTAGGTGGTTGTTTTCTCCCTAGTACAGGTGGTGCTAGTGAGGTCCTGGTTACCAGTGATTACTGGTTGTGTGCTATTTTGTGCTAAAGTAATTTTACATTCTAAGTGCTATTTCTGAAAGTGTTACTTCTGATTCCTGACAGTGGTCCAGGTGGCCCTGTCTTGTACATATCCCCTGTAAATTCTGCCCGTGCCTCTGGCACATTGTAAAGTGTGTGTTTTATCTAATGTGTTTTGGTGTAATACAAAGGCTATTTTTATATAACCTTGTGTGGAGTTTCCTTTGTGGTGGGTCCTGGGTGTTGTTGCTGGGGTGCGTGCGCAAATACTTAACTTACATCGCCTCCAAGTTTAGCCTTGCTGCTCGCGCCACGTTATCTAGAGGGTGAGCAGGGGTTATCTTGGCGTGTAACTCCCTTGCCCTGACTTGGGAGTGGTGGTCTCTGACTGACTTTGGCGAAAGCCCTGGCCAGCCGGGGATCCCATTTCCAACACCCACCAACTCCGAAGAACTCTTCAGTGTCATCCAGGAATTCACAAACCCATGAAGCGAAGCAACAGACATCACCCCGTCCCAAGACCAATGTGGCAAGCTTGGAACCTACTTCCACCTCAAGATCAGAACACTCTACGATAAGTTTGTCAACCACCCACAAGACGCCACAGCCGGCCTCCCCACCCCCCCGCTTGAGACTCCAGCCAGCCCACCATCCCCAGCTGGACATCGATCCCGACCAAAGACACGTCTCAACCATGAAAGGCATCCACTTGGGCGCCCCCAACGACCCCAGCCCCCCGCACATCTACCACAGAGCCACGGAAGCCATCGCACCTGAACTGCAAAATACCATCAACACTACCTTCATAACAGGCACCTTCCCAGACAAATGGAAGCACTCAGAAGTCAGGCCTCTGCTCATAAAACCCACGGCCGACCCCCCAACCTTAAGAACTACCGGCCCATCTCGCTCCTCCCCTTCGCGGCCAAAGTGGCTGAGACACCAGAGAACAGGGAACTGACGAGATTCATCGAAGAGAACGACGTCCTCGACCCGTCCCAGTCTGGATTCCGAAGCAACCATGGCACAGAGACCGCCTTAATAGCCGCCACAGACAATATCCGGTCCCTCCTGGACCAAGTCCACTCCGCAGCCCTCATCCTGCTCGATCTGTCTGCTGCCTTTGACACTGTCTCCCACCGCACACTAATCGCTAGACTACACGACGCCAGCATACAAGTAACTGCCCTGGACTGGATCAGATCTTTCCTCACCGGTAGAAGTCAAAGGATCAGGCTACCGCCCTTCCTCTCCGCCCCCACGGATATCACCTGCAGAGTCCCACAGGGGTCATCTCTGAGCCTGACCCTCTTCAACATCTACATGGCCCTCCTCGCAGCCATCGTCAGACAACACGGCTTCAACATTGTATCCTACGCCGACGACACCCAGCTCATCCTATCCCTCAACAGAGACCCCACCACCGCTTATCTCAACTTCCAGAAAGGAATGCAAGACGTGGCAGTCTGGATGACCAACAGCTGCCTAAAACTCAATGCCAAGAAGATAGAAGTCCTCGTTCTTGGAACCACCCCTCCAGCATGGGACAACACCTGGTGGCCACCCTCGGAAGCCCACCTACCCCCTCAGACCATGCCGAAAACCTTGGCATCGTACTCGACTCTACACTCGC
This sequence comes from Lissotriton helveticus, assembly GCF_964261635.1. Taxonomy (NCBI): domain Eukaryota; kingdom Metazoa; phylum Chordata; class Amphibia; order Caudata; family Salamandridae; genus Lissotriton; species Lissotriton helveticus. The sequence continues at coordinate 36,076,448 of NC_136065.1, forward strand.
CATGAACAGACAGGTCAACTCCGTCACCTCCAGCTGCTTCAACCTCCTCCACACCCTTCGTAAGACCTTCAAATGGACCCCCCGCCGAGTCAAGGAAGACAGTCACCCACGCACCCATCACCAGCAGACTGGACTATGGACATGCTCTCTGCACCGGCATAAACAAGTCCCTACTCTCCAAACTCCGAACAACACAAAACACCGTGGCCAGACTCGTCCTAGGCATCACCCGGCACAAACACATCAGCCAACACCTATGGAGACTCCACTGGCTCCCCGTGGAGAAGAGAGTCACCTTCAAAATCCTCACCCACACCTACAAATGCCTACACAGCAACGGACCCAAATACCTCAACGACAGAATAAATTTCCACTCACCTAAAAGAAACCTCTGATCTTCCAACCTTGCACTGGCTGACCCTGCGCATTCACAGAGCCAGAGCAGGCAGAAGAGCATTCTCCCACATTGCAGTCAAGACCTGGAACAAGCTACCGGCAGACATCGGACGCGCCCCGTCCCTGAAAACCTTCAGGAAGACCCTCAAGACCTGGCTCTTCGGCTAAACAGATCTGCGGACCCCCCCCACCCTCACCTCCTTGAGACCCTCACGGGTGAGTAGTGCGCTTACAATTCCCTGATTGATTGAGGTGAGGTTTGTATGTATTCTATTTTTAGGCCTTGCGGTAGCCAAGACCTTTTGATTTTACTAAAATATGTATAATATACTTACATATAAGGGCTTTCAGGCACCACTTTTCATCCATTGGTCTGGTGTTGTCATTTACATTTTGCCTCCACCCACTACAGCGTGTAGCATGGGGCAATGTGTCACCCAGGGCCAGACTGGCCATAGCGGGCTCCAGGCAACCCCCGGTGCACTGCACGGGTGGGTGCCGGATTGGGGCCCCTGGTGGCCGTTTTTGTTATAGGGCCATTTTTTCAGCAAATCGGCCCTGTAACAAAATCGGCCGAAAAACTGGTCCTGGCAAAGAGCTCAGAGGCACCCACAATCCCCCCCTTGGGGGCAGGGGGCGCCAAGCACTTTGCCTGGGCCGGTTTTGGTTCCCAGTCCGCCCCTGGGGTCACCCTACTAAAGACACTGGTTAACTTCATTTGAGTGACAGCATTTCACTCACTCACAAGGAGCACATCCACACATAAGCTAGTTTCCATCAATGCCAGTGTCTTTGTTTTTACTTTATTTATTTTATTGTTTTATAAAGCGCGAACCAGACCTGAGAGGGTATCAGAGCGCTTTACAGGATTGAGGGGGAGGAGTACAAAGCGTAAGGATGGGAGGGATCAAATTGGGAGAGATAGGGATACATTATACGGAAGGAGCACGCAGTCTAAAGTCCAAGCTACATGTGGGATACAAATTAAGGCAGGTAGGTATAATATACAAGAAGGCATGCAGTCTCAGCTCCTGGGGGTTGCCCACGAGTGAAGACAAATGTATCATCAATGGAGGCCGTGGATAATGCCGCAGTGGAGTGTGGAACATGTCGATGGGGTGATTGTAAAGTATTCATTAGATGAGGTATTTTCCCATTAAGTCTTAGTCTCCTTCTTAAAGTGTGCCAAGGATGAAAGTCTTCTGATGGCGGGTGGGATAGAGTTTCAGATTCTTGGGGCGGCCCCGGAGAAGGCCTGATTGTAGGTTTTTTGCCTCCGGAAGCGTGCTGGTTGCAGCAGCAGGTCTTTGGCAGATCGAGAGTTTCTGGCTCCTCCGGCTATCACAAGTTTTTGTGAGAGAAATATAGGGGAATTCGAGTACAGAGCTTTGTGAGTAATGCAGGCCAGTTTAAATTGTATTCTGGTCTCTAGGGGAAGCCAGTTCAGAGCTTTGAGGTGGGGAGAGATGTGGTCAAATATTTTGAACCTGTTAGGAGTCTGGCAGTGGTGTTGAGGCAGGCTTTCAATGGGGCCAGAGAGTTCTTGGGTAGCCCTGCAAGAGTAGAGCATCCATATTCAAGTCTGGAAATGACTGGAGCTTGGGTTGCCGTTTTAAGGTTGGACACATCGAGGAAGGGTTTTAGGTTTCTTAGGTACTTCAGGTGGAATCTGGCTGTTTTGGCCATCGAGTTTATATGGCCACGCATATTCAGGCTGCCGTCAAGGGTTACTCGAAGGGATTTCGCTGAGTCAACAATGGTAGGAAGGCAGTTTAGTGCAGTGATGGTCTTGATCCATTCCTGGATGTCTGGATTGGGTTTGGGTGGGGAGATCAGAAGAAATTCAGTTTTATTTGCATTGAGTTTGAGCTGGTTGGCGGTGAGCCAAAGGACTGTCAGCTTCAGGGCCTTGTTTAGGGAGAAAATATCCTCAGGGGAAGAGATTTTTATGTAGACCTGTGTATCGGCGTACATAAGGTAGGCGATGTTGGCGGCACGAAGCACCTCAAACTTAGGACAAAATCCTAACTTTACTACTACTAAATGCCTTTTGTGAATACCAAAAGTAGTAAGTTTAGGATTTTATCCTGAGTTAGTTCTGTGATTCGGGCCCATGTTTTTTTAAGGAGGGTGATTACTTTAGTCTTGCCTTTGTGTTTAGAGGGTTCTGATGTGAACACAGGGCGCATTCCATCTTTATCAGATCCCATCTCTTGCCAATGCTGTTGTGTGAGAAGTTGGCCTGATAGGTGATGTTTCCAATTCTGGAACCACCTATTATCAGACCAAACAATCCCTTATGGTGTCTGGTTGTAAGTCAACCTTATTAGACAAGCTATCCTAGGGGTAGCATGGACTAAGCAGCCTAAAGGCTTAACTTAAGAGGTCGTGTTAAGCGAGCTGTTTTACCACATACAATCCTGTAATACCAAATGAAAGGACACCACACAAGTATATATTATAAAAATATATGTATTTATTACTAAAAACAATCCCCAGTATTCTTTATGAATAAAGGGGCACAAGCGTTAAATCAAAAGCACTGTTTAAACATACAAAGTTGCACAATTATGGATGAGGGCAGGGGGCCACTCAAACCATATACTAAACAAGTGGTATAAGAGATGCCACTCGAGCAGTGGTTAGGCCTAGGGCCTAGGGAATCGCTGGGAGCAGTCAGGACAAGCAATGCTGAAGTCGGGAATGGCCCTCGGGATTCGGGAGATGTGCGGAAAGCGCACGCACGCACCAATGTTAACCAATGGTGCGTAAAAGTTGTAAAGTTAAAGTTTAAGGACACTTCCGCTGAACCTAGAGGAACAAAACTTAACACACAGACCCTAGAGATGTGCACCAGTGTGGGAACACCGGCGGAGCAAAGTTACCTCACCCACAGGAAGTGGGTGCACAGGGTCGAAGATGCGTCGGGTTTTGACACGCAGGCTCTTGGTGCTTGAAGCTGAAAGGGCTGCAGGCGGGTTAAAGATGAAGTGTCCGGTGGAGTCCAAGGGGGGACTCAAGTCGAAGGGTACCTGAAAGCAGAGGGGACAGAGTCTGGGTCACAAAGCAGTGACCAGGGTGGAACCAGGACGGAACCAGGCAATGTCGGGCGCAATCAGGTGGTCGTCGAGGAGCTTCTCTCCGCTGTCACGTGGGCTCTGGGGCATCTGCGACGTCCAGGAGCAGGTCACGATCTGTCCCACGCAGGCTCTCACCGTCGGCGCTGTCGGCTTCAAGTTTGGAGCAAACAACACTTGGCAAGAGCAATCCACGCGGGATCGGAAGATTGCTTCTCACTCGGACCAGGAAGGTCAGAGTCGGGGCTCCTTTTCAGGGGAGCTGGTGTGGATCTGGAGCAACCAGATTCACGAGTCTTCTTTGTAGTTTCGTCGGCACAGGGACCACTAGCCGGCTGGCAAGTGACCGGGCCAACGCGTTGAGCCAAATGGAGCAGAAGGGCCCCACGCAGCACTCGTCGAGTGTGGAGGGCTGAACTTCGGCTCAGGAGTAGCTCAGGGTGGGGGCTTCTCAAACCCCGGTGCACAGCTTCGAGGGTCACTCGTGGGCTGCACGGTCAGCGTCTCGTGGTCAATTCAAGATGGCGTGCCCCACGCTTCCGGTCGCCTCCACGGGTCTCAGCTTTGCAGGGACTGTGGATCGGGCTGTTGAAAGGCAGGCAAGCTTGATCTCGTCGATCTCAGTCGCTCGAGTTCCGGCGGGAACTGCAACTAAGTAGACGTCGAGGGCTGGATGGTGCCTGCTGCTGCAGGGTGGTCACTCCTTGACCACAAGGGAGATTCTTCGGGCTTCCACGTTGAGATGGAGGTCGAAGGGTCCAGAGTTTCGTTTCTAATGTTTCTTCCAGGAAATCTGATGTGCATTGGCACTGCTCCCACTCTTATTCGAATCTGGGGGGCGTGATTACCTGCTAGGTCCCCCCCTATGGGTGGGACCCAGGAAGTGGGTGGATACACCCCCTTCCTTTGATCCAGGCCGCCCTGGCACGAGGGCTGGAGTGCCCCAGAACCGGTTTGGCCGGATTATGCAAGGGGCAGCCTTGTGCGCCCCAAGCAGTGTCTGGTTTCTTTCAAACCTCCCTGCTACAATCCACTATCTCCTGTCTGGAGGGCGGTGACACCCTCCTGTGACAGGAAACCCTTTGTCCAGGACCCATTTGGCCGAGTTTCGGTCAGCTGCAGGGGTCCAGACATTTGTCTGTGGCAGCGGCATCCATTTTGTGGATCTAAGGTCTTTGGATAAATTAACCGCATTTAAGTAAAGCAACATGTCTTACCCCTCTAGAGGGGTGGAATGCTATCCCCGTCGCCAGAACTGGCGAGGGGATAGTATTCCAAATCGTATGACACCTTACACGACATGTTTTGATAAAGCCAAACCAAAGTTGCTATTTAACCGCGAGGATTATAAGGCACTTAAGAGTATATGGTATGGCATTATCCTGAAACAGTTTAGGGAGTTGTTCCCGACAGCTGCAGACAGGCTCAGCTCATGCTAGAGCTCCATCTCACATAAAACCACGCACTCTGCCTCCAGGATTGATGAGGCCTTCTATAGGAGTGGCTCACAGGTTTACATGTGTCCAGATATAGGTTTAGATATAGGTATACTATATCTAAGCAAGGGGTGATTACACCACCTTACCCCAGCTGAGTGATCAGCCAGTTGTGTCAATTTAAGAACCAGCCAGGGGTGGGAAAAGATGTGCTGCAGCCCCTGGTAGGCCTTGGTGGCCCCTATGCCCTGGGCACCTATAGTGCATTATACAGGGGCTGACAAGGAGTCCATTTCCAATTGGTATGTGCCTATAGCACATGTGTCAGTAATTTAGTGAGAGAACAGCAGGCTGGGGGTCTGATCAGCAGGCCCACAGCCTCAGTAGTCGAAAACCAGTGAAGCAAAAAGCAAACATTTGGGGTGACCATAGGATAGCAGACCCTACTCTCCTACACAACCCCCCCCCCCAAACGCAGGGACATTAAACTAACCTTGACCAGATAAGTCTTCATGTTCTAAGTGGAAGTACCGGGAGAGACCATCTGCATTACCATGGTCAGTCCCTGGGCGGTGCTCCACTGTAAAGTCCATCCCCTGTAGGGAAATGGACCACCTGAGCAGTTTGGGATTTTCACCCTTCATCTGATTAAGCCATAAGAGGGGCTTATGGTCTGTCTGCACCAGGAAGTGAGTTCCAAACAAGTAGGACCTCAACTTCTTTAATGCCCAAACCACAGCAAAGGCCTCCCTCTCAATGGCTGACCAACGTTTCTCTCTGGGAGTCAGCCTCCTGCTAATGAAAGCAATGGGCTGGTCTTGACCATCTTGATTAAGTTGTGAGAGCACAGCTCCCACCCCCAACTCAGAAGCATCTGTCTGTACAATGAACTGTTTGGAGTAGTCAGGACTCTTCAGGATAGGTGCAGAGCACATGGCCTTCTTCAGGTCATCAAATGCCTTCTGACAGCTAACTGTCCACTGAACCTTTTTTGGCATCTTCTTGGATGTCAAGTCATTTAATGGTGTCACTATAGACCCATAGTTCTTCACAAACTTCCTGTAATACCCAGCCAGGCCCAAGAAGGCTCTGACTTGTGTCTGGGTAACTGGAGGAGCCCAGTCCTGTATGGCCTGGATTTTGCTCTCCAGTGGCTGAACCTGGCCTCCACCTACTAGGTGGCCCAGGTATACAACCTTACTCTGCCCTATCTGGCACTTAGTGGCCTTGATAGTTAGGCCTGCCTTTTGCAGGGCCTCCAAAACTTTCTTCAGGTGGATCAGGTGATCCTCCCAGGTGGAGCTAAAGACAGCAATATCATCTAGATATGCTGCACAAAAGTCATCCAACCCAGCAAGGACTTGGTTCACCAACCTTTGGAAAGTGGCAGGTGCATTCTTCAAACCAAAGGGCATTACCACAAACTGATAATGTCCACTAGGGGTAGAGAATGCTGTTTTGGCTTTTGACTCCTCAGCTAGTCTGATTTGCCAGTAGCCAGCTGTCAGATCGAATGTGCTCAGAAACTTGGCAGAAGCCAATCTGTCAATGAGCTCATCTGCTCTTGGAATGGGGTGAGCATCTGTCCTAGTGACAGCATTGAGACCCCTGTAGTCCACGCAAAACCTCATTTCTCTCTTTCCATCTTGGGTATGAGGTTTTGGCACCAGGACTACTGGGCTGGCCCATGGGCTCTCTGATGGCTCAATCACTCCAAGCTCCAACATCTTTTGCACCTCAGCCTTGATGCAATCCCTGACATGGTCAGATTGCCTGTAGATCTTATTCTTCACAGGCAGACTGTCACCAGTGTCCACTACATGGGTACACCAGTCAGTCTGGCTGGGTGTGAGTGAAAACAAATGCCTGTGGGCCTGCAAAACTTGTCTGCAGTCCATCTGTTGCTGGTCAGTGAGGCTGCCTGCCAAGGCTACTCCATCAACTGAACCATCATCAGGGTTCTGAGAAAGCAGGTCTGGGAGAGGGTCACTCTCTTCCTCCTGATCCCCATCTGTGGCCATGAGCAAGCTCATGTCCTCCCTGTCCACAAATGCTATCAAGCGATTCACATGGATTACCCTGTGAGGGCTCCTGGGTGTTCCAAAGTCCACCAAGTAGGTGACTTCTCCCTTCTTTTCAATGACAGGATAGGGTCCACTCCATTTGTCCTGGAGTGCTGCTGGAGCCACTGGCTCCAGTACCCACACCTTCTGTCCTGGTTGGAACTCTACCAGTACAGCCTTTTGGTCATGCCAAGCTTTCTGCAATTCTTGGCTGGCCTCCAGGTTTTTGGATGCTCTTTCCATGTACTCAGCCATCCTGGAGCGGAGACCAAGTACATAGTCCACTATGTCTAGTTTGGGCTTTTTGAGAGGTAACTCCCATCCTTCCTTCACCAAACACAATGGACCCCTCACAGGGTGGCCAAACAAAAGTTCAAAAGGGCTGTAGCCAACCCCCTTCTGTGGGACCTCTCTGTAAGCAAAGAGCAGGCAGGGTAAAAGAATGTCCCATTTCCGCCTGAGCTTCTCTGGTAATCCTTTTATCATGCCTTTTAGGGTCTTGTTAAATCTCTCCACAAGCCCATTGCATTGTGGATGATATGGGGTGGTAAACTTATAGTTTACTCCACATTCCTTCCACATTGCTTTCAGATAGCTAGACATAAAATTCGTGCCTCTATCTGATAGTACCTCCTTTGGAAAGTCCACTCTTGAGAAAACTGCAATGAGGGCTTTTGCCACCAGAGGTGCTGTGGTGGTCCTTAGGGGAATAGCCTCTGGATACCTGGTGGCATGATCCACTACCACCAGTATGAATCTGTTCCCAGATGCTGTTTGGGGGTCCATTGGACCCACAATATCAATTCCAACTCTTTCAAAGGGAACCCCCACCACAGGTAGTGGTATTAGGGGGGCCTTTGTTGTGCCACCTGACTTACCACTGGCTTGGCAAGTGACACAGGAGCGACAAAACTCCTTGATATCCTCTGACATGTGAGGCCAGTGAAAGTGTGAAACAAGCCTGTCCCACGTCTTGTTCTGGCCTAAGTGTCCTGCAAAGGGAATATCATGGGCCAAGGTAAGGAGGAACCCCCTAAACTTCAGAGGTATAACCAACCTCCTGGTCATGCCAGGCTTGGGGTCTCTAGCCTCTGAGTAAAGGAGTCCATCATCCCAATACACAGTATGGGTACCTTGGGCATCCCCAGCAGCCTCAGCAGCAGCCTGCTGTCTGAGGGGTTCAAGTGAAGGGCAATCTAATTGAGCCTGCCTCAGGTCTGCCCTTGAGGGTCCCCCTGTCCCCAGAAACTCAACCTGGTCAGGTTCAAGTTCCTCAGAGACAGTCTCCTCTTGGACTGCAGAATCAGTTTCCTCTGAAACTTGATCCTCAACCTGGGGCAAGGTGGAAGGCTCAGCCTTTCCTCTCTTGCTCCTTCTCTTGGGTTGTGGTTGGTCTATTGTTCCAAGATCCACCACTGGTTCAGGAAGGCACTTCTTAGCCTGAGCCCTTGTCATGGCAAGGACATGCTCTGAAAACCCTAGCATTTCTGCATGAGTCCTGTACTCCACTTCTGACCATGCTGAGCTTTCAAGATCATTGCCTAACAGACAGTCTACTGGTAGGTCTGCACTCACCACAACTTTCTTTAGGCCATCAACCCCTCCCCAGGAGAAGTTCACAACTGCCACACTATGGGAAGTAGTGGAGTTGCTGGCATTGGTCACTAGGTAGCTCTCACCTAGTACAATCTGTCCAGGGTCCACAAAGTCAGGTGTCACCATTGTGACACTGGCACACGTGTCCCTGTAGGCTTGAGCCAGTTTCTCATTAATTAAGGGAGTCTGCCTGTATTTGCCCAGGTTACTGGGGCTTACTGCAGTGGGCAACTCAATGTCCACATCATACAGGAGAACTGCCTGTGTAGGGATTCTGACTAGGCCAGATCCTACTTCAATACCCAGGGTCAACCCAGCTACACCCTTGGACTGTGTTCCACCACTGCTTACTGTACTTGGGGTTGCAGTTGCTTTAGGAGCTGGAGTGGTGGGGACTGGATTTGCCTTGGTGCACTCACTGCCCCAGTGTGAAACTGATTTGCAGGTATTACACCAAGGTGTCTTTGGACCTTTGTTCTTCTTCTTCTTGTTTCCATTCTGGGAACCACCCTCCTTACTATTAGTTTGGGGGCCTGAAGACTTCTGGTCTTTTTCTTTATCTTTCTGATTACCACCCTTCTGGTCTGTTTTCTTCTGGTCACCACCTTGGTTCTGGGGTTTCTGCTTAATCCTTGTTCTGACCCATTTGTCTGCCTTCTTTCCCAATTCTTGGGGAGAGGTCAGATCAGAGTCAATAAGGTATTGATGCAACAGCTGGTTTGTACAGTTATTAAGGATCTGTTCTCTCATCATAAGATTGTACAATCCTGTATAGTCTGAAACTTTACTTCCCTGCAACCAACCCTCCAAAGCCTTAGTGGCACACTCAACGAAATCAGTCCAGTCTTGAGTCTGTGCTTTTTGGGTGTCTCTGAACAACAACCTGTATTGCTCAGTGGTTAGGCCAAACCCTTCAATAAGAGCACTCTTCAAGACAGTGTAGTTTTTGGCATCCTCAGGTCTAACTGTGAGGAGCCTGTCCCTCCCTTTCTCAGAAAAGGAGTACCATAAAATTGCAGCCCACTGATCCTCAGGAACCTGCTGTACCATGCAGGCTCTCTCAAGAGCAGTCATCCATTTGTGGATGTCATCCCCTTCTTTAAAGGGGGGCACAATTTTTGTCAGGTTTCTATTGTCATAGCCCCTGTCATTTTCTATTGGAAAATTGCTGCCACCAGTGGCATCTAAGCCACTTAATTTCTGCTCTCTTGCCAAGGCAAGTTTAGCTTGAGCTAAGGTAAGTCTAGCTTGACTCAGGGCTACCTCCTCTCTCTCTATTTGGAGTTTGACAGCCCTCATTCTAGCCCTATGCTCAATCTTCTGAGAAGCAGTCATGCCTCTCTGTGATTCTCTGGAGGCACTAGAAATATGAGAGTCCCCTGAGGGAGATCTCACTCTTCTGTTGCCTGGGAGAATAACATGATGGGATCTGGGGAGGTGCTGGCCCTCTCCATTCCCCAGTAGGTCTAAGTTGGCCTGGTTAAGCCTGGCAACTTGGACCTGGCTACCCCTCTGATCCTGATCTTCTGGGTCCTCAACTTCTGAGTCCTCCTCCTCCTCTTCTTCTTCCTCATCTTCCTCCTGAGGGGGGTCAGTTACAGGGGGGTTCCCTCCATTTCCTGTCTCTAGGGAAGCTTCCTTTGCCCTTTCTAAGTCATCCTGCTCTAGGATGGCTACCAGGATTTGGCAGGTGGGGCTTCTGCCCCTTTTTAACCCTCTTGATTTGCACAAGGCAACCAAGTCCTTTCGGGTTAGTTTGTCATAGCTGAAAGTTGCCTGGGTAAGGTCAACTGTCACAGGAGTAGACCCTGAGGCTTTTCCTGTGTCAGACATGACTGCTAGTGAGGTGTAAGTGGTGCACTTACCTACACTAAGTGTTTTCCTACTGTACCTTGCTAGTGAGTTGTAGTCAGGGTGTGCTAATCCCTTTAATCTACAACTACTAAGTTCAGTAGAACTTAATATGCTAAGCTTTTGATTTATATGTACCTAGAGGTACTTGATGTGATCTTTCAATTTGATACAAAGATTGCAATGGTAAAACAACAGCAAGCTCAAATCCGCACCGCTGCTCACCAATGTGAGAAGTTGGCCTGATAGGCGATGTTTCCAATTCTGGAACCACCTATTATCAGACCAAACAATCCCTTATGGTGTCTGGTTGTAAGTCAACCTTATTAGACAAGCTATCCTAGGGGTAGCATGGACTAAGCAGCCTAAAGGCTTAACTTAAGAGGTCGTGTTAAGCGAGCTGTTTTACCACATACAATCCTGTAATACCAAATGAAAGGACACCACACAAGTATATATTATAAAAATATATGTATTTATTACTAAAAACAATCCCCAGTATTCTTTATGAATAAAGGGGCACAAGCGTTAAATCAAAAGCACTGTTTAAACATACAAAGTTGCACAATTATGGATGAGGGCAGGGGGCCACTCAAACCATATACTAAACAAGTGGTATAAGAGATGCCACTCGAGCAGTGGTTAGGCCTAGGGCCTAGGTGTGGTGTCGGGTTCAAATCAGGCCTACATACTCTGCTAAACTCTCGAACGCCTTAGTATAGAAGTTGGCACGGACACTGGAAAAGGTAAAAGACAAGTTTATTAAGACCCCATGGGGTGGTGGTACATTCCTACAGCACCCTTCGGCAATGTAAGAAGTAGCACACCGAACATCGGTGCGCGACCTCTTTTATATAGTTTAATAGCAATAAAAAGATAGGCGGTTACAAGTTACACATTTTAGGTACATATAAGGTCATTTTTGGAACACAGCCAGCACGTGGGAGGAGTTCAACGGCACTGGTCAGTTAGTGTGAACATTCCTAAAGAGTGACCAGTTGATGCATAGTGCGCATGTGCGCTTGACCAGTACTAAAAATAGCCTGTTGCCGAGCAGAATAGTGACCATGGGTATCGAGAAAGGACGAAAGGGCACACTGACCACGAGGCAGCGTGTTCATAGGAAACGGAAGTCAGAGGGATTCAAAATGGCCCCCGTTCGTTTTGGTCAAGTTAACAGAAAAAACCGTGTAGCTGTGCTAAACGCTAACTCAGGAGCTGCCAAAACACGACAGACGGCCCTTTTAGCGTTTAGCAAAAGCTACCTCATAGTGGACGTAGTCAGAATGTTCATCCTCAATGTTAATAGCCATTATTTTCAATACTTCATCATTGATCAGTTTCTCTTGCTTATCAATAGCTCGTTTGGACGGAATACAGGCTGTGATACATACAGAACATAATGTAGGGCCACATTGAATACATAGACAAAGGAAAAATAGTACTCCAATAAAAACACAGAGAATCGTTAATAATTTCCAACCCCAAGTACTAAGCAGGGTCCAGAACCAACCAGAAAAGGTCCATGTTCCATTTTCTGGGTGGATCTCAGCAGCTATCTTATGTAATTTTGTAATCGAATCATATACAGAAGGTGAGTTATCTGGTACGTACACGCAACAACTACTTCCGATGACGCGGCATGCTCCACCTCTATCAGCTAGTATCACATCTAGAACCATTCGATTCTGGAGCGCCACAATTCTGGTAATTTGTAATTCCTCAGTAATATTCCCTAAAGCGGAGGCAGTTTCGTTAGCGACTGCTTCCACCACACGCGTAAGCCGCCTTATCTTCCTGCTATTCAGTGCAGCTCCTACGAATGAGAATAACCCCAAATTGAAATCTACATATTGTTGTAAAGTGGTATCAGTCTGGTCTATTTCATCAAGATCTACTGTTCGTTTGACCCTGTTTAGTATGAAATCATGGTACAGAACGTAATCATTGTGGTACATGGGAGGAGCAATAAATACAGGTGGTAATACAAAAGCTATATAACACGTTCCCAACCATCCCAATGGTAGACGATGGTATCCCTTATTTCCACAAATGAAATACGTGTTATGTGAAGCTACAAATGCAATTCCAATTGGTGTATCAAAGGTAAGTGTAATATTACATTCACTGCGGCCTACAGGGATTGTACCTTTATTTCTAATACACAAATCTGCTTTTGTATCAATGACTGTTATCATATGCGAGCTCGTCACATTTATAAGTCTTTGATTCGTATATACACGAGGTGTAGAAACATTGTCCGGACGGTACTCTTCCCATTCAAACTTAGTTCCTTCAGCGTGTGGATAGCCGTCTTTGTCGTTATAACATATTTTATTCAACCGAAAAAGTAGTCCACCTTTCGTTGGCCATCGCAGAGTAAAAAGAAGAGTGTACCAAGCATGACAAGAACCATTATGAGAAAACGGGAGAGGAATGAGTGGTGTTCCTCCCTTCTTCTGATGTCCGGGCAACATTCCACATACCCAACAATTGGACGTGTTGGTCATGTTATGAGTATGATGCAAAATCTTAATAAAGCTGTTATTCAAATAAGTCTGCCTATGTCTTTCTTCGTGAAAAGGCAGAGTGAAATGAAAATGTTCAGATGGACTTGGAGTGGTGGGCAGCAAATGTTCTCGTGCAGGAAACAACAGTTCTATAGTCCAAGCTAATACTGCGATCACCACTACGGTCAAGACAAACAAAACAACACCAAGAATTCTCCCTCTTCGGGTCGAAGGAGATGCCATAGTTCACAAAACAATACTCTTCAAGAAAACAACACTAAGCGGGAAAAATAAAAACGATGGTTCTGAACCGAGGCTGCCGTTGATTTGTTCTCCGGGATTCAAGACGGGTGTCGCTACACTGGGCAGAACTGATCCCCCCCCCTTGATATTCCCGGCTTCCGTTTCACAAACCTCAGAGCGGTTACCAACCAGTTTCAAAAACACAAAAGGAATCTTATTTCCTGGGGCGTAGATTGTACTTCACTTTATCAGAAACAACGTGGTCCGGGAAGGCTCCCTCCAATTCATCAGGCGTGACAGCTGGGCTCTTTTCTGTATCCAAAATCTTTCTGTAGTCGGATAGCACCACAGGGCTCACCAGATCCGGAGAGACACGTCGGCAGTGCGTTGAATGTATCCACCGCTTCTTGTTAGTGACTCTCACAGCAGTTCGCGTAGCCAGCAGCACTTGCTCAGGGCCATGCCATCTCGGTTCCAAACTGCTGGATCGTTCAAATACTTTGACCATCACGTGGTCCCCAGGGCGGAGATCGTGAGCCTCACCAGTGGAGTTATCAGGGAGCGCCTCTCGAACCTGTTGATGGATAGAAAGCAAATCATTTGTTAATCGTGCCAGATAATCGTTCATCATTATACAAGGCATATCATGTATCAAACGAGGTTTTGGAACTCCCCAAATATTCATAGGCCTTCCAAACACCACTTCGTAGGGTGTGAGGCCAGATCGAGAATGTGGCACTGACCGAATGGACAGTAATGCCAGAGGCAAAGCGTCCGGCCATTTCAGAGATGTAGATGCCACTATCTTTGCTAGCTTCAGCTTCAGAGTTGCATTGTATCGTTCTACTAACCCTGCTGATTGCGGATGAAAGACAGCATGGAATCGTTGCTTGATTCCCAATCCTTTCAGGACGTATTCCACTACTTTTCCAATGAAATGAGGGCCATTATCACTCCACATAAGTTTACAAACACCGTAGCGCGGGAAGTACTCCTTGAGTAACACCTTAGCTGTTGTCAATGCTGTATTGTCTTTCGTAGGGTAAGCCTCAATCCATTTGCTGAAGGCACACACCACTACTAGGACATACTTGAGATTATTACAGCGTTCCAGCTGGATGTAATCCATTTGTAGTACTTCGAATGGTGCAGTAGGTGGAACAAACCCTCCTTTAGGAGTATGAGTCCCTTGTCCAGGATTGTGCTGCAAACATATCAGACAGGTCTGCACTACTCTCTTAGCCGTGCTAGCAATGTCAGCATTTTCCCAAACTCGTGTAAGCAATTTAGTAATTGCGAGAGCTCCAATGTGTGCCAGCCCGTGTGTCATTTGCACCATTGTTTGTAAATAGGCCATGGGTAGTTTCAAACTAGATGGTCATGGTGAGTGGTCGGAAGACTTTTGGCATATCAACATGATGGGCACTGGTTGGTGCTTAGATAACTATGGCATGTGCGGGGGGAACACGGGTGCTTGTTGAGACGATACACTTATGACTCGAGGTTTTGGGAGTTGTGTTTACTCACATTCATTTCTATTTTTTGAACATTGGCACTGGCTCATTAGCCTCACTGTATGTTCTGTGTTAGTAACGGGTTTAGCACACGTTGTCACTTTTAGACGCACTTAGAAACTGTAGTCAAACTTAAATTTGAAATATGTACATTGCAAGAGTCTTTGTTTTTGATTGTGATTGTATATAATATCACCTTTGCAGTGCCCTGACACGGAACTGACGTACATGTTACCGGAGTGAATAATTTTCAAGATTAAGTTACACGCCCCTGAAGAAGGGTCAAAGAGACCCGAAATGCATTGGGAATTGTCTCTGTAAATGATCCTTTGGTTTTGAGTTTATGTACAGTGTGGAATTTATTCATTGTTCGATTTGTGTTTTGTTTATCAAGTACAGCTGGAATGATATATTTTGAATAATAGTAAAGTTTGGAGAACAAGTGTAATTCATGGAATAATGTGATTCATTTGTTATGTTGATTTGGGACTACTTATGTGAAAGTTGATTTACATGTTTTGAAACCTAAGGGACTAAGGGTGAGCACCGGGTCAGACCTGGCTGCTGCCAGGCCTCTACAGGGCTAGTTTTCAGAGAGTTGTGGGCACAACTCACAACCGGGTTGCTCCTAAAAACAGCTTTACAAAGAGTACAAACGTTTAACTGGTAGACAAAGAGGAGTGCAGGTCAGTTTCAATACATTGCAGTTTAGTCACAGCCCATCCCACAGACCAGCACCCATCAAACCAATTGATTATGGCTTCTTTTAGAGAGATATCTAACCTCACATTGAATCAGGCTGAAACTAAAGTTTATGCTACAGAAGAGGCAGCAGACATTTATGCATTGATCGAACAAGTTCGCACGTTCAGTACATCGAAGGGCACCACGTCACAAATGTTGAAGCAACTTGAATACACCATGCGTAAGGAGGTGAATCAACGTTTACATGCGACTACATTGATAGAATATCACAAGGTCAAGAGAATACCTAGAGGTCTACGCATCGCGTTGAAACCGATGTTGTTCAAGTTCAACAAAACATTTATGATAAAGTGGCAGGCTATTTTAAATAAATGTTCATTGGACTTAATTCTCCTGATAATAGAGGAACTTTCACAAATATTAAAAGATTTGCAAGAAGACATATTTAAGCTCCAGCAAGATCTCACAAAGAATATACCAACTGAGGATTGGACGAAGATACTGGAAGACATCAACACAAGGTTGGATGCGCATGCGAAGGAGGTACATGATCGAAAGATTCGAAAATTCCGGAGGGATACAATCGATTATAAACTTGATGAAGTTTATACGTGGGCGGAAGCCTACGCACAGAAGAGATACACTAGCAGACCGACTCCAAGACAAACGTCGTCCGAAGAGAGTGTAGTACAGGAGGATGAACTGTCATTGCAAAGAGCACCTGTAACTATTCAAATGAGCACGGATCAAACAACAACTAGTGTGGCTGGTCCATCAAAGAGTACTCAACCGTCTTTTTTAGCAGAGGGCCAATCCTCTATACACCCGCCAGATCCACCGGCAGAAACAAGATCAGACGTACCCGGAGGGGACAAAACCACAAAAAAAACAGTGGAAGGCGGACGACCACAACGCACGGTAACAAAGAAACCAACTTAGTGGTAAATATATCTAAACGGGATTTAACGCAAGAAGAAACACGAGTTTTGAACAAGGGGACGTCATTTGTACCAACTTACGTCTCAAATGGATTAGAGACTGAAATTGCTCTATTTAAGTTTTTACGTAAACTACGGCTAAAATGGTTCTTTTCCTCAACTACCACTGATGGGAGTGGACGTCCACTTGACAAATTCAGACCTAAGAGCAAATTTATGTCCCCTATCTCACATAAGATATTAGACAATTTTGAGATATTGGTGAAAAAAGACTTGGAATCCATCAGGTATGAACCTCCCAAAAAACAGAACTTGTCAAGGAGTGAAAAACGAACACTCAACAAATTGAAACAGGACACCATGATAACGTTTCAACCTGCGGATAAAGGAGGTGCCCTTGTGATGATGGACGCATCATTTTATGATCTAAAAGTCAATGACCATGTGAAAGACACCGAGACATACATCCAACTGGATTGTGATCCTACAGATGAACTCTCTAAACTGTTAGATGAGATTATTTCCAAAGCAGAGAACTCTGGAATCATCAATGCTAAGACTGGCAAATATTTAAGAACCGATTTTCCACAAGTGCCACATATTTACATGTTGCCCAAAATTCATAAAAGTCTCCATGACCCACCGTTCAGACCCATCGTGGCAGGATGCGGATCCATTCATGAACCCATTGGACACTTTGTTGATTATTATTTACAACCACTGGTACAATCTTGGACAACATATTTGAAAGACACCACTGATTGTTTGGTTAAACTCGCAGAAGTGGAAGATTTGATTGATGACACCACTATATTGTGCACCATTGACGTGGTGGCACTTTATACATCGATAGCACACACAGAGGGTTTAGAAGCCATAGAATGGAGATTGTTACAATCCGACTTAGATCAACCACTATGTGTTTTTCTACTGGAGCTTCTACATTTTTCTTTATTTCACAGTTATTTCAGTTGGAAATCACAATATTTTTTACAAAGAACAGGTACATCCATGGGCTTTTCTGGTGCCCCTTCTTACGCCAACACTTTCATGGCATTATTCGAACAACAACACATCCTATCCAACACAGGGTGGACAGAACATTTGATTTTATTCCTTCGATACATTGATGACATCCTGGTGATTTGGCGTGGCAGCAAAGATGAGCTGGAGAGCAGAATCAGGGAACTCAATGAATGTAACCCTCGAATCAAGTTTACACATAACATCCAAGAAAACAAGATACAGTTTCTTGATATAGAGATTTGTAAAACATCACAAGGGATTTCCACTACCGTGCATCGTAAACCCACAGATGTGAATAATGCTTTACATTACTCCAGCGCACATCCCTTGAACTTGAAGAACCACCTACCCACATCTCAATTTATACGCATCAAGAGAATTACATCTAATCAAACAGAATGTGATGAACTGTTCAAAGAACAAATAGAAAGGTATACGGAAAGAGGTTACCCTAAGAATATACTCCAGGATGCTGTCCTAAAAGTTTCGAACATGGACCGGAAGAATCTTTTGCAAAAGACAGAAAAATCGCCAAATGACAGAATTGTGTTTGTGATGAAACACTCAACGCAATCTCAAAGGATTAAACGAATACTGAAGAAGCGTTGGGAGATGATAGCTAGTGAGCCAGATTTCACTAACCTGTTCAGAAATTTTCCAATCATAGCACACACACGTGCTAAAAACTTGAGGGAGATACTGAAGAATCCGAGACAAACTCAAGGAATGACCGTTAAAGGTATGAGAAAATGTTACAATTGTGGTCAGTGTAACAATGTCACCGTAGTCAAAACGTTCCATCATCCATTCACAGGCAAAGACATAGTTCTTAAACATAATGCTGACTGTAACACCACAGGTGTGATCTATGCGATCACATGTCCTTGCAGTTTAACCTATGTGGGCAGGACGTCGCGAAAAATAAAAACGCGCATTATTGAACATAAGAGCACAATTCGCAATAGGTCATCCACTTCCAGTCTAGCAACGCACTGGACTAGGTCCAACCACACAATTCCACAAATAAGATTCACAGTATTGGAAGTAGTTGAGAAACTTACAGGCAAAGATCACAACACAGCATTAGCTCGACGAGAAACATTTTGGATCAAGAAATTGGGGACCATGACACCGGGTGGGCTCAATGATCAGTATGAGATGTTATGTTTTCTTTAAAATGCAGTGACACCTTGTCACTCGGTTGGTTAGCATGTTACCTACTAGGATAATTCGCGACAATTGATGTGATTGTTTCATGAATTCAATACTTAAGGTAAACACTTTTTTATGCATGATAACAATGTTTTGTATCTATGTACCATCTTGTGTAGAGTGGTTGAAGTGTATTTTTGTACCCTCAGTAATGATCGATTAGGAGCTGTTTATTATACAGGAGATCAGGATAATTTCCTGTTGCAACAGTTGAAATCACGTATGTAACAAAGAAGAGACTGACGCCAGTAGATAACCCTTGTTCTTGTGGTTGTTAGTTGTTTATAAGATCTACAGGTGATTATTTATGAATGTCAGAGCTGGTTGCGTTAAATAGACATTTGTGTAAACAAGATATTATCGCCTTGTGTACAGGTTTGACTACAATTTCCCTGTCCGTAATTTGACACTGAGGGAGCCCCAATCACACATATATATTTTTTACATTTTTTCAGGCACATCAGTACGGTGTAGATGACTGCGCAGGCTTTTAAAATATGTTGTCACGCATGGGATTCATAGGGTAGGACACGTCAATGCTCACATCACGTAGTTTGATTAAGTCCCATTTCTAGCTTCATGATAGCTGGGTTTTTAGGTCAGTGGCTGCAGAAACCGGTGACGGACCGGATACTGACGGAGACAGACGCCGACACTCGATCTAGGGCTGCAGGCACGCTATTACGCATCCACCAGGTAAACGCTGTTTTAGATATTGAGAGTCGTTTACTTTTTCATTTTAATAGTGAACACGCACACACTAACAAGATTATTGCGGACCTGTTGGTTTGTAGCTGTTTCAAGACGGTTGTTTGGAGGTAACCATCCTACGACGCACACGCAAGAGTCACAACACAGAGGGTGAGCCGCCAACATTGGGGTAAGCCTTCATAAGATTTAAGCATTGTAATGCCACTTAATCGTGATTCATGCCGCATTAGAGTTTCTAATGCGTTGTCTGCCCACTTGCAGAATACTACTGATGCAGACTGCGTACCACACTATTATTTCAAACTAGATGGTCATGGTGAGTGGTCGGAAGACTTTTGGCATATCAACATGATGGGCACTGGTTGGTGCTTAGATAACTATGGCATGTGCGGGGGGAACACGGGTGCTTGTTGAGACGATACACTTATGACTCGAGGTTTTGGGAGTTATGTTTACTCACATTCATTTCTATTTTTTGAACATTGGCACTGGCTCATTAGCCTCACTGTATGTTCTGTGTTAGTAACGGGTTTAGCACACGTTGTCACTTTTAGACGCACTTAGAAACTGTAGTCAAACTTAAATTTAAAATATGTACATTGCAAGAGTCTTTGTTTTTGATTGTGATTGTATATAATATCACCTTTGCAGTGCCCTGACACGGAACTGACGTACATGTTACCGGAGTGAATAATTTTCAAGATTAAGTTACACGCCCCTGAAGAAGGGTCAAAGAGACCCGAAATGCATTGGGAATTGTCTCTGTAAATGATCTTATGGTTTTGAGTTTATGTACAGTGTGGAATTTATTCATTGTTCGATTTGTGTTTTGTTTATCAAGTACAGCTGGAATGATATATTTTGAATAATAGTAAAGTTTGGAGAACAAGTGTAATTCATGGAATAATGTGATTCATTTGTTATGTTGATTTGGGACTACTTATGTGAAAGTTGATTTACATGTTTTGAAACCTAAGGGACTAAGGGTGAGCACCGGGTCAGACCTGGCTGCTGCCAGGCCTCTACAGGGCTAGTTTCCATCTCTCCATATCTTTACTACGCCAGCAACCCTCATCATCCAATACTCCTTCAGTGGCCCATTTCATACGTTCTGCCTCAGATGCTGACTTCTGTATATCTAGTATTTCTTCTCTAGCATCATGCCACCGCTCAGCTTGTGACTTCACCACATACATGGGGAAATTATTTTGCAGCATAGCGGTCTCTCTCGCAATGCGGTCTGCGAAAGCAT
The DNA here is from genome assembly GCF_964261635.1 of Lissotriton helveticus. Classification (NCBI taxonomy): domain Eukaryota; kingdom Metazoa; phylum Chordata; class Amphibia; order Caudata; family Salamandridae; genus Lissotriton; species Lissotriton helveticus. The sequence goes on from NC_136065.1 coordinate 36,096,978, forward strand.
TGCCTTGCCCTATTTTGTCCGTCACCTTTTTGTGTGCACTACACTTGACTATTGCAACTTTCTTTGGGCATAACAGTGCATTCAGGAGATCACGTACCAACTCTCCATGCATGATGTGTACTCCGTGTGAAGTCAGGAATCCTCGTTCCTTCCAAAGTAGGCCAAAATCATGCACTACTCCAAAAGCGTAACGACTATCCGTGTAAATGTTCACACATAGCTCAGCACTGAACTCACATGCTTTCGTTAAGGCTATCAATTCAGCTGCTTGAGCCAATTTCTGGGGTATTCGTGCTGCTTCTACCACGGTCTTAAATGTCGTGATCGCATAAGCTGCGGAAGTCGTACCATCTGGTAACCTCACACACGATCCATCAACCCATAGTTCCCCATCTACATCTGGAAATGGCGTATCCTGTAAATCGATACGACCCTTTGTCTGTTCCTCAGTCAGAAAAACACAATCATGTTGTTCTTCCTTCTGGGTCTCAGCAACAGGATCCGGCAGTAAAGTAGCAGGATTTAGTGTCGCACATCGCTTTAGTGTGATGTGCGGCGCCAACAATGTTAGCTCATATCCTGTCAAACGGGCACTGGTTAGATGCTGCGTTTTTGTTTGATTCAGTAACGCATCTACCGCATGGGGAACTAGCACCAACAATTTGTGTGACAAAACTATTCCCTCACTTTGTCGTATCGCAACTGCTGTTGCTGCAACTGCTCGAAAACATCCAGGCAATCCTCGAGCCACAGGGTCGAGTACCGCCGAGAAGTATGCACAAGGCCTCTGTTTGTCTCCGTGTGTCTGCACTAACATTGACAATGCGCACCCATCCTTCTCGTGTACATATAATGTAAAGATCTTCGTGTAATCAGGTGTACCCAACACTGGTGCAGAACAAAGAGCTTGTCTCAATTGCTCAAAAGCATTCTGACATTCATCCGTCCATTCAATGGGAATCGGTGTATCTTTAGACAACAATGCCAACAATGGTTTAACGATATGTGAAAAACCCAATATCCATTGCCTACAAAAAGACGTCAAACCTATAAAGGCGCGAACATCCTTCTGAGTGCGAGGGACTGGAGTATCTAGGATTGCTTGAATTCGATCTGGTGTCAATGCACGGCCCTCCTTAGACAAAAGATGACCGAGGTAGGTCACCTTTGGTCTACAATATTGTAGCTTTTTCTTCGAAACTTTATGATTATGTTTGGCCAGGAAGGAAAGCAAAGAAAAGGTACTCTTCTCACATTGTTCTGGCGTGTCTGCAGCAAGTAAGATATCGTCTACATATTGAATGAGAACCACTCCCTCTTGTAAGTCAAAGGAATCAAGCTGTCTTTTTAATGCCTGACTATAAATGCTAGGACTTTCAGTATAGCCTTGAGGAATTCGACAGAATCTGTACGATTTATTATTTAATGTAAAGCCGAATAGATATCGACTGTCAGGATGTACAGGGATCGAAAAGAAGGCATTCTTCAAATCAATAACTGTAAAAGTAGTTGCCGTCGATGGAACCAACGTAAGCAACGTGGTGATGTCAGACACCACCGGGTACTGAGGCACTACTATCTTGTTTATTTCCCTCAAATCAATAATGAAACGGTAAACCTTAGCATCTGTATCTCTTTTAAGAATCGGTAAAATTGGGCTATTGCAAACATTGTAGGGGACTTCCTCAACTACTCCTGCCAAAATCAAATCGTTCACAATGTGCATCAAAGCAAGTTCTCCTTCTCTGGAAATCTTATATTGTGGGACACGTGGTAGAGATACTCCCTCCTTTACAGTAATACGTACTGGAGGGATTAACATCTGCCCCACATCCGTGTCAGAAGTGGCCCACAACGTGTTTGGTAAGGAGGCCAATACTTCAGATTCATGGAGAAAACACACTCGCTCAAAGTCTGGGTAATTCTCATTCAACACAACTCGCACTCCTTCTGGGGCACAGCGAATAGTAGCTCGAAAGTGTTTTAACATATCGAGTCCAATAATATTATCTGGTGTATTTGGAGACAACAAAAAGGGACATGGGGCAGCAAATTTATCAACATGAAATGCAACTGGTTGAGACAATGGGCTAGAAGTAGGTGTTCCATCGAACCCTATTGCTGTAATTACCTCGCCAGACAGGGGAGCCCTTGGAACCAAGTATTTGGACAAAGCGCTACGAGTAGCTCCTGTATCGACCAGAAATTGATCAGTGGAACCCAGAACATGTGCTTCTATGTATGGACCCCTTTGATCAACTGGTACCTCAACCGATTCCACACCCCATCCTACGCAATCCTATGCATAATGCTCATCCCGTGGTTCAGCAGGACCACCCTCATTTATCTGATATTGATTGCGGTTATCAAACGTATTATAATCAGACTGACCACGACCCCTTGCTCCATATCCTCCACGATCATTCGTACCATAGCCTCCTCGATCATTCGTGCCATAACCTCCTCTTGACCCTCCATAATAATTCCTAGACCTTCCACTTCCTCGTCCCCTCAAATTACGCTGCTCTCGAAACACCGGACAGTCTGCAATCCAATGCCCAAACTGTTTGCAGTATGCACATTGATTCACAGAAATGTCAGAACGAGGGGGAGGAGCATTACTGTATGATCCTCGCCCTCCTCTGTTATTTCCTCTCGTAGCCTGAACCTGGGCTAACATTACCTTCGTCTTCAAATCCTTTGCTTTCTTTTCACTACTTTCTTTTGCCTCTAATTCCTGTCTTTCATAATATTGAGCCATAGTCAATAAAGAAGCAGGGGTTGCTGTGGTCCATGAACTTTCACTCGCTTTCAATCGTTTCGCAATCTCCGGTAGGAGATTAGCCACATACTTATCAATGAATAAATGCCTGCCAGTATCTTCTGTCAATAATTGACCACTGTAATCATGGAACGCTTCCTCGAAGCGAGAGAAAAAATCGGAAACTGATTCATCCGCTTTCTGCTTACAAGAGGCTAATATAGTCCAATCAATCTTTTTAGCGGGAGCAAGAGTCTTTAGTTTTGTTAGTATGGCCCCTGGAAGGTCTAATATTAATTGACATGGCTTACATGCTGGTTCTCTATCTAAATCAGCCTGAACAAGATCTTTCCAAGTGGCCCCGAGAGTCGTGAGGTCATCAAACCTACGAATCGCTCTCCACATATCAGGGGGCAATATCAACCCGAAAAATAGATCAATATCAACTAACGTCATGATACATGAAGAAATTGCACTTTCAACAGTTTCATAAAAAGCCGCAGGGTTTTTACGGGGATCAGGTAAAGCATTCTTAAGCGCCATGACATCTGCTCTATTCCAAGGCGTATAAACCCAATTATATACAAAATACCCTTTCGCGTCTTTGGATCTTTTATCATCATCTGTGCCATCCCCTTTATGAGGGACATATAAAGGCGCAGCTTCTCGCATAGGTCTAACATTAATCGCAGCGATCTTATCTGTTTCAAAGATAGGGCATTCTTTGGATATCCCCGTCACTCCGGACGTAGACGAATTCTTCGACTTTTCCAACTCCCGTAGTCGTGTCGCCTCATTACGCAGTTCAATCAAACGCTTGAAGAAGTCGTCCGCATCTGAAAGAACAAAAAGACCTTTACGAAAATTCTCACGATCCTTGGATATCTCCTTTGGTTCTAACTCGAGAGAATATTTTCTATACCGCTCAACAACTTCATCTCCAAAATGATCTAAAAAATACAGTCGTTCCTTATCAGGCCACTGTTCCATTTGTTCAGTAACGTCAGAAACAGTAACAGTATTAATATTTAGTTTTCGTGCAAATGAACGTAATTCCGCAGCTCGTTCCGCATGTAACCTGGTACGCTGTGTTCGATCACTATCCTCGTCCGAGTCCTCGTTCGGAGCCGTAGGTACGACGTACGGAGGCGGACAACGATCTAGTAATGAAAAATCATCTGTTTCATTAGTAAGGACTGGATAAAAAGGACGCCTGATAGGGAATTGACCATTAACCTGTAAATTGCGTTCTCGTCTCTCCCTCACTTTCTTTTCCTGTAATTCCTTCTCCTGTAGCTGTAAAGCTTTGTCATGTGCAGCCTTCCGCTGCACTTTCTCCGCCAAGGCTTCCTCACGCTTCGCTCGTTCACGCACCTCTTTCTCCCACATACGCACACAATCAAACATATCTTGTCTAGACCTTCGCTGAAACAAACACTGCTCTACATACTGTACCTTTCGAAGGTCAAACGACCCATATAGCGGCCACTGTAATTCACGATCAGTCTTAGTATACTTATGCCATAATGTACTATACATTATAGGTGGAATACCGAATTTGACATACATTTCACGATTTGGAGTCCCCTCTGGGGGAGCCGGCTGCTTTTCACTTAATCGATAATTGGTACCATTTTCAGAACAGCACATCCTACGGAGTGTGCTAAAAACAGGCATGTTCCAAAAAGTACCACGAAAATGTGATACTACAAAAATGTCACCTAACGCGGTGTACCGTTCAAATCAAATAAATCAGAGAAATATCCCTACATGCCTGCCTATGTGAGGTGCACTTCACATATTCAAATTCAAATTCAAAGATTCAAAACGTTAGCTAACAAATTCAAATTCAAATTCAAAGTTTCAAAAAGCCACAGTAAGTGTCAGTAGACTACCTCACCGCTCAAAAGCTTACCAAATATTTTCAACCGTCCAAAGTCCAACTGCCAAGTTCTGTGGTCAAATCAGCCAAAACGGCACATCACGACAATCCAAGATCAGAATCTCAGTCGAGGACCGGCGCCACCTGGGAGGTCAGATCGGAAGGAAGGGAAAACACACCGTGGGTGCCAAGACTCGGGTCACTCAGTGGCAGCGTACGCGTCCATGGCGAGTTTCCTGACCTTCGTCACGACCTCTCCTTCGGGCATCCGAGTCACCGATGAGTCCCTTCGTGGTCGCCAATTGTGGTGTCGGGTTCAAATCAGGCCTACATACTCTGCTAAACTCTCGAACGCCTTAGTATAGAAGTTGGCACGGACACTGGAAAAGGTAAAAGACAAGTTTATTAAGACCCCATGGGGTGGTGGTACATTCCTACAGCACCCTTCGGCAATGTAAGAAGTAGCACACCGAACATCGGTGCGCAACCTCTTTTATATAGTTTAATAGCAATAAAAAGATAGGCGGTTACAAGTTACACATTTTAGGTACATATAAGGTCATTTTTGGAACACAGCCAGCACGTGGGAGGAGTTCAACGGCACTGGTCAGTTAGTGTGAACATTCCTAAAGAGTGACCAGTTGATGCATAGTGCGCATGTGCGCTTGACCAGTACTAAAAATAGCCTGTTGCCGAGCAGAATAGTGACCATGGGTATCGAGAAAGGACGAAAGGGCACACTGACCACGAGGCAGCGTGTTCATAGGAAACGGAAGTCAGAGGGATTCAAAATGGCCCCCGTTCGTTTTGGTCAAGTTAACAGAAAAAACCGTGTAGCTGTGCTAAACGCTAACTCAGGAGCTGCCAAAACACGACATAGGGAATCGCTGGGAGCAGTCAGGACAAGCAATGCTGAAGTCGGGAATGGCCCTCGGGATTCGGGAGATGTGCGGAAAGCGCACGCACGCACCAATGTTAACCAATGGTGCGTAAAAGTTGTAAAGTTAAAGTTTAAGGACACTTCCGCTGAACCTAGAGGAACGAAACTTAACACACAGACCCTAGAGATGTGCACCAGTGTGGGAACACCAGCGGAGCAAAGTTACCTCACCCACAGGAAGTGGGTGCACAGGGTCGAAGATGCGTCGGGTTTTGACACGCAGGCTCTTGGTGCTTGAAGCTGAAAGGGCTGCAGGCGGGTTAAAGATGAAGTGTCCGGTGGAGTCCAAGGGGGGACTCAAGTCGAAGGGTACCTGAAAGCAGAGGGGACAGAGTCTGGGTCACTCAGCAGTGACCAGGGTGGAACCAGGACGGAACCAGGCAATGTCGGGCGCAATCAGGTGGTCGTCGAGGAGCTTCTCTCCGCTGTCACGTGGGCTCTGGGGCATCTGCGACGTCCAGGAGCAGGTCACGATCTGTCCCACGCAGGCTCTCACCGTCGGCGCTGTCGGCTTCAAGTTTGGAGCAAACAACACTTGGCAAGAGCAATCCACGCGGGATCGGAAGATTGCTTCTCACTCGGACCAGGAAGGTCAGAGTCGGGGCTCCTTTTCAGGGGAGCTGGTGTGGATCTGGAGCAACCAGATTCACGAGTCTTCTTTGTAGTTTCGTCGGCACAGGGACCACTAGCCGGCTGGCAAGTGACCGGGCCAACGCATTGAGCCAAATGGAGCAGAAGGGCCCCACGCAGCACTCGTCGAGTGTGGAGGGCTGAACTTCGGCTCAGGAGTAGCTCAGGGTGGGGGCTTCTCAAACCCCGGTGCACAGCTTCGAGGGTCACTCGTGGGCTGCACGGTCAGCGTCTCGTGGTCAATTCAAGATGGCGTGCCCCACGCTTCCGGTCGCCTCCACGGGTCTCAGCTTTGCAGGGACTGTGGATCGGGCTGTTGAAAGGCAGGCAAGCTTGATCTCGTCGATCTCAGTCGCTCGAGTTCCGGCGGGAACTGCAACTAAGTAGACGTTGAGGGCTGGATGGTGCCTGCTGCTGCAGGGTGGTCACTCCTTGACCACAAGGGAGATTCTTCTGGCTTCCACGTTGAGATGGAGGTCGAAGGGTCCAGAGTTTCGTTTCTAATGTTTCTTCCAGGAAATCTGATGTGCATTGGCACTGCTCCCACTCTTATTCGAATCTGGGGGGCGTGATTACCTGCTAGGTCCCCCCCTATGGGTGGGACCCAGGAAGTGGGTGGATACACCCCCTCCCTTTAATCCAGGCCGCCCTGGCACGAGGGGTGGAGTGCCCCAGAACCGGTTTGGCCAGATTATGCAAGGGGCAGCCTTGTGCGCCCCAAGCAGTGTCTGGTTTCTTTCAAACCTCCCTGCTACAATCCACTATCTCCTGTCTGGAGGGCGGTGACACCCTCCTGTGACAGGAAACCCTTTGTCCAGGACCCATTTGGCCGAGTTTCGGTCAGCTGCAGGGGTCCAGACATTTGTCTGTGGCAGAGGCATCCATTTTGTGGATCTAAGGTCTTTGGAGAAATTAACCGCATTTAAGTAAAGCAACATGTCTTACCCCTCTAGAGGGGTGGAATGCTATCCCCGTCGCCAGAACTGGCGAGGGGATAGTATTCCAAATCGTATGACACCTTACACGACATGTTTTGATAAAGCCAAACCAAAGTTGCTATTTAACCGCGAGGATTATAAGGCACTTAAGAGTATATGGTATGGCATTATCCTGAAACAGCTTAGGGAGTTGTTCCCGACAGCTGCAGACAGGCTCAGCTCATGCTAGAGCTCCATCTCACATAAAACCACGCACTCTGCCTCCAGGATTGATGAGGCCTTCTATAGGAGTGGCTCACAGGTTTACATGTGTCCAGATATAGGTTTAGATATAGGTATACTATATCTAAGCAAGGGGTGATTACACCACCTTACCCCAGCTGAGTGATCAGCCAGTTGTGTCAATTTAAGAACCAGCCAGGGGTGGCAAAAGATGTGCTGCAGCCCCTGGTAGGCCTTGGTGGCCCCTATGCCCTGGGCACCTATGGTGCATTATACAGGGGCTGACAAGGAGTCCATTTCCAATTGGTATGTGCCTATAGCACATGTGTCAGTAATTTAGTGAGAGAACAGCAGGCTGGGGGTCTGATCAGCAGGCCCACAGCCTCAGTAGTCGAAAACCAGTGAAGCAAAAAGCAAAAATTTGGGGTGACCATAGGATAGCAGACCCTACTCTCCTACATGTTGTAAATTCCTTTTGGAATGATTTGCTTTTCTACCCGCTGCTATTTCACAAGATTGTGTCCGTTTGAAACTGTTCTGTATTAATTTTCATCTGTTTTTACTTATTTTTCTCTTTTTTCTTTATTTTTTTCTTTCTTACTTTCTTTCTCTTTCGTTCATCTTCTTTCCTTCTATCTTTCTCTCTTTTCTTCTCCCTGTTTCTTTCTTTCTCTTTCTTTTTCTCTTTCTTTTAATTCTTCCTTTCTTTTAACTTTTTTCTTTTATTTCTGTCCTTCCTTCATTTTTCTCTTGTTTTTTTGCTTTCTATCTTTCTCTTTCCTTCTTTCTTCACTTTCCATGTTTCATTCTTTCACTTCCCTTTTCACCCTTGCTTTCTTTCATCTCTTCTTTCAATGCTTCATTCTGTCTTTCTTTATCTTTCCTTCTTTCTATCCTTCTCTTTCCTATTCTCTTTTCAATCTCTCTATCTTTCTTTCTTTCAATCTCTCTATCTTTCCATCTTTATGTTCTTCTTTCTTTCTTCCTTTCCTTCTCTCCCTTCCTTTTTTTCTTTCTTTATTTCTGTCTTTCTTTCCTTCTCTGTTTCTTACCTTATTTCCTTCTCTCGTTCTGTCTTTTCTTTTTTCTTGCCTTTTGTCAGAACCCTTTCAAAGGGCCACAGGGCATTTAGGGGCTACTGGGCTCAACCATGGTAGTTGAGGCCTTCTACTTATTATGTACCAGGGCTCTACCTAGTATGGATTCTGAGCAATGGGCCAAGTACCCTTTCTGCACTTGACTCCCAGTGGTTGCTATGCTAGAGCAGTCAAGGCTCCCTTGATGGAGATGTAGAAACAGGTCAGTGAGCATGACTCATAACTCAACGTGCAAACAGTGCAAGCAATAAATCAATCTCCAGTCCAATACTCACTTTTATAAAAAAAAAAAAGCATTTTATTTCTAACACTATAAATACAAAGGTATATGCCATTCGGAAGCAATGACGCATTCTCCCTTTAGGTCGGGGCTTAGTAGGTGTCAGGCAGATCCCTATTCCACCCGCCTTCTTGTAATTTGTGGCTGAATCCAGGTAATGCAAACTATTTGGCCGCACTCAACAGTTTTCCCTTTGACTCTTGAGGAGTTATTCAAAAGCGCCCATGGTGCCGTAGCACTGTTAGCTACTAAACACCACTGGGTATGGGCTCCCAAGCAGCAAGGCCAAGCCACTGCCTTATGTACTATATAATAAAGAAACGCCAATGCTGCCTATCTCAATTCACTGTCTATTTTTCATCTCACCTTTGAATAAAACAAAAAGTGAGGGGACCTTAGTTTCTTGAATCAATCCTTTGTTTTTATTTTGTTTTACTTCATTTGAACTGTTTTGATCATTTTTTATCAAATTTTTATATTATTGCAGTTCAATTCAAACGCGGCCACTCATTCAAGCTTGGACAGACCACTTAGAACTGTTTTATTGACTGTACCGCCAGACTGGCAATCTGATGTATCGTATGGCATAGCGGTTGACACAAGCCTTGTTTATTCTTTCATGGGCCGCATCGAAACAAACAAATCCCCTCTACCCACATCTACCGAATAAAAAAGCTATTAGGTAAGAGTTGATCCACAATGCAGGCAAAAAGCATAGGATATTTAAGAAGAGATTATCTTAGCAGTAGAGCTTCCCTAACCACATGCCTCATATTTTGTTACAGAGTAGAGTGTGTGCGAATACCACGTAAAAACAGTGAGTAGTGTTTGGCTTTAAATATGCTGTGTTCTAAGGCAAAAGTATTAGTATAGCTCGGCTGAGCTTTGTGTTTCATGTCATTTAGGTGGTCCTGCACCGTGTTTCTGAGGAACAGTGCAATTTATTTGTTTCCAATTTTGGAGGTAAGATGCATGGAGGAGGTTGTTGAGCCAACTAGTAGTTTCTAACATGGTCAGGAGTATACACCTAATACAGGTCTCCCCTCTTCATTTACAGTGTGTGGTCCTGATGAGAACTCCACAATAAGAAGAGTTCGAAATGCGTAGACCTTGTGTTTTCAAAGCCATAAGAGATCAACTAAAAAACGGAATTTTGTAGATTATAGATTTATGTTTACATTATAATCTATGGCTATGTAAAAATTTGTTTCTGAAAGAACAATGAAATCTATGATTGTAAATAAGAATGGTATGATTGAAAGTATGTCTGAGAGTGTTTGACAGCGATCTGTAGTGATAGTGAGTGTGATTGACAGGAGGGGAATGGTTTATTGTACAGAATTCTTTTCATGTATTGTGTGTCATAAGTTTTTTTGAAATATAAAAAATGATCAAAACAGTTCAAATGAAGTAAAACAAAATAAAAACAAAGGATTGATTCAAGAAACTAAGGTCCCCTCACTTTATGTTTTATTCAAAGGTGAGATGAAAAATAGACAGTGAATTGAGATAGGCAGCATTGACGTTTCTTTATTATATAGTAGCACCGTTAGCAGCAAGCCCTCCGGGGCCACAAAGGCCCAGTTCCAGTGTTACCCGCTCTGGCGGTATGGCAATGTTCATTGTTGCAGCGAGTGCCCTCTCCTCTGGCTCTCATGAGTCCGGATCGTGTAGGGTAAAAACATGCTGGTCGTGGTGTACGCGGCAGCACCCAGCAGCCCAGTCTATCTGTCAAGCAGAGCTGCCAGTTCTTTCCAGTCATGGGAGCTTCTCCTGCTCTGCAGACACAAAGCTAAGCTGCTCTTCCCCCTAGCGGAGGGGGGATGGGGAGCTGATAAGGTCCTCTGGCTCCCAACACTAGCTCCAATTAGGGTATGAATCCTCGGCGGTGTCTTGATGATCCTCGGGGAATCCGTTTGGTTAGATCTAAGCATGTAGGCTAGACCCACTGATCACAGCAGTATTGCTCATACCTGAACCCTTGGCCAAAGTAATACCGGCAGCCCCACATTACTCATGATCCAGGCACAGACTCTCCTTATGCAAACGCTCTCACTACGTTAGCCCCTCCTGGCATAAGGAGTCGCTGATTTCGGCAGTCACAAGTCCGACACTTCTGGCCCAACATCAGATCACTTGTGTCAACTACTGGAATACGATGACTCCACAGTGGTGTTACCTGGTGCACAGTGCTTCCGATACTGCTCAGAACAAGGCACCCCTCTCTTGGCATTTTGGTGTTGCACAGGCAATTTTGCACAAGGACCACTGCGCAGCCTCACACCTCACCCAGGGAATGCACACACAAGGCTCCCCACTGGACCTTGCTTCCGACACTCTCCTCACCCTCACACAACACACTGGTCTTGGCAAGCAGGCAGACGATGGTGCTCCAGGGGAGCTGATCTTGGTGTCCTGGGTGATGTCCCCTCACCTAGCATGGATACCAGCAGCCAGAAGTATTGCAGAACTTCTCCTCCTCACAGAGCCCATCTGGCTTCTTGGCTGAAGACCAGTATTTGAGGACTCAAACCTCCCCTTCTTATAGTACTTTCCAGACACCAAATGTGATTTAGAGTCTGAGTCTTTGAAGTTTTATGTTGGGGTTCTGCTTCTTTTGAAGTGGACACCTCTCTTTTTTTTCTTTCCTCATGACACATGTCTGTCACAGCAGGCTAGACTTTGAAGGTGATTGTCCCACAAAGCCACTCATGAGAGTGACCACACTTCACATTTGGATGTCACCCAGAGTGATAGTGCATCGAAAGGTTAATCCCAGACCCCAGCCCTCCTCTTTATGACTCCCTTCTCAGCCACAACTCTTTTCCAGAGATGTGTCCAGGCCCCTTCCTTCTGATCTCTCACTGAATCAAAAAGCACCTTTTGAAGTGTAAAGGGAGTCGCTTCCTTTTCCCTCCAGTGTCTGTCTCTCCCACCCAACTCACAGGAATGGAGCAATACACAAATCTGTCTGGGGGATCACTCTCCTCATGACTTCTCCAGACAGACCTGTGCTTCCCAAAATGGAACCAAGGGCCCTCCGTATAATGTAGCACTTCAGGCACACTTACTCAGTGTACATTCACAGGACACTTACTGCCCAGCATTAGCATCTTCTCCATGCATTGTACCATTACATGTACACATCAATTCAGTACACACACTCCGTCTGCGAGCACCTGTTTAGCACTGAAGCTGTTCTGTATTTAACGAGGGTGTACTGTTTAAAAACACACACACACACATGCTGACAGCCCACCCACTCACCATCTGTGCGCTGCACAGCACTTCATGTATTGTACTTCACACAAGCACACATAGAACCAGGGCAAGCTTTCATAGCGCACATACTCCACAGCATTACATCTTTCATGTCATGTCATGTTTTCCTCACGGTATTGAAAGTCACAGGAGAAACCCGAAACCCCAGTTAACACCTTGATGGGTACAGTATCATACAACAATGTCTCAAAGGGAGTCAATAAGGGCATACAATTTGGAAAGCAAATTAATTATTCAAAACACGTAGTCCCAATTTTTTGTTTCAGCAGCATAGATTTATACTTAACACGGGTTATGAAGCAGCATCAACCATCCTTATTTAGTTGTGTACTAGGTGCAAGGTGAACACGTGGTGCTCGTGAAAAAGTGTTTGAACGGAGCAAGTGAAACACATGAAAAACAGATACCAGGAATATTTGAAAATATTAATATGCACAAACATTTAATTTATAATGTAAGCAGTGGAAAATCATGGCATAATTAGCAATCTCAATTAGGCTGATTCAAGTCAACAGCGTTTTGACCTTCATAACTTGAGGTCATCATCAGGACAAGGGAACACAAGGAAGGTAATCGCTTCTTAATGGGAAACAAGATGAGAGTTACCCCTAACAAAGAATAAACTTTGATCAACAAAGATAAAAATGGGGTACGTGCTTGAAGGTACCAGAAGGGAATCCAAGGCACGTGGGAAGGAGGGAAAAAGAGACCAGCATTTGCAATGCAGTCGGTCTCGCATTTGTGAAAGCCTGAGTTTATGGCATTGTAAATTATTTTGTTTCTTATATATATTTTTTTTTTGCAGTGGAGTGAATGTATGTTGTTTGCAGTAGAATTATGTAGTTTGAATTGAAATTGTTAGTTTTGGAATTGTGTGGTGTGTAGTGTATTTATGTATTGTAAATATGTGGTTTGGTCAGTAGATAGGGGTGAGAGGTGCATAAATTAGATAGTGTCAGGATCTGACCTGGGTGCCTGCCTAAACTATAGGACTACATCTCCCAGAAGGCTTAGGGAGGTGGGCAGGGCCCGAGAAAGCATAAGCCTCATGGGTGATTCGTCATTCTGGACTTGGGATAGGCGGACGCCCTGTCCCCACGGAGTTCGCGGAGTTTGACGGAGTTCTGGTGCTTGTTCTGTGGTTGTGGAACAAGACCCCCTTTTTCGTGGTTCGGCGGAACCACGGACTTTGTTGCGGCAGGTACCGGCTGGGCTGCCTACCTTGATTGCGGTGAGTGAGACGGGAGACGCAGGATTGCCCCCTCCGCTCTCTCACCGGTTTTGGGACTCCATCGACAACACCGGCTGGTGTTGTCTACGGTGTGGAACCACGGACTTTGTTGCGGCAGGTACCGGCTGGGCTGCCTATCTAGATTGCGGTGAGTGAGACGGGAGACGCAGGATTGCCCCCTCCGCTCTCTCACCGGTTTTGGGAATCCATTGACAACACCGGCTGGTGTTGTCTACGGTGTGGAACACGGACCTTGTTGCGGCAGGTACCGGCTGGGCTGCCTACATTTATTGCGGTGAGTGAGACGGGAGACGCAGGATTGCCCCCTCCGCTCTCTCACCTGTTTTGGGAATCCTTCGACAACACCGGCTGGTGTTGTCTTCTGTTGTCTAGGGTTCGGTGAGGCGCGTGAGACGCAGGATTGCCCCCTCAGCGCTCTTGCCATTCACCTTGTACTTTCCTGGTTCTGGGGGACGCAGCAGTTACCGGCTGGAACTGTTGTCCAGGTACACTTGCTAGGTGCCACGTGTGAGACGCTGGATTTGCCCCCTCCACGTTTGCCTAGGAAGTTCCGTGAGCTTGCGGTGGTGCCGGCTGGCATCGCCGCCCAGTAGCTTCATGAAGTAGTGTGAGAGACGCAGGATTGCCCCCTCCACACTCTTCCTCATTCTTGGGTGGGGATATTGGACACTCGGCTGAGTGCGCTCTCCTTGCTGAGAGGTTACTTCCCTGAAGAGTCAAGAGACGCTGGATTGCACCCTCTTGGAACTCGTTTCCTTTCCATCCCTGTTTTGGGAGAGTTTAGTTTACTTTCTTCTTCTTCTTTGTTTTGCACTGGGGAGTCAGTCATTTCCCGTTTCCTGTGGAAGTTGTTCTTCCACCCTGGTTGGAGCTCCGATTGTTCCCTATTCGACGGAGCCGGAACGGGAAGGGGTCGCCTCCTGGAAACATCTCAGGTACGCTCCTGTATGTTATCGGTCATTTGCTGTAACAGTAAGAGAGAACGTGTTCTGATACGTATTCTTTTCTTTGTTGTTTCAGGACCTGACTCCCAGGGGTTCTTTAGCCCCGACTTTTTCCCTCGCCTGACTATCTTGCACTCTGTATCGTGTAGACACCAGAGTGCAGGAACGTCTGGAGGTGGACCCCTATAGAGCATCTCTCCGATCCTGAGGAGCCACAACCGTGACAGATAGATAGAAAGTAAGATTGAGAGGGACAGGTAGTTTGTGTATGACGTGGTGAATGAACTGAAGACAACATAATATACATAGTGAGTGAGAAAGAGAGATAGAACGGGAGATAATGTTATAGATGTATAACGAGGCTCTAGTTGTGTATGTAGAAGATAGTGCAAGAAGAAGAGAGAGACAACATAGTATAAATAGTGTGTGAGACAGAGAGATAAAAGGGGAGAGAATGCTATAGATGTACAATGAGGCTCTGGTTGTATATGTAGAAGATAGTGAAAGAAGAGGAGAATATATTTGATTTCATTATTTGAAAGGTATTGAAAGTGTGTAGAAAGATATGAAGTGAATTAATATTATAAATGCTTAATTAGTGTGTGAGAGAGCGAGATAGTGGTGTGAGTGACTATGAGTATGGGAGAGGAGAGAGAGAGGAAGTTGTGTGCAATATATGAGTTACATGAACTTTTCTAAAAGCAAAAAAACAAAGAAAATGAAAGATGAAAGGCTAACAATATAGAAAAACAGTGTTTTTGGTTCCAGCTCTTTCACTAGACTGCTGGTCTATTTCTTTAAAAAAAAAACATGTCGGTCGTTGCCAAGATGGCGACCAAGTAGGACGCGCCTGCTTGTCGCTCCGTCTCGTCGACAGGGCCCACCGCCCAAGACTTGTCACACCGTACCAAAGGACTGGTCGCCCCCGAGGTCCTGGGGTAGCCTGAGGCAACAGAGATGCAGGAGTGGTGATGACTGAATCGCGATCCGGAGAAGCCCTGCGGGAGCCTGCAGCCTGGCACTGGGCTCGGCCCAACACAACAAGAGATCAGCGGAGGCAGTAGCAGCTGTCGACTACGGTCCCCAGAGACGGAGAGCATAGCAATTGCTGGACATAGCCCCCAAAGCTGGTGGATCGAGCCGTGGATCCAGAGCCAAGCTATGAGAGATCGAGAGGCCGGATCAGATCAAGCCCCGGCCCTGCATCACTAGCGACAGGCCAACTCACTCTGGCCAGCCCGCGCTACTCCTGAGAGCGGCTGGTGCATCGCGGCCTGTCACTGGTGATGGATGAGACCGTCTGGCTGTGGGCCTGGGGGTGCCCAGCTGGATGGCTGGAGGTCAGCCACTTGAGTAGCGGTGAAATCGGGGACTAGAGAGGTGCGCAGCTTGTCCGACAGCGGGACCCCGCTGGAGCTGAGTAAGCCCAAGGCTGAGAGTTGGCTGGGACCCAGAGTCACCGTCAGTGCCGGAAGATTAAGGCATGAGACTAGAGGTAGGCCCAAGAGGCGGAAGTACCGGACCCGATCAGGCCGCGGGGCCTGCCACACAGGAGGTGAGATCGCAAACCCTGCCCCGGCCCACACCGCTGCACTGGGAGAATGACGAGCTGCGACTTCCTTCCTTGCGGCGCAGAGCTTGAACTGCTGAAGCCCTCGGGGTGCCCTGCCGGGGCAGCCTCCTCCCCTGCTGAGACGCGGAACCTACACGGCAGTGGCACCAGACAGCCTGAAGTTACGTCTAGGGCCCAGAAGTTGGGGCACCAGAGAAGCGGGAGACCCAGATTCTTAGACCAGCGATTTTGCCCACTCTCTGTGATCACAACACCAGGCCTTCTCTTTGTGAGCCCCAGTGGGCTAGAGGAGAGACCCCGGAAGCCCCCCCCATAGGTGTCTTTCCAACTGGACCCAGGAGATATGAGCGATAGAGGGGGGACCCATAAGGTGACCTGCATAGACAAACGGGCAGGATGGTAGCCAGCCCCCCCAGTGATGCTGCAACCATGACCTTGGCTACCTGGACCCCGCAGTGGCCATGTTCTGGAAGCGAGACCTGCCTGGCTGACTGAGCCCTCTTATTACGCCGTTGGTGGTGCCCACCTGGCTGGGGGGCTCCAATGAGCAGGAAACTTCAGGTCTAGTCACAGCTAATTGAAGCCCTACCCCACAGCTGCCTCACTCCCTTTGAATAAGAGACTTTTACCAGAGTGATCTCCCCAGGCCTATGGCAGCGGTTCCCCAAGAGGGATGGGATTGGACCTAGACAGCAGCCCTCACTCCGGGAGAGACCTGCTGAGTTACGGGCTCCCTCCCACCAGAGTAACAGGGGGACCACTTAGTGGACTGGGTGTTAGTGCTCCTAGTGCAGCGCACACTTGCCACTCTTCCCTTATGGCAACCATCAAGGGGAAAAAAGACTACTCGGTCAAGGACTTACTCCTCGAGACACCCAGCTCCAGTGCTGAGACTTCTGCGCTGCCTCTAGAATCACAAGTAGCTACAGATACTATTGATGCTGAAGCCCCTCTCCTTCATAGAAATGTGTTTCTCTTCCCTAAGGGATGACCTACAACCCATGAAGAAGGAAATCGCTCAGGAACTCAGGGAGGTGAGAAGAGATGTTGATGCGCTGGGAGACAGGATAGACACGCTGGAGGCGCATTGCACGAATAGAGACAAAGAGATTGAACAACTCCAGCAAGAGGTGATACACCTTAGAGACCAGCACCTAGACCTCCAAGCACATGCCAAAGACCTGAAGAACCGCTCGTGACAAAATAACATACATATCCGGTGGACCCCAAATGGAGCGGAGGGTCAAAACATTGCCTCATTTGTGGGAGATCTCATTAGAGTGATTCTGGAGGCTGCCCCTGAGCTGGAAATCAAATTAGACTGCACACATCATGTAGGCTCAAAGAAGCCTACCCTGGCACCCACTGCCGACATCCTTACAAGCGTTCATGAATTCCAGTTAAAAGAGTGTATCCTCAAAAATGCTAGAGACTATCATCCAGTCCAGTTTCTGGGGCATCAACTCACTCTCTTTCAAGACCATGCTGCCTCTATGCTTAAACAAGCATTTGCAATGCAATACGTCTCGCATTAGGAGAGTTTGAGCTATTGGTATTGTAAATGACAAATTTTTAATTTATGTGTTGGTTTTGAAAATAACGAAATTAATAGCTTTGTCATTTACAATGCCAATACTTTTAACTTTCGCAAATGTGACACCTATAGCATTTGTAATGCAATATGTGTTGTATTTACATGACTTGGATGTATTGATATTACAAATAAAAATTGCTTTTAATTTTTTTAAATAATGAATAAATAAAAGTTATTGTAATTTATAATAGCAATAGCTTAAACTTTTGTAAATAACTTTTGTGAAGATTATGTTCAGTGTATTTTATTGTGACGAAAATCCAAGAACAGAAGTGAAATATTAACATATTTTTGTGACATTAGTAATAAAGCTTGAAACATTGAGAGAACATATGTTGTTGAATGGTTGCACAGATTGATGCTGTGGGCGCGCTGAGTGATGTTGTGGTTGCAACGAGTGATGCTGTGGCATTCAGTGATGCTGTGGTAGTGCATAGTGATGTTTTGGTGCCCCTGAGTGATGCTGTGGTGGTGCTGAGTGATGCTGTCGTGATGAGATAGAGTGTAATCATGTGGGGTGAACTATGTGGCACTGAGTGGTATTTGGAGTGTATGTTGCGTTGAGCGCAGTGTAAATATGTAGCATATACGTATGTGGCACTGAGTGGTATTTGGAGTGTATGTTGCATTGAGTGCAGTGTAAATATGTGGCATGTAGTTATGTGGCACTGAGTGGTATTTGGAGTGTATGTTGCGTTGAGCGCAGTGTAATTATGTAGCATATAATTATGTGGCACTGAGTGGTATTGTATGGAGTGCATGTTGTATTCAGTAGAGCATAATTGTGTGGTGTGTAATTATGTGGCACTGAGTGGTATTGTTTGGAGTGTCTGTTGCATTGAGTGCATTGTAATTATGTAGCATATAATTATGTGGCACTGAGTGGAATTGTGTAGAGTGTGTGTTGCATTCAGTAGAGTGTAATTAAGTGGTGTGTAAGTATGTGGCACTGAGTGGTTTTTGGAGTATATGTTGCAATGAGTGCAGTGTAATTATGTGGCATGTAACTATGTGGCACTGAGTGGTACTTGGAGTGTATGTTGCATTGAGGGCAGTGTAATTATCTGGCATGTAACTATGTGGCACTGATTGGTATTTGGAGTGAATGTTGCATGAAGTGCAGTGTAATTATGTGGCATGTAATTATGTGGCACTGAATGGTATTTGGAGTGTATGTTGCATTGAGTGCAGTGTAATTATGTGGCGTGTAATTATGTGGCACTGAGTGGTATTTGGAGTGTATGTTGCGTTGAGTACAGTGTAATTATGTGCATGTAATTATGTGGCACTGAGTGGTATTTGGAGTGTATGTTGCTTTGAGTGCAGTGTAATTATGTGACGTGTAATTATGTGGCACTGAGTGGTATTATGAGGAGTGTATGTTGTATTCAGTAGAGTGTAATTGTGTGGCGTGTAGTTATGTGGCACTGAGTGTTATTGTTTGGAGTGTATGTTGCATTGTAATTATGTAGCATATAATTATGTGGCACTGAGTGGTATTTGGAGCGTATGTTGCGTTGAGCGCAGTGTAATTATGTAGCATATAATTATGCGGTACTGCGTGGTATTGTGTGCAGTGTATGTTGTATTCCGTAGAGTGTAATTGTGTTTGAGGGTGCAGAGTGTATGCAATTTCCAAGATATGTTTCTATCTATCTTTTTTTTTTTTTTTTAGAATAATAAATAAGATTGCAGTTCACTTGGCAATCTTGATTTTCTTGGAAGCCAGTCGTGAGGCTGGAAAGCGACAAAAAAATGGTAGGAAAAGAGTAGTGGGGAAGATGTGTTGTGTTTGCCTGCTGTCCATATGGTATCGCTGGTCTTTCCCGTGAAGCTTTGTGACAACGACTTGTTAATTTATGTTAGTAGGAGGGCCCGAGTGGATTCCTTTGAAGTGTTTGAAGTTTGATGCTGGCTGCAAGCAAACCAAATGGTGTGTGATGTGCACGAGCCCACACACATGCACTTAGACAAGACTTAAAAACGGCGTAACAAAATATTCCTAGATTCCCGCACTCTTTTCTTTACAAGGCGCCCCTCCACCAGTAGAAATGCACGCAGTGGCTGTCTCAGAGCTACACAATGTAAGCGACTAAAACCCATGAACTCGATTAGACATGGCAATTCAAACGTGCTTTTCCACGTGCTCGCTGTAATTAATGATGTTAAATGGTGCATTTCGATTTTGGAAAGGAGACGACGGCGCTGAAGGCGTTTTACTCAAATACATTGAGGGAGAAAAGGAGCTAAAATGTTGGCTGGTGAGCATGGGTATAAATTATGCATGAAAGAGAGGGGGTGCCTCGTTGGAGCGTAGGTGGGGGCCTGTCTGCTTTTAGGAATCCTAAAATTTCTTTTTTCTTTCTGAGAACAGAGCCCAAGGAAAGGCTAGTGGCAGGAGAAGGCTTTGAAGGCTCCAGCCACCAGCTAAGATGACCTAATTTAAAAAGCAAGGTGTCTGAGGCGTGGGCCGGGGGCGCGGGGCGCTCCAGCAGCGCTGTCCCTTGGCTTCCAAGCCAGAGAGCGCGGCATGTCAAGGGAAATATTGAGCCAGCGAGGTTTGAACAGTGCGCCCGGGGTTCATCTTTTATTACCAAAGAAAGATTCGAGAAAAAAGGTGAAATTTCTCTCCATTGTCTCGGAAAATTCACTGTAATTTGCCGCAAGGGACCCCGAACTGCCTTGAAGCCGAGTTGTGTGTATCTGTGTGTCTGCGTGGGTGGGTCTGTTTATCCATCCCCCCTTGTCTGTCTGGCTGTCTCTTCTCTCAACTTAAATGTTCACTGGGGTCCCTGGTGTAAAGAGTGGGGCATGAGGGGGGGCGCAGAAGGTGAGGGTCACCCACTGTGTGATGACTTTTAAGCTAAAGAGGTTTGTATGCCTCTTGTTGGCATGTCAGGTCTAATTCAGCCCGCATTATTCCAAAGGGTTCGGCCTGCTCCTGACAGGAGGGGGTTAAATGATATTACAAGCTTTAGAGGCTGTTAGCAGCCACTGCTGCCTGCGGATGTTAAATTGAGATTTAATGGTCAGCTTTATCTATGGGGGCTCCTGGAAATCTGCTGTTTTTGGCATCTTAATTGGCCCCGTATTTGCAGGAGGGTTTCACTTAGGTAGAGTGCAAGTTCATCTTTTTATAAGGAATATTATTTATTGGCTGAGTGCGAGGGGAAATATGAGGTTACATGTGTGCGTGGGTAAAGCAGAACGTTTATGAGGCAAGGTGTTAAACGTTTGCGTTAAAATCATGCAACATGGGAATTTTATGACGCACACATTGTAATTGATAATTATTACAATTAAGAGTTTCCTCGTTAAAAAAAACTGTGGGCCTGGACATGTTGCTGCCGTCATCACAGGACCCCATGGGGAAGCATCACTCGAAATGTTCTTGTTGAGTTGTTTGCTTGGCCCGGGACAGCAGCTATTTTAACCTATTTCTGGCTTGCTGCTGTTGTGTAGTCTTTATAGGGAGTAATCAGTTTAAGAACAAGCTCTCTGCATTGTGTGGCGGGTGGCGGGGGAGCGCATTTCTTTGAAGTCTGATGGGGGGGCGGGGGAGCGGCTTGGGAGTGGCTTCCTTTGAAGTCTGATGCCGAGGTTCAGACAAAAGGTGTATGGTGTGTGATGTGTGATGTGGCTGGTGATGTGCACGCGCCTGGCTCACATGAACTGCACCTAATCTGCATTTTGGGTAGACTTTTGAAAGCCTCTTACTATAATCTCGCCGAACAATGCTTATGCATTGGTTCAGCGAGACCTAAAAAAGGAGGGCATTTCTACCGATTACAGCTCACCTCCACTCCATCAAAGACCTTTACTCTTGGGGACACCCTTTTTGATTAATCTTTTGCTTAGATGAAGAATCCACCAGATCTGCTCACTGAATTAACATCCATTGGAATGAAAATGATACATATTAAATTGAATGCAACACTTTTTCAAATGTCTGTGACATAAAGTAAAGTAAAGTCCACATTTGTAAAGCGCACAATCACCCGTAAGGGTCTCTAGGCGCTGGGGGGCCGTCGGGAAGATTAAGCAAGCTATTGCCCAGAGTCACATGGTGCTGGGCTAATCTGCCGCCGGAGCCGGTAATCGAACCGTGGTCCCCAGATTCCAGCGTCAGTCGCCCTGGCCGCGGCGCCACACCTCTCCCCTACATACAAACTGAATGCCAGACAATCTTCAATGAATACAAGCCATGGTCTAATGAATATGGCACATGTTCAAACAAATATAAGAGAAGTTGAAATAAATATGACTAGTGTCAAAATGAATATGACTAACACTGTACTAAATATGGCATACGTTCATATGAAGTTGATTACAGACGAAATTAATTTGAAATGCCTTATAAGGAAATTGGTCCACTCTTAAATGAATATGAGAAGCTTTGAAATAAATACAACATCCATTGAAATGAATATTGCACATGTTGAAATATTTCTGACACATGTTGAAACATACATGACATATGTTGACACAAGTAACATATTCATTAAATTTGAAATTACACACTTTCAAAGGAATATGACAACTGCCATAATTAGTCTTGAACTGTTGAAATAAACATTACTCATGTCATAATGTATAAGAAAGGCACAGCAATGAATATAACAATTGTTAAAATTAATTTGCCCAATGTTAAATTAACGTGAAACACAATTGAACGAGTATGGCATACACTGAAAGTAATCTACCTAGTGTTAAAATGATAACGACCTACACTGAACTGAATTTGATATATGTTGATATGAATGTGACCGCAGTTGAAATAAATTTGTTATGCCTTAAAATGAATATGGTTAACGTTTAAGTTGATACGATAAGTTTTGAACTGAATGTGCATCCATTGTAATGAATATGGCATGTTTTGAACTAAATCTGAAACATCATGAAAACCTAATTTTGCTGCAAGACAAACTCTTGTTTAAAATGATAAAGTGGGAATGAGGAATTGCAAATTTTTAAATGCTCAACCTCTTTTGTTTGCTGATTGTATTGATGTTTTAGACTCTGAACACTATTAAATTGGATTTGACCATTTATGGAGCACATAACTGCCCGGAGGCGTCTAGGCGCTAATACCCCAAAATACAGCATGGCTGCCACTGCGACTAGGTGTGTGAGAGTTAGTTGACGAAGAGCCATGTTTTTAGTGCTATTCTAAAGGCCAGGAGTATAGGGCGGTGTTTTATCCGGTCTGGGAGCATGTTCCAGGTTTTAACAGTCCTGATCAGGAAACTTCTTTCACCCCAGCGAGCTCTCTTGATCCCGGTTGTTTTTAGCAGTTTCTGGTGGACCTTAGATTTCTAGGAGGTAAGTACCAGTTCAGTCGGCTCTTCAGTAAGTGAGGACCAGACCCATGGAGTGCCTTAAACATTAGGCATTGGGATTTTAAAGTAATTCTCTTGGCCACTGGGAGCCAGTGCAAAGTTCCCAACTTGTACGAGACTGGCTGAAATTCTGGTTTATCCAGTAGCAGTCTGGCAGCCACATTCTTAAGACGCTGCAGCTTTTGAAGGTACTGTGTTGGATCCCTACGTACAAGGCATTTCCGTAGTCCAGTCTGGTCAAGGCTAGTGCCGTTAACAGGGTTTTTATGGATTCTGGGGGAATGAAGGGGTGAATTTTCCTAATGTTATGTCATGTTATGTTATTTGAATCTTGTATAGCGCACGGCTACTCATAGAGTGTCCCGGCGCTTTATTGTAACTGAAATCACGACATAACAGATAGAAACAGAACAGAAAAGATAAGCAGAAAACCTAGCTAAAAAGGGAGGCTGCTACCTACAGGGTAAAGAGCCAAGTTTTAAGGCCCTTCCTAAACGCCAACAAATTGGAGGTACTACGCAGTGCCACTGGCAAGGTGTTCCACAACTGCGAAGCCAACAGACTGAAAGACCGACCTCCAATGCGTGTCCTTTTTATCCGAGGCACCACAGCAAGGCACAAAGATCCGGACCTCAGAGTCCTTGCCGGATGATAGAAGGATAGCCTTCTCTGAAGGTATTTAGCTCCAGAAGCATGTAACGCCTTGTGAGCCAAGGTCAACGCCTTGAACATTATCCGCTTCCGGATCGGGAGCCAGTGGAGTGACTGCAGTAGGCCCGAAACCCTAGCACGGCCAGATAGTCCATAAATGGCCCGTGCAGCCGAGTTCTGGACTACCTGCATCCTTTGAAGCAGATACTCTGGCAGGCCGAGATAGAGAATGTTAGAGTAATCCATTCTCGATCCAATTATGGCCTGACCCGTTATTTTCCTGTGCTCCTCCGATAGTATAGGCAGGAACTTCCGGAGCATCCGGAGAAGCCCGAAACAAGTGCCAACAAGCCCTAGAATCTGGGGACGCAGAGTTAGACCGTCATCTATCTTAATTCCCAGGTTCTTGGCTATCCGGGAGGAGGCTGCAGGAGGGAACATATTCGCAGGCCACCATTTATGCCAATCTGGATCTGTTTTACAGCCAAAAAAGAGTACCTCTGATTTATCCGAGTTGCACTTGAGGCTGTTTAGATGGAACCAATTAAAAAGAACCCCGAGGCAACCCTGGATACTCTCTCCATCGAAATCTGCTCCCTTCTGGCAGGTGAAAAGGAGCTGGGTGTCATCGGCGTAAGAAACGATCTGGGCCCCAAAAGACTCCGCCAGAGCCGCCAGGGGGGTCATAAAGATGTTAAAAAGAGTCGGGCTCAACACTGAGCCCTAAGGGACTCCGACCCCTAATGACGGCATCACGGCGGAGCTAGTGGAGGCCCAGACCATTTGTTGCCGGCCGGCCAGGAAAGATTGAAACCAGCCGAGCACCGTCCCCCTCAGACCGATCTCAGAAAGTCTGGCGAGGAGACCCTCATGGGGGACGGTGTTGAAAGCCGCCGATAGATCTAACATCACGAGCATTGCTTTACCACCAGAATCCAGCACCTCCTTAACAGCCTCCGAGACTTCCAGGAGAGCTGTCTCGGTACTAAGATTGGCACAGAAGCCGGATTGGGAGGGGTGCAACAGGTCATGAGATTTCAGATAATCAGAGAGCACCCTGTGCACGTGCTTCTCAAGGATCTTGGCAAAGGCGGGCAAAAGCGAAATGGGCCTGTAATTGGCCAACACCTCCGGATCCAGTCCGGGCTTTTTAAGTAAAGGGATGATCATCGCCTGCTTCCAGACCTCAGGAACCACCCCTTCTCCAAGAGAGCGATGCAAAATAGGATTCACGATGGGATTGATGACTTCAGCCATTTTAGCCAGAAATTTGGCCGGACATACGTCAAGAGGTGATCCTGACTTTAGGCCGGCCATCAATTCCCGCGATGACGTTGCGGAAAGAGGTGGAAAATCAGCCAGAACCGGGCCTACGCTGGCAGGAATGGCAGAAGCATCCTCCGGGTAACCAGATACTTCCGGTTCCTTCGGAGGGAAAGAGTCCTGGATCAGCTTAATCTTGGAGGTGAAAAAATTAGCCAAGGCGCTTATCCACGCCTCCGTAGGGGATGTCTGGGTCTCAGAGGCTCGGGGAACCATAAATTCCCTTACGATGGCAAATACCTCCTTACAGGAATTGGAAGCAGTTTCAATTCTCCTGGAAAAATAACTTCTTTTCTCAGTGAGAATGTCACGATGATATATTTTAACCAAGGCTCTGTAGGCAAGTTTTGCAGCTGGATCATATTGCAGACACCACGCTCTTTCGGCGACCTTGCACTGCCTACGTGATACCAGCAGCGCTTCCGTAAACCAGGGTGCAGACACCCGTTTTACAGCGTCGCGGAGGGGCTTCACCGGGGCCAGATCATCGAGCCTCTCCGTGAGCCACACTTGCAGCTGCTCCAGGTCCCTATGCAGGTCCCCTGTCAGAGGGCAAGGGTGAGCCCGACATGCCTGCGCCAGCAGTTCCGGCATTACCCGATAGAAAGCCCTCGATCCTTTACAGGGCTGCCGAGCAGACGCACTAGAAGGCTTACTAGATTCCCACACATAGTACTTGACTAGCCTGTGGTCCGACCATAAAACCTGTAGCGGTACTGACATCTCAATAGAGATCGTCGAAAAGACCAGATCCAGGATATGGCCCTTTTCATGCGTTGGACCACAAAAATATGGAGAGAGGCCAAGAGGGGCCGTCACATCCATCATTTTGACCGTATCTGCGCCTATTTCATCATCCATATGGATATTAAAATCTCCAGCCAAAATACAATGCTCAGATCGAAGCACCAGTGATGAAATTATCATCTGAAGCTCTTCAAAAAAGGTACCCGTCGGCCCAGGTGGCCTATAGACAAGATACCCCTTAAAGGATTGATGCGGTGATAATACTATAGAGAAAGCGAGGGATTCACACCCCTTGATACCCTCCGTAGGGATAGTGGTGCAGGTGGCACGTTTGTTAACCAAAAGTGCTACACCCCCCCTCGCCCTTTCAGCCTATCTTGCCTAAAGATATTGTAGTCAGAGGGGATGGCTGCCGCGATATCGGGGTTAGAGAGCTCTCCTAATCACGTCTCAGTCAGCATCAAACACAATGGCTTTTCTGTTGCCAGGAGATCATAAATCTCCAAGGCATGCCGGCTAAGGGACCTAGTATTTAAGAGCATACACAGATGCTTAACGCTATGTGACTCCCTACCTGGCACGTGAGAACACCTTTTCTGAGGCAGCCAGCCACAGTCAGGACACCGATTTTTTCCCTTATAGCAAGCTGGAAACACCTTACGACAGGAGCCCCCCGTCCTCTGCAGGGACCGTAGCTCCAGCGCCGAATACTGGAGCATAATGATAGAGAGGGATATAAATGCCCTAAAACTGCCTGACCAGCCCTTCGCCCTAGTCGCCTCCGGGACGCTGACGGGCTGGACTCTGGCGTGACTCCGGCGCTGCGATGGCGGACCCGCTGCGCGATCCCGCTGCGCTCACAAGGGAGCTATATGTAGGCGTGCATCTAATCCCACAGAGCGCTAGTCCGCTCGTAGGCACCGCCCCCCTCTCAGCAAACACCACTCTAAGATGGCGGCCGATGTTTTTCCCACCCCAGGACCCGGACCCGCACCAATGGCGGTGGACACCAATTACAATGCAGGTAAGAGGGGAAGGAGAGCCCCGCGTTAAAAGCAGGGGAAAACTAAATAATAACAGGAAAAACAAATAGCCAAAAAGGTAGGTTTAAAAGTAGGCGCGATGTAAATAGCGCGAGGCGCGAGGCGCTATGCAGCAATTTCTTTACCTTGGTAATCATCTTTAAGATGAAGAAGATTGAAGAGGTGAGGGAGCTGATCTGGTTTTTAAAGGACAATTTATCTATACTAATATAATAAAGAGAGAGCCCAAACCTTTGAGGCGGGTAATCTCAGGAACCACATCACCAATCACAACACCCAATACAGCGTTGCAAAGGGCAGTTGCAGCAGAAGGACATAGGCTATGCAGACGCCCACCATATACATTTAAAAGGTAAAATAACCGTGCCAGCAAATTAGTCCCTTGTGGGCGTGTCTGCATTGTTCTGTGGGCGTGTGCTGGGGGCGTGACAAACGCTGGGGGCATGTGGTAGGTTCCGCTCTTCATGCCATGTCTCATATCGTGTGCTGTGGGCGTGTGCTGGGGGCGTGGGCGTGTGCGGGGCGCGCGATTACGGAGAAAAAGCGAGCGTTGTGCACAATATTTCATTGTTTTTTCTTCCCAGGTTCTGTACATTCCAGCTCAGGGTGTCCACCCTGCTCCCTTTAAATACCCCTGCACCCCATAATCATAACCCACCCTTACTCCTAGAAATACCCCAACACCCTTAAACACTAACCCATCTTAACCCTATAAATATATCCTGTACCCCGAAACCCAAACATATCCCTAAACCCTAAAAATACCCCTGTATCCCAAAACCCAAACCTAGCCCTGAACCCTATAAATACCCCTGTACCTCAAAACCCAAACCTACCCCTGAACCCTAAAAATACCCCTGTACCCCATAACCCAAAACTATATCTGAACCCTTAAAATACTCAAAACATATACCTTAGTACCCCAAAACATATACCCCTATACCCATGCTTACCTTATCCAAACATTTAAAAAAAACATGCTTTTACCATTCATGCATTTACAACAAATTTCGTTGTGAATGTATGCGTGGTAAAACATTTAAAATGTAATGCCATGCGTTATAATGGCATTGCGGAGTCATAGTAGCTTCGTAATGAAAGTATGCGGAGTGATGGTATGCGGAAAGAAAGTTGCGGAATAATGGGTGTTTACCCTTCCCCCGTAAGTACATTGGTGGCACGGCGGCCCACATCTCCAGCAACATACTCATATTTTTTCACCACTGATTTGAAAAATGCACAGGTCTCTCTCATTGATGGCCAGCACCGACATACACTTTTAGACACACCTCCCGCCACAAGTTCTAGAATTGCGAACTTTAGAGCTGGGGAGCTACGTTCGAATCTCGGCATCAGCTCAACATCCTGTGATTCCAGGCAAATCGCTTTGTCTCCCCGTGCCTATCACAAATGAATGTGTTCTTCTGTAATGTAAATTGTGCTCATGCCATGTTGTCGAGTTCGCGCTATGTAAAATTGCAAGGAAAAATAAAGTAGGGAAACTCGAGTTCACACACTACTGAACGCGCACTCTTAAGTGCATCAGCAGTGCACTGTGAATCGGAGCGTTTCACAGGCCTGTCACAGATAAGAAATGCTATCAAACGAAATCCTACAAAACAATATACTACTGGCCGGCAGCAATTCATACCCGGACAACGTCGGGACGGGCTGCTAGTTGTGTAAAATAAAGCCTAGATTTATTGCCTTTTGCACAGGACAGGAAGTTCTCCCAGAGAAAATGGCAACCATCTGGGTGTCCAATTGAGGTGTCTGAGCCATACAAGAGAAATTCTATTTTTCCCTCATTCAATTTCAGACAGTTCTGACTCATCCCCTGATGGACCTGAGTCATACAGCGGTTGAAACGATCTGCTGTCTCTTCAGTATTGCTGGAAATTGATATGACTAGCTATGTATCATCAGCATATGAGACCACTGAGAAGCCAAACTTCCTGATGATTTTAGCCAGAGGGGAAACATATAGATTGAACAGCATAGGGCTTAAAGCCGAGCCCTACACGGGAGCATGAATTGTTCTGAGGAAAAGGTTCCGGCCTCTACTGAAAGGAAAGAGGATAACAGTTTGAGGGCTGTGCCTCTGATTCCTATCTCTGAAAGCCTGTTGACTGAGATGGCATGGCTCAACGTGGCACTGCTGTCAGCTCACAGTGTATGTGCTATGAACCCTAAAACCTTTAGTCATTGACTAATCATTGATTGGCATGCTAAGGCCATTGTGTATGATGTAGAAACTGCACCCAAGGCATGGAAATGGAAAAGTCACCTGAGATGGGCAGCACTTATTGTACACTCCACTCAGTACGAGAAGGAAACATGACATCAGGGCTACCATTGTAGCCTGACTGCTACAGTGTAAAGCTTGCCGAGCAAACTGTTAAACTCACCCTTTCTAATAGGTAAAACCCTCCCTTTTAAATATTAGTAAGTGACTCCTATGTAGGGGCTGTAGCCAACAAGCTTCGGTGGATGGTATTTAAAAGCATCACATGTTGAAAATAAATATGACAACGTCCCTAAAGCAATAAATCCCTAAAAGCTATTTTTGGTTCGGCAGGTCTTGCTGTCCTCTATATAAAAACAGATTTCGAATTTTTTATTAAATAGAAATAATAAATTAAAAATTACCATTAATCTGTCTGAGCTGTCACAAGGCTAAATAGCATTCAATTTTGCCAACTCCCAGCCTGTTCTCATGCCTGGTAATAGGTGTGCAAAATGGGTGAACTGCATCCCAGAAGCAAGCAAAAGGCAGACCTGAATGGGCAAAGATGACTCCTCGGAATTCCACAGAATATTTACAGGGCAGGCTGTGGGAATCCTGTGGACACTATAATGTCCAATCCTGCTTAACAGGTCTGTTGAGCCACAACTAACACTTGAAAGAGAGAGAACAAGATGCCCAGACAATTCTTGTGTATTTAATGCCTTTTACTGACAGACCGTGCCTTGTTGCGAGCTATCAAGCCTCAGTCTCTGGGTTTGTTGTGGGTACAGAGAGTGCTTCAAACTGCATTTTAGTGCTAGATGTGGGACGCACTAGGATTACCATGATACACTCCGCACTCACACCCACAGCCTCAGAGTCCAGGTTTTGTGTAGCCAAAGACCTTTGCCATAGTGGATTTGCCTTGACATATTGCATTTTTGGCCTTTTTAGAGTAACGCAAACAGGAACTACAGCAAAAATAGATTCATCACGACCTGGGATTCTTTACTCTATTGGTCATAGAGGAACTAGGAGTGTCATAGGGTGTCCCCCCCCTCAGGCTGATGAATTGTACAAGTCTGGACCTTCATCATTAGTCATTGCTCAGAAAAATGCTGAACTTGCAAAAGGATGCCAGGCAGAATGAATCTGCTGCACTTGGCTTTTTTGACCGGCAAGAAGGACCCGAGTAGTGTGGACCCCCTTCCTTTTGAAACAAAAGGGCAGAAAGGTCCAAAGATCATGAGGCTTTTTCCCTGGGTGGAGCCAGGAACCTAAAAAAGTTGAAGAGGACATTCCTGTGAAGAATGCCAGTTGACCAGTGGCAACTGGACCTGGACTGGACTTTGCTGTTTCCATCTACCCGTCACCCTGAGGGGCAGATTTATCATTATTTCACGCAGAGCAGTGCAGCAAGCCACCCTGCTGGGTGAAAGAGAAAGGCCAGGATTGCACCATATTTAACATAATATGGCACATTCCTGTATTTGCTTGCACTGGCGCACAATGTGCTGCCAAGCTTCAACGCAGGCATCCTCGCGCCGTAGTGCATTGGTGTCTGCTTTGCAGACAGGATTGTTTTGAGCAGGAACAGGCACCTTCCTGCACCATAACAATCCTCTGAGGCATTTCCTCTTTCTATGTAGGAACAAAAGAGGAGAAATAAAGATATTGCTCCTCGTTAGTAACCCTGGGCAAAGCACTATGTTACGCTCGCGTAGTTAGCGAAGTTTGCACTACGTGAACTGCACGTAGCACAGTGCAAACATGCGTAGCATAGCGAAGTGTAGTGCAGCGGTCATTTTTTGCTTGCTCGCGGTCCTCAACGGCAAGTTGGCGAAAAGCGAGCAAGCAAAATGATATCCCCACAAGACTTTTTCCTTGTTCGCGATCCCGAGCATGGAAAATAAACCTCCCGACGAGATTCTCAACGCGGGGAGATCAGGTTTCTCATTGCGAGTGGTTGAGCATGCTCACGACCGCTCGCGATGAGAAACTACCAGTCTGCGTTGAGAAAGCTGTAGCTCGAGTACAAAATCTACTCAAGTGGCAGAAAAGTACAGCTCGCACTGTGCAAATGCCGTTTTCAATGATTGCACAGTGCCGGATGCTTGTCCGCATTGTGCAATCATTGAAAACGACATCTTGCACAGTGAGAACATGCTACTATGCAGTTCGTGAAGTGCAACGTGTAGCTCGCGTAGTGCGAAGTGCACTTCGCGTAGCTACGCATAGCACTACTTCGCGAACTACGCCCAGCCCTAGTCGTTACACCTGACCTGGGAAGACATATCATTTTGTCCCATTCCCAGGTCTACCAGTAATGGTAAATCTTGGTATGTGCCAAAATCCTTGGGTGGATGCATGGGAAAACCCACGCTCCAGACGTTAACGACAGCATAGAAACTTGCCTTGCTGCACTATGTTACATAATTTTCTAGTAAATCTGCCCCTAGACCTGAGCCTACTGATCTTGTGGCACAGTTGTGTCTTCCCCTTTTTAACCATGGATTGTGGGGTGTGATGCTGACTGGAAGGTGCCTCCTACTACCTGGATCCATGTTGGGTCCTATGACAGTTTTCATTTCAATCTACTTTCAAAAGCACACATCCCACAACTTTGCCAAAGGCAATTCAGTTAATAGGCTTTGCAGACAATTTTGAGGGGAATCTATGGGAGTATCTGGTTCCTTCAGCCTCTCACATTCGATTTAACATGTTTTTTCCTTTGTGCCTGCTTCCCTGGTGTTGTGGTTAGTATTCTGCGTGCTTGGGCTACCTCTTCCATTCAGTTCTCTGCCCTACAGAGCCTTGACCACTTTGACTTGTCAATTTCCCGCATTCTTGTGCACTTGCATGTACCAGTTCTCCTTGGATCCCTTCCTACCTGGATCCATTCCCCGCATTTAGTCTTCTACCTTCCTATGTGTACCCCAACCTGGTGTTGTTGCTTCAAACCTCCTCAACAGGTTATGAACTCTTGTAGACTTCTCTTCCTGGCCTCCAGTTAATATTGTGTAATTTCTTTCTTTCACTCTCCTGCACATACTGGGTGTATCCCATGCAGTCTGTTTTTTCCTTTCCTTCTCTATTCTTTGCTTGTGCCATTTTCTCTCTATATCAGTTCATGCTTTGTCCTTACTTTGCTGTGTTTTTGTGACTCACTCTTAGACACTCTCATGCTTCCTACCTTCTTTTTCCACAATAATGTAATTTTCATCACCTGGTCCCAATGAGACATGACCTCCGTATCTATCTCTCCCCTGCCACACCCCTCTACTCTTGCAATTGCTTACCTGGCCCCTTCTAACCATTGTAGTCTGTTCCTTACCAGAATAACAACTTGCTTACCTTTGGTAAAGCCTTCTCTGATAGAGACTCTATCAAGCTGCAGATTCCTTTCCTTACAATATTCCAGAGGCATCAGACTAGATCCAGAAGTTTTCAAGCAGTACCCCTTTGTGGGGGTAGGTGGCGTTGATCAGCTTTGTGTCAGTGGTGTCTGCGCCGGCAATGAGATGCATGGTGGCTATATAAATGCCACTCGGAGCCCTGTTGTCAGTTCCTTTTGCAACTTTCCACACTAGAAATGCAGGTCCACAATGAAGACTGACAACTGGACTGAAATTCTAAGGCCCTTATAAGGGTGACCCTCACACTGTAATCAGTTCTGCAAGCGTGGAGGATGGGCTGGCCAGTAAGGAATCTGCAGCTACATAGTGTCTCTACCAGATAAGGCGTTGCTGAAGGTGAGCAACTTGTTCATCTGATAGAGACATCTAGCCACAGAGTCCTTATCTTAGAATAGAAAACCCATGCAATGCCTCCAAGGAGGTGGGTAGAAAAGCTGATTTTAACCAGATGTCCTACAAGACCAAACAGACAAAGTGCCCAACACAATGGACCTGACTGTCCAGGCAGTAATGCTTGGTTACCTGCATTGTAGAGATGCCCATGTTGCTGTCTGAAAGATATTCAGGTCAGGGACTCCTTGGGCTAAGGCAGTGATCGCCGCCTTGGCTCTGGTGGAATGAGTATGTAAGCCCTCAGGGTGTTGCTACTTGGCCAATGCATAGCAGATGTTTAGGAAGAGCACTATCCCTCTTGAGATGGTCCATTTCAGTACAGCCTTCCCGTTCTTAGCCCCAAGGCACCACACAAAGAGTTGATCGTCCACCTGGAATTCTTTAGTGCGATCAAGGTAGAACTACCACTCTCTTTTTGGGTCCAGACGGTTGAGTCTCTCCTCCTTTGAAGTGTTAGATGGAGAAAAGAAGTTAGGCAGTGTGATATTGTGGCCTACATGGAAATGAATCACAACCCTCAGGAAGAAGGAATCATGTGTCCAGAGTACCAGATTCTCCAGCTCGAAGATGTTGTAGGGAATGTGTACAGAGAGTGCCTGCAATTCGCTGCCCCTTCTGGCCAATTTGTAATAGGCATTAGAAAAGCAGTCTTCATAGTTAATAAATGGAGAAAATGTTAGACCTGGCATTCTTGGCATGGTTTTCCCCTGTCTTTTTTTTCTGCCTCCTGTATTTTTGCGGTGGTGCTGGATTTAGTTTTTGCTGGTCGAGATGCTTTGGGCACTTTGCCACTGCTGATCAGTGCCAAAGTGCAAGTGCTCCCTGCGTAAATTGTGCATATGGATTGGTGTTTGCATGATTGGCTTGTTTGACTTACTACTAAGTCCCGAGTATAGTGCACTGTGTGTACCCAGGGCCTGTAAGTCAATTGCTACTAGTGGACCTGCTGCACTGACTGTGTCACCCACACAAGCAGCCTTTCAAAAGTTGTCTCAGACCTGCCACTGAAGCATCTGCTTGCAGTCTCTACTGCCTTGTCGACCTGGCAAGTGCACCCATTTGCCAGGCCCTAACCTTCCCTTCTAGTACATGTGAGTCACCCCTATGGTAGCCCCAAGTTACCCCTATGGGCAGAGTGCAGTTTAGGTGAAAGGTAGGACATGTACTACTATGTGTGTTATGTCCTGATAGTGAAATGCAGTGACTTTCGTCTTTCACAATTGAAAGGCTATCTTTCCCATTGGATAGAAGTGGAGTTTATTTATAATATCTTATAAGTATAACTTTTCATTTGGACAAGAAGGAAAGGTGGAGTTTGGTATCCCTAACTCAGATTAAAAAATGCATCTTTTGGTAAAGACGATTTTTGTATTGTGTGTTTGAAAATACCACTTTCAGAAAGTGGGTATCTTATTGCTTAGTCATCCTGTGTACCTCTGCTGGTTTGTGGATTGACTGTCTGGTTTTGGAGTGACAGAGGCTGGGGGTGGGCATTCTTTTCAGACAGCCACTGGGGGGTTGAGGTGTGTCCTGCCTCTCCTGGATGAGTCATTTCATTTCATGAAGCTTTATTCGGTTCAAGTAGATGACCATAAAAGCACAAAGTACAATGTAGTAAAACAATTGTGACAAATTTCATCGCATCATATCACTTCAAAAAATAATTATAAACATTAAAATAATCCTACATATCCGAATCAATAAATATTGCAGTTTAAAAGATCATGCTTTTCCTAGCGTTGATGCACTGATTTAGGAACGTCGCAGTATAAAAACAGATGTCGGCTGACTCCATATTAAGAATTACATTCATAGCATGTGTAACTGTGCATACACCATATTTAACAAATAAAGGTTTCAAAAAAGCAATACGGAATTGTGTGTACAGTTTACATAACAACAGAAAGTGCACAGTGCTCTGGGTGGATACATCATCACATCTACAAGGCCCAAACGGATGTTGTTTAATATTAGGATGGGCAACTAGATGATGTGCCATTCCAAACCGGAGCCTAGTTAATACATATTTGTGCGAGTTCCTAGTTACCATAGTTAAATATGAAGCAAAACCTTCCACTGTAATATATCTATTGTAAAAAATAACAGTGGACAAAGATCCGGCTGCAATTGCCCGCTTTCACCCCATGTAAGTCAAAAAGGTATTTTTCATTTCGATTTTGGGGATCATAGACGCTGCACCAGGGTTATCTAAAATATTAAAATCAAATATGTCTGAAAAACAAGTAACAACATATTTCAACCAAGGAATATTTTGGTATTTATCCAGGCGTAGACAATCCTCAGCAATAGATCTTTTAAACTGCTTGTCTTCCTCTAGCCAGATAGACCGCCAAGTCATTAATGGCCTGAGGCATAATAGATCAGCTAGATGATTAACTGCGAGTTCTCGATGAATTAACTCATTCGGGGCTGACATGGGTAGAAAGAGGAGTCTTTTTAGAAATACATTTTCCTCCAGCTGTAGTTCAGACACACAGCTATGACCCCATACTCTTGCCCCATACAGAGCTATAGTAGCACATCACGCCTGATAAATTTTTAACTTATCCCTTGATCGGCGATCCCCTATCTTGGCAGCAAATCTATAGATACCATGGGCGTTTTTAGCCATTTTATTCCGGATGTTATTAAATTCATTTTTCCACTTCCTGTCATTTGAAAAAGTAATACCTAGGTAACAGAATTTTCCTACCTGTTGCACCTTCTCTCTATCTATAAAAAAGGTGTTTAAAACTCTAGCTTTGGCTCCACAAGTCATGGTGTAAGTTTTTCCTTTGTTAATTACCAATTTTCTGTCTTTGATAAAAGTGGAAAAACTGTCCATTAACCGCTGTAAACCCACCGGGGTCCTGGAAAGTAGGACAGCGTCATCGGCGTATAATAACACCGGAACTGCTACACCATTAATCTGAGGGGCATCGGCATTAACTTTTTTTAAAATGGCATCGATTTTGTTAATAAATAAAATAAATAAAAGGGGGGCCAAAACACAGCCCTGTCTGATTCCCCTTCTAACACTAAATTTAGGGGTACATTCTCCTCTAGTTCCATAGCGCACACTAGTTTTCAATTTCTCATATAATCTAGCGAGGAAGAAGATTATACCTTCTGGTGCGCCTTGCTTCAGCAGCGTCGACCACAAGAGTGCGTGATCAACCATATCAAAAGCATTACTCAGGTCTGCAAAGCAGAGGTACATAGAGCCAGGTTTAGCCTCAGTATACTTTCCAATCAATAGGTCGAGGTTAACACATTGGTCAAGTGTACCCCGACCTTTTCTAAAGCCAAACTGACTATCAGCCAGGATACCATTCCGTTTAGCCCAGTCCTGTAATCTCACAAGCATAACTCTACTCATCACCTTTACTGATGAGTCGAGAAGGGAGATCGGACGATAATTTTCAACATCAGACCTGCTACCCTTTTTATGAATAGGTACTATGATTGACTCGCACCAGGTTGCAGGGGGCTCAGTACATACGGCTGCATTAAAAACAATTGTAAGGAGCGGTCCCCATACCTCTGGTGCTGCCCTATAGACATCTATAGGTACCCCATCAGGGCCCTGGGCTTTCCCTCCCTTGCTATTACATATACCACTTTCAACCTCCTCAACAGAGATATCAAGCGGCAAAACAGGCCATTGATTTGGACAAGTCTCTAAAACTCTATTCGTATCAAAAATATAAGAGAAGTGGGCAATCCACCCTTCACTAGATACATTAGATGTCAACACTGGTGTATTTTCATCTCTTAGGAAGGGGGAATTAACAGTGGCCCAGAATAGGGTGCAATTTGAAAGTTCTGCGGCTTGGTTGAGAGAATCCCAAGCTAATTGCTGCAGTTCGCACTACCTCTGTTTTAGCACACGTTTATACTCCACCCTCAAATTAATTATTAGAGGTTTGTCCCTGAGCTTAACTACTAATGCCAATTTAAGTTTATTTAATGCGGCAGTGCAATGGTGGTTAAACCAACCAGGTCCACTCCTGCGCTGCCCGTTATTGCGTCCCATAAATTTAGCATCAACCGCTTTATTAATTACATAAAAAATTAATGAAACTTTCTCAAAATCAAATTTGTTTTCTAAAATAAATACTATGTCCAGCAGGCTCTCCTTAATTATAGAGGAGGATAATTCATTTGCCTTCTCTCCTATCCATCTTAGCCTTATACCATTGGTCCGGTGAGGTTCCAAATTTGCAACTTTGTTACCTACATCAGTCAAACAACCTGCCCAAAGGTTGGTATTTAGAATGATTTGGTTATGGTCACTTAATGTAGTAACTTCAATTCTAGGGGTGGCACAGTAGGGGATAATGTTCGACGAAACTATCACATGGTCAATAATAGAAGTGGCATGATGGTTTTTAAAGGTAGGAATGGGCAATCCATTGACATCTTTGCCACACGCCACAATTTCCAGATCATAACAGCACATGAGCTTATGCAATGCTTCGCCGTACCCACTATGACCAAAATGCAAAATATCACACCCCTCATTGTTAGTGACCCCACATACCTTCTGTGCTGACATTTCACACATTCCAATGTTAAAATCCCCCACCCAAATAAAATCAAATACAACATTCGCCTCCTGACACAAATTGTCAATGGCAACGGACAAGTCTATAACTACTTTAGCCCTTGTCCCATCAAAAATGTTGTTATAATAATTAATCAATAAAATATTGTGCTCTTTACCCTCTACTAACCAGAGGATCTGAACAAGGTCACCTACTGAAATATACTTATTAACCACAATAGGGCGTGAAATAGTTATAAGTGTAAGAAGACCCCCTTTAGGTCTACCTAGGCCCCCACCCGTAGCTAATAAGTTATACGAAACAAATCCATCATAATTAGCTTCACTCAGACTCCAAGTTTCCTGAAAGCATAATATATCGTTGGCATTAATGAACTTTATCCAGCCAGGGTCTCTCTCCTTTGATCTCAGTCCTGCCACGTTCCAGCAGACAATTATTGCACCTTTATCCCTAACAATGACTCCATCGGACATCAATTTATTATTACTCCCCCCATTCTCAGTCTGGTTGGTTTTATTTAGGTCCTCTCATTCGGTCAGGACATTTTCACACAGCCCATAGTCAATTTTTGTGCTCATACCAGTGTTAGAGGACACACCAATTCCCTCATCAATTGCCACAAAAGGTTTTATAGGCTCCTGAAACCGAATATTTTCTATTGAGTCGGGTCAATCGTTAGCATCCAGAGAGTTTAAAGTCTGGTATCGATTTTGTGTCACAAGATCAAATTGTGCCCTCTGGCTAACCGGCCCAGGGTTACCTCTTCTACCATCACGGGAGGGAATACTAGGAGGACTATAGAAAAAACCAAGCGAGCGGGCACACACGTTTCCATCAGTAATTGGTAGGGATGCAGCTCTCAGTAATACGGTGGCTGCATGTTGTGGGTGCTTAAAATTTATTATGACACAATCCCCACTGAAACATTTCCTGGAGCTTCCAATCCAGTTCACCCTTCTGGTAGTCAATACCTGATCTGAGAATGCAGTAGGGAAACCACAGTATCTGGTAAACCATGACACCGTTTTATTTTTTTAAGTCTCATGGGTTTCCTGATATTTGCCGTTCTCAGCTGGGGGAACGTTTGTTAATACTACCACATACGGGGCACAATCAGGGGGGAGATTAGTGGCAGCTCGCCTATGTCTTACTTCAGTCCAGTTTTCACTTCTGTCGGCCCTTGTTATGACCTGGTTGTTACAGACTGGGGGCAAGGAGGTTGATAGGTTACGTGTGACATTTTTACTAGCACCCACATCTATCTGCAGAGTGACATCCTGATTATCCCGGTCACTTGGTGGTATTATCGTTTTACTACCCTCTACTTCCATTGATTTTGTGAGTAGTCCACCCAGCCTTTTTACTTCAGCGGTAAGCTGGTCAATTTTGGTCATAAGGGGTTTAACAATACCCTTGATCTTAGAGTCAATAATACCTACCAGGTTCTTAATTAAATCTGCATCCAATGTAACAATGTCATCTTTACCCTGGCTATTATCCTCCTTATCTGGGATATTAGGGGGAGTAGCAGCTCTTATTCTTACAGGGCGGGATCCTCCCCGCTTAGCTTGCACTTTTCGACATGCCCTCACCATTCTAGGGACTGGGGTACATGGATGCTGGACTGTGGTATTAATTGAATCAACCAAATCAACTAAGTTAGGGATATCCTGTCCAGATGTATCTTTAACAGAAATGTCATGATTATTAGTGCTACTGCTTTCATCCAGTACCAGAGTAGCCGGCACCGTTTCTACTATAAGTGGCAGGGGGGGGGCTGGCTAATCCCAACGACTGGCGCCTTTCATTATTAATCTTACTGACAACCTTCACTAAATAGTTGTCTAGTGTGTGTGGCGCCTGTGTAGTCTTTAACTTAGACATTATTCACGCCTCACGAACCGTTAAGTAGCTTCAAGTACATAAAACAGAAATGAACCCAATTGAAGAACACACCACCAAATGGTATATCCCCTGATTAAAAAAGACTGGATGAGTCAGTGCTGGGGTGAATAGACCTGTGTTGCATTTAGAGCAGTGGGAGGAGATTTCCCTGCACCTGAATAGGTCTGGTCTGCCTTGGACAATGCTGTCTCCACCTTCTGCCGAGAAGCTGGGCCAGAGAGGACAGAACTGGTTTTGACTGAGCACAGAGTCCCTCTGCCACAAGAGAACAAAGAGAAATGAAGCAGCATAAATATTGGGACCCTGAATCCAGGATTATAGAAGACCTCTGGACTCAAAAGGAGCATCTGCCAAGGAGAACTGGGATAGCTGAAGGAGTAGCACTGCCCCTTTGCTGTGTGCTGTCTGGGGGTGGCCTGCAGTGGCTGTTTCTGCCAAGGAGAGGACAAATACTTTGCTGTGTATCTGCTTGAAAAAGATCTCCAAGGGATTGATGTAGAGCTTGCCTCCTGTTTTGAAGTCTCAGGGACAACTAAGACTTCACTACCAGCTCCCACTGAACTTCCTTGCTGGTAGTTCAGAACTGCCAAGAGGTGCCTGTTCCTGCTTTGGGCCTCTGGTGGTTGTTCTTGCTGCTTTGAGCTGGGAAAAGAGAAGCAACTAGGGAAGCGTGAAGCACCCAATTCCGACGCAACACCGTAGTGCGGGAAGAATTTCCAAGCATTGCCATCGTGCTGCTGAAGAAACCGACACAGCACCTGCCCACAGCTGGAGAAATTGCAGCACATCGAGTCTCGTAAACCAATCCCTGAAGTCCGAGATCACAGCACTGACTCAGATGCAGGCCCAGCTGTGCGACTGCAAGACCCAACGCATCGTGGACCGCGGCTGAAGAGATCAATGCAGCGCAATGGCGCCTCATCGAGAACCAACTCATCGCACAGGGGGAGCCAAGTTTACAGCAACGCTGGGGCCACATTGTAAGGAACGGACGCATCACCTCCAATGGAGAAAGGAACCAGCGCATCACCTTCCCTGTGTATAAGGAACCGACGCATCACTTTCTCTGTGGCTATTTTTGCTTATGATTTTGACACACCCTAGGTAATTTGTGTTGAAAGTGTCGCATCTATAGTGTGTTATAGACAGAACTGTTTTTACGGTTTAAAAGTCAAATCTTGATAACTGTATGTTGGATTTTTGTTATTTTGGACTTGTTTGGTTTAGATAAAGATTACTTATTTTTTTAACTGGTGCGGTGTCCATTTGTACTCTCTTCACTATGTTACTGTATGTGTGCACAAATGCTTTACACACTGCCTCTGAGATAGTAAGCAAGCCATGCTCCTGCCAAGTTAACAAGGAGGTGAGCAGGGATTGTCTAAGGGTGAAACTCCCTTACCCTGACTAGAAGCAAGGACGCTTACTTGGACAAAGGTACCTACCTCTGCAAACTAGAGACCCCATTTCTAACAGAAAGCAATTGTGCGGTGGCTCACATGATGTGCACATTAGGTCCTTTTGAGGCACCATGAAAGGCCTAGGAGGAAATAATATATTGCAAACCTTTGAGTGACCTAACCACAACAAAGAAGATTGGTCTGGCAACCACAAAAAGACTGATATGGAGGCAACTGTGCTGAGACCAAGGCCCTGCTGGGCCAAGGATAGACCAAACAGAATAGCCTGAGAAAGGGGTGCAGATAGCGGACTGATGTTCCTATATGAACACCATGCCACAATTGTATCCCACTGGCTGGCATATACCGACTTGGTGTAAGGATGCCTTGTTGCTAGAATAACATCACAGACTTTATGAGTAAGTTTGAAAGCTGTCAACTGTCACCCTGAATTTCCACTTATAAAGGTGTGCAGGTTTGAATGCATGACCATCCCCTGTTGTTGCAACAGAAGATCCTCTCGATGAGGCAGCCTGATCGGGGGACTAATGCTCACCCTCAACAGCTCGAAATATCAGACTTTCCATGCCCAATTCGAAACCACAAGTATGATTTGGACCCAGCCATTCCTGATCATCTTGAGAACTCTGGACAGAAGTGGTACTGATAAAAAAGACATACAGGAGGCCGGAGCTCCACTCAAGACTAAAAGAGTCTCCGAGCGAAAGGCACCTTGGAAACTCCGGCGTACAAAATTGCAGCCATTGCAAGTTCTTGGCGGTGGCGGACAGATCTAGCTAAGGCTCTCCCCACTCTTGAAAGAGACCTTGACCACCTATGGATGGAGATGCCATTATTGATCCACTAGGCATCGTCCTCTGAGTTCGTCCACCCTGATCTTCAGGAAGCCCGCTAAGTGTTGAGCCACCAGGGAAGCACCAAGGTGTTGCAGCCATGCCCAGAGATGTAGAGCCTCTTGACAAAGGTTCCACAACCCAACCCCACTCTGTTTGTAGTAGTACCAGATGGCAATTGCATTGTCCACGAACACAGGTACTAGTCTTCTCTTGTTAAAAGGAAGAAAGGCTTTCAAAGCCAAGCGGATTATCCGAAGCCCTAACATACTGATGTGAAGACCAGAGTCCTCTGATCTCCATCACTCCCAGATGGCTGTCCCAGCTATGTCACTATGGTCAGCTCTGGTTGAGGAAGGTAGAGAGATCTGCACCTGACCCAATCATGGTTCATCACACACCTCTGCACATCTTTCACAATTCCCTCAGAGAGGTGGACCATGTTCGAGAGATTCACCTGATGCTGCATATGTCAATGGGCATGTGTTACAAGTAGTATACAGGATGCCATGAGGTCCAACAGCCTCAGTGTCATCCATTATGAAATCCAGGTTAGAGGCTGAAACATTTGTATCAAAGCCTGAATATCCTGGACTCACCAAAACCGCACGCTGTCCAAAATAGCTCCGATGAAAGGGAGCGTATTATAGGGAGTCAGGTGTGACTTTGGCACATTGATAGTGAACACGAGCAAGTACAGGAGGTTCAACGTGGTCTTGAGGTGGGAGACAACTGACTATTGTGAACCCGCCTTTAACAGCTAATCTTGAGGTAAGGGAAAACTGGTATCCTTGACCTCCCTAGATGTGCTGCAACTACTCTCATCACTTTGGATAACACTCAATGGGTGCTGGTAAAGCTGAAGGGGAGCACTGCAAAATAAATAGTGCTCTTGGCCCACTGTGAAGGTAACATCTGTGGACAGGCAAGACGGGGATGTGGAATTATGTGTCCTGCAAGTCAAACGCTACCATCCAGTCTCCCATGTGCAGGGCACACAGGACTTGAGGAAGCATGAACATTTTGAATTTCTCCTTTGTCAGAAATAAATTGTGACAGTGCAGGTCTATGAAAGTATGGAGGCCTCTGTCCTTTTTAGGCAAGAAAGTAGTGATATAGAAACCGTGACATACTTCTGATGCTGGCACCCTCTTGATTGCTTCCTTGCCCAAGAGAGTCAACACTTCCAGATGGAACAAGGCGAGGTGGTCCTCCGTCAGCTGTTTGTAAGTGGGTGACACGGGTGTAGATGTTGTCATTAAGGGAATGGAGAAACCCCTTTTTACAATCTGTAAAACACAATGGTCGGATGTTTCCAAACTCCGGTGGTGCAGGTGATGGCCTATCCTGCCTTAGGGTAAACTAAAGGGGTTTGGAGGCTGCAGCTGCTTGGGGAGGTGTACTTTGGCTACCTCTCCCACATGGTCACTGGTCCATGTGTGGACTGTGATCCAAGGCTACTAAAAGGATGGGAAGGTATGAATGCGGTTAAAAACCCCTTCTGTGGCAGGAGGTTGACTGAGGTTGACGAGGGGCCACGGAGAAGCCCAAGGAGCTAGATCTGCTATCCTTAAAGCACAGCCACACTGAGCCCGCTTTCTCTCCAAAGAGACGAGAGCACAGATGTTTGGTACAGAACATCAGGTGCACCCTGAAAACCTACAGACTACTTGTGTGGTTACTGACCATTCCCAGCCAGTCGCCACCCCTAGATGTGTACCTGACTTCAAGGGGTGAAAGCCTGCGCTCTCAGAGGCCGGGAACAACGTCTCCTCTGGGCGGAGGTGATTCACACCTCCCCCAGGGCAGGAACAGCCTTCCAGGGTGGGAAGATTCAAAGGCCATGCCATCTTTGAAATGTAACCCAGGCAGCTCCAACTAGTGTAGGATGCCAACCCTCCTGTCATGGCCTCACTCTTGGCAGGAGGACAGGTGGGAAAACTAGAAAGAATAGGAGGTATGCCCGCCTTCAGCTAGCACCTCCCCTAAGAAGTAGCAGGCGAGCTGAAACACATTTTCAGTCCCCTCCATCTTGATTTGGAGGGAAATCGTCATGTTAGGGGCATGCCCATTCTCCAGTGGGATGGGTCATATAGAGGGTGTAGTCAACCTAAGGTAGATGGCCCAATGGCCATTACCTGGCACTACATTTATTGCCCCTACATTTAGTATTCAAGCAGCATCCCAAAGCCCTGAACTTTGATGGACGTAAGAAGAGAAAGGCAAAGAGCTGTTGACCCCAAGAACAGAGAACCTGCTGTAGACGTTTCAGCGTGAAACCTTACCCGCCACTGCCAAACTTGACAATCGGTAAAGACTGTCTCATCCTGCCACTGAGAGACCTCTGCAAACCCCAAAGGTCTCCAGCCATTCTGACTCAACCTCACTCAGACACAATCCTTCTTGCTCACTCTGACTCATTCAACCACTCTCTCGCTCCCACTGACTCCCTGTCCCACTCATTCTGACTCACTCAGACTTGACTCACTCAGTCTCACAAACAGTAACATTCAGTTACACTCCCTGTCTGTCTCCCTCACTCATTCATTCTCTGTCTTCTTATCACTCACAGTCCTCACTTTGACTTTTTGGGGTGGAGCTGCAGGTTATCTATCAGCAGCTTTCACCTGGTGCCAGGCACCAGGGCTGCTCTGGGCCCGGGCCATGAAGGCAGCAAGGGGGAAGGGGCCTTTTCAGGGACCATGTGGCATGAGACCCCTGGACGATGCCATTTTTAAGTATCCCAGAGGCCTGTGCAGG
Organism: Lissotriton helveticus; assembly: GCF_964261635.1. Taxonomy (NCBI): domain Eukaryota; kingdom Metazoa; phylum Chordata; class Amphibia; order Caudata; family Salamandridae; genus Lissotriton; species Lissotriton helveticus. Next base: position 36,140,999 of record NC_136065.1, read on the forward strand.
AAGTAGGGAACAGGGGCCAAGAGGTGATGTATCGCTGCAGAATAGGGCAGAAGGGCCTTCCTGCTAGAGCCTGGAGCAATGGGCAGTTGGCAGGAGGAACCTCCTGACAGTCCCAGGACCCTGGACTGCGCCTTTCAGGGAGTTCAGGGCCAGTGAAGAGAATTCTGGGCCTCTGCGCAAGGAGAAGAGAGGCCTAGAAGGAGAGCCAGGTGAAAGACTGGCCCTGGGAGCTAGTGAAGACCGCTCCCTGCCAAGCCCACCCTATAGTGGGGCCACGAGGGTGGTGAAGAATGCTCAAAGTAGCTAGGGCTGGCCACCAGGAGCACGAAGAGGCCAGAATGATGGAAATCAGTCCCCTGGAGATATGCCTCCCAGAAAGTAGGCGACCTTTGGCCTCTGAGCTGACCGATGATGGAGCACGTGGGTCTCCGCCACCGGTCTTGGATGTGCCCGGGGCTGCCCCCAGAAGAAGAGAAAGTCGTGAAGGTGCCCAGGACGGGACCAGGAGCCTACCCTGCCTTATGCCGTCGCGCTCCCCGTGAAGACCTCCTAGGGGCTCGAGACCCCCAACTTCAGGCCTCAGTGATGCCTGAAGGAGGGGGGAGTGCTGCTGGACCCCCCGTGGTAGGAGGAAGGTGGGGGAGAAGGTCCCACCGGGCCAGCAGCAGCCTCCATGTTTGCTTGCAGGAGCAGGCAGACCAGATTGACGCAATGGCTCCCACGGCTGCACACAAGGGTGCGGGCTGGACGGGAGCCGGCAGGAGCAGCTGGTGTGGGGTCCCCAAGCTGCAATCCGTCACCTGTGAAGAAAGGGGCCCAGGTTGGACCAGGCCCCCAACGAGGTGCAGAAGCGGCGTGAGGCCACCAACGATGGCAGCGCCACTCTCCCTGAGCAGCGGGGGAGCCGCTGCTCTGTTATTCACTGTGCATGAGGAAAATGCCCGATAATTCCCTGCAGGGCCCAGGAAGGCCTGCAGAGAAACCCGGCTTGTTGGTGGTGTGAGGTCATCGCAAAATGCATGCAAAGGTGCAGGGGGAGCTGCAGGAGCAACGCAGACTCCCCCAGCACAAAAATGGAACGTCCCCACTCTCAGTCTCTGGGGGACTCAAAGGAGACTACCTCTCAAAGGTTCATCTCTGTTTTAAAACCTACCTCATGCTGGAACTTATGTTCTACTATCAGGAGCTTCCGCTTAGAGTTGCACTGAAGTGTGCAGTGTCAAACATGGATTGTCAATGAGGTGATCCCCATAGATGTGGGTAGGTGTACTTGCACAGGTGGTGCATTCACAAATAGCATTTCTTTTGGGGACTGGAAGTCACATGCATAATGTGAAGACATAAACAAAGTGGGTTAGGTTGCTAGGCATTCCTGCTAGGGTGCCTGGTTGTACATGCTTAATCCTATGATTATAACTGTGATGCCTTTTAGGGGCTTTAATTTCATTCAATTATCAATGTAACCAGATATGATAACTACTGTTATTCTAAGTGAGGTCTACACATGTATTCTTGCTACTGCATTAAGTGATGAACAGCCCAAATTGTTAGCCACTATGATTCAGGGGTATATACTGTATGGTCAGTATAAGAGGCTCAGTCAGGGTTATGTGTCACTATGGCAGGTGTTCCCATTAAATATGCTTGTTGAGATAATGGGGTGGGTCGCCACTGGTATGGTGCAAGTGGGCAGGGCCCTCACTCTAAGTTATGGTCAACCTACTGCATTTGGGGGCAAGATGATGTGCATATATCGGAGTGGTGGTACTAGACCCCATGTTACGCAATGCCACAAAGTAATTCCAACAGCTTATGTATATTTGTAAATTGTTGCATGGTACTGAGTAGCGTGTGTTTAATAAATGCACACTTCCTTTTATAAAGCATAGTACAGACTGGACAATCGATTATTGAGCGTTAGTTCTGAGTGCTGGTAAATGGTGATTACTAGCCCACGCCACCTCCCTTGAGTAAGCCTTACACTGCTCTGCAACACTACTCTCTGAGAGTCAAGCGCTACAATGGGGTGTTTGGTTCCCATTGAAGGACAAATGTTATTTGTGCAGGCCTCACAGACACTGCCTCATTTTCCAACAGTCTCTAACAGAGATGCCTTAAGCTGCTGCTATACAGCATTTTCTTTTTATAGCAAAGTGAATAAAAGATTATTATTCAGTCTTGGTAAAACAAGGGGGCGCATAGCCCTGGATCCCTAAAGGGACCCCCGCTGGGTGCATATAATTAACAGAGAGCGCTGTGGAAAGTAGAGTACACTCATCAAGGGTCCTCCAGTGTTATCTTTCTTCAGGAGCAACTTAGTAGAAACAATGCCTCCACTGGCGATGGTAAGAGGATGGAAGTCCTGTGACACCCCGGTGGTGCCAGGCAGCAGCTTGAGAGGTCCTCATACACCCAGCGTGCCTCTTAAGAATAAACACCTGATGCTCGGGAGGCCAAGTAATTATAGAAAGGTTAGAGAGGGCTAGTAAACAGCTTTGCAGGGAGAGTGATGGCAGCAGGTATGTCTCAGTGCTTCGGTCAGCAGTGAAAAGCATTTAACCCCTATCCTGAGGTAGGACTAGTCATGGTGGCCACACAGACAGAATGCCGCGCTGAGAGTCTGAAGATGAGTGCATACTATCAAAGCACTCACATTCATGCCAATATTTTAGAAGAGGAAAGTGGGAGGCTTTTTAAAAAATAATCGTAAGAATGTTTTTCTCCCATTGACTTCAAATGAGGCCTGAATCCGGTCTATTCTCATGTGTGGGACTTGCACGTGTGATGCCGCAGGATCAGATATCAGAAATGTAAATATACTTTTTTTCTGTACCTGTCAGGAGCACAGAGAAAGCGCTGTGAAAGGCAGAGAGAACGTGTCCGACTCACACAAGAGCAGTCCCTGTCAGCAGAACCCCCAAGTCCTGGCTTTTTTGGGCTACCGTGCTAAGCATGCGGTGATATCTAAGGCCATATTTTAATTCTAAAAATAAAACTCCAATGCTCACAATGTATAGTGTAATAAACAGTTAGGGCTGGGTGAAGGAGTCGCACATGACATGAGACTGCTTGGCTGGTTTTTCAAAATGTAAACAGCAGGCAGAGGGGGCATTATAGTTCTTTATCTAACGCTCGCTCGAGTACAGTTGACATTTCCTCTGTGCCCAAGACCAAAATGGTTATAGCTAGGGACAAACGGAAGCCCAAATGTCCAGGGTTGCTGGCCCATGTTTATTCAAGCTCCTAATCCGCACTGACACATACATGCCAACAGACTTGGAAACTCCTGATTCTGAAGATACAGATGACATTATTTTAGTGGTCTCTATCTTGAAATTGTCCCTGCTTCATTAGGGGCAAAGGGGGAAAAGCCTTTGTTCTATTTTTGTTTTCAAAATCTCCCTCTTTGCTGTTCTAAGATGTTTGCGTGTGTGTAACATGCCCGTATTTTTACTCTCCCCATTTGTCAGAAGTTCTGCGTAGTTGGCAAGCACTCACCAAGTATTCGAGCAATACTCTAGAGTAGTAAACCCTCATCTCTTCTTTTATTTGGAGGGTATTTCTTTTGTGCATCTCATCAGTCTCGGGAGCCAGCACAGACAGGTCCTTCCTCTGATGTGAGCAGCACTCACCCGTTGCAGGAACTGCAACAGGTATAGTATATTCATTTCTGCTCTGGACCAGGGACGCTGGTGCGACTGAGGCTCACACGCCAAGTTTTTTTTAGGTCTTGGCTAGACAGTGCATGTACTGTCTCAAAGAGACTGCTGTATTGAATATGTGGCCCTCAGCCCGCCCACGTGCTTCCCATTTGCTCACTCCATTGTCTGTCTAATATTCTTTGTCACCATTCGTCCCTGGCATGCATGGGAATGCCTCTTTTAGTGTTTAGCCCCTCCCCCAACCTCGTCAATGCTTTTCCCTTTGTTGCACTTTCTCTGTTTCCAGTACCTCCCGCAACTGCTTGTTCCCTTGCACCTCCTCCAATCCTGGGATCTGTTAAGAGAAGGGACGTGTGTCCAAGTCCAGGCACATTGTCTAGGAATGATGTATCATTGTTGGTATGTTTCCGTTATATGTGATCCTGGCCCACAGTCAGCTTTGGATAATGGACTGCAATGATATTTATTGTGCATTTTCTTAATAAGCACATAAGATTTGAAGGATCTTCATACTCTTTGCTCTTTCGAGGTGTGTTAGCGTCCCGCTTTGTATATTTCCGGGTGTTTCACGGTGCTACGAGCTTTTGCATATAGTGCATAATATAGGGAGCTCCGGCATGTTTGCGCATTACGTTTCTGAGTGATTGTATATTTCTCACAGCTTTGATGCTTAGGTCTGTTGTCTCTCGTATACTTTTCTCCCCTCATGACATGGGAGTGCCTCTGGGCTCCTGCCCACTTGCTCTCGTTGGACTATAGATTGTTAACTTGTTCAATACAGTAGACACCCGCGGAGCATCTAGCTGCGCAGCGTCGGCATCAGCAAGAATATGTTAATTATCAGCTGTTGGCTGAGCTTTCAGGGCAGAGGATTCATCTTTATCTAATGGTGAGAGTGAAACGTCCTAAATGAGACTGTTGTGCTTCCAATGGAGGTGTTGCCACTGAGTGTTCATCAGGAGAGCTTTGTTGCGTTTCCTCATTTTTTTCCTTCTCCGGAAAAAAAGCTGAAGTCTTTAGTATCTGGAAGCAGTTAATTTACTAACGCAGGAACAGAACAGGGTGATCCTGCAACTTCTGCTTCATGTACTAATACACTGGACAAATCAGCATCAGAACTTTTGTTTGCAGATGCAGGTGGAGGATGGCTATAATCTATCTACATCCTTTTCTTTTTCAGGGCAGGTGTGTGCTGATCACCTAACTCTGTAATCGAAGATGCATTATGAACAGACTCAAATGCCCTTACTTAGCACAGCGAAAGTGTTTCCAACTGACCCGAAAAGCACCATCACTTATGGCCATTTCTTTTAAAATCCCAGGCTTATGGAAGTTCCGCTCCTCCGCACAGGCAGAGGAGCGTCGCCCCACTGCATTTCAGTACTGCAAAAAAGAAAATGATAATAGTGTAATGTTATTATCAATTTATTTTTCCATGCTGAAGCAGTTTTCATGGGGGCAAAGCAGGGGGGCTGTTGGCTCTCTCAAAGTGTGCATGACTGTTTGAATGGCTGTCTTGGGCCTGCCAAACAGTCATGCGCACTTTACATGTTCTCCACTGGCTGTATTGTACAGCCTGGGTGGAGAACAAGCTTGGGCTCCCAGTCCCTGTCTGAGCACCAAACCATGGTGCTCAGACCAATCTTAAGGCTGCTGTCATGGTGACGGTAGCAGTGTGTTTGACTGAGGGGAGCCTGGGTGCTTCCTGCTCGAGGTTCACACAGATGAAAGAGGAGGGAGGAGAGGTGGCAGCCGGCAGCCCACTACTTCTACCAGGGAGGAGCTGCCACTGAGTTCTGGGTTTATGCAGTGGTTAAAGTTGGGGGAAAATGTAGAACTGTGGCGAATCAGGGAGAGGAAATAACTTGAGGATTGGGTCAGGGGCGGAGTCAGAGGTGCGGCCAGAAGAGCAAAACATCCCAATTTCTAATATTTATTTGGCATTTCACATTGTGCATGAAGCAAAGAGACCATGAAGTTTGTGAATGTAGGGGCATATTTACAATAAAGTGGTGACGCTTATCGCTAAGACCAAGAAGACCAACGACACGCTTCATCACTTTTAAAGCGGTACAAAAGGGGGTGGTGAGGGACGGAGCATCTGAACCAATCAAACACTCACACCCAGTCAACAGATCTGGGTTTAATCCATCACCGTTCTTTAGCCCACTCTGCCACCCCAGTTCAGACATGGCCATATGCAAATCAGTCTGACCCTGTGCCTCATGGGAACAGTCCAGCCCGAACTGCCAAGCCATGCCTTCCCGGACCGGAAACAAGCATCCTGGGACCGGTATCTGGCATTACAGCCTTTTTGAGCCGGGCTTGCTTGAATCCAGTGGCAAAGTGAGCAAGGGACTCACGTCTGAGCATACCCTGCCAACTTAGGGAGAACAAAGCAGTCATCACTTTTAAACGCAGAGCTGCACCATATTTAGTAGAATATGGGGCAGCCCTGCATTTCCACGTGCGCCGGCACCAACCTTGGCTGCCTAGCGTCAACGCACCATAGTGCAAGAGTGTCCATGTTGAGGGGAAGATTGTTTATGTGCAGGAAGGGGGACCTGAACATGAACAATCTTTGAATGCCCTTTTGTAACTTGTATGTTTGCTACTTAATGCGGCACACACAGAAGCTATAAAATTTCATTTTTTTCAAAATGGTTGTTTATGTGCAGGAAGGGGTACCTTCCTGCACATAAACAATCATAGGCAATTTGCTGTTCCTATGTGTGCTGCACAAGGCAGCACACATGGAGACAGCACAAACGGGAAGAAATAAAGCATTCTGTCTCGTTTTGCCTGTTTAAGACTAGGTTTTACCTGGTCTTAATTTTGGAGCTGCTTTCTATTTATACCACCCTTATAAATAGGGTGCAGCATCAAAATCAATGGGTATTGCGGTGGAACGCCCACCGCAACACCCATTGCCCTCCCCCTCCCCTTTCACGCTAAATACAGCGTGAGAGGGTGCCTTATTTACAAGGCAGAGTTAAGCTAAATTAAGTGGCTTAACGCTGCCTTGTAAATAAGGCAAGGCCACTATCGCCATCACAACATCACTGACAGTGACGCTGTAGTGGCGATAGGTTCTTGTAAATATGCCCCATAGTTTGGTTTGCATGCAAATCCTGCATTCCCAATCCGTGGTGAGTTGCACTAATACTGATAAAACAAGGCCAATGGAGGTACCAATGTGTGAGGCGGACTTGCCTCAAGGGTCCTGTGACCACAGGGACAGAGTCGCTGTTGCTCTAGGGCAGAGGTCTTCAATCTGTGGGGCGCGACCCCCAGGGGGGTCGTGGAGTCCTTGGAAGGGGGTCGCAGAATCTGTCAGAGCATGCAGTTCCTGGCATGGGGCTGATTGAGGGTGCTCACGGCGGAGGCCTAATTCATAACGAGGTGTGAAAAACATCAAAGCCTCATTAACAAGTAAAAGGTCTTTTAAAGACCTGTCAAGTACTCTGGTGTGGCTGTGTGTGTGTCCCTGAAGCTGTTTCAGCCAGGCTCACATACACGAGCTGGGGGTGGGGGGTGGGGGGGATGGGGGAGCAGGCTGTAGTGTAGCCCTTTGAGTTAAATGGATGTTGCACGCCTGGAGCTGTGGGTCCCATGACACGGCCCCCCCTCCCGCCCCCAGCAGGGAGGCACAGAGATGCCCTCCCATGAGCAGGAAAGAAGGAACAAGACCAGAGAGATACTGACACCCCCCATGAGAGAGGCACAGAAAAGGTGGGTGGATGAATGATGGGTGGATGGATGGATGTAAGGATGAAGGATGGATGGATGTGTGAAAAGGTGGGTGGATAAATGATAATTGGATGGATGAAAGGGGGATGGCTGGATGAAAGGGTGGTTGGATGAATGATGGGTGGATGGATGGATGTAAGGATGGATGGATGTGTGAAAAGGTGGGTGGATAAATGATAAGTGGATGGATGAAAAGGTGGATGGATGGATGAAAGGGTGGATGGATGAAAGGGTAGATGGATGAAGGATGTGTGGATAAAAGGTTGCATGGATGAATGATGGATGGATGGGTGAAAAGATGGGTGGATGAATGATGGGTGAATGGATGGATGAAAGGGTGGATGGATGAAGGATGGATGTATGGATGTAAGGATGAAAGGGTGGACGGATGAAGGGTGGATGGATGGACGAAATGATGGATGGATGAAAGGGTGGATGGATGGAAGGATGAAAGGGTAGATGGATGAAGGATGTATGGATGGATAAAAGGTTGCATGAATGATGGATGGATAAAAGGTTGCATGAATGATGGATGGATGGATGTGTAAAAGGATGGGTGGATTAATGATGGGCCAATGGATGGATGAATGATGGGTGTACTGATGGAAGGATGAAAGGGTGGATGGATGAAGGAGAGATGGATGAAGGATAAATGTAGGGATGGAAGGATGAAAGGGTGGACGGATGAAGGATGGATGGATGAAAGGGTGGATGGATATATGGATGGATAAAAGGTTGCATGGATGAATGATGCATGGATGGATGTGTGAAAAGGTGGGGGATGAATGATGGGTGAATGGATGGATGATGGGTGAATGGATGGATGAAAGGGTGGGTGGATGGATGAAAGGGTGGATGGATAAAGGATGGATGTATGGATGGGAGGATGAAAGGGTGGAATAGATGGATACAAGGTTGCATGGATGAATGATGGATGGATGTGTGAAAAGGTGGATGGATGAATGATGGGTGGATGGATGGAAGGATGGAAGGATGAAAGGATGGATGGATGAAGGATGGATGTATGGATGGAAGGATGAAAGGTTGGATGGATGAAGGATGGATGTATGGATGGAAGGATAGAAGGATGAAAGGATGGATGGATGTGTGAAGGTGTGGGTGGATGAATGATGGATGGATGTGATGAGGTCTAACAGGCGCATTTATGGTTGTCAAAAGTTGATGATGAGGAGTACCAGTTTCTAGAAACGTTTGTCGGAAGGGGGTCCTTACGCCTGAAAAGGTTTTACAAGGGGGTCTCGGCATCAAAACGTTTGAAGACCTCTGCTCTAGGGTATGCTGCTTCGGCCTGCCCGCAAGACTGGAGGTGAACTTCAGTGTGGGTTGTGGTGGACAGGCCTTCAAGGATAACCCACACTTGCCACCACTAGGTTAACCCTGCTGGTGCTAAGACACCGGGGCTTCTATGGTATAGTGGGGTATTCTAAAGTCTAGCACAGGAATATGTTCCCTCAGGAGAGTGTTCGGGTGGACTGGTTAGGAAGGCTGAACCTGGTTCCTCAGTTCTAAATTTGGCAGCTCTGGCCATGTTGCCACATCCTCTCCCCACTGAACACCAGACTGCCCCACAGGGAAACTCACACTGCCTTCAGCTACAACCCAATTGTGCCCCGCTATACCCACCTGGATGTGACTCAATTCAAATTATGCACTAGACAAGAGAAATATACTGCCGGAAAAAGACAGTACCACCATCCTAGAAAAAACAAACAGATAATGAATGCAAGAATAAGTAAAGCACGTGAAATGTAAACAACATGATTACCTTTACCCTTTTACACTCATTATTCAGAAATCATTTAGTGTTTTTGCCTGGAAGGGACCCGTCTCAATGTCCATTGTTTATATAATTAAATAACGTAAGCAGTCTGGTTTAAAAAGACCTCTTTTCTGAACACAAATATAAATGTAAATGTGGGTTTACTTGTAAAGCACACTACAACTCCAAGGAGTATCTAGGCGCTGAAGACCGCTGGGGAACCCGTCCTGGTTTTCCCTGTGAGATGGTCCCTTTCTGGGTATCTCCAGGGTGAAACCAGGCATCCCCGGCGTCTGTGGGGGGCCGTTGTAGAGATGAGGCAAGCTTAATGCCCAGAGTTGCCGAGTGTGTTCCCTGGTTAGAGTAGGCACCGAGGCGAGAATTATCGAGTCCGTTTTGACCCTGGTCCACGACCCTGCCGCGTCGGGAATTGAACCCTGGTCCCAGGCCGTTCTCTTCTTACGGGTCTGCCGCCTCTAACCAGTGAGCCACACCACGCCACGGTACACATTTTACAAACTAAAATAGGGACAACAGCTGATTAGGATCACATTGAACGTTTTTCACTCCACGGGCCATTACAGAAGTGTCTGCCAAGATACCACTACCAGACCGCAAATATAGTTCTTGGGCATCATCCCGATACATATTTTATTAGCTTTGGTGCCAAAGCATCTACTTTTATTTTCTTCAGAGGGTCATAAAAATGGCTTCCAAATTGCTGATTCATTTGAATAGGTGCACACAACAGGACCTCTGAACACTATTGTGCTTTTTGAGCTCCTTTGGGGTCTACATGTGTCCAGCTCGTCGCTAAGGGCTGGTTAGCTGGACTAGTGAGCATGTGTGGAAGAAGTGCTTGCCCTCGTTGCACTTGAGCACCCGAGAGCTAATCACTGGTTTCTGCAACTTTCACCCTTGTCAGTGTATTTTCTTCAAGACTCTTCGCTCCCTGACTACACTGCTTACCTCCCTTTGCCAGAATTCACTCACTTGTACACACTAGGCGAGGCCTATTTGCTGCCTTAGGCCATGGCACGGAGAAAGTGCCATGGCCAGCAGAGAGCGTGACAAAAATGTGCACTGGTCTCTAGGAAGAGGAGGTCACTGGCAGGGGATACTTGGAGTCTCACACAAACGGTGCCTGTCTGGGGAAGCCCACAGAGGATGCGGGGTTTACTCTGCGGGAATCAGGAGGCGGGAGACCAGCCTTGAAATCGGTGGCCTCCCGCCTATATCGGGAGGGTTGGAAGGATGCGGATGCAGCGCGCAGCCCGAATTGCGCACCGCCATGTTATCGAGCGCTCATCTGATGCCGAGGTGTCTATCTCCATCACTTTTAGCACTACTTTGAGGGCCTTAGAAGAAGTGTGCTAACAGCTTGCACGGCCAGGAGAAGGATGGAGATCATGTTGCAATGGAGCCTCATACAGTCAGCACTTTCCAGGGCGCCAGTAAAGATCCGTAGGTAGCGTGTACCTTACCCGTACATGGGCCGGCTGACCAACAGGGGCTCACAGGGGAGAGCGGGGCCCTGGCCTGGGCACGCAGAGTAGAATCTCGGTGCTCTCACCGCTGGTGCATCCGGGGCTCATGGCCCCAGACACAGACGCGGTTCGTCCATTGGGGCGTGGGGGCGTAGCCCCCCCTGCCCGACGCCGCCCGCAGCTCCCTCATGACAATCATGTCAATGAATCAACATGACGTCAGACCGCCGGGCGGGCGTCATGTTGATTGATTGACATTGTACAGGGGGCAACACAAGTATGCATGCGTGGGGACGGAGGGTGAATTTGTACCCGTGCCCACGCATGCGCACTTGTGTTTTTGCGGCGTTGCGCATGCCCATCAGGAGCCCTAATGGGCGTGCTGCGGGCGAGAAGGTACCTGTGCCCCTGGCGCCAGGATTGGCCAGGGGCGCTGTGAGCCTGTGACGTGTGGGGAGCAGAGCCCAGAGGTGGCGCGGACCGGGACCGGCAACAAGGTAAGAGTGTGTGTTTTTCTTTTATTTTAAAGTGTTTGGTGCGAGCGTGCGTGTATGCATGAATGTTTGGTGGAGAGTGTTGTGAATGGATGTGTTTGTGTGTATGCATGTGTGAATACATTTCTTTGAGTGTTGTGTATGTGGGTTGGGGGGGGTCGCCGCCGGCCTGAGTGGCCTGGGGCCCGCACTTGTAAATCAGTTTGCGCCTCACCACTGTAAAATGTCACAAGCCGCCCCTGCAGACAGACACCGTCATCACCGCAGCCTCACTCCTCCAAAAATATGCATCTCTGGGGGCAGCAGCGACTCTCGCTATGAAGCAGAGGCGACACTCGGCTAGATCTCAGGTGGGGGGGTGCTGATGGACACCTGAGAGTGCCACAACCCTTGCTGCAGTGCTGCGCTGCCGTGTGAAGTGCAGTGTTTATGACAGTTTATAGGACAGTGACGGGCCCAAAGAGGCTTAAAACACGAAGCAAGCCCGTCCAGGCCCGTCTCACTCCTACAGTCATCAAGGCTTCGCCCGAGTGGCGATAGTGGGCACGGACGCTTCCAGACTGTCCCTGCTGTTCCTAAATGCAAGCGGAGCTCGTGGTATGGTGTGGACGCAGGGGCCACGGCGCCCGGGGCCTTCAAGCAGGATCCGCCTCTCCCCACGTCCAACGGCGCCGGGACAGTACCTTCCCTGAGCCAAAAAGCATCCTCAGAGGATACGGCTGTGATTGGCTGTCAGTGTCACGTGCTTTTCAGTATGTGTTATACACACAATTCACCGTATCCAATTCATTCACATCCTTATCCAGTTCATTCAGCATTCTATGCAACACAATGTGATTCATATCCGATTTCAGTGATGCTCATATTCATTTCAAGAACAGTGTTATTTGTTTCACTGTTATTTATATCAATTTCGAGAGTTCCTATATTTAAACCATCCTGTAATGTTAATTTTTTTATTTAGTTTCAAATTAGCTTTTGTGTTATTTCAACTCTATTCAAAACAGTAGACATGCCTACAACAAATGACAGCATCTTAACACATGGGACAGCATATATTTTAATAGATTAACATTCCAGCAGTATCCCTCTTTTCACAGATCTTTTTCACACATCAGGATGGCACCTCTAAAGCATAGTATCATTCATCAAAGCTGAAATAGAGCAGAGATAGCACATTCAGATACTATTACATTAGGAGCTTTTGTCCTGGAATCAGTGTGTATACACATTCCCATAATGCCTCCATCCCTCCCCCATTTTACTCCTTCGGGACTCCACATCCTCGCTGCCATCGCTGCAGGAGGCACGCACCTGCATCTGCGGCTAGGGGTAGGAACCTATTTAGCGCTTAAAGCAATCCCCAAACTCCCTCTGCACGGGCCGTGGACGGGTATGTTCTACACCCATCAGAGCCCGGAGGAGGCTTGGACCACACTCTGACATCGTGATCCTGGGATGAGTGCTCTCTAATATTGTACTGGAGAGCTGCATAGTGTGGATCTGTTAACATGTTTGGGTATAGCTCTGCCCTGGTTGCTATTCTTTGGATACTGCCTCTGGTGATCTTGAGGTTTTGAGAACGCCAAATTACAATGGGCAAACGCAAACCCCAGGAGGTTGAGGCAAAAGCACCTTCTCCCTCTAAGAATACCAGCATCGATAACATGTTGCAGAGGGCTATGGGGATCATTTCCACAGAAATATCCCTGACTAAGAGGACATTGTCTCTGGGAATCCCAAATGATGCAAGCTTGGACGGCTCCTTATCATACAGCCCAACTGGTACAAATAGTACAGTGGACCATTTGGGGTTTGGGTAACAACCAAGCCAGTGATAACGAGGCAAATCCGGCCCCTAATCCAACAGGGGCATGCCTGAAAGTTACATCTCGACCTTCTTGAGCCAACAAACGGCCTAACAGCAGCACACGTCTAAGTTCCCTCTAGCCCTTGCTAGCTCATATGCTAACTCGAACATTATTGACCCGTATAATTCCAGCCTAGAGTGGACCATGCTTACACCTCCTTTCGCTGTGCACCTCATGGAGTCCTGTTTTGGAAAAATTTAAAAATATCTGCATAAAGAACTTTCCTCATTGACAGTGCAGTTAGAGGCCATCGAAAAGGGTCTCAAATGCATTTGATCCCAACAAAAGCAAGTTGTATGTTCAATACCAGTAGCAGAGAATGGTGCCCCGATTATGACCTCCAACTGCCACTCAAACTGTTTAAGGACTCTAGCACTAGCCACACAGCCACACAGCCACTTTACCTAGAGATGCTGTAACTAGCCATGGTAAAGGGACTGAAGTTGTGGGTACTTTGCAAATATCAAAAGTGTTAGGAGTTAATAAGGCCTCATTGTCCTTTAGGGGAGAGGGAGTGGTCTCACGGCTAGACTGCCGACCTTGGAGCTGAGAAACCAAGGTTCGAGCCTCGGGTCAACTCCACATCCTGTGATTCTGGGCAAATCACTTAATCTCATCGTGCCTACCAAAAACATAAAAGTGTCCTGTGTATGTAACTGGTGCTCATGTAAAGCGGTCCAATACCTTTGGGTCGAGTTTGCGCTATATAAATCTGCAGAGGCAAACAGTGACTGATTTCACCACAGCATCTTGCCCATATGTACTTGTTTTGGTAGGAGTTCCTGAGTTGAATGTGAATCAATGAATCAGAAGGAGGGTCAGGACTAATACATGTTTAAATGTGCTGGCCCAACAGGGGAAGTTCCCCTATTACATGGCTACTGAGATTTTGCTCACATGGAGAGTGGCACGGTTGGGGTCAGGATCCAAGGATCATTGTAGTGATTATATAATTATAAACTTCAGATCCACACAAGGTAGTGCAGAGGTTATTTGGCCTGCTTCCCTGACTCAGAAGAGAGTCTATGATCCAGGTATTCCAGCTGGGGTATTTTTATAAACCATCTTGTGTTAGGGAATGTGATAATTTTGCACAAAAAAAGGTCATGTCTTCGCATTGGCCCTGTAAAGACTCCCATTGAGCATGTGATAAGGCCTGTTAGTTTTACAGTTCCCACCTCGAATTGTTTTGGTGCCATGGATGTGATGGAGTAACTAGCCCCTGACAGGAACGGGTGTCCCTGATTATGCTCTCCATTAGGAAAGGGCAGGAGAACTATTCAAGGTGATAGGGCACACTACGATGACGAGGGCGAGTCACGGTTTGACGTCGCCTGCTTGGCTCTCGACGACAGGTCGGTCAAGTTATGGAGGTTTTTGACAAAAATGCTCCAAATGATCTCAAACTTCTGAATCTTCTTCCAAGAAGGTCCTTTTGTGGGTCCAGAGGGTCCTCAACAACAATCCAAGGCTCCAGAAGCTCTGGAACCTCATCCTTCTTCCCTCATGCTCCCTTCATTCTTCCTCACCTTTTACCCCTAATCGCTCCTTCTAAATCTCTTGGATTTCACCTTTTCTTTACGCTTTGCGTGATAAGTGCAATTGACAAATGATGATGTCCTATAATATTCACCACCCTGTCTATTTTAACACCTTGCGCGCTAGCGGTTTTCCCGCTGTGCGCTGACTTTTGCGGAAGTGCGCGTTACATGACAAGCTCAGCTCGTCATGAGCGTACGAGAGGCGTACCTCATGACGAGCTGAGCTCGTCATGAGCGTAGAAGAGGTTAAGGCAATCTAATACCTCACGCCACATGCCTCTGTTCTTATTCCTCATTCCTTATCACTCATCCATATATCCAACTTCCTTTGACCTCATGACTCAGTGATCACCCCTCTTTCATCAAACCTCTCTCCTTAACCCCCATTCTCCACTTGTCACCATTCAATTCTTATTTATCAGTTCTAGTACCTCACCTCATCCAACACTCTTCTACTTTCACACCTCATACCTCACTCTTCATCCCTCATTCCTCATCTCTCACTGCACATTCTTTTCGTTTCCACCTCTTTATTGTCTATGCCTTACTTCAGATTATTCATCCCTCAATCTTCATCTCCCATTGCTCAATTCTCAGTCTGAACTTATTGCTCTTCATTTCTTGATTCCTGTCCCTAACCCCTCATTTCTCTTTTTTCACTTCTCTTTCTTCATTATGAGACCTTCACTTCTCTTCTTTTCTTCCTAATGCCTCAACGCTTATGCCTTACTCCTTTCTTCTTTGCTAGATTTCTTGTCCCACACTCTTCACTTTTTTCACTGCTCGGGCCTCAACCCTCAGTCATCATCCGACACCTCTTACCTCTCAACCTTTGCACCTCATTCCTTAGCTCTCTACTCTCACTGCTTTTCCTACACTTCTCTCTTACTCTTCATCCTTTACTCATCACTCATTCCCCCTTTTCCCTCAATAACCTTTCACACCTCTGTCTTAATCTCTCACTCACAATTTCTCGCTCTTTAACTCTCATCCCTTACTCCTCATTCCTCATCCTTGGTTTTGTATTCTTACTCTTCAGTCTTCATTTCTCAGCCTTCACTCCTAATCACTCATCCCTCACTTCTCATTTTTCACTACTCATCTCTTGCTCCTCATACCTCATGCAGTATTCCTCATCTCACACTACTTACTCTTCATGCCTTAGTCTCAGTCCTTCTCCCCATCCATCTCCCCTTCATATCTGATCTCTATCATTCCTGATTTATCTTTCACCACTCTCCCCTAACATTTCATCCCCACACTGTGCAAATAGGTTCTGTGGTGAATTATTGAGTGCTGTGTTCCTTTTAACATTTCCAGGTCTCGCTTAACGCTTGCGCTGTCTCTATGAGACATGCTGTATTCAGAATATGGGATGGGCTTGACGCCCTGTCCACTTTCTGCCCATGTACTTAATTGGCTTCTTTGAGTGTCTTTTTAAATTGTTTTTTGTTCGTTGGTTAATTTGTTTCTAAGTCCCTCCTTAGTACCTCCTTTCCTCCCATGAGGACTGCCCCTGTTACACGTGTTCCTACCCCGGATGTTTTATTTAAAGTGTCAGATATCTGCTTTTCTATAAAAGTCTTTGATAGAAAAGCAGACATTTGAGGTGAGCAAATTTAGAGTGTCGTTGGTGTTGAGGGGCCTCTATACAGGAGCTGCTTTCCACCTAAACTTGAGAACTACTCTGAGTTCTCTGCTTCTTTTTTGCACAATTTATGTGTCACTCTAAGCCTGCAAGGGTATTGTTTTGACTTAAACAGGGTGCTTCCTTGTGTCTGGACAAAGCTAAACGTTTCTGAAGAGCTGTAATGACAGCGAAACACATGTCAGGGGTTGCTTTTGTTATTTTCAGGTTGGCTTGGTTGGTATTTTACCTATTCAGAGCTGTAATACTGCGCCTGGAGTGGTAAAAGGCTTTTGTCATTTTACAGCTCGGCTTGGATAACACTGTGCTAGTCCTATGTTTAAAAACATTGCTGTAGAAATGGCAAACGCCTTTGTCCCTTTCGATCATGGCGTGAATGGCACTGTGCTAATCCTACACTTAAAGACTTTGATAGAAAAACAGACATTAGAGGTGAGCGTTGCTGGTGTTGAGAGTGCTCTATACAGGAGCTGCTTTACACCTAAACGTGAGAACTACCCAGAGTTTTCTGCTTCATATATATATATATATATATATCTCACAAGAGTAATTTCACGGCACTCCTCTTGGTAAATTAAAGATAGTTTTATTTCACAAACGTATCTTTCTCCTACACGTTTCGAACCATAGTTCCTGATCAGGGTAGTATGGTACATTGGTCCTTTCTCTCCTTCCCTTTATATACATACACATTGATGCCTCTCATAGTGCATTATGGGAATAGTTGTTTTTTATATGTTTTTTCACATTTCAACAAACTTTATTGCCTCGCTGTTTATTGGCTTTTTATTTTATTTTTTATTTTCTGATGCGGGGTGTCGCTCAAGAGTGTTACACATATTATCATTTATGTTATGTCCACACTAGTGTCTGTTTCTAAAGGAGAAGCGTGGCACTTGAAAAACTTGGATGCACCATGATTTACTAAACCATATCTGAACCATATATATATATATATATCCAACAACATGATGCCTGCTGTGAAGGAAGCCCAACAACAGGTGAGTCAATTGCCAACCATCTTTATTGGAGAAAACACAGCGAGGGGGAGCACTGCAACACAGGGGTGAAGTCCAGCCTGACGCGTTTCATGAAGAGCACTTCTTCTTCACATGGCTTGCGTTCATTTCGATATGTGGTTATTAATTTGAAAGCATGTTACATTTATCTCAAATAGTTTCATATTCATTTAAAAAATGCCATATTCATTTTAATAAATGTCATATTCCTTTTGATGTGGATATATTCATTTTAACAGGTGCCATATTCATTTCAAAGTGGTTCATATTCATCTTAACATGTGTCATATTCCTTTCAATGAATGTCATATTCATTTCAATGGATGTCAGAGTCCCCCTAACACTTGTCATAATCATTTTAACATGGCTCACATCTTATTCATTTTAAAGCATAACATATTCATTTTGACAAGTTTAATTTTATTTTCGCTGTTGGTCATATTCATTTTAAGACATTTTAAATCAATTTTAATGGGGCTCATAGTCATTTCAATGCATGTCCTATTCATCTTAGCATATATCATATTGCTTTCAATGGATGTCTCATTCAAAATAACACATCTTATATTAATTTTAACATGAATTATATCCATTTCAACACGTATCATAATCATGTCCATGTGTATCAAATCGCTTTCAAAGCAAGCTGTATTCATTTTGATTTTACTCGTATTCATTTTAAAACATGGCAAATTCATTTCAATAGACCTCATATTCATTTCAACTCATTTCATATTCATTTTAACATGTGTTAGATTTTTTTCAATCAATGTTATATTTATTTCAATAGATGTCATATTGATATTACCACTTGTCATATAAATGTTAAGATGCAACTTATCCATTTTAACATATGTCATATTCATTTGAATATGTAGCATAATAATTTCAATGCATGTCATATTAATTTTGACAAAGGTCATGAGAATTTCAGGTTTGTTCATACTCATTTTAAGGCATGTTAAATTCAGTTCAATGGGGCTTATATTCATTTCAACACAAGCCATATTCATTTGAAATCATCTCCTATTCATTTCTGTATATCTCATATTCATTGCAATGTAGGTAATATCCATTTCAACTTAATTTATATTCATTGCAACATGTGTTACATTCATTTCAGTGTATATTATAATTTCAATATGCCTTATATTATTTTCAGAATATAATACATTCATTTCAGTAACTTATATTCATTTCAATCTGTCATTTTCATTTTATTGTATGTCATATTCCTCTTGGCATATGTTAGTCATTTGAAGGAATGTCCCATTCTTTTTGATGCATATTGTATTTGTTTCACTGATTGCTATATTGTTTATAGTGAGGGCCATATTCATAAAAGTATCATTGATGTATATTTCAATATGTCTCTTATTCAATTCAGAGTGTGTGTTATCCATATTAATCACTAAGTAGTATATTCACTCTGCCAGGTTTCATATTTGTTTTGGTTCAAGTCAGATTCACTCTGCCAGGTGTCATATTTACCTTGACATATATTATATTCATTCTGGTGTGTGTCATAATCATTTTGCATCACGATATGCATTTCAGGAGGTGTCGTATATGGGGATCTGTAATTTTGACGTGAACAGCTTATCATATCGGACCTCTTCTACGAACTTACATTCAACAATACTTGTGTTAATTCAAATGCATGCTGCCTGTCTGTGTGCCTTTCACATTACAATGTCTGCTGGATTTTACCTCTGCAAATCTGGGTATCATACATACTCCAGTAAGGGTCACAGGACGATGGTGACACACACACCTATTTTCTTTAATGATTATAAATTGTTTAGTGAAACATGATGGCACATTATCTTTCATTGCTGACATATTGTGTTTAGGAATTTTTTTAGCACACATTTTTAGGGGTTCAATTTTCATTTAACTTGTGTATAGCACACACTTTTCACTTCCCTACATAGGGAGGACTTAGTGCTTATTTTCAGGTATTAAAACACTATATTTTACACCCTACATAGGGATGGGTATGGGTTCTAGCCCCATTTGCCCATATACGTGCCTACACAGGCTATTCACGGTTTTCACCCTCACAAACGGCACAGTTACACACTGTCTTTACCCTCACACAGGGATGGGAATGGGTACTAGCCCCATTTGCCCACATATATGTGCCTGTTCACATTATTTTGCCCTACACAGGGATGGGAATGGGTTCTAGCCCCATTTTCCCATATAAATTTGCCTACATAGGTAACACACGACTTTTAGCCTTACAAGGGCACCGTAGATAGGGTCACAGTCCCATCTACTTTTTCACGAGTATCCTCACATAGGGAACCGTGTTATGGGTTAGAGTCCCATTTACATTTACATTTTTACCCTCACACAGGGCGTATTATGGGTCACAGTCCCATTTACATATACATTTTACCCTCACACAGGGCGTATTATGGGTCACAGTCCCATTTACATTTTTGTAATTGTAATTGTAATTGTAAAGGTTCTTCTATAGCGCATGGCTACTCGGAAGCATCCCAGCGCTTAGTACTAACCAGAAGAAGATAGATATCAGAAGATGCAGAGGCCTAGCCCATCTAGATCTTGGGGAACAGTACTGTTTTTAGCTTTTTGCGAAATGCAAGCAAGTTAGGCTCTTGACGGAGAGGTGGAGGGAGAGCATTCCATAACTTAGCCGCATTTTGCGAGAAGAGGCGGCCCCCCGTCCGGGCCCTATTGATCCTGGGAGTTATTAGAAGGTTTTGCTGGTTTGAGCGAAGATTCCTGGATGATTTATATGGTCTGATCATGTCATTTAGGATGGGAGGGCCCTTCCCATAAAGAGTTTTATGGACCAGACAGAGGATTTTGAAGTGAACCCGCTCCTTTATTGGAAGCCAATGCAAGGTACTCAGCGAGGGTGCGGCTGATATATGGTGGCTGGTACCCGTAAGTAACCTCGCTGCGGAGTTCTGGGCAGTCTGGAGTTGCCGAGTGACCGAGGCGGGGGCTCCTAGGTAGAGCGCATTTCCATAGTCCAGCCTAGATAGAATAAGGGACTGGACTATGGTTTTCTTGGCTGCTTCGGGTAGCCGAGGGAGGATTTTACGAATTATCTTCAGCAGGCCAAAGCAGATGGCCACTGTCTTTCTTGCCTGGGTTTTAAAAGACAACTCCGTATCCAGCCAGAAGCCGAGGCTTTTTATCTCGGACTTTGGAATGGGCCCAAGCCCCATGCAGGAGGGCCACCGTGTGGAATTATCAAATGTGGCTTTTTTTCCTAGTAGCATCAGCTCAGTTTTCCCCCCATTCAACTTCAGATGGGACGCATCCATCCACTTCGCAACCGCCTCCAGGCAGCTGCGAAGGTTGGTCGGAAGGGGTTCCACCTGATTTAAGGAGACAACTAGCTGGGTGTCATCAGCATAACTTACTAACTGGATTCCAAAGGGGGCCACTACCTCTGCCAGAGGCGCCATGTACACATTAAACAGTGTGGGGCTAAGGGAAGAACCCTGTGGTACCCCACACTGTAATGGCACTGGAAGGGAGCAGCTGTTCTCTGAGAAAACCTTGAAAACTCTGTCGCTAAGAAAAGACTCGAGCCACATAAGGGCCTTGCCCGTGATTCCAATCCTTTCAAGGCGGGATAGAAGGACACGGTGGTTAACCGTGTCGAAGGCAGCGCTGAGGTCCAGGAGGATAATGGCCGCGCTGCCACCTGCGTCTAAAATCCTCCTGGAGTCGTCAACCACCCTCAACAGTGCTGTCTCGGTTCCCTGTCCTCTCCGGAATCCTGTTTTTTGTAGGGTGTAGCAAATCATGGGTCTCCAAATAAAATGCCAGCTGTTTATTCACCCATTTTTCGGTAAGCTTACTGATGCCGGGGAGAAGTGAAATGGGGCGGTAGTTAGAAAAATCGCCAGGGTCGAGATTTGGTTTTTTCAGCAGGCCCCTGACCATGGCCAGCTTCCAATTTTGCGGTACTATGCCTGACTCCAGCGAGGTGTTAACTAAGTTGATAATATGCTTGCTGACGTGAGGCAGAGCCAGGTTTAAAATGGTCATAGGGGCAGGATCGAGCGGGGAGCCGCTCTTTATGGAGTTAAAAAGAGGGGGTAAAAGTTCTGCCCTAAGCGAAGAGAAAGATGAGAGGTGAGGCGGAGTAAAATCAATATCACCTACCAGAGAGGGGGTTAGTTCAGCCAAAGAAAGGGGGGGAAGAGAGAGAAGGATATTTTGGATTTTTGTGGCAAAAAAGCTTGCTAGTTTATTCCAACGAACACCAGATTCCTCGGGGGATAGTGCTGATGATGGCGGGTCCGGGGCTTTTGCTATATTGAGGGCAGATTTATATTTCTTTATAGTAGATCTGTATTTATTTTTCTTCTCCTCATCGACACAGGGTGTCTTATGGGTTACAGTCCCATTTACATTTTTACCCTCTCACAGGGTATCTTAGGGGTTACATTCCAATTTACATTTACATGGTCACCCTACATAGGTATTCACATGGGTTTCAGTCCCATTTACAGTGCTCCTCACACTCTTACACAGGTGTTGATGACGGTCATGGGTTTTAGTTCCTCTGACTGATATTGTCTATTTACATTTTGTAATTTTGCTGTATTGTATAACGCAATGTTACACTTACATCCCATTTATATTGTTTAATGAAAACAGAGGGAAGTTGTAGTTATACTGTTTGTATCTACTTTGCCTCTTCTCTGTTTTCCTATTCGTCCAGCTTTCCTCGTGGTGTCATTCTCATTGTCACCCCTGGTTTCTGGATCTACACGTCTTGTTGTCGTCTTTTGCCTCCAGCCTTCTTTCGGTTTTTTTTCATTCTTTCCTTCCCTGTTCAGGAGGAAATCTGTTACTCCCTCTTTCCTGTGTCTGTATGGAGGCTGGTGAAACGTTTTCCATTGTGCCTTGTTCTTTCTTTCCTTCCTGCCTGCCTGGCCAGTGGGTGCGTTCGGGGGTTAGTCCTTGGTGCATGTGAGTTCTTCTGCTCCTTGCTGTTTCCATTTTTTGATTACACG
The DNA here is from genome assembly GCF_964261635.1 of Lissotriton helveticus. Taxonomy (NCBI): domain Eukaryota; kingdom Metazoa; phylum Chordata; class Amphibia; order Caudata; family Salamandridae; genus Lissotriton; species Lissotriton helveticus. The sequence continues at coordinate 36,163,263 of NC_136065.1, forward strand.
TTTTTCACTCATCTTTTCTATGTCTGTGAGTCTGTGTTACCTTTATCGGTTTCCGCTTTACTTTTCTCTTCCTCCTCCTCATTTTCTTCCTCCCGTCTCTTCACGCTACTTTGCTTACACCTTTCTGTTCCTCTGCTTTTCTTCCTTGTTATCTCTTCCTTGGTTCTCTCTCGCTAGTTGTTATTCACGTAGTGGTTTAATGCTTCTGTTAGAACGAAAGGGGATATGTAGTATCCTGCATATTATATTGTAAGGTGTTTACCAGCCCTGCTCTGCCAGTGCCTGTGTTCTGACTCATTAGAATGTTGGAGTCTGATGATGCCTCGGAATGTTGGGACGGTTGGAGACAGAGCGACAGTTGGGCATGGGCTGAGCAGCTGACAGGCAGCTCCTGGTGGGGCTCTGATCTACCACATATCTACATGATGTCCAGTACCTTACAGCATGTTATCTTCATGAATAAAATCATCTTGAAATACTACCTTCCTGAGTGGACCTTCTTCACTACAACTTTACATTGTCACGGGGCACGCGACAAGGCTGCCCGCTATCGCCTTTAATATTTATTCTTGCTATGGACCCCCTAATCCACCACTTCCAAGAAAAACACCTACACAGAGGCCTGCAATTTAACACGGGCCCACTATTAGTCTCACTGTATGCTGATGACACTATCCGTTACGTTAGAGACCCACAAGTTAATCTAGACTCTCTCATACATCAAATACTCCATTTTGGTTTGTACTCAGGCCTTGGCATCAATTGGCACAAGTCTGTGATTTTCCCCCTAACTCCCAGCATGAAGGCTTGTGAGCCTGAGTTCCCACTGGAATGGTGTACTGATTCCGTCAAGTACCTGTGCATACACATCCACCTATATGCAGAGCAGATTATCCGTCTCAACTATGGACAGGCTGTTAACACCCTAGAGACACAAATTGACAAGTGGCTCAGTTGGCTGCTGTCCATTGCCGGCCGAGTTCCTATTATCAGGATGATTGTCCTCCCTAAGTTTTTATATCTCTTCAACGACATTCCCATTCCCATCCCAAATAGATTTTTTTTTACGCTCCGCTCACACTTAATACGTCTGGTCTGGGGGGACAAACGGGCCCGAGTTCGCTGGCAGGTCATGACTCTTCCCTATGAAAGAGGAGGCTATGGGGTACTCGATTTACATTTGTATTACTTAGTAGCTCAGTGCAGCTACGCATATGCCTGGTATCACCCAAATGCCAGAATCCCTTTTCTGCGTCCAGAGGCTGATCTTGTCCTTCCTGAGCAATTAGCAGCTATCCTCCCCAAAGGCCTCCCCCGCGACCCGAACGATATTCAAACAGTCTACACGACTAGTTGGGCTTGGGGAAAACTTCAGCGGGTCACCGACACGACCATCCTATACTCTACCGCATTAACACATCCTAATGCCCGCTGGCTGCCAATTGCGGGTGAGTGAGTGGTACAACGCACCTTAACTAAATAGGACATTACAAAAACTGGTGACTTGTTTCCCAGTTCATAAGTCTTTATTTCGATAATAAAATCATAAAAGACAGAAAAAATCAACGACATTCGTTACAAATTTTTTGTCAAAAGGTCCATCTTTACAAACAACTTTTAAAAGGGATATTAAACAGTGTAAAAAGACTTATAACAGTGCAAAAGAAACTTATGACAATATAAAAGTACATTGGCAACAATTCTTTTAAAAATCATTTCAAAGATAAAATCATTTCAAGATTCGGATACATTTATTTTCCTAGTTCGAATAACCCATGCCCACCCAAGAAATTTAGCAAGGCCTACCACAACCAGCTCAGAGGTATTTGTGCGGAATATCTTCAGGGCTTCAACACTCCCTTTGATTCCCAAACTGCAACAAGTCGGCCTGAGCCATTTCAGTCTAGGTACATGGTATGCTGGGCATGCGAAGAGGAAGTGGCCCTTGCTCTCCGAATGAGTTGGACAGAAGGGACAAAGATCACAAGAATTAGCAAACCACTTCGATGTAAAGGAATTAATGGGTAAAGGTCCGACACGGAATTGATGGTATAGTTTCCGGTCAAGGGTCTTTGTGATCACATCCCAATAGGTTTCCAAGGAGGGGGTCACTTTAAGGGTCAAGAAGAGGCCAGTTAGACTGATGGAATCGTCTGACTGGACTACAAAAGAATGGTTAACTGAGGCCCAATACATATCTTTAAGGTCCTGTTTGGAGGGGAACAAAGAAGTCCCCGGACAGAACCATAACTGATTGAGGCCCATCTCTTCTAAAACCGTTTTCACTTCCCTCAGCCATGCAATTTTTGAGGCTCCCAATGTTGATTTTATCTCGGCAAGTTCGCTGGTGAATAAGCTGAGATCTGGAGAAGTCCAGATCCGTCGCCACAAGGCCACCGAACGATACTGTGCTAACTCTTTGATGGGTTTAACGCCCAGATCTAGTAACAGTGGTTTCGTGGGTGTGGATTGGGGAGGCTTATCAGATTCCGCAAAAATGTGTTTTGGACTTTGGTCAAAAGGATTAAATCTTTAAAACCCCAGAGGTCAGCACCATACAGAATGGCAGCATTCATTTTGGCATCATAGATCTTAAGTACTGAAGCAATACGTTTAGTATGGGATTTCTTATGCTCCTGAATTAAGCAACCAGTGAGGCGTGCAAATTTTAGGTATAGAGCCTCAATCTGGGGTTTCCAAGTGAGGCGGTAATCTAAAGTCACACCCAAGTAACTCATTACCTCGACTTGTTCAACACTATCACCATTTAAACTAACTGAGCTTTTGATGGGACGATTTTTACTAAAGACCATAAATTTGGTCTTGTTAATGTTGATTTGTAAGTCATTTGCCCTGCAGAATTCATCAAATCTATTGAGTGCGGTCTGTAGCCCTTTTCGAGTTTTAGAAAGGAGCAACGTATCGTCGGCAAAAATAAGCATCGGATACTTGGTTCCTCCCAAACTAGGTGCATCTGTTGGGGTGTTAGCAAAGAACTCGGCTACTTGATTAATAAACAGGAGGAAAAGGAGTAGGGGCCAGCACACAGCCCTGACGGACTCCACGTGTAACTGGAAAACTGTCAGTCACCTGCCCTTGCTTCCCCCATCTCACCCTTGCAAAATTGCCCTCATGTAATCTGATTACTAAATTCAGAAGATCAGACGGCATGCCCATAGAGTTTAAAGCATTCCACATTTTACCCCTGGGCACCAGGTCGAAGGCCGACTTAAGATCCACAAAGGCGGCATAAATTGCTCCGCCACCTATCTGGACAAACTTCCAGTACAACATGGTTAACCTGAAGACCTGATCTATTGTACTGGTTCCAGATCTAAATCCGGCTTGCATGGGTGATAAAATGTTAGCCTGATCCATCCACCCCTGGATTTTTACAAGGATCATCCTAGCAGTTATTTTTGGAATTGTGTCGATCAAACTGATCGGGCGGTAATGACCCGGGGCCGAGCGGTCACCTTTTTTAAAAATGGGTAAAATCTCCGCCCCTTTCCAGGAGACCGGGATCCTTGCCCCTTTGGCAATAGCATTGATAAGCATAGTTATATAGGGGACCCAAATATGTGAATTAATTTTAAAAAGATCTGCCGGTATTACGTCCATTCCTGGAGCTTTCCCTGACTGCACCATACCAAGGGCTGACTCTGCCTCTGAATAGGTGAAAATTAGGGAAGGGCACGAGTTATCAGATGGAAATTCCAACTTCATATGCTCTGTAGATTGCTCGGGGATTATAGCCATAAACTGGGAGGAGTAAAAAGTTACCCAGTCAGCTGGGAAGACATGATTAACTGGAATTCTGGAATCCGGATTAAGACCCCACTTAACGGTTTCCCAAAACCTAAATGATTAGATGACTGGCACGCCATATGGAGCTCTAACCAGAGCTGCTCATCCCATTCTTTCTTGGCGGTCCATTGGACTCTTTTGTATAACTGGCGCGCTGTTTTGATGTTACTAATGACACAAATTTTAATCGCCTTGATCAGACCACCATGTGCCCCCCTACAACTCTTGTTGTACCATGTATGTTGGTGTTCTGAAACCTTATCCTTCTTTAATTTGAACGGTTTGGTTAATAGAATTTTCAGTTTAGAAAAACATTGTTCGTGGAGATCGCTGATCTGGGTAAAGTCCTCCGAGGGAAGATTGAGGGCTTCCATCTTAATATGGGCCGTCGAGGCTTCCTGTTCTATACCACTTATAATGGAGGGGTCTTCAAGTACCCTAGACCATCTAACTCTTCTTCTATCATTAGTCAGAGTGGCTTCAGACGTTAGACAGAGGTTTTTAAGAGGTTCACCTCTATTCCCATCGATCTTCAAGGATAGCGAAAGGGGATTATGGTCGCTCTCTGGTCGTACTACTACCTCCATGTCAATCACTAGTGACCAGAATTCTATTTTAATCAAGATATAGTCTATTCTGCTTGCGCAGACCCCATTATTGAAAGTAGGGTTTCCTTCCTTGTCAGATTGTGTACGCCCATTTACTGCTCTAAAACCCCGTTCCAGACACAGCCCTAGCCAGAGGAGTGCCGCTTCGGTGGCCTTCACACCCCTATCCATAAGTAAAGGTGGAACACCCCAAACAGCATCTTCCTCGACCCCCATATCCTTACCCACACTAAACAAAGGTTCAAATGAACAATTAAAATCCCCAGTTAAAAAAATAAGTTTGTTCCCACCTATTTCATCAAGCAACTGGTCTAAATCCTCCAGGATAATGGGCCGACGACCACCTGGCCGTCCACGGGCGTATATATTAATAATTACTATGTCCTGTTTATCTACCCTACTGAGTGTGATCCCTAAAAGGTCAGGACTAGCCACTGTGAGTTCAGATGGTCTATACCCAATAGACTGTCTTACCCAGACCACTAGTCCTCCCGAGGCTCTCCCCTTAGGGCCCTGAATCGCTGGTTTAAAAAAATTCAAATAACCTACTCGATGTATAGGGTCAGGGGCCCAGCTCTCCTGGAAGATAATGATGTCAAAGGAATCTATAAAAGTTGCCCAGTCTGCTGAGTCAACTCGACCCTTTAACCCCGCTATGTTCCAAGAGAGGACCTTAAATGAATCAATTAAACTAAGGGAAAGAGTAGGCTCCAGGTCACACAATTCCTCCTCAGTAGATGTAACTAGTCTCATTGGAATGTCCGATAGCTGTTCAGATGAATTAGGGTTTACAGTGTCATTTCCTATCTCAGGAACACACTCATTGATATCCTGATCTAACTCATAACTCTTCAACTTAGTACTTAAGGTTATAGAACATGAGTACACTGGCCCTAGGTCATAATGCAGTCAATCAATGCCCTCAAGGCCAGACAATGATTCATACCGATTAGACAAACAGGGATAAAAAGGGGAGTTAGGTGTCCTCTCTGCTGTGTACCTCCCTGCATGTCTATGCGTTGGGAAGAGTGAGGGGGGTGGAGCACCGGGCCGTTTAGGATAAAAATATTTCAGGCCCAGGGATTGCACATCCCCCATCCTCCCAAAGCGTGCTTCTCTGCGAATGTGGTCTACTACCCATGGGTCTCGAAAATTTATGAGAATACAATCGCCTTCTAAATCCTTCTTACAGTAACCCACCCAATCTACTCTGCGAACAGTCAGGATCTTACTTGAAGATGTGGGTGGGAGGGGGCGATTTTTATTTAGCCAAAAGGCGATTTTGTTCATAAGGTCACCATGAGATTCTGAATGACCCTCCCTGAGAGGAGCAACGCCTGTGACTTGTTTCCTGTCGGCCACACCTTTGAGATAAGTGACTAAACGTGTTTTCCTAACATCACCTTTATGGACAGGTTTGTGTTGAGGTGAATTCACTCTGCTATGTGTACCATATTTCCTGGCTTCCCCACTGAAACAAAGTTATTCACTCTCCTATAACTAGTCATTGAGAGTGACCGGGGTGTCCACCTCATCTCCAAACTATACAAAGCTTGTGCAAACCTTGTCCCACTCAAAGATGACAAGATTCGCAGGGACTGGGAGGGAGATCTAGGTTGCTCTGAAACAGACGAACAATGGGCCGCCTGCTGCGCAGTCCACAAAAAATTTCTCCCTCAATAGCCGACACAAGTTAGACAAAAAGAGGTCAGGAGAGCACAATCCTACAATGTAACTATGTACAAGACTGATACAGTATACAGTCAGAACAACAGACAACTCCAAATGAAGTCAGCAACTTCTCATATGCTATAGGACAAATGGATGAATAAAGTTCATATTTCGTGTCATCTTTTTCTCTATTGATTCTTAAAAGTGATTTCCAGAGTCATAAAACAACAGCTGACACTCTATAAGCGCTTATAGAGTGCCATTACCAAGTGGTGCCAGATTTTCTAGTGCGTTTGATGTAATATAAAAGTGACCGTATAGTACGCCGGTGTTATAAATACACGCGCGCGTCCTTTCCTCCAAAAAAGGCACTTAAAGATATTTACTGGCATTGGATCACAGAGCGGAGATCAGCTATGGTTGATGGTCCTACCATGACACTGGAATTTTTGGTTGTAAAAGATGTCCCAAAATACGAAGCCTATTGGGACCTGATTACCAAGCCAAACGATCGCAAACTGTACCACCAATTACGAGTAGGCTCGTTACCTGTGCGGGGGCTCACGCACTCTTGGACATCTGGTGGTAGTGATAAGTGCCCCTTCTGTGTAACAGAAGTAGAGAATATTGAACATCTTTTTTTCTGCTGCCCTATGTATTTGTTACCCAGGAAAGTTTGGCTTTTATCAGTTTGTCGGTTATTAGGTACCAGATCTGCTGTTGCAGCGTTTAGGATTCTTAAAACTGATACTTCTCCCTCCATTGCAATTGGTGTAGCAAAATTTGTGAGTTGGGCGTGGTCAATCCGAACCCGTAATCTTGGCAAATGAGGTTCCCTTTGTATAGTTTTTATGATTATGAGTTTTAAAGATGCATGTTTATATGTAGCAAGGGGTCTTCTCGTTCATCATTGTCTAAAATGTAATACCTTTTTAATATGGTTTTAAAATGTAATGTATTTATTATCTTATATGTAAATTTGTTACTTTTTTATATATATATGGTTGTCTTTTATGATGCAAATCGAATAAAGACCTCTTGACTGACTGACTTACCAATTGACCCGTTACCCGAAATTGCCCTCTTAGGATACGTGGTTAACTTTCCCAAAAAAGTTCGAAAGCTTGTGGCCATTTGTCTTCTGTTGGCCAAGAGAGAGGTGGCCATTCACTGGGGCAGCAAGACAGCACCTACAGTTCAGGGTTGGTTGGGCAGCCTGGCATCGTGCACCACAAGGAGCGAAGTGTATGCCACCACAGTACCATCTGCATCACGGCCCAGGGACATATGGGGCCCATTCAAACTTACCTAGCATCTTTGCGGCATGACTCAACCTCTCCGCTGGAACAGGGCATCGTTCACACTGGCGTTGGTTAGTGGAGCCTTCTCTCACTCTCTAAACACTGCAGTGTTCGACTACCTAAATGTCCTATGTATCCTTTACCGAATGCACAGAATTGATGCACTTTATTTAGGACCTGGAGATTTCACAATGTGCTAAGATGTTACATGCCTCTGAGGGTATTATCAGCTAAATACGGAATGTTGCAACGACACTGGGCTGCACTCTTTGTTGTGTATCTCTTAACCAAACCAATCTATATATGTAAAAAATCCATCATTGGATATTGGTATTGACTGTGTATATCAATGTGTATCACGTTACCACTGTGACAAACTGCTAAATAAAGTTTTTTTTAAAGTATCGCTTCAGTACCAGAGAGGGCAGCTCGGTGCAGGCGCCCTCCTGGGACATAAAATGCCTTGAAAGAGCTGCAACAATAAGGAGTCTGAATGTGTCAAAACTCGTTACTCTCAGAGCGAAAGTGTAAGAAGCAAGCCCACTCATTGGACGAGAGCCGCGGCCAATCACAAATGTTTATCTCCGAACAAAGCTTGAAACGTAAATCTTTGGGTCCGGACCCGTGAGGAAACCGCATAACTTGTACATTCATAAACCCACGATACTCTCTACTAGTAGGAGCAGCGGACCAGAGAGGAAACTTAGCGACGTGTGTGCTGATTGGGTCAAAAAAACCTCCACTAGCAAGCCTCCTATCATCCATACTTCCTGAAACGCCTGCGATGTTGACAAAAGATGCGCCCTCATTGGACGAAAATGCCATCGGCGTCGGTTCAGCATTCAGTGATTCTGGCCCCCCCCCCAGCCAATGAGGACTGTGTCCTTCTTTGACGTCACTGGTGCCGTGTAAAGCGCTCTGACGCCTTCGGGTCGAGTTGGCGCTAAACAAAACTGCAAAAATGAAGGAACCGTAAAGCTCGTGCGTTCGTGGCCAGAAAGTTAACTGCAAACGTCCAATGTCTGACCTCTGTATCTTCCTTCTCACGTTCAATACACCCATGAGAGGACCAGAGAGGAGACCGATGCACGCGCTCTCATTGGTTGGCCGTTCCGCGGATCAATATTCATGGGTTCTACCGAAAGGGCTGCGTGTGGGTTACAACCCGAGTAAAAACGTAGTAATCAGCCATTATTTTGTTGTTGTTGCAGTTTTATTGCGCGAACTCGACCCGCCCAGCTGCAGAACAGACGGACGCATTCATCGTGTCAGACACCGGGAGATGAGGTGAGTTGCCAGAATCACAGGATGTTTGAGCCTCCAGCAAAGACTCCAGCCTGTTCCCCAGCATCAAAGTCGGCCACTCTGGCCGTGAAGCCACACCCTCCCCTGAACTGCTACAACACAAAGGCCTCAATGTCATCAGAGGTTCGTAAAAGAATGTCTAAATTTCTTTATTTCAAATTACCACTCGGGAAGCCAATGAAACAAGCATTGGTAAAAGCATTGGGTTTCACCTAATGGTTAATAATAAGCTGTTTAGGTTTCGCCTGCACAGCGCGTGCATCGAACGTTCTTGCAGAAGTGGAGTAAACACACATTACCCTTCGGGTACCGTGGAGAGGCCCGTCTGAACTCCCTTGAGGAGATGAGATGGATGTATGGTCACATCTCACAGGGCGAGTGCTGGTTGATTCATTGTACTAAAGGACCCGTCTTACTCCAACGCGAGTCTGAGTCACGCATGTACCGCATCTGGAGTGACACCCTCATGCATGTACCGCATCTGGAGTGACACCCCATGAGGTGACCATGTACAGGTGTCACTTCAAAGGTTTTCTCGTTAGAATTTAGACGCCTGCTGTGTGGGATCCGTTAAGGGAAACTAATCCGAGTGTGAGTTTGTGACTCGCGTCGCGGGACCGCGAGGACGGAATCCATTCCTTTCTTTTAATGCCTCGTGATCTAAATCCAGTGACGGACGCTGCCCAGGTGATGTGTCCCTGGAGCTGTATTGCGCAGACACCAGCGTCCCCACTGCAGGGATGTCATTTCTTTTCAACAGCGTCAAAGCGAAACTGACATCTTTTTGTTATTAAAGTTTTAAAGGAATAGTTGCCCCCCTCGTGACACAGAGTGGCGCGAGTCACACATATTAGCGTGGAAGGGAGGAGACAGAAACATAAAACACCCTTCACTCTTATCACTCCACTGTTGGTGCTGGCGCCGAAAGGCTGCTCTGCTCCTAGGAATGTTTTTAAAGGTCCAAACAGTGCATCTTACAGCGGAATGTTGTAAAACACTTTCCAAAAACAAAATGTTTTCCAGGTGGTTCTGAAGGGTAATACTCCAAAAAAGTACCACTAATGTGCTGAGTGTGACCCAATCGAAGGGCCCAGAGAGTTTCCTTCCTTCTGCCCTCTTCTTTTTTCTTAATTCCCTGTATTTTCTTTTTCTCACCTCTATTCATTTTGTTTCCTTTCTGTCTCTCTCTCTCTCTCTCTGCCCCTCTATTTCTCTATTGCCCACTCCTCTGATCTATCATTTTTCTTTCCCTGAGTCCATCACTGTTGCACAATTGCCAGCCCTGGACTTTGATCTGCCAGCCCTTGACCCGCCAGCCCTTGACCTTGATCCGCCAGCCCTTGCTCTGCCAGCTCTAGACCTTGACCTGCAGCACTTGACCCAAAGCTCTCCATCGCCTTCTGCTGATATTATTCGTCACCTTCCTCATAATAATGGGGGCTGGGGGCTTAAAGCAGTCATTTTGCTTTCAATATGACTCAGCCTGCCAGACCTTTGGGCTCAGTGGCAGCCCCAGACGTGGCAATGTTAATGCATTTGTGTATATCAATAGAAACAGCCCAGAGACGCACACAAATGAATTTACATTGCCAACCCCTGTGGATCTCTGATTGCAGAGACCTAGTGGCTTTCCCAATGCTTGTTTTGCATATGTTTTGGAATATGGATTCCAGCGATAAGATAAGATTTGTCTCATATTGTTAAATATAATTATGAATGTTAATCGTGCTTCTCTTTTAGGGAGCAGATAGGCCTCCTTTAGCCGCCTTCTTCTTCATCGTGGCTTCCTCCGCAGAGTCCACATCTGGAGGAATCAGTCAAAGAACCCACCACGGATCAGAAACGACAAACTCCAGTGCGTTCACCTTCGAGAGGAAAAGGATTTGGATCTTTTGGTTGTGTGCCCTCTTTAAGAGGCTCCATTCAGCCCTTTTGTGACAGGGGATGAGGCTGGGGTGGTCCCTTCGGTGAACGATCATGCCAGCTATGCCCCCAGCAGCCACCTATACTGCCGGCACCTCCAACAGCCAGGTATGCTCCCGGCACCTCCAGCAGCCAGCTCTGCCTCCCGCACCACCAGCAGCCAGCTATGCCTCCGGCACCTCCATCAGCCAGCTCTGCCTCCGGCACCTTCAGCAGCCAGCTATGCCTCCGGCACCTTCATCAGCCAGCTCTGCCTCCGGCACCTTCAGCAGCCTCCAGATCCTGACTATTCCGGCAGAGTGGGGGGAGGATTCACTGTTTTACCAGATTCTGGAAATCAAATATTTCAGACTGATGTGTTCTTCAGCTTGTAAATGACGGAAACAAAATAGACTTTGCAAGTTATCCTAAAGTTATCTTTGTATCATTCTGTAAGAAATTAGGCTTCTGTCTATCGTATACAGCCAAACCAGGCAGAACCCACCACTCAAGTCAGGGTAAACTAGATACACCACAGAGATAACCTGTGCTCACCCTCTGATAGCGTGGTGCGGAGCAGTCAGGCTTATCAAGAGAAGCAATGTGTAAAGTATTTGTGCAACACACACACATATGCACACACACACACACACACTCCCAATTCTGTGATCAAAAACTAAGAATGGTTTGGTGATTGAGCAATCACTAAATATTGCAGCTCATTCTACTGCAAATTGTGGGTGTTTACATTTCTACATTAGTTTTAGTGCAATGCTACGCATAAGGCTCTATGCCATTTTCTGACAATTTCATACGTTTCCTTGTGTGGCACTACCATCTCTCATTTGTTCTAATTCTGGGACTGTTGACAAATGAGTAGTTCAACTCCTCTTGTTTCTGTCCATCTAATTTCAGGAACGTGCAATGTGTTCTGGTATATGGGATTGCTCAGCATTCCATGGTAGGCAGTGAAATTGTAGTGCCTTGGTATGCCTTTCCCACTTCCATCGTTTGGTTATAACAGATTATTTGTGGTGTGTTGCTCACAGATCAAATATTTTGTTTTGGTTGCTTTGCTGCTGTGCCCGGTGTGCTCACTGGCCAGTCTTGTATTGAGATGGTTTACGATATAGTCATCTCTTTTATGAAACCAGCCAACATAGGCTCTGGACCCCTCTATCCGAGTCTCGCTGTGACATGTTTGCGGATGACTTTCAGGATAGGGTTAGCAGCACCTAACCACTCAGGGGCACACTCAATGGTACTGAGCAAGGGGGCCCTGACAAAAGAGGAATTATCCTTGTTTCCTGCAATAGGAAGGGAGAGGTAACTGACCTTGCTAAATCAGTGAAATCAGGTTCCTAGCTTGACCCAGCACCTCCTGAAGTCTGATGGAAGGAGAGCAAATATAAGCTTTCCAGTGCTGGGTGATATTTACAGCCGGCCACTGGAGAGTGGAACGGTTCCGGAGGCCTGAAAACATGCCATTATTAGACTTCCACCATGGACCTGGGGCTTGCAGAGAGCTACAGGCCAATATCACCACTTCCTGATAATAATCATTTTTCTGGAGAAATGTATTAATAAACATCTCTCTGGCTTCTTGGAGCCCACAATCTACTGCAGGCTACTCACACAGGCTGTCGGCGGGAAGCAGCATTGAAACAGCTCTTCTAGCTGCCACAGAAGAGTTAAAAGATCAACGACCAAGGAGGATCCGCTGCAATCATTTTGTTGGACCCGAGTGCAGCACCTGATATGGTCTCCCATTCAATTTTGCTTTAAAGATTGGAAGAAGTGGAAATTGTTGATCCTGCACATAAATGCTTCACTTTCTTTCTAAGCGACAGAAGTTTTCAAGTCAGTGAAAGAGCGTTTTTATTCAACCTCCAATCACCTAAAATGTGGGGTTCCACAGGGATCGCCATTAACCCCACACTTTTTAATCTTTATGTCCGCACACTTGCAGACATTATATGCTCCCATGGTTTCCATTGCAGATGACACACAGATCATTCTTTCCCTCTCTCCCAATCCCGAGTCAGTATCACACAAACTCAATTCCTCTCTAACTGAAGTTGAAGATGGGATGGCGGCCAGTTGCTTAAAACTTAATGGCGATAAGATGGAGGTACGGATAGTCGGGAATAGTCCCTCTATATGAGGTGATCTCAGCTGGTCCAAGTCCCTAGCAAATCTCCCGTCTTCAAGTCGGAAGTAAAAAGGTTGGGGATCCTTCTTGACAGCAAAGGTGCCAAGGAAGTCCAGGCTAGAAAGCTGCCCTCATGCTGCTGTACGAAAAGTGGTTTTTCAGGGCCTAGTACTGTCACGGTTGGACTATGGAAACTCCTATATTTAGGCTGTGCAAAATCCGCAATCAAGAGACTCCAAGTGATCCAAAATGCTGCTGCCCAAATTCTCTTGGGAATACTAAAGCATCAGACAGCTTTACCAGCATTAGCCTCACTACGTTGGCTGCCGATACAAAAAAGTATTCAATTTAAAGCTCTGAGCTGGGCTCACTGTGCTCTGTATAGGAAGTGTCCCAAATCCTATATCATTTGATAACTCCTGCTGTCTTACAAAAAATGTAAGATCCAGGAACGTAAATCTGCTTGTCGTCCCAAGGGTGAATTAGGCCAGGAATGGGGGGGCCCTCAATTGCACACTAGGTTCTCAAATTATGGAATTCCCTTCCTCTGATGCTCAGGCAGAATGACAATTTACTCAATTTCAGTAAATAGCAGAAAACCCATTTGTTTACGTAATCATGATGTCCTAGGAGGCTGGCAGACCTTTTAGCCTTCGGGATCCTTGTGCTTAAGAACTGCTTTGAATTGAAATAAATTGTATTAATGGACTATTGAGGACATGCTCTGCTTTTTCCCCTGTTCTGCTTCTGACAGGGATGCAGGCATGTATTTATCTGCGAGCCGCTTGAGCTCATGCTTGGAGGGATTCTACAAAATGTTGCATAATGCAAGGGTGTGAGACTATAAAGAGAATATGTTTTAATCTTTTGATCTACCAAACCAATTTTGATTCCTGTCCACAAGAGAAATGTTAAAGATGGCACTCTATGCTGGCATAATGCATTTTGGTGAAATCAAAAAGCTTCCCTTAGCAAAGGTGCTGAGAGATTAAGCCCAAATACTAGTAATGGACACAAAACGAATCAAACATAAGCATAAACATTTTTGTATATAAAATATTTGAAATTTATTAAAACAAAAGCCTCTAAAACATTTAAAAGCAAATGATCATTTCATAAACTCCCTATACAATGTCATCACAGTCATAGTTCATCTAAAATTCATCTATAATTCACATATTCTCATGCTGTAACCGATAATCTAGACACTAATCATCACCTAAATTTAAAACAATTACATGTAACAAGGTTATGTAATTGAAAAAGAAGAGAGACAAACAGAGACACAACAATTTGTCATAAAGGTTTGCACATCAAAACCGTCATTCAAAACTCAATCCTAGACCCGCTTGATTTGTGTTATTCTCAGGATGAGCTTGATTATTCGATTGTGCAGTATTTGGCGTCGACGCATTTCGATGGACTTTTTCAATAATGTGCCATCTTTGTCAAGACTGAGAAATAAGTCTCCCCTATTTTACTTTGTAGAAAGGGTGAACAACACAATATACCCTTGCGGGCTTGGGCGGATAATATGTTTGAAGAAATTGGGCCAGCAAGGGATTTTGTTTAAAATTCTCAGTATCAGCAAAAAGGGGGGACTCAGATTAAATGGGGTACCCACACTACCGTTGGTTAGTGGCTGAATGTGATTACTCTAATACAGATCAAAAATGTTACCACACTAACACAATGATATGAAAAAATACAGAAACCAGGTTGTTGATTCAAAAGATTATTATTTTCTTTAGAAAAGATAGATTCAGTCAATAAAAATAGGGTACAATAAGATGCATTTGAGACATAGAAGGAGTATCATATGTGCTCCAATCTAACATCACAAAAAGTCTATACTGCTGGTAAATAGTAACACAATGATTCCAAACCAATACAAGAAAATCAATGATAACTGATAAGTAGTGAGCAGGATTAGACTTAGTAGTCGACGTTTCGGTCTTTTGGAAAGTTGTTTCATAAGACCATCATCAGGACAAGGACTTTATGCATTGTAGTTGATGACCCTAAAGAGAACTGTAACAAAATAACATAACATTACAACTTGGTAATATTGCGACATAGAAATTAAATACATGTCTGTTCCTACAAAATAAGGTGAAAAAGAATTTGATAGTGAGACACAAAAACACATTTAAAAACAAATTTAATCGGTGTGGCGACTTGATATCAATTTAAGTCAACATTTCATGACAGATAATGCGCTTTGAAATAAAGTTGGTTGTGAATACAACTCACATGGATTAGGATAAAACAACATACACCTCCAAAGATGGTCAGTGATGCTTGGTGAAGTTATTCGAAGCAACAGGGAAACTTTGCCAGTTATCAGGTCAGAAGTTTAAAGCAACAGCATTGCTGTAAAACAAAGATGTCAGGATCACTATATTGTTAATTTGTTATTTGAACTAAAACAGTGAGCCGGTTTTGTACAAAGTATTACCTTGTATTCAAATATCTGATACACAGCCGAATCATGCGGGTATGAAAATTGGCTTCATTGGCGGCTGGTAAAAGTTCACAACCTGTGTGTTTGGGAAAGATCGATCTTGTTATAGCTTCATGTTTGCAAAACGCTCATTGGGCTTGTCTTAACAAAGCACGGCTAACATCGTTCTGGCCTAGATTTGTGCTGAAGAGCGGACCCGAAGGTTAATAGAACCGGGTGGTTATTAAGGAAATGATCTTACAATTGGAGCGAGCTGTTTAATAAATAGAAGCACTGAGGGGGATGCGATGTCTAACACATGCGAGAATTCACTTAATCATAGAACAGACATAAACTGCACTGAAGATGACTCAAAGATCCTACAAACTTATGGTGATGGGGCGCATATAGAATGCATCCAAATGCGTCCGATAAATGCCTTAGAGATTACTTATTGCATTGTTTAACCACATCAGAGTGTTTGCTTAAACACTAGTGATATGATTAAGAAGAGACCCTGCGGCTAAAGCAAAGGAAACGTGCACTTACTTTTGAAAGAGGAATGGAGCAGCAAAGTTACGACCTCGGCGGCAGCAGCACATCAATTTGGAAACTGCTGATGGCTTCCGTGAAACGGTGCCGCTATTTAAATTAATTTACGCGGTCTGTGGCCAAGAGATCTCGCGGGATTACGGCTCACAGATCTCAAAAGTGGCCTATGTGTGCTGTGGAATTGGCGGCCATATTGGAGCGTCCAAAGATAGCCATTTCGTAGTTGGAATTAATGGACTTTACAATGGCTTGCAAATCCAGTCATTTATAAACATTTTTTTCTTAAGTTCTGTAAAGTCCATTAATTCCAACTAAGAAATGGCTGTCTTTGGTCGCTCCAATATGGCCGCCAATTCCACAGCACACATAGTCCACTTTTGCGTTCTGTGAGCCGTAATCCCGCGAGATCTCTTGGCCACAGACCGGGTAAATTAATTTAAATAGCGGCACCGTTTCACGGAAGCCATCAGCAGTTTCCAAATTGATGTGCTGTTGCCGCCGAGGTCGTAACTTTGCTGCTCCGTTCCTCTTTCAAAAGTAAGTGCACGTTTCCTTTGCTTTAGCCGCAGGGTCTCTTCTTAATCATATCACTCGTGTTTAAGCAAACACTCTGATGTGGTTGAACAATGCAATAAGTAATCTCTAAGGCATTTATCGGACGCATTTGGATGCATTCTATATGCGCCCCATCACCATAAGTTTGTAGGATCTTTGAGTCCTCTTCAATGCAGTTTATGTCTGTTCTATGATTAAGGGAATTCTCGCATGTGTTAGACATCGCATCCCCCTCAGTGCTTCTATTTATTAAACAGATCGCTCCAATTGTAAGATTATTTCCTTAATAACCACCCGGTTCTATTAACCTTCGGGTCCGCTCTTCAGCACAAATCTAGGCCAGAACGATGTTAGCCGTGCTTTGTTAAGACAAGCCCAATGAGCGTTTTGCAAACATGAAGCTATAACAAGATCGATCTTTCCCAAACACACAGGTTGTGAACTTTTACCAGCCACCAATGAAGCCAATTTTCATACCCGCATGATTCGGCTGTGTATCAGATATTTGAATACAAGGTAATACTTTGTACAAAACCGGCTCACTGTTTTAGTTCAAATAACGAATTAACAATATAGTGATCCTGCCATCTTTGTTTTACAGCAATGCTGTTGCTTTAAACTTCTGACCTGATAACTGGCAAAGTTTCCCTGTTGCTTCGATTAACTTCACCAAGCATCACTGACCATCTTTGGAGGTGTATGTTGTTTTATCCTAATCCATGTGAGTTGTATTCACAACCAACTTTATTTCAAAGCGCATTATCTGTCACGAAATGTTGACTTAAATTGATATCAAGTCGCCACACCGACTTAATTTGTTTTTAAATGTGTTTTTGTGTCTCACTATCAAATTCTTTTTCACCTTATTTTGTAGGAACAGACATGTATTTAATTTCTATGTCGCAATATTAGCAGGTTGTAATGTCATGTTATTTTGTTACAGTTCTCTTTAGGGTCATCAACTACAATGCATAAAGTCCTTGTCCTGATGATGGTCTTATGAAACAACTTTCCAAAAGACCGAAACGTCGACTACTAAGTCTAATCCTGCTCACTACTTATCAGTTATCATTGATTTTCTTGTATTAATTTGGAATCATTGTGTTACTATTTACCAGCAGTATAGACTTTTTTGTGATGTTAGATTGGAGCACATATGATACTCCTTCTATGTCTCAAATGCATCTTATTGTACCCTATTTTTATTGACTGAATCTATCTTTTCTAAAGAAAATAATAATCTTTTGAATCAACAACCTGGTTCCTGTATTTTTTCATATCATTGTGTTAGTGTGGTAACATTTTTGATCTGTATTAGAGTAATCACATTCAGCCACTAACCAACGGTATTGTGGGTACCCCATTTAATCTGAGTCCCCCCTTTTTGCTGATACTGAGAATTTTAAACAAAATCCCTTGCTGGCCCAATTTCTCCTATTTTGCGGCACTGGATGGTTGCCTCATACATAGGAATCCTTATTGCATGTCTTTTTCACACTGCTCTGGATCTATTTCCGTTTTTATATATTTGCATCCCTGTTTGGGGTTGGTCTGAAGGTCTTTTCTTATTTTGCTCTTCGGTACTCTCGCTACTTCCTTCAAAATTAGCGTAGCAAAATATCTTATTAAAAACGGTAACTCTTCCGTGTTTTCTGTTTTTCTGCCAGACAGAGGGGCACAGCAAACACCACCTTGTCGATCTGCTTGGTTCTTTTTTCTCTTTTTTCTCCCTTTTTTCCAATATCACGGCACACTGGTCCTTACTGGGGTGGGTTTGGTTAACAGCTTGTTGTTCTTAGACTCTCGTACTGTGTCTCAGCCTCTGTCAATCCACACCCGTGTCGAGCCTGCCAGCAAACCGTCGTCTCCTCGTAAGAATACTGCATTTTGGTACATTGTTAGGTGGGCAATAGGACCATCTGGAGTGCCAGGAAATCCCCCATGCGGAGACACTTAGCCAGGCAGATGTACACCTCTGGGCCACTCTTTGTAGCAGCTTTCCAAATAAGGTGTTTGCTCTGTGTCGTGGCTGCGGAACGGCAAAGCAGAGACCTGGCAGGGGCACAACTCACATTCATTATTTTGAATAGAGGTCTGAGAGGAACCTGAGCAGAGAAGAGCGCTCAGTACAGTGCCACCTGTTGGGAGGCACTAGGACGCTGCTGCAGTAATCAACAGACTTCTTCTGTGGTCATTTTGCAGAGGTGCCTAAATCATCAGTGATATACCTGCAAATAATTGAAAAGAGCTGCGCTATTTCTTTGAAAAAATACGGGCTTGATTCACAAAGGGCATTTGCACTTGTATCAGTCGTAAAGGAGCCTCTGAACTTGTGTCGGAGGCTCCCCAGTCGCGGGGGAGTATCTGCACTCATGCCGGAGTCTCCGCAGTCGTGAGGGAGTCTCTGCACTTGTACCGGAGGCCCTGCAGTCATAAAGGAGTCTCTGCACTCGTGCCGGAGGCCCCGCAGTCATTAAGGAGTATCTGCACTCGGGTCGGAATGTCCGCAGTGAGAATTCTCATTGCAGAGATATTGCTCTGAGAGTGGAAACTCCCCACGAGTGTGGAGGAAGTTTGTTAATCAGACCCTAACGTTTCAACGCAGGCCTATTGCTTTCCTTATACTCTTGAAGAGTACGGATGGTTTACAAGATTTAAGAGATGTCTGAGAAGAGGTTTGAGATCACAACACAGAGAGAAATCTTCATGAAGGGATCAAGGCTTTCGATGAGGCAGAATTCAAGGGTCTAGTCATCAATAAAGAAGACGGCATTGAGGATTTTAGTTTTAAGGTAGTCTGATGCACCCAGAATCTTGCCAGCTTTTTGACTCTCCTGAGGTCGTTCAAAGTACTCAGGTGCCATTTTGAACTGGTGAGCAATAACACCTGCCTCTTGCCGAGAGAAAGGTTCTGAAACTCTCTGCATTGGTTTTTAAAAGGATCTAGAGTTTAGCCTCACAACAGTAGTTTTTCATTTACTGCCCATTTAAGGTCATTTTGTGCTCCTTGTTACTACCAACAGAAGACAGCGAAGATAGCAGAAGATCGAAAGATGATGCATCGCGAACACTTTACTACAATGACCAGAGTCCTTAGGGGCGACACCGCCGGTGTGTGAGTAGTGTGCGACCCCACCCCCATTTGTACCTTTAAAGCTCCTGTGAGCAGTGGGCTGACGAGCCTGGGATCCCGCACCTACGCGCCTGAGTGGTACTATACCTGGCAGATATTGGCAGCCATCGGCAACCCCAGTACACGGCCTATCCCTGCTGATGAGGGGTAATACCCCGAAACACGTGTCCAGGGATGGCGAAGACAGCGAAGATAGCAGAAGATCGAAAGATGATGCATCGCGAACACTTTACTACAATGACCAGAGTCCTTAAGGGCGACACCGCCGGTGTGTGAGTAGTGTGCGACCCCACCCCCATTTGTTACTACCAACAGAAGACTGATAACAGTGGAATGAATTTTAAACCATAATACTCTCATGTTACTTTAACTGCTTAAATATATGTATGGGGAGAAACACGCAAAGCATCAATTTACACCTTTAATTGCATTTAGTATGAGCACCTTCTTTAGTGAGGAGGATTATATTAAGCACTGAAAGGCAATTTCAGTCTGCATTTCTTAATACATGAATGGTCAGAATTATTTGAAAAGTACCTAGAAACTTAGAGCCTGATTACGATCTTGGCGGATGGGATACTCCTCACGAACGTGACAGATATAGATTTACAGGGCCGGGACTATGCATCTTTTCTACTCACTCCAGCAAGCTCAGCATCACCCCGGTGCCAGCTGCTGCAGATCATCCCTTATGTAAAGCCTGGTAGTGATGGACAGAAGCCTCCACCACTAGAAGAATCATGCTGGTGACAGCATCCTTCAGTTATGATTGGCTCTATGCAATTCTATTCCTACCTCTTCTGCAATCGGCTTCACGTGTGGAATCTGAATTATTGAGCAGTGGTAGGATACTCACCAGCAATGTCCAGGTCAACTGTGGAGCAAGGTAATTAGGGTGGAACCTGCATGTCTTCTGGGACTGACCAGGAAGTGGAGGTGGAGTCACAGTGGATCCCCGTGTCTTGGATCAGATGACCAATGATTACTAACTTAAAAAATCCTTTCTTGATCCGTGTTACTGTCCTAGACGTGAGCTTGACTTCGGTCTCCACCTGCAGGACCCAAAAGCCAGGTGCTCGATTTGTGGAAGTCTCCATGAGCAATCCTAGGAGGTTTTTATGAATCTTCAAACAGCCAAAAATTTACTGAATTTAAAAAAGAAACCTACAATGAGTGAATTTACAACTTAAACATAGTTTAATGAAGCAAGACAGTAAGTATTGTATCACTGGTTTGACTTAAACCAGTAACCGAGAAGGTCAAGGGCTTCCCAAACACTACCAGACTATTGAGCAAGCTGATAGACCAAGACCTTAAGCTATATTGGGGCAGATTTATGAAGGCCTTGCGCCGCCGGTGCGTCATTTTTAACATGGGAAAAAGTGACGCACCGGCGGCGCAAGGCCTTCATAAATCTGCCCCATTGTATGCACACATAGCTGGGTAGATCACTAGAGAATGGACGGATCTTCTCTAGAGAGGAATACTCTGACCAGTGACTTTTCTTCCTATTTTATTTCCTAGGGTAGAGTTCTTTTTTACTGCGCGGATCACCTCTACACCCCGGTGGCATTCGCTGGCTTTAATAACTACATGCAGATTCCAGCCATTCCAAGGAAGACCAAGATCTCCGTCGGCTTCAAATTCAGGACCTGGGATACGATTGGCCGGCTTCTTTTTTCTAAATTTGTGGACAATCTGGGATACTTGGAGATGACCTTGAGTGAAGGACAAATCAACGTGACCGTTGCGCAGAAAGACCGAAAGAACCTGGGGGCATATTAGCAAGGATCCTCGTTAAAATTATCGCAGTTTTATCAGCAGGAAACTGCCGCTAAAACGGTGATAATGAGCTTGCTAATATGCGTTATAGAATTCCTATAGAATCCCAGCTTAGATGTCCTGCTCATCTAACCTGGGATTCTATAGGAATTCTATAACGCATATTAGCAAGCCCATTATCGCAGTTTTATCGGCAGTTTCCTGACGATAAAACGGCGATAATTTAACGAGGTTCCTTGCTAATATGCCCCCTGGAGTTTGCTGCTGGTGTGTAGAAATGAGAGGATATGGTTATTCAGTTGGTTGCTATGTTATCAGCTTATGTTAACGAAAGTGCAGTGTTTTACATTTCAAAAAGATGTTAGCTGAGTTCAGAACATGGGGGCAATTTAAGCAGTGTGGGCTGCTTCTGGGATCGGGTACATTATTTTTCCAAATAGGCATCAACAGTAAGAGTGGGAGCTGCTTCATGGGTAAAAGGTGATTTCAGGGCCGCTATGTTGGCGTAGCGGACCTGCCTTCAAACTAAACCTGACATTTCTGAAATCCGCCCCTCAAATCTAGATCCTCTTTTTAGAAATTATATTACTAACATTACCCACCCACTCTGAGTTGTCTCCCAGTTTGTGGGGGGCATTTCTGGGGTCTTTCATTTTGAGGTGCCATGACTGGAGCTGAGGTTTCGGACACAAATGACCCACATTTTCACAATGCTTCCAGTTTCCAAACAACAGCAAGACTTGTACCTGCTAATTCACCGCCAGTCTGGGGTCCTTGTCCTTCCCGGTTGGTATTTTGGTGCAGTAATTCTGCACCCAGAATATACTGACTCTACAGAGTGCAGGATACACTGGACGCATCCAGGATTGCATTATACAAGTCCTGCACCTCAGGGTGGGGGTGAGATGGTGGTACTCCATGTGAGACATGGTAAATGTGCTAGAAAGGTACTTCCAGCGCATATTTGTGCAGCTTTCTGTTGGAGACCGCCATGATGAGCGAGGCACCCCTGGAAACACCTGGATGGAATCGGGCTAGTACAGGCCACTTAAAACAGTCAGCATGTTCAACACTCCTTCCGGTGGCATCTAGGCTGAGCGTCCCCTTGGCAGAGCCAGCTGCCCTTCCACCGCTGCACACAGCCCTTCCCTTGGGCTCTGATGAGGTGAGGGGGCAGAGAGGAGCAGGGGCACAAACCCGCTTGTTTGTGTCGTATATCCTGCCCCCGCCCTTCTCTGCAGTCTCAAATGGCTGCACTGGACCTTCATGCTACAAGCATTGGTTCCAGCATCACCTCAACTGTGGTTTGCTTTCCTGGCAGGCTATTGGCTCATCGATAGAGTCTGGCACCCCCTGCCCTGCTGGCAAGGGAGGGGTCTGTGCTGGTTACCATCCACGAAGACGAAGGAGGCGAGTTTCGAGTGGATAATGAACTCCTAGTCCGAACTGAGACAAGTACTTCTTTGGAGGTAAATGGGACGATGGAACAGGGACAACAGATAAATGCGCAGTACGCCAATCATTGTCAGGTGAATGGGCCCTGGAGAGGGTCGGGTTGGCTTTTAATCCACCGGGCATTTTCCCAGTGGGCTGGAGTCATTTGAAGCCACGTTTTTATAATGAAACATGAAATATAAGGTCATAGCAAAAAAAGGATTATTCTTTATATCTATAGGTCGAAGCAACCCTGTTAATTACTAATGAATCAATCTACTATACACAGATAAGATACTCTTTCCTATTCAAAAATGTATAATACTTCCTGTTAACATTTAAAACCAAGGTTCCCAACTCTAATTGTATAAACGTTTGCTCAACTCAAACAATAAAATACAGCTTAAAAAGAACAAACATGATATAAGCAATAAGCAAACAGATTCCATTTAGGGGTGTTATTAAAACATGGTATAACATTTTGTGCTAAGACTCCAGAGGTACCCATGTCTTAGTAGCAATAAAGGCTGTCAAAATTAAATTGCAAGTGCATTATTTAAACCTTTAAAACGTGTCTATGCAATCTTAAGATTCAGGTTGTTTTTAGAATAACCATGCCACATAGTAAACAGTACGAATAGCTCGGCTTAATTATCTTCTTTTCAATAATATCTTCAGGAAAGTGGTGAGGTTTAAAAATTCAAACCCTTCTGCCTCCACAAAAGCCACACTCCAAATAAGTAACTGCTCATGCTAAATACTATGTGCATGGATGAGCCCCTTTTTAAGACCCTTAGAGCTTGTAAGTTGTGCCTGAGCCCAAGATTGAGACATAGTGGACGTAACCGTTTCTTTCTGGGCCTGGTCCATGCTGGGCAGGAGAACAATATGTGAGTCACATAGTCTTTAGCATGAGAGTGGCCCAGGGAAGAATCACAATCTCCAGGTTTCCCTTCACCATGTCTCCATTTCAGTGAGATCTAATGTCAATGGTGTCTTAGCGAAATGGTAAATAAAGCGTCTTGGCCGGCTGAGGTTGTATCACATCCAACATCACATCCAACATTTGAAAACGAGCTATAGGTTTAAGATCCAAGAATTGCACAGAGACTCTCCCCAGCGTGGAGCGTTGATGAAGGTTAACAGCAACATATTCCCAGTAATTCCATTTCAATTGCTTTCTCAAGAGTGAGGATCTGTCCAGAAAGATCTTAAACCTGACTTGGTAAAACCAAGTTTCAACATCTCAGAACCACAGGATATTAGTAAAAATGATCAGTCTCAGCAGTTCCCTCCTGCCCTCCCTATATGGAGAAAGTTCCTGTACTGTCCAAATCCTTATCCAATATAGTAAGGGTCTTAAGGCTGCCACATGCTCTACTCTCTAAAGAGCTACATCATGAAACAAGGGAATGAGCAGGGTGCTTTTGGGCAGATGTAGTGAGGACCGTATACAATTATTCTCATCCAACATCCACATTTCAGCCTTGTCTGCTCCCCATAATTCAGCACCATATAGAGCGGCGGCCTCTGCTTTTGATTTATAGACTTCAAGGGCTGGGGAAATGGCTCTAAATGTCATTGCCTGATGCTTCTTAGATATTGCCTTGGCTCTTTCTTGAAGAATAGCTCTACACTTGTGTATGTCTGGGGTCAAAGACATCTTCCTATAGAGCATTATGCTGAACATTGCATTGCAGAGAGTACAACACACCTCCCTCCTCTAAACAACACCTATATTACATCAGGAAACCCAAGGTAAGAAAAGATGAAACATAACTTACAAACTAATAACACCTCTATTGAAAAAGGTTAATTATAACAACAAGACAACTATATATTCACTCAAGGCGCATATTTCACACAAAGCCTTTAAGACTAGAAGGCTTCCTAGAAGTTCAACCACTTTTTTAACACATTTTATTCAAGTTTTCAGTCAATGAGACAAAAAATACTTTATTTTCACAGTACATTCCATCATACAAATGTTGATAAACGTTGGCCCTACTATAACTGCTTCATACTCCGTCTATCTCCCCTTTGTCCCTCGGCATTCATTTCTTCGCATATACTATCTATGCAGTATAATTGTCTGTGCCATTACGACCTGCAATGCTGTCCCAGGCGTTAAGTCCATATTGCTCTAGGCTGGCACACCGTCTAATTCCTCCTAATCGTAATCGTAATCATACGCTCGTGTATAGCGCCTTATCACCGTAAGGTCTCAAGGCGCTTGCTTTGGGAACCCGTCCTGGTCTTTCCCTGCGAGATTACCCTTACTGGGCATCCCCAAGGTGACAACCAGGCATCCCATCGCGGTGGGGCCGTAGTGGAGATTAAGCAGGCTATTGCCCAGAGTTGCAGAGTGTGAACCCACGATTCGAGTAGGCACCGAGGCGAGAATTATCGAGTTAGTGGACATTATGAGCTCAAGACCCTGCCGTGTCGGGAATTGAACCCTGGTCCCGGGTCTGACCTCTGCATCAGGGTCTGCCTCCTCTAACCGGTGAGCCACACTTCTCCACTTCCCTCCTCTCTCCCCAGGCTCACTCCCCCCCACACCCGTCAGACATGTTGCTCCTTTCCTTCAACCCTTATGCCATACAGCCTGTGCGCCAATCATCCACTTCAACGCACTGTGCCAGTAATCAGGGTCTCAACGAGGAGGATGCCCATAGGACAAACACCATACCCGGTAGCCATCCCACCCACACTACAAAGGTAATGCTCCATAACAGGAGGAGATGTCTCCCCCTTAAGAAGGTCTGTCATCCCCGTCAGCCGGATACTTGAGCAGGTCCACCATCGCTACCCAGGCCCTGGCCACTTTGAGCATTTTGTCATTATTGATTCTCCGAGCCATCTGTAGTCTGAAGATCCCCTCACAGTCCGCCCATTTTATGATAGAAGTTCTACCACTTCTCCTTCATGAGGGCGAGGAGTTGGTCTCACCACTCACCTTTGGAGGGCGGTGCTACCAAATGTGGCGTAACAGCTCGCTCCACCGTTCTGTTGTAAATATGCCCCCTAGTCGCCATATGTAAGCTGTCGGTCACTGTATGTCAATAGCGGTGTCGGGCATTAGCAATGCATACAAGTGATTGCCTGGAAGGGATCGGCCTCGAGGTGGGTCTGTTTTCCCAGTGGATTGGCCGCGCATTATACCTCTAGAACTCAATGAATTAACGAGCGGCGCAATCAAGGATCCTACGTGTATCTAATTATGACTGTTCAATGATGCCGGACATTTATGTTAAGCGTTTGCTTCAGTTTCATTAAGGGGGCGCTGATAGGCCTGGTGCTGGTCATTACATTTAGGGTCAGTAGTTCATGTTTTATTTTTTCATTGGAAATGTTGGCCTAATGTTCCTATCAGATTCCTTCACTCTTCGGCACCGCTTGAAAAGGTCTCAGAGTCTAAGGACGCCGCATTGTTACGCTGTAGTGGTGGGCCCAGGCTTACACGTGGTGAGGAACACATCTCACACCGCTTCCGTCTGCTCGCGTGTGATACCTTTCTTCGCTGTCCATCAGGCGCAGTGATGAAGCTCAACTGAACCACGTAGCTCACCTGCCCGTCATACAGGTAGATGTCAGTGACACCAATCGTACCAGCTCAGAGGCCTGGTTTTCAGTGGGACCATTGCGTTTCTATGGAGACGGTGAGTACCACATTTGACCCTTTTCTATTTCTATTCCACTGCTCAGAGAAGGGGAGTGCGATGGTGGGAGCTGAACATGTGTTGTTAACAATGGCATAATCAGGGATAAGTCTTGTTTATTTAGTGTATTTAAAGTTCTCAGGTCAATGTTTTAAGAGACAGAGGCAATGAGGTGAAACTTCATTTATTTCTCTTCGACCAAGGCAGTTGCCTTCCGTAGACTAATAGCTCTCTTAATATTAAATCATAACCTACATTTTACTGACCAATGGTTTTTGAACGTGCTCCGGTGTCATAATTTTTATTCCTCACTGACACCATAATTGTTGCATTTTCCGTCACGGGTTCTCACGTCACTAGGGGAGTACTAATTGGTTGCAGTTGTGTAACCAAACTTGAGGGGGCCCCCCTGCAAAGCACATGAAGGGGGCCCCTCCCCTGTGGCCCAGCCCCCACCTACCACTTTGCCTTACCATCCAGAACTCTAGTATATTTTGATTTGACTTCAGCATGACATGGCCATGTTTTCTATCATGTTCACCAGTCCACCGCATAGTGTACCTCGTCATTGGTGTCTCTGCTTTCAATAAACATTATCTGATTCAAGTAGGAATACCAAACTAACCGCTATATGTATCAACAAACCATTTTGCATTTCCTAAATAGCGAATTTTAAGGAATCGCTATTTAGGAAATGCAAAACGGTATGTATGTACAAAATCGCTTTCCAATAGCGATTCCTTAGCATTCCTAATTTGAGATTAGCAAATTGTCATTTGCAAATTACCCCTTCATTTCCATGGGCCAGGAGGCCCATAGGAATGAAAGTGCAATTTGCAATTAGCAATTTGCTGATCGCAAATTAGGGATTTTTCCAAGGGTGCAGGGGTGTCTCAAGAACACCCTGCTGCACCCCTGAAAAAGACATTTGGGGGCATATGGCGCACATACATGCCCTAAGGGCATGTATGGGCGTCATATGGCACCTTTGGATTTTTTCCAAAAAGCTTTTTGATAAGAATTCGCAAATTACCACCAACTAGAAGTTGGTGGTAATTTGCTAATCCTTAATGGCATTTTTTCCATAATATTTGTTTGATACATTGCATTTAAGGAATCGCAAAATTTGCAATTCCTTAAGTGCAATCGCAAAATAAGGATTAGCAAATTTTGCTAATCCTTATTTTGCATCAAACTTGTTTGATACATTCCATTTGTCTATTTAGCATTCGCAAAGGCCGAAATTCGCAGAATTTCGGCCTTTGCGAATGCTAAATAGCTTGATACATATAGCGGTAAAAGCAGCAGATGCAGAGCAAACAAACAGGTTCTCTCGACATTGGAGTCGCTAATGCAGACCGAGGGAGGGCCCAGGCCAGCTACCGTTCCTTACTCTTTCTTGCGTTGATCATTTATTTGTAGTTTCATTTAGTGCTTACCAGACCCAGGCAAGCGCTTTATATAAAGGACAAATATGTGCAAATCTATCTGATGGAATCGGACTAAAGTGTTTTAGACTTGGAATCCTAGGTTTTCAAATAGCACAATGCGTCCTAGGAGATATTGCTGGAACAGTAGGGGGTCTCCGTTCATTTTTGGAAACCTTAGAAACCTTAAGAGAGGTGTGTGCATCTGGATGGAGGAATGATTCAGTTTCCCGTGTGAAGTCCGAGCCGGGGAACGCATCCGAGCCCCTCTCACCATGAGATGGTTCATGCTAGGGTGGGTGCACGTCTCTGTACTCGATGCTGGCCGGATCAGACGTCAGCAGACCCCACAATGACATCACAGGCAATGAACGGACAATGTCCTCACTAGATATTCCTGAAGGTCTCCTTTAACACGCTGCCTACCTTGCCTTGGGGCTCTGTCCTTCACTTCGCCGCCTGCGCAGCCGAGCTGGTCGCTGCTGAGGCCGCTTAGTCCCTCGCCTGCCGCCTTCAGCGGACGCTCCCCCCGGCCACGCCCACTCCTGACCACGCCCCCTCGGGCCGGTACTTAGGGGCTGATTGAGAGCTCTTCCCTTCATTGGAACACTCCCTTGCCTTCAGCGGGAGCTTTTAGACCCATTTTGTTTTAATTTTGTATTCACTTTGTCAGCGCCTATCTGCGCTTTTATCCCCACGCTGCCTACCTTGCCTTGGGGCTCTGTCCTTCACTTCGCCGCCTGCGCAGCCGAGCTGGTCGCTGCTGAGGCCGCTTAGTCCCTCGCCTGCCGCCTTCAGCGGACGCTCCCCCCGGCCACGCCCACTCCTGACCACACCCCCTTGCCGCACTATTTACCATGTGCTTTTACCGTTCGCGCAGCGGACGGGCGCAGCGGGCGCGCCGTTTGCGCGCCGAAGGCGCGCCTAAGGCAAGCCCGTCTGCGCCCGTCCGCGACCGACCGGGACCAGGGGCCATAGACCCTGCTCCTCGCCTGACGTATTCTTCGGCCCAACTCTTATCCTCGTCTGCCTCAACCCCTCTATCACCTTCTGTAGCTTCCCACTTATCCTCGCTTGGTATTAATGCCCCTTCCCCTCCTGGCGCCGCCTTACCTTTCCCTTCTTCTCCTCTCTCCTCTCCTCCCCTTCCCCTATGTGTGTCCCCCGGCTCGCTTCACGCTTCTGCTATTCTTTTGAACACACGTTCGGCTGTAAAAAATCAAACTGCTCTCTTTAATCTACTGGACACGGACCCCCCGGATTTCCTCTTTCTCACTGAAACCTGGTTCTCCTCCCACTCTCTTCCGGATCTTCTCGCTATTCTCCCGGCAACCCATTACGCCCTCCGTGCCGACCGCCCAGATGGCAGATCTGGCGGTGGCGTGGCGCTTATAGCTAACCGATCCTTGCAGTTCCAGCTCCTTTCGCATCCTGGCATTACCAATGTTGACTTTCTGGTGGCCCGTTCTCTCAACCTTCCGGTTCCCCTCACGGTGATTCTCCTGTATCGTCCCCCTCAGTATATGTCTTCTTTTGTGTCCTCTCTGCAGGATCTCTTGGCCGCCCTGGCTGTAGATAATTCCTCTCTAATTCTACTCGGGGATTTTAATTTTTGGCCAGATGATCCGCAGGAGGGCCCCCTCTCGAAAGACTTTTCCGCTACACTCCGTTGCCTCAACTTTTCATCTCACGTCTTGACCCCCACTCATACTCACGGTCACATTCTTGACCAGATCTGGTCTCTCCGCTGCAAACCCCTGGTGTCCTCTATTTCTCCTTGTGGCTGGTCGGATCATTTTCTGATCTCCTTCTCCATCCCCCTGGGTCAACCCGAGAAAGCTACCCTGCCCAAGAACATCTGGGCTCGGTGCTGGAAGAATGTTGATCTTAACGACCTTTCCTCTTCTCTTTCTCTATCGGCTCCCGGCCTGTCTGATCTCCCTGTGGAACACCAGGCGGATGTTATTCGCACTTGGCTTTCCTCGGCTTGTGATCAGGCCGCCCCTCTCAAAAAGATTAGATTGGCCCGCCATCACGATGCCCACAGGTGGTTCTCCAACGACCTCAGATCCCTGAAGCTTGAGCTCAGACGGTCGGAACGTCGCTGGCGTCGTACCTATTGTCCCACTCTCCGCCTGAAGTATAGGGCTCTTCTTAATAACTACAAATCGGCCATTCTAGCGGCCAAATCTAAATACTTTTCGGACCGCGTTGCCCTTTCGGCTAATAAAACTCGCGAGATCTTTTCTCTGGTCCGTAGCCTTGCCACCTCTGACCGTACCGGACTTTCCCCTGCTCCTTCGCAATCTCTTTGTCTTTCGTTGAACACTTTTTTTATTAATAAAATAATCACCATTAAGGCCAACATCCCGACTGTGCCTCACCTTGACCTCCCGGCCCACTCCCCTTCCTCTTCCTCTGTTTTTGATCACTTTGCACCCATCTCACCCGAGCTTTTCCTTGACCTCCTCGTCAAGGTCAAGTCCGGCTCCCCGGCGGATTGCGCACCTGCTCGCATCCTCAGAACTCTATTTACCAGTTGTCCCACCCCTCCCCTTTCCTTCCTTAATTCCTGCCTGGCTCTGGGTTCTGTCCCTTCCTCCTTTAAGTCTGCCATTGTGCTTCCCATTTTAAAGAAAGCCGGCCTGGACCCCTCTCTCCCATCTAATTTTAGGCCAATCTCCCTCCTTCCCTATCTTGGGAAAATTCTTGAGAGCCACGTAACATCCTGTCTCTCTTCCTACATCGAGGAGAATAACATCTTGGCCTCCCACCAGGCTGGCTTTCGACCGGGCCACTCCACTGAGGGCGTGGTCCTCGCGGTCCTTGACGAACTCAAGGGCAGGGCCGATGGTAATCTCCCTCAGGCCTTGGTCCTTTTGGACTTGTCTGCTGCGTTTGACACGGTCGACCATGCTATTCTTCTTGACCGTGTCAGCGCAGCGGGCATCCAGGGCACTGCCCTCTCCTGGATCGCCTCTTTTTTGCAGGGACGCTCACAGGCAGTCCACCTTTCCACTTTCTCTGCCCCCCCCCTCCCAGTCACGTGTGGGGTACCCCAGGGTTCTTCCCTCTCTCCCCTTCTTTTCAACCTCTATATCCGCCCCCTTATTTCTTCACTTCTAGAGCTGGGGGTCTCGGTGTATAACTACGCTGATGACCTCCAGCTCGTCTTCGATCTGTCTTCCCCCATTCACTCTCTTCCCAAGCTCAGGTCGACTCTTGTCTTTATTTCTCAGTGGATGAGCCTCAATCATTTGAAGCTCAACCCTGATAAGACAGAGCTCGTCCTCACTGGTGGCCCCTCTAATCCCTGGTCCTCTGCTCATTGGCCCCTTTTCTTTGGTCCTCCCCCTTCTCCGGTTTCCTCTGTTCGGACTCTGGGCATCAAGGTCAGCAATGATCTTTCGATGCATGCACATATTAGTTCTGTTGTATCCTCTTGTTTTCTTTCCCTTCGTCTTATCCGCAAGATCTCCCGGTTTTTTTCTGTTGATGCACTCAAAGTTATTATCACTGCCCTCATTACATCCCGCCTGGATTATGGCAATGGCCTGTTTGTAGGCATTCCTGCCTACGAGACTCGTCGTCTCCAGGCCATCCAGAACCAGGCGGCCCGTCTTGTCCTTCGTCTCCCCAAGTTTTCCCATATCACTCCCGCCCTTAAAACCCTTCACTGGCTCCCTGTTCAGTACAGGTCCCAGTTTAAACTTGCTTGTCTGGCCTTTCGGGCGCAAGCCCGCTCCGCTCCTTTTTTCATTAACTCCCTCATTTCCTCTCATGCCCCTTCCCGTTCCCTCCGTTCCTCTTCCCTCTCTCTCCTTCACGTTCCCCGCTTCCGAAAGTCTCGCACAGGGGGCACCCGCTTCTCTGTGCGCGCGCCGCAGATCTGGAACTCCCTCCCCCTCTCCATCCGTTCCATCCCCATCTTTTCTCACTTTCGGAAAGCCCTCAAAACTTTTTTCTTCCTACAGGCTTTCCCGGACTAATTCCTCCCCCTATCTGTTAGGCAGATGTTGATGTGTTCCCCAGCGCCAGGAAGCCGCTTGGCCACAGAGCGCTTTATAAATCCCTTTTTCATTTCATTTCATTTCATTTCATTTCATTTCATATAGATTACGTCTGCAAGGTTTACATTTCACTGGTGAGAGTGAACCGATGTATTCGTTATTTGTGGTTTTGCAGGAATATTCCGGACTATGCCCCAAAAAACTCCAGAATGAGTAGATTGCAGGCTCCTGGCTGAGTGAATCCCCAGACCCTACACCTGTGCAGTGTCAGTGTTAAGGTTTTGTGACCGGTGCGTAGTGCGTTGTGCCTTTCCCACCCCTTTTCTACCCACTCCTTAAACGTGGATGGCCCTGTTGGTTCCTTGTTACACCCTAGTCCATGCCCCCTTAAGTAACTGAAGCCGCGTCTGGTGGCTTAGTGGATTAATACATCCACTGTGGGGGCCTGTGTTCTTGTGGTCACAGATTCAAATCCCAGCAGGCCTTTTATCCTTCTGAGGTTGATAAAATGAGTTCCATTGAGTTGGGTAATGATAAACATCTGTTATTCAGTGCAAAGATACAATTGGGTGAATGTGCGCTTTTCCAAATACACTTTGTTATCTGCACATTCAAGGTTGGACACGCCACTGGCAAAGTTTGGATGTCACACTCGCATAACTCCAGCCCCCTCCGGTGGCACCTGCTAGCCCTCCACGGAGGAGCTTTTGTATGCCTTAAACAGTAAACTAAGGACTACAGAAAACCAACTTTGTGCGTTGTGCCCCTATGCTGGGACCCGCTTGAGCCTAAGAGCCGAGTGTGCAAAAAGTGGCACCCGCGGGGTGCATGGTACAGACATAATTTCGACTACACAAATATCGACATACACAAATATCGAGTCAAAAATATAGACTAGACATAATATCGACCAGACATAATATCGACTACAAAAATATCGATTACTATCGATATTAATAGCAAAAATATTGAATCAAAAAAATAGACTAGACATAATATCGAGTAGACAACACAAATAAGTCGAATTAGGTGTTTTATAATTTGTAATAATTGTGTAATATAAATCTGTAGCGGGTTGTGGGTTTATAGGGGAATAGGGTGGGAAGTAATTTAAATATAATTATATAAATATGTAATATAATAGTAATTGATAATTAATTAATAATTGATCATTAATTAAATTATAATTGGTAATTAATAATAATTGAATAATTGATAAATCATTACCTTTTACTATATATTTTTTTAGCGGGTTGTGGGTTTATAGGGGAATAGGGTGGGAAGTAATTTAAATATAATTATATAAATATGTAATATAATAGTACTTGATAATTAATTAATAATTGATAATTAATTAAATTATAATTGGTAATTAATAATAATTGAATAACTGATAAATCATTACTTTTTACTATATTTTTTTTTTAGCGGGTTGTGGGTTTATAGGGGAATAGGGTGGGAAGTAATTTAAATTTAATTAATTAAATATGTAAATTAATAATAATTGTTAATTAATTATTATTTGGTACAAAATTTAAATATAATTGGTAATTATAAATATTTAAAGAATAAATAAATAATAATCAGTGAATTAATTTCTGTAGTGGGTTGTGATTTTATAGGGGGATAGGGTGGGGAGTAATTTAATAATAACTAATTAAATATGTTAATTAATGAAATTTGTTAATTAATTAATAATTGACCATTAAATAAAATTTACTTCCTAAATGAAAGTAATTGGTTTTGGAAATTAAATTTAAGTTTTGGGTTTTTGGGTAAAGGGGTATTGTTAGGGTTCAGGGTCAGTTTTTAGTTTTTGGGTAAAGGGGTATTTTTAGGGTTCAGGGTCAGTTTTTAGTTTTTGGGTAAAGGGGTATTTTTAGAGTTCAGGGTCAGTTTTTAGTTTTTGGGTAAAGGGCTATTTTTAGGGCTCAGGGTCAGTTTTTAGTTTTTGGGTAAAGGGGTATTTTTAGGGTTCAGGGTCAGTTTTTAGTTTTTGGGTAAAGGGGTATTTTTAGGGTTCAGGGTCAATCAATCAATCAATCAATACATTTATAGAGCGCACTACTCACCCGTAGGGTCTCAAGGCGCTAGGAGGGGGGGGGGTGCCGTTACTGCTCGAACAGCCAGGTCTTGAGCTTCTTCCTGAAGGAGAGGTGGTCTTGGGTCAGGCGCAGGTCGGTCGGGAGGGAGTTCCAGGTCTTGGCGGCCAGGTAGGAGAAGGACCTTCCTCCTGTTGTCGCTCTTCGGATGCGTGGGACGGCGGCGAGGGCGTGGCTGGATGATCTGAGGTGGCGCTTGGGAGCGTAGAAGTTGATTCGGTTGTTGAGGTAGCCGGGCCTTGGTCGTGTAGGGCTTTGTGTGCGTGGGTGAGGAGACGGAAGGTGATTCTTTTGTTGACGGGGAGCCAGTGCAGGTCTCTGAGATGTCCGGAGATGTGGCTGTTTCGTGGGATGTCGAGGATGAGTCTGGCTGAGGCGTTCTGGATCCGCTGGAGTCTCTTCTGGAGCTTGGCGGTGGTTCCGGCGTAGAGGGCGTTGCCGTAGTCCAGTCGGCTGGTGACGAGGGCCTGGGTGACAGTCTTCCTGGTCTCGGTGGGGATCCACCAGAAGATCTTCCGTAGCATGTGTAGGATGTTGAAGCATGACGAGGAGACGGCGTTGACTTGTCTGGTCATGGAGAGGGAGGAGTCCAGGATGAAGCCCAGGTTGCGTGCGTGGTCCGTCGGTTTGGGTGCGGTGCCCAGGGCGGGGGGCCACCAGGAGTCGTCCCAGGCGGAGGGCGAGGAGCCCAGGATGAGGACCTCCGTCTTGTCTGAGTTCAGTTTCAGGCGGCTGGTCGTCATCCACTCGGCTACATCTCTCATCCCTTCGTGCAGGTTGGCTCTAGCGGCGGCGGGGTTGTTGGTCAGGGAGAGGATCAGCTGGGTGTCGTCGGCGTAGGAGATTATGTTGAGGTTGTGTTGGCGTGCGATGGCCGCGAGGGGGCTCATGTAGACGTTGAAGAGGGTGGGACTCAACGAGGATCCTTGAGGGACGCCGCAGATGACTTCGGTGGCCTCTGATTTGTACGGTGGTAGGCGGAGTCTCTGAGTTCTTCCGTCGAGGAAGGAGGTGATCCATTCCAGTGCCTTCTCCTGGATTCCGATGTTGCTGAGGCGCTGCACATTTTGTCAGTTTTTAGTTTTTGGGTAAAGGGGTATTTTTAGAGTTCAGGGTCAGTTTTTAGTTTTTGGGTAAAGGGGTATTTTTAGGGTTCAGGGTCAGTTTTTAGTTTTTGGGTAAAGGGGTATTTTTAGGGTTCAGGGTCAGTTTTTAGTTTTTGGGTAAAGGGGTATTTTTAGGGTTCAGGGTCAGTTTTTAGTTTTTGGGTAAAGGGGCATTTTTAGGGTTTAGGGTCAGTTTTGGGTTTTTGGGGTACAGTGTAAAAATAAAGTAAAATTAAATTTAAATTAAATTAATTAAATTAAATTAAATTATATTATATTAATATGTTTATTTAATAATATGTTTATATATATATATATAAATATATGTATTATTTTTGGTGATATAATTTTTTTATTTATATTAATTATTTATTAATATTACATTTATTTAATAATTATTTCTAAGTTTATATTAAATATATTTATATATATTATTTTTTAACTTATTTTTAAGACATTTAAAAAAATTGATATTTTTACAGTCTATATTTTTGTAAGTCGATATTTTGGAATCGATATTTTGGTACTTACCTGTTTGAAGATAGGCTGTCGATATTTTGTACTTCGATATTTTTGACTCGATATTTTTGTATGTCGATTTTATGATTTCGATATTCTGTCAGTGATTCGGGGTGCATGTGTCCAAGTGGTTTATGTACAATAATAGCATCACCAACTCTCTACATTCAAAGGAAGTGTGAAACTGGCAACGGAGATTTAACCAATAACATTACTGGCTCGCAGCTGATTGCGCGCGTTGCAGCTTACACTAAAAAGCAAATTATTGTTAACACGTGCTGCATCCTCCAGTGCAGAATCTGACTCAGCTTTCAAGGTCGTGAGCTGCGGCGCTTGGTAATTACCGCGGTGGCGGGCTGATTGGGTCTTGGCGCCCGACTACTCAGATTCCAGAAGGCGACGACTCCGACCACACTCTCCTTGTGCCACTCGTTACTGTCGAAGTGTGTTAGTCTCACTGTGGCCCCCTTTATGCCAGGTCTGTGACCTCAGACCCCCGTGCCCCCTTCTTCAGTCTGCCTAGAGAGTTAGCACCACTAAACTCTGCTCTAGGCCTCACTTGAAGGCCCCTTGGCCCCTCTCTGTTTGTGTTTCACATGGAGTTGCCTCAGGGTGCCTGTCTGCAGTCACCTTTTCTCCCTGTCACTCTCTCCTCCCTGTGTGTCGCTGCCCGCAGGTCCTCACTGCAGGCCACCCATCTCCCTCTGCCCCGTGCCCCTCTCTGCAGGACGTGTGTGTCAGTCCTAACGGCCTCTCTGTGCACGTCACGTCTCTGCCCCACCCTTGTCCGCTGGAGCTACTTGACTTGTACTGCACCCTTCTTCTCTAGACCCCTCTCTCTAGACTCTAACCCCTGGCGCTTTCTGCTGCACGAGTGTGCCACAAAGCCCCCACTGTGCATCAGACCACGCATCTCTTTCTCTGCCCCTCTGTCTGTCAGCACTAGTGAGCTTATTTTGCAAGCTTCTAGCACCTTTCTATAATCCCCTGGGCGCCCTGAGCTCCACACGTGTGTGCTGACAGTGAAATATAGGTGCAAACAACTCCTGTTTTTCTCCCCTCCACTCTGCCCTCTTCGTCTGTCTGAGTGAGTCCATGCCAGGGAGCTCTCGCTGTCTGGGACAACACCTCTGCCCTAATCCGCTCTCATGACCCTTTCCCCATGTCTGCCTCGCCCTTCATCAGCTGTCCAGGTGTGTCAGTGGCAGCGACCTGCCACGTGCTGCTTCTTTAACCCCTCTCTGCCCGAGTTTGCCAGTCTGCTCTCTCTGCCCCAGTCACTGACACCCCTCTCTCTCCATCACTCCACAATCTTTTAGTGAGTGCCACACCTCCGTCTCTCCCCACCCCCCCCCCTCCCCTGCCGCCCTAGCGTGACACTGACACAGATCTGCTGCTTGCCTTGGACCCTTCTCTGCCCCCCCCCGCCCGAGTTTGCCATGGCCGGTGCGTTCTCAATGTAGCCTCTCTCTTTCTCTGCCAGCAGGCCCTCTCTCTGGCAGTCTCTTGGTGGTTTCAGCGCTTACCTTCTAACTCACCCTCTCCCTGCCACTCCCCGCCTTCGCTGCTGTCCTGGTGTGACAGCACTCGGGGAGTGGCTTAATGGCGCTCTCTGCTCTTACCCCCCCTCCCTCATGCCCGAGTGTGCCAGTGTGCTCTCGCTGCCTCCACCCCTCTAATCTCCCCCTGCATCCCTTCCCCTCTCTCCTGCCTCAACTCTGCTCGTGCCCTTGGAGCAGGGCGTCCGCAGAAATTTTTCCAGGGGGGGGGGCAACATTTTTACTTCCTCACCATCCTCCGACATGATTGAGCACAAGTATTAAATAAACAACTAAAAAAATCTAATATGACAAGTGCTTAAATAAACAAAGAAACCCATGGGGTGGGAGAAAAATCATGTGAGGCTTCACAGCAGATTACCTGGCAACCACAATGAAACAGAGGAAAAACAAACAAGCATTGGCATAGCGAATAGGTCTCGCCTTTGGGACCTTATAAGTGTTTAGCCATGCAACACTAGAAGTTCTGGCACCAGGGATATTGTACTAGACAATTAAACACTTATAAGGTCCCAAAGGGGAGACCTATTGGCTATGTCAATGCTGTTTTTTTTTTTAATGACAAGCAGTGCTATATGGCTCCGGCTGCCACTTAGTCCACCACATCCCACGTAGATGCTGCAGCCATCTTTGAATGGTTTTAAAGCCAATTCAAAAGCTGTCACCAGTGTATGTTAATCCCTATCTCAACTGTGAGACTGCTCTCCTGCTTCCCAATGCTATTAAATACAAATGATGTAAAAAGAACATCTCTTTCTGAGCTGCATGGCTCATCCTACCCACGTTTCATGCGCAGATTTGAAATACTGATGGTTTGGGTTTCCCGGAATTCAACTGGTTGAGAGGTAGACAGGTGTAGAGAGGTAGAGAGAGAGAGGTGTAGAGAGGTAGAGAGAAGTAGAGAGAGAGGTAGAGAGAGAGAGGTAGAGAGAGAGAGGTAGGGAGGTAGAAAGAGGTAGAGGTAGGGAGAGAGAGAGAGAGTAGAGAGAG
Organism: Lissotriton helveticus; assembly: GCF_964261635.1. Classification (NCBI taxonomy): domain Eukaryota; kingdom Metazoa; phylum Chordata; class Amphibia; order Caudata; family Salamandridae; genus Lissotriton; species Lissotriton helveticus. The sequence continues at coordinate 36,201,283 of NC_136065.1, forward strand.
AGGTAGAGGTGTAAAGGTAGAGAGAGAGGTATAGAGATAGAGGGAGAGGTAGAGAGAGAGGGGTAGAGAGAGAGAGAGGTAGAGGGAGAGAGGCGGAGAGAGAGGTAGAGGTAGAGAGGTAGAGGTAGAGAGAGAGTGGGAGAGGTAGAGAGGGTGAGAGAGGTAAAGCGATAAAGAGGTAGAGAGAGAGGTAGAGAGAGAGAGGTAGAGAGAGAGAGGAAGAGAGAGAGAGAGGTAGAGCTGGGTAGAGAGGGGTAGAGTGAGAGGTAGAGAGGGAGAGGTAGAGAGAGAGAGGTAGAGAGAGAGAGGTAGAGGTAGGGAGAGAGAGAGAGAGAGGTAGAGAGGTAGAGAGAGAGGTAGAGGTAGAGAGGTAGAGAGAAAGAGGGGTAGAGAGAGAGAGGCAGAGAGAGAGCAGTAGAGAGAGAGAGAGAGCGGTAGAGAGAGACATAGAGGTAGAGCGAGAGAGAGGGATGGTGGTAGAGAGAGAGAGAGGTAGAGTAATAGAGGTAGAGAGAGAGAGAGGTAGAGGTAGAGGTAGAGGTAGAGGTAGGGAGAGAGAGAGAGAGGTAGAGGGAGAGGGAGAGAGGTAGAGGTAGAGAGGTAGAGGTAGAGAGAGAGTGGTAGAGGGAGAGGGAGAGAGAGAGGGAGAGAGAGGGGGAGAGAGAGAGGTAGAGAGAGAGAGAGGTAGAGAGGGAGAGGAAGAGGGAGAGGAAGAGAGAGAGGTAGAGAGAGAGGTAGATAGGTAGAGAGAGGTAGAGAGAGGTAGAGAGAGGGTTAGAGAGAGTGGTAGAGAGAGAGGTAGAGAGAGAGGTAGAGGTAGAGAGGTAGTGGTAGAGAGGTAGAGAGAGAGGTGGAGAGAGAGAGGTAGAGAGAGAGAGGTAGAGAGAGAGGTAGAGAGAGAGAGAGAGAGAGAGAGAGAGAGAGAGAGAGATAGAGAGGGAGAGGTGGAAAGAGAGAGGTAGAGAGAGAGAGAGGTAGAGAGAGAGGTAGAGGTAGAGAGAGAGAGGTAGAGAGAGACAGAGGTAGAGAGAGAGAGAGATAGGAAGAGGTAGAGAGAGAAGTAGAGGTAGAGAGGTAGAGAGAGAGAGGTAGAGAGAGACGTACAGGTAGAGCGAGAGAGAGGGAGAGTGGTAGAGAGAGAGAGAGGTAGAGTAATAGAGGTAGAGAGAGAGAGGTAGAGGTAGAGGTAGGGAGAGAGAGGTAGAGGGAGAGGGAGAGAGGTAGAGGTAGAGGTAGAGGTAGAGGTAGAGAGGTAGAGGTAGAGAGAGAGTGGTAGAGGGAGAGGGAGAGAGAGAGGGAGAGAGAGGGGGAGAGAGAGAGGTAGAGAGAGAGAGGTAGAGAGGGAGAGGAAGAGGGAGAGGAAGAGAGAGAGGTAGAGAGAGAGGTAGAGAGGTAGAGAGAGGTAGAGAGAGGGTTAGAGAGAGTGGTAGAGAGAGAGGTAGAGAGAGAGGTAGAGGTAGAGATGTAGTGGTAGAGAGGTAGAGAGAGAGGTGGAGAGAGAGAGGTGGAGAGAGAGAGGTAGAGAGAGAGGTAGAGAGAGAGAGAGAGAGAGAGAGAGATAGAGAGAGATAGAGAGGGAGAGGTGGAGAGAGAGAGGTAGAGAGAGAGAGAGGTAGAGAGAGAGGTAGAGGTAGAGAGAGAGAGGTAGAGAGAGACAGAGGTAGAGAGAGAGAGATAGGAAGAGGTAGAGCGGTATAGAGAGAGATGTAGAGAGGTAGGTAGAGGTAAAGAGAGTCAGAGAGAGAGACGTAGAGAGAGAGGTAGAGAGAGGTAGAGAGAGAGAGAGGTAGGGAGGTAGAGAGAGAGGTAGAGAGAAAGAGGTAGAGAGAGAGGTAGAGAGGTAGTGGTAGAGAGGTAGAGAGAGATAGGTGGAGAGAGAGAGGTAGAGAGATAGAGGTAGAGAGATAGCGGTAGAGAGATAGAGGTAGAGAGAGGTAGAGACAGAGGTAGAGAGAGAGGTAGACAGAGAGGTAGAGAGAGAGAGATAGAGAGGGAGAGGTAGAGAGGGAGAGGTAGAGAGAGAGAGAGGTAGAGAGAGAGAGGTAGAGAGAGAGAGGTAGAGAGAGAGGTAGAGAGAGAGGTAGAGGTAGAGAGGTAGAGAGAGAGAGGTAGAGAGAGAGAGAGAGAGATATAGCGAGAGGTAGAGAGGCGTAGAGAGAGGTGTAGAGAGAGAGGTAGAGGTAAAGAGAGACATAGAGCGAGAGACATAGAGAGAGAGGTAGAGAGGTAGAGAGAGAGATAGAGAGAGAGAGGTAGAGAGAAAGGTAGAGAGAGAGAGAGGTAGAGAGAGAGAGGTAGAGAGGTAGATTGGAGATCCTAGCATTTCCAGAGCATTAAAGGCACTACTCATTTGTAGCGTCATTCCTTTAACTGCACATCCTGCTTTACCTAAATAACTAGGGCCCTCAAATACAAAAGGATGTTGTGGTCATAAAGCTTACAATTTGCAGCATCACAGTGGTTGCTACTGCAAAACCCCTTTACAGAGTTGTGTATAACCTTCATGATTGACAACAGGGGTTCTGCATCTTACTTCATATTGGAATTTGGAGGGGCAGTGGAAAGGGTGCTATCTTCAAATTGCAATTTACAATGACATATATCAATGGTTTTCAAACGCAATGGCAGTCGCAAACCGTTGATCTGATACCAACACTGAGCTGCAGTTGGTACATGATTCAGAAAAGAAAAGTTGTCCCCGTGGGACAGCTTTCCCCTCGATACTGCAATGAACATGAGGGACTGCCCCTTTGGAGCTCAAGGTGTAAACTCTTTAATCCATCTCATATGCAGACCCTTCTGTAATACTAGTGCTTATGGTGCAAAAAACAGGCATATCGTGTGTGGGACAGACACTTCTGTTCAGTTTTAACTCTTTTTCAGTTGTCAACAAAATATTTTAATTCATATTTTGGTTTCCATTGTTAACTGTTTTATAATATATCCATTCTTTTATTTTATTTTAGAAATAATGGATATATTAAAAAACGTATAACAACAGTTAACAATGGAAACCAAATTATGAATTAAAACTGATTATTACCATGGATAAGAAATTGATGAAACTTTAATGTTCGCTGAAAAGTGCACACATCCATCGGAACAGAAGTGTCTGCACCACACACGATAGGGTGTACGAAAGGGCACCTAAAGAGTAGGTACCAGGATGTAGTAGCACCAACAAAAGAAAGGAATATAGCTTGAGTACGAATAAATCACGAGTGCACAGAAGGACTTTCCAATTGATCTCCCAAAAAACAGGCAGACACACCCATAGCATCTCTGGGCGAAGTGTGTAATTCGGTGCTGGCGTTAATGAGGCTTCGATGGTTTTCACCCCTTCCTAGGGCCCCTGGCTGAAGCTCCACTCTTCCTTATCTTGAAAAATGTGCGCTCCCTCCCCAGAAATTTGACTCTAGGTGCGCCTCTGCTTCATGGGAGCAGCCAGGCCCGGACCTTCTCTCTTGCGCATCAGCAGGACCGTCATTGCAAGCGCTTTCTCACGCTTTTAAAATTGACGGCCATGCAGACAAACACCACTGTGGGGGCTGTCAATAGTGACGGATGGGTGTTCCAGGGGGGGGCAAGTGCCCCCCCTTGCCCTCCCCTGCGGACGCCCATGCGGACAGCTGGGGGGGCCACCTGGTAGGGTGGTCTGTGCTCAGGCCATGTCTCCACTCTCCCTTCACGCCTCTCTCCCCCTCCAGTTCCTGATGACCACCAATTCCCTGACCACCTGCTGTGAGTCCGGCGGCCGGGGCCTCGCACAGACCCCCGTCTACTGCCCGGTGTTTGAGAGCAGTCTGCTGGCCACGGCAGCCGCCTTGGGGGTCTGCGGTAGCCCCTACTCCTCTGTGCGGGGCTACGGCAACTACGTGACCTACGGCGCCAAGGCGCATGCCTGTCTAATCTATGGGAAGTGTGAGGGGTGCGTGGGCGGCTCAGGGCAAGGACACGGGGTGTGAGGAGGCCGGGCACGCTCGAGAGAGAGCCACAGTGCCCCAAGTCTCCTTTAATCCTGACCTGCGGGGCTGGCAGAGGCCAAGTAAAGCATGTGCATCAGCCTTTTAATAAATTGAGAGGCCGTGGCGTGCGCACACCATTTCAGTTAATGGGGAGGCCGTGCGCACCATTTAATTCATGAAGACTTGAAGAGGCTTGCTTGCTGGCTCCGCTGAGTGAGGGGACCCCTGGAGCGTGGGACGCCCTTCACACCGTGGGGGCTGCGGGTGCCTGTGTTATGCCCCTGGGAGAGAGTCTGAGACCTGGATGACTGCACTGTGCAAGGCCTGCGGACAGATGGCGGTAGTGAGGTCTGGCTCCCGGGACCCTTGGATCCATTCGGGTCATATTTTCAAACTTGGCAACGAGTTGATATCATAATGCTGTGCTATATAACATCATTGTGCTATTTCTATCTTCTTTGTGCTCACTTCCCGCCAATATTGGCAGATTATATTTATGCTCTTAGTTTACATTGCCCATCTTTCGTACACACTATTGTAACATTTTCTTTTTGTGTTTAGACATGTATCTGTTTCATAATTTATATTTAATTCATGTACTCTGAAGTCCCTATGTAATGTAACTGGTGCTATTGTAAAGCACTCTGACACCTGCGGGCAAAGTACACGCTCTATAAAAACGCATAATAAATAAATAAACGGACAAAGGGCACTGATACCAGAACACTGGCATTTGGACCCTGATATGGGAACACAGACAGATATACATTGTGACCGACACCTGGGGATACAGAGACACGGGTCACAGACACGTACAGTGAAACTTACATAAATCCACTGGCACTGGAAAAAGAGGACACAGTAACACTAATGAACAGAAAGAGTAGGTAAGGGACACAGAGCGGGAGAATATAAATACTCAGAGCATGGACTTCAAGTTCAAGTTTATTTTTTATTTGCTTTGGTACTCCACTGAGGACCACAAATATTATTCAGATAAGATTCAATTACTACAACGTTTAAAACTTCTCATGTTAGTACAAAGATAAAAAAGGTTTTAAAAATTTATAAAATTTATAACATACTAGTTCATTCGGGGGAGATTTGCATGTGATAATCAATTCCTTTACAGTGGTAATACGGCATCTGACATATATGGGGTACAGATATTTTGCCCTTGCAGCTACTACTTTTGGATTGGGACAGGTGAACAGTAGATGCTCTAAGTCTTGCTCCCCGCCATTACATAGGCTGCATAATGTGGTTTCGTTTGGATGCCATTTCGCTGTTATAGATTGGACGGGTAAAATGCCCAGCCGAAGCAAGATAATTGATCTCCTAGCGCCATGCGTGAGATTAAAATCTATATATTTCTGCGTTTTCTTGAGTGCCACTGTTTCCGTAATGTTTTTATATGAAGTTAATTTGGCGTAATGCGAGGAGTCAAGTTCAAAGCTAAGTCTTGGGGTATAGCATTTCAGAAAAAGTTTCAATTGAGATGGTGTCCAAGTTAGCAGCAGATTGACATTAATATCCGCCAGTTTAAAGGCAATAGACATGTTTTTGAAGAATACATGTTTCGATGAGTCGGAGTCAAAGGTCTCTGCTTTGAGCAGGGAGCGAAGAGTCCCATCCTTCGCATGTAGCAGGTTGTATGCCCACCTAATCACGTTGGCGATACCTTTAGCGTAAGAGCTCGTGAGTGAAAGTTCAAGGCGGAGAGCTTGTACTGGGATAGATTGCGATACCTTTAACATTCTCCTTAGTATTTTTCCGTCTTTTAGGTCCAGGAATGACCACTGTTTGATTGGAATGTATTCCAAGGCGTATGATAGAACTGAAGGTATCTTCACACTGTAGACTTTTAGCAGGGAGGATAAGTGTCTATTTCCAGAGGCCGTGTATAGTCTTTGCAGAGCTCCTGCATGTACCTCGGATTTCCTGGACAGGTTTAGAAGCTGTTGATTGTTTTTTAGAGACTTAGTAAAAATCCTGCCCAGGTAGGTGTAGTCCTCAACCTCTTCAACTTTTTCGTCGCCCAGTCTCCAACAGTATTTGCTGCTTTTTTTCCTCCCTGAAAAAGAGACTATTGTTGTTTTGGTTAAATTAGGAATTAAAAAATGTTCCTGGGTATACTTATGCAGGGCATCCAGATCGCTTTGCAGACCAAAGGGGGTTAAGTCCAGTACTATAATATCGTCTGCATATAGTAGGGCATGTATATTTTGAGCTGCTACCTTTGGTGGGAAGCTTTGCACTTGTTGTAGACGCTGCGGCAGATCACTGAGATATAATGAAAACAGCAAGGGGGCAAGGAGACATCCTTGCTTGAGTCCATTTGGCGTAGGGATCGTGTTGGACTTAACAACAAGCATGTCTGTGGTCACAACTAAAAAACAATGCGTTTTGAAGACTCCGCGGCACCAAGAAAGGAATAATGTTGGCAAATGCTGGATATCAGCAATACTCCATAATCTTTACTTTTAAAATAATAAGGCAGCCTATCAGCAACCATACACTATGACCCCACAGCCCTGACCTAATAATCCCAACCGTGTATTAGCCAATGTGGATTCCTAGAATGCACCTTTACAGCTTTCAGGACTGGGAGAAGGCCACGTGTGTTCTGCTGTCACAGTGAAGAAAGGAGGTACTGACATAACAATAGCCCCCGCACCACCTACAGTGCAGGGGGGTGGGCGATCTCCCTCCAACTTTGTGCTCGAGTGGAGACTGAGAGCACCTGACTGGTTCCGGAGCATGTGGGGGACCTTATGTAGTTTGAAGAGCTGCGGGGTGGGGGTGGATCAAGTTTTGTTAGGCCTTCTGCAATCTGCATGGAGAGGAGGGGCGGGGCTTTTCTTTCCTTTGTTGGTTGAGCCGTCTGCATCACGACGGGAGGGCATTGCGTTAGCCCTCCTGTTCTTCTCTGTGGGGAGAGTTGGGTCAGGCCGATGGTTTATCTTGCTCAGTGGAGGGGATGGGTGGTCGTGCCTACAGGTTGGGCCACATGAGTTTCAGATGTCTCCACACGTGACAGGCCCCTTTCCAACCAACAGGAGGAAGAATGCTGGCTTTCTGAAGCAGGGATTGGCTCCAGGCCATGATGTCATCTGTGGTCCACTGCTCTTGGCCAGTTTCACCAAAAGCAAGGTTACAAGCTGGGGTTCAGCTACCCTGATACCCGTCAAGTGTTGTGGACATCGACTACCAACGGCACAGACAGAACTAGCAGAAACTTGAGTGAAGGCTTGTCGCCTGACCATCTTTGAGGGATGGGTGTGTGTAAATGAAGGGACAGCCATGTAGCAGAAGGGCTGCACTGTGATGCACCCTCAGGACACTACAGATGTGTCACTTATTTTAGAGACTGGCATACCTACTTTTACCACTTACCACCATTTCCACCCAAGGATTATTGGGTTCAATTCCTAAAGTATATTGTAAAGTTCTGTACAAAAGGTGTGTGGTTTTTTATTGCAAATTTATGAGCCATGCCTCTCATGTGTCACATCCAGTCCCCAGTTAATGTGTTGCAACAGATGTTACTTCTTTTAAACGCTGATGTGAACCAGTCATTGATCTTCCACTGCACTGGGCAACAATTCAGTCTCAGTACCTTACTAGAGGCATGTCGTGTCTTCAAACTACAAAGAACAGAGGAAGGAGGTGGTTCATTGAATCTTAAGATAACCCTGCCTATGAGACATACAGCAAACCACCGCTGCTCAGACAGAAACCTGTACTTCCAACCACTGATGAGACAGCAGCGGCGTGAAATGGCGCTGAGAACATTCTCTGTGGCCGTGGTTTTCACAGTGGCTGCCGGTTGCTGGACCATCGTGTCAGGAGCGGTCACTGCCACATGCGACATCTACCAGTGGGACCAGCTGGGATCCCCGGGAGTGTTAGCCCCGACCTGCTATAGATTCCCCTTGGAAGGGTTCAGGGTCTTCAGCAGATGCAACACAGTGAGCAACATGGAGGTGGATCTAAGAGAGGTTCCAGTGGACGTGGACACCCTCTGCCTGGTGTTATACGTAACAACCGTCCCCACAGACTCCTTCTCCAAGTATCATAACCTGACCCGGCTCTATTTGTATGGATCGTTTTATGTTTCCGCAAGAGCCTTCAATGGTGCTGCCAACCTGAGACATCTGGGAATCAAAGGAAATCACAGTATTCACACTCCACCCATAGACATGGATGATCAGGTGTTTGGCGGATTGGAGAATCTAACACACTTGGAACTCAGATATTTGACAATTGATACAGCTTTTTCCAAAAATATTTTTAAACCCTTACATAGAATAAAATTATTAGCCTTATCTGAGAATGAGGTTAGTAGGCTGTACAGACTGACCACTATGCTTCAGTCCCTGGCTTCTCTGAAGGTCCTGGAAATCAAGAGGAATGGTATTGTTGCAGCTCGGGAGTTGGACTGCATTGACACAATCAACATCATTTTCTATCCAAGGATTACCAGCCTCGATTTGTCAAGCAATGATCTAAAAAGTGTGGAAAAAAAGGCATTTTGCAACTTCCCTCATCTTACTCTCGTCAGGGTAGATGCGACTTGTCTCAAGGTAATCGAGCTTCTCGGGTCTGGAATAATGAGCATTGAAATGCTGTCCCTAAATGCCATGACAAATCAGGACTATCTGAAGATTAAAGATGTCTGCACTGTGGTCAGGAACTTGACAGTCGCTCAAAACTTTATTTCATATCTTCCCGCTGAGACCTTTGAAGGATGCTCTATGCTGTTGTCTCTCAACATGTCTGCCAACCTCCTTAGAAATTTCACAAATGATATTGCAAAGAAACTGCTGAATCTGAGGTCCCTCGTTCTCTCTGTAAACAAGATAAAAAGCATAGACCTGTGCACACCTGGAACCCCCAATGTTCTGTCCAACCTCACACACCTGGATCTGTCTTCCAACTACATCACCAATATTGGCTCCGGGCGCCTCTTCTGCCTGACTAATCTGGAGACACTGGATCTCAGTAGTAATTACCTTGTGTCCCTGGAAAAGGACGCCTTTGTTGGTCTTAGCAGGTTGCAATCTCTGCAGCTGGATTACAATAAACTCTTTCTGCTTGAGAACGTCTATTTTGATCACTTGAGTAGTATCAGGGTGCTGGGCCTCAGGGGCAACATACTCAAGGAGCAGCTTAGCTCCCTGACCGCAATGAGCGAGCTTCAGGAGCTATCCATCAGCTTTGAGACTGCTATGGAATTAAAAATCAAACAGAAAGAACTCACTACTCTTACCTTGGAAGCAAAGTCTAGAATAATCTTGACATGCATAAACAACTGCAGCTTACTTGAAGTCCTTCACATTAGTGCACCAGAGATTCATATTCGCAGTTCCAAGGACTTACCCTTCAAATTTGTGAAAGAACTTCACCTACGGGAAAACCACGTATTGGAATCTTTACCACTTGGGAGCAAAGAGACGAAAGGCTTGGGGCTCCTGTCTTTTACTAACATTGAATATTTGTACTACAGTTCATCTGCAGATATGCCTATCTATAAATCCTTGAGCCCCTTGAATAACAGCCTGCAGCATCTTCACAATTTACGTCATCTTCATCTAAGAAACCAAAAGTTGGACATAAAGAGGAGTTTCCTGACTCCTGAGCATCTGTTCTGGAACCTGACACACCTTAGAACCCTGATACTGGAGGATTCTGGGATAGAGGACTTTACAGCCACCATGTTTAGAGACCTTGTCTCTCTAGAGCTCCTAATCTTGAAGTCCCAGCCTGTGAAAACCCTGCAGGAAGGTCTGCTCGACCACGTGGAAAGCTTGCGCTACATCTACCTGAAGGATGTTCCCCTGGATTGTTTATGTGAACAAGCATGGATCAGAAGATGGGTGACCACCCACCCCCAAGTGAGAGTGCCACAGCTGGGAATCCAGACATGCTCTCTTGGGCCACAGAAGCTGCATTTTCTCAATTTCTTGGAGAAAGACTGCAGCTTGCTGATAGGTTACCCACTCTTCATTGGGACGTTTTCCTTCAACATGCTGTTCCTGATCACGGTCCTGCTGTATCACAAGGTGCGCTGGTACCTCCTGTATCTCTTCTACATGCTCAGGACCTGGTGGAACTATCGTGGGAGACACGACAGGAAGAGGCAATATGACTTTGATGCCTTTGTCTCTTACAGCAGCTGTGATGAGGCTTGGGTTGTCCGCAAGTTCCTGCCCAACTTGGAAGAGAGGGGACCCCCGTTCTTCAAAGTGTGTCTGCATGGCAGGGACTTCGAAGTGGGCAAAGACATCTTAGATAACATCATGGACAGCATTTATAGGAGCCGCTGGGTGGTGTGTCTGATCAGCCGCCATTACCTGCGCAGCCACTGGTGCTCCTTGGAAGTGCGGATGGCCACATACCGCCTTCTTGTAGAAAGCAAGGATTCCTTGGTGATGGTGTTCCTGGAGAAAGTGTCCACGAGGAGCCTCTCCCGCTACCACCAACTGGCCAAGCTGGTGAAGAAGAAAACCTACCTGGAGTGGGAAGAGGACTTGGGCCAGCAGCCGCTGTTCTGGGCCCGATTGCGCAAAGCCATTGGGGGGGATGAAGCTGAGCAATATCCTTGGGAAATGGATGTGGTGTCTTGAATATCATGGTGTTTCACGTTATCTTCTGTGGTTAAGGGTGCAGTGTCATTGGATGGAGTATTGTATTAAGGTAGGGTCTGCTTTGGATTTAGATGCAGTGTTTATGGATGTTGCCAGGATGTGGCAATATCTCCTTGGAATATGGGTGTAGTGGCTTGGAATATTGTCATCATGTTTTGCAGTATCTTTTGTGGTTAAGGGTGCAGCGTCATGGAATGGAGTGTTTTATTATGGTATTATCACCTTTGGTTATGGATGTGGTGTTTTGCTTTGTTGGCGGGGTGTGGTGGTATTATCTTTGGGATTTGGATGCAGTGTCTAGGAATGTTGTCATGATGTTTTGCATTATCTTCTGTGGTTAAGAGTGCAGTGTCATGGGATGGAGCCGCATATTAATTAGGGTCTGCTTTGAATATAGATGTGGTGTTTTGGGATGTTGGCAGTGTGTGTTGGCATTATCCCTTTAGGATATGGGTGTGGTGCCTTTGAAAGTCGTCATGGAGTTTTGCAGTATCTTCTGTGGTTACAGGTGTGGTGTCATGGGACTGAGTGTTTTATTATGGTATTAAGTGTTTTGGTTATAGATGTGGTGTTTTGCTTTGTTGGCAGGACGCAGTGGCATTATCTCCTCTGGATATGGGTGTGGTGCCATTGAACGCCGTCATGGTGTTTCGCATTTTCTTCTGTGGTTACAGGTGTGGTGTCATGGGAAGGAGTGCTTTATTATGGTATTAAGTATTTTGGTTATAGATGTGGTGTTTTGCTTTGTTGGCTGGGTGTTGTGGCATTATCTCCTTTGGATGTGGGTGTGGTGTCTAGGAATGTCTTCATGGTATTTCGCATTATCTTCTATGGTAAGGGTACAGTGTCACGGGATGGAGTAGTGTATTATTTAGTGCTTTGATTGTAGATGTGCTGTTTTGGGGTGTGGTTAGTTTGTGTGGTGGCATTATGTCCTAGGGATATTAACATAGTGCATTTGCATGTGGGTGCAGCTCTTTTGCTTTACATTCTTTGGAACTGGATGTGATCCCTTTAGAAGTAGGTAAGGTACTTTGATGTTATCTTCCTAGGCCATAGGTTCAGTGTCTTTGTGTGATGTTATAGCATCATTGTCTTAGGATGTGTATGTGCAGTTTGGGGTGTGGGGTTATTTCACCATTTTCTTGGGTAATAAATAAGATATCTTGGGACGTGTGTGCTATGTTGCTTCATTATTGGTGGGCTAGTGTTTGCGGGTGGGGAACTGTTGAATTACTCTTTAATACATATTGTAGTGTGCAGAATGCAGGCACATTATTGCATTATCTGTTGTGTTATTGGAGCGTAAACTTTTGGAATGTGGTGTTCTTGCAGCATTCATTCCTTCCTGCATGTACATTGAAGCTTGGATGGTTGGTGTGTGGTGGTGGAATCACTTTCACATGGTACTCATGTTTTGTCTTGGGATGTGGGCATAGTGTTGTGCGATTGGCTTCTTGGTATATGGAACTGGTGTCTTGAAACGTAGGTGGTGTCGCATGATAATCTTCTTGCCGTGCAACTGCAGTTCTGGGGAATGGGATCACTGTCTAACATCACAGGACGCCATAGCATCACAATGGTATGTTATGTTATGTGTATTTGTGTAACACACAACTCACCCAGGGGGTGTGTATGGACCAAGGCTGGGCCGGGCTTGGTGAAGAGCCAGGTCTTCAGTTTCTTTCTGAAATCAAGAATCAAGGAGACGGCTTTGATGTGCAGGGGAAGGAGAAAGTGGCTTTGGAGGAGAATATCATGGAGATACAGTTGGAGGGGGCCTGGGTGTCAGTGGAACTGGAAGGTCGCGTGCATGTCTCTATGTCTCTCTCCTTTGCCTGTGTCTCTCTTGCTCTGGGTGTCCCTTCCTTTGTCTCCAGCTGTCCTCCACTTGGATGGAGTGGTGGCTGGTCAGTGTCCCTGTCCACTCTTCCTCTGTGCTGCCGTAGACGCTGGATCCACTGAGAGGGAGAGGTGAGGCTGTGAGGGATCACTTTTTATTTATATACATTTTCTTGAACACTGTACCTACAAAGGCTTCCTGGCACTAAAAGTAGAAATTGCACATTGAGTATGTCAAACAAAGATGGGCACAACATAAAATAAAAAAAATACTATATAGGCAGCTTGCCTTTCTCCTTATGTAAACTAAAAAGAGCAAGGATGTCAGGGATCTAAGAAAAGTATTGTTCTCGCAAAGAGGAGTGAGGGCTGCATAGTTACAGTAGGTAAGCCAATTCACTCTAGCGCTATCAGAGCAGTACCCCTCCAAGCGCTTCGTCTCTCACCCGCACGTGGAGGGTGCCAGTCTGGCTGGGGCCTGACCCACGGTTCAACTAGGGCTTGTCTGCCTTTGAGAGCTAATGTTTGCTTGAGAGCTGGTATGAACGTGAGCCCCTGCTCCAATCACTTTGCCTCCCTCAGCCTAGCAGGAGTAGGTGGAATCCGGTCCTTTTAAAGATTGGGCAGTTTCTGCTCTGGTTGCTGTCTGGATTGCCCCTGCACCTCTGCCCTCATTCATGGGTATTCAACTGTATGCAGAATCCTGCCTTGAAATAAAATGGAGCAAGGCTACTGCTTACGTCATCAATTCCATCCTTGTCCTTCTGGTGCCCTTTACTCATCACAACAAAGAAAAAGTACGCAGTTCCTAGGTGAAATATTATTCACCGAACACAATCAAGACAAGTTTGTCTGGTGGAGCATATAAAACAGGGGTCTAACAATAAAGGAGGAGGGGGATTCCTCCTCTCGGAACTAGGGCTCTCACACACCCAGCAAGCTAGGTGTCATGCTTCATCATATGAGCCTGCTCCTCGTTGGGCCGGCGCTGCAATGCCCAATGGGCACCCTTAAAGGGACTCTTTATTGGAGATCTTTTGTTCCTTGCCTTTACTCATCAGCACCACCTCTGCATGTCAGCAGATGGATAACTGGACCTTCTTGGATTTACCCCATTGTTGTGGACACCGCACCCCGCCATCCCGTGACTAAGCTGATTTGTCCTTATTATGTTTATAATTTGCGCCTCCATCTCTCACGTACCCTCACCCAACACCAAGCGCTGCATCCCGGAACTTGATAACCGCACCTCGGTGGTCAACACGCGTGACTTGGAAACTCTTCTCACATAGGAACAAACTTCTTCCAAACACACACACACACACACACACACGATATAGCTTAATATCCACCCGGTTAAGCGCTGCAGTGACCCACACTAGGGCAGTAAGCGATTTTTAAATGCTATAATGTAATACATTGCCGCCCATGTCCATCCATGGCTACAGTAAAGAGCATGGCTTGAATTCGAAGGTATGCTGCAGCCGCAGCCCTCGGAAGGAAGGAAGAGAAAGAGAAGCTGAGACTCGGTGATGAGGAATCAGAGAGCACAAGAGAACCAGGCTCCAGGCCACACTGAGAAGCAGAGAAGAGAGAGCTGGTGAGGGACACGTGTGCTGCATCTCTGCGCATGCGCAGTACTGGCCGCACGTGGAGTTGGTTTGACCACGATAAGAAGCATCTCCACTAGGTGGCAGTGTGCCCCCATGTTGGGAATAGAAGAGAACCATAAGTCCGACCTATTTGCATTTGTTAAACGTGAGTGTCAGGGTAGTAGCCGAGGACAGGCAGAGGAAAGGACAGCACAGACCCAGAACCTTCCTGCGATGCACAAACATTAGGGGGTACAATAAGTACTCCCTTGAGCACCAGATATAAAATACAATCTAAACAAAGGCAGCAAAATTAGTACAGATATAGTAAGAAACTGCATTAGTTGTGTGCAAGTCATTCATTGTAAGCATGTGTTAAAGGCCCAACAGTGGCGCTGAGAGAGATCTGAATGCAGGGTCCTCTTAAGTATTTTAAGGGCCCTCGACCAGAAATATATTGGGGCCTCACTGTTCGGAAGATATTCCAATTTTATTACCTACTAGCAGCCCGTCCCGACGTTGTCCAGGTATGAATTGCTGCCGGACAGTAGTATATTGTTTTGTAGGATTTCGTTTTGATAGCATTTCTTATCTGTGACAGGCCTGTGAAACGCTCCGATTCACAGTGCACTGCTGATGCACTTAAGAGTGCGCGTTCAGTAGTGTGTGAACTCGAGTTTCCCTACTTTATTTTTTCTTGCAATATTATATAGCGCGAACTCGACAACATGGCATGAGCACAATTTACATTACAGAAGAACACATTCATTTGTGGTAGGCACGGGGAGACAAAGCGATTTGCCTGGAATCACAGGATGTTGAGCTGATGCTAAGATTCAAACGTAGCTCCCCAGCTCTAAAGTTCGCAATTCTAAAACTTGTGGCGGGAGGTGTGTCTAAAAGTGTATGTCGGTGCTGGCCATCAATGAGAGAGACCTGTGCATTTTTCAAATCAGTGGTGAAAAAATATGAGTATGTTGCTGGAGATGTGGGCCGCCGTGCCACCAATGTACTTACCGGGGGAGGGTAAACACCCATTATTCTGGAACTTTCTTTCCGCATACCATCACTCCGCATACTTTCATTACGAAAGTACCATGACTCCGCAATGCCATTATAACGCATGACATTACATTTTATATGCTTTTACCAAGCATACATTTACAACGAAATTCGTTGTAAATGCATGAATGGTAAAAGCATGGCTTTTTAAAAAAATGTTTGGATAAGGTAAGTATGGGTATAGGGGTATATGTTTTGGGGTACTGAGGTATATGTTTTAGGGTGTTTGGGTATTTTAAGGGTTCAGATATAGTTTTGGGTTATGGGGTACAGGGGTAGTTTTAAGGTTTAGGGATAGGTATGGGTTTTGGGGTACAGGGGTATTTTTAGGGTTCAGGGCTAGGTTTGGGTTTTGGGATATATAGGTATTTTTAGGGTTCAGGGGTAGGTTTGGGTTTTGGGGTACAGGGGTATTTTAAGGCTTCAGGGCTAGGTTTGGGTTTTGGGGTACAGGGGTATTTTTAGGGTTCAGGGCTAGGTTTGGGGTACAGGGGTATTTTAGGGTTCAGGGGTAGGTTTGGGTTTTGGGGTACAGGGTTATTTTTATGGTTCAGGGCTAGGTGTGGGTTTTGGGGTACAGGGGTATTTTTAGGGTTCAGGGCTAGGTTTGGGTTTTGGGGTACAGGGGTATTTTAGGGTTCAGGGGTAGGTTTGGGTTTTGGGGTACAGGGGTATTTTTAGGGCTCAGGGGTAGGTTTGGGTTTTGAGGTACAGGGGTATTTATAGGGTTCAGGGCTAGGTTTAGGTTTTGGGGTACAGAGGTATTTTTAGGGTTTAGGGATAGGTTTGGGTTTTGGGGTACAGGGTATATTTATAGGGTGGGTTAGTGTTTAAGGGTGTTGGGGTATTTTAAGGAGTAAGGGTGGGTTATGATTATGGGGTGCAGGGGTATTTAAAGGGAACAGGGTGGACACCCGGAGCTGGAATGTACAGAACCTGGGAAGAAAAAACAATGAAATATTGGGCACAACGCATGCTTTTCTTTTCCGTAATCCTGCGCCCCGCACACGCCCACTCCCCCAGCACACGCCCACAGCACACGATATGAGACATGGCATGAAGGGCGGAACGTACCACACGCCCCCAGCGTTTGTCACACCCCCAGCACACACCCACAGCACAACGCAGACACGCCCACAAGGGACTACTTTGCTGGCACGGTTCTTTTACCTTTTAAATGTACATGGTGGGCGTCTGCATAGCCTATGTCCTTCTGATGCAACTGCCCTTTCCAACGCTGTATTGGGTGTTGTGATTGGTGTTGTGGTTCCTGAGATTACCCGCCTCAAAGGTTTGGTCTCTCTCTCTATTATATTAGGATAGATTTTCTACTAATTCGAGCCAATATGAGGCCAAACAATAGAAAGACAGCTGAGAGTGTTTCCTAGGACCTAAACATTCCTAACAAGCATTTGCAATGCAAAAGGTCGCGCATTATTGAACGTGTGAGCTATTGTGATTCAAATAATAATGCAACGGCAATAGGTAAAACTTTCGTTAATGCGAGGCGGAGTGGGGGACCCCACTGGTGACTGCGGAGGCAATGAAGGTGGTAACCTGGGAGATGGTGGAGCCTGTGAAGGAGATGGAAAAGGAGGAAGAATTGGAGCACAAGGGAGAAGGATGGTGTGCCTATCCTTGTGTTTTAGGATTATTAGGTGGAGACGGCTCTAATGGCAGCTGTTTTGAAAAAGTCTGGGTCATATTAGCAACAAATAGCGATAATTATCGCTAAATGCGCTTAGCACATTTTTTTTATTGCTGCCTATCGCCGGATATTATCGCAGAGATAACATGCTATTAGCAATGTTTATCTCCAATGCGATAAAATATCCGGCGATAGCGGCTCAATGCGAGAATATCCCTGGAAATCCAGCGATATTCACGCATTAACGCCAATGGGGGCTTAATCTGATAATCCACCCCCCATTGACTATACAGGTAAGTCAACTTTTTAGCAGGCGTTAGATTCTAGCGATTTTTTTTGTATCGCTTCGCCTGCCTTGCTAATAGGCAAAAGCTTTGTTAGCGACTGTTTTCAGTCGCTAACAGTTTGGGTACGCCCACTTTGCATGTCATTAACGATAAATATCCCATTGAAAAGGAGGGTTTTTAGTTGCCACCCTGTCCGCTTTTTAGAACGTCCCTCCGGACAAGGTAGCCTGCTTTCCTTTCCTTTTGTCATAAAACCTGTGTTTAGGAGATCACCGCCTGCCCCTCCTCCTCCTCCGCCCACCCGAGCTCTGCTGCCTCCCGGGCTCGGTACCCTGCTTCTCCTCCATTCCTTCAGCGGTGAACACTCTGCCTTCGCATGCTCTTCCATGTGTAGCGCTCTAGTGCTCCGAGGGTCTCCCATGAGCCCCGGAAGCACTACCACACAATGTATCACCTTCTGGCCAGAAGGCTATAACTAAACAGACAGAAGTCGCACGTGACTTCCTGTCCATACGAGCAACTCTTGCCTCCGTGTCATTACATGCGCAGCCTAGTAGGCCTGTGTCCCCAGAACAGGCGTAGCTCAGCACCCCCACATCTGAGGTTGCATCCTGCATCCCCACACTGGCGACGAGGGTGGGATCCCGTCATTCACCCGACCCACGAATGCTGAATGTCCCAGTCGCCGCAACCCGAGTGTGACCATTGGCAGCGCCGAGGCCGGAGAACTAGAAATCGGGACTGGCCCGCAAGACGAGTAACGCCTGCACCTACCGGTAAGCAGCGTATGCGAGAGGCTGTGTGGCACACCGGCAGAAGAGATCCCAACCGCAAGAACAAGCAGAGGCCGAAACGCCGAGCTGAAGCGCTCCATTGACAGGCCCGGCAGTGTGCGCTTGCGCAGAAGAAATCCGGTTCACGCCCGAAGGAACGAATCCAAAGCAGAGCCGAGTGAAGGAACAGACGCGCGCAGGCAAGAGCGCGGAGCAGACCAGAAAAGCGACGCGCAGAGAAGGGAGCAGCTGCACGGGCCATACACACCCCACAAACAAGCACAAGCAAGTGCAAGACTAAAGCAAAGCACCATAAGGAAAGGAAGCCCTCACAGCACAAGAGCTGAGAACACGCAGATAACTAGGAAGGGGCCCCCACATCAGGCACACAGGAAGGCGTGGCCAAGCAAACAAGCAGCAGACAACGCAAAAGAAAGAAACTGGAAAACTAAATAAACAAGCAAAGACAGAAGCAAGTGAAAGGAAAACATCAGCCTACGCTCAACAATGTCCAATCACCCGAATGCAGCAGCAGGAGGAGCGCAGCAAGCAGCAGCCCCAGTGCAACAAGCAGCTCCCCCTGCCCCAGCAGTTGTGCCCCTAGTACAACCACCGACTCCATCGGCGCACTCCCAGATACAAGCCCTACCGCCATTTAGCGGACTAATTGACCCAGGCACAGCAGCACCACGTTGGGCAGTATGGCAAGGGCAACTCAACAATTATTTCACTGCCACCAGGGAAAAAGACAATGAAGTTAAAAGGTCACTACTACTACACTTTGGAGGCACAGAGCTTTACAAGCTATTCAAGCACCTGCCGAACACCGGGGCGGACACAGATTATGACACGGCGGTCACAGTGCTGAATGTGCACTTTGATCCTCAATTGAACCCGCATTATGAACGTTTCAAATTCAGGCAATCAAAACAGAGAGAAGGTGAAACGATGGACGCATTTCATGCGCGCCTGAGAGACCTCATAAGCACGTGCACGGAAGATGACCAAACGAAGGAAGTGACCGCGCAACTCATTCAGGGCTGTCGCAACAAACATCTGAGGACCCTAATACTGAGACAACCGCGCATATCTCTCGAGGAAATACTGATCCTCGCCAGGTCACATGAGCTCTCGGATGCCCAAGCCACCGCAATGGAGGCTGCCCTTAACCCACGCTCAGACACAGGAGCAGTGGTGAAAACAGAGAGAGTAGACGCAGCCCGCAACGTTAGCCAAGGGGGCAGAGGAAGATGGCCGACCAGAACGCAGCGCCGACCGCCATGCGGATACTGTGGACGAGATGAGCACAATCAAGATGGCTGCCCTGCACGCGGAAAGACCTGCTCCAAATGTGGTGTGCCGAACCATTTTGCGAGTGTGTGCAGGGGAGGTTTTCACGGACGAAGCTTCTCAGGGAAGAAGAGAGCCACCGGAGCCCTCAGACAACTCTCCCTAGATGACGCCTCATCATCACGGTCATCCAAAACACAACGACAACCACAGCCGCGTTTTGATGATTAATCCACCGAAGAGGGTGACGAATGCTACTACGTGTCATTTGTTAGTGAGCTGAAGAAAAGACGAAGGCCACAGCCGAAATGCCAAATACAAATCGACGGATCACCGGTGACCGGGGTCATCGACACAGGTGCCACGGTAAATATAATGGGCATACAACACTATAAGTCCCTGAGGCCAAGGCCAAAACTGATACCCTCCAAAGCCCGAATCCTCACCTATGGCAGCCAGGAACCACTTCCACTGCGAGGAAAAATGCTAGTGCAGGTCAAAGCTGAAGACCAAGAGGTGACGACGACGTTCCATGTGATAGACAAAGAGGCGGACTTGCTAGTTGGGAGCAACACCGCAGAAGACCTCCGGCTCATCGCTTTTGCGAACGCAGTAAAAGCACTCCAAACAGAAGACATTTTACAAATGTTTCCCTCGCTATTCAAAGGTCTTGGGACCATCAAACGGCCACCAGTCAAGTTACACATAGATCCTGCAATACAACCAGTTGCATTGAGACACCGGAGGATCCCGTTTCACCTCCGCGCTGCCGTAGAACAAGAACTAACCCAGTTAGAGGCACAGGGTGTCATAGAAAAGGTGTCTGGCCCGACGCCATGGGTATCCCCCATGGTGATAGCAGAAAAACCTCGCCAACCAGGAAAAATCAGAATCTGCATAGATATGAGGACCCCCAACAAAGCCATACGACGAGAACGACATCTCACGCCCACCGTGGACGATATCCTGACAGATTTGAATGGAGCTCAGTGGTTCTCCAAACTAGACCTTAACGCAGGGTACCACCAACTAAGGCTAGCTGAGGAAAGCCGCTACATAACTACACTCTCGACACACTTAGGTTTGAGAAGATACAAAAGACTAAACTTCGGCATATCGTCCGCTGCCGAAATCTTTCAGAACACCATCAAGGAGATACTATCAGGACTACAAGGAGTGCTGAATGTCAGCGACGACATTCTAATACATGCCAAGACGAGTGAAGAGCACCACCACAGACTGAAAGCCACACTACAGAGACTAGCCCAATACGGTGTAACATTACACAAAGACAAATGCCAATTTTCAAGAAATCAATAGAATTCTTTGGTTACTGTGACGGGGCGGGTCTATCCCCAGACAACCACAATGGAGAACTCTGTGTTGATGACTGGTGGTCAGCTGTTCCCCTTTCTGTTTCCGACAAACAGCCGCACTCTCCCTGGGAGGACGAATGGACTCGCGCAGGCTCAGAAGCGACGTGGGAGGCTGAAGGTGAAAAAGAACACGGCTCCTTTAACTATGCCGTCGAGGGAGACGCGACTCCACCCACCTGCACCGTCACGGGGTCAAAAGATGGTGGAACCTGGAAAGCGGCGGACAGCGTTTCCCGAGGAGGAGAAGACGGAGGAGGCTGGAGGCTGAGAGCGGAACCGGAGCATAACGGAGAAGAAACCCTGACGAGCCCAGCTGTGGACTACAAGCCAGGAGGCCAACGACCCGGTGACTCGCCCCGCCATACTCCCGCGGGAGGAGTGTGGCTTGCAAAGGTACGGGGCAAAGTGGCGGGCTGGGTTACTCGTAATAGTGTAGTAACGAGTGAAAGTGTATAGCGTGCAGCCTCCTTTACCCTTTTCTCTCACGAGCACTAAAGGCACAGGAAAGCTTAGATACACTCAGTCACTTGGTGTCCCTCACTCCCTGGTCCATTCCTTTATACGAGGGTCGTTAAACTGACTCCTTGTCATCTCCTTTCTTTCCACGCACGCCTGGAGTTGAGGACCTTGGCCCCCGACGACCACAGACTACTTCCGGTCTGGAGACCTCTCGAACACGGCGTGATAGAAGCACCCTGGAACAGTCATCTTTCCCCAAAGGAGTCAGGACGGAGCCAGACGAGTTTGCTCGTATAAGACAGACTAGTAGACGGCGCAAAGCGTATCTTGAAATAAAACCGTCTTTAAAAACTCTATTCAACGTGTCAGACTCGCTCCATCCCAGCTCTCCTGTGGCTGAACCCGTAACAGTTACGTATTTGATTCTGAAGGAGTCAAGATAGACCCGCGCAAATCTCACGCCATCAAAAACGCTCCCGCACCTACTACTGCGTCGGCAGTGAGAAGTTTTCTGGGCATGGCACAATATTGCGCAAGGTTCATGTTGGACCTGGCCCTCTTGGCTGGGTCATCCCGAAACTTTTTGCCTTCCTCCAATACTCTCTCTGCCTGTTTTTGTTGGTTTAATGACTCTGGGCACTTTACCGCTGCTGACCAGTGCTAAAGTGCATATGCTCTCCCTGTTGTAAATTGTTACATGTGATTGATGTCCATGATTGGTTCATTGGATCTACTGTTAGTCCCCAGTAAAGTGCACCAGGAGTGCCAGGGCTTGTAGATGCCAATACTGCTAGTGGGCCTGCAGCGCTGGTTGCGCCACCCACAGAAGCAGCCTTAAAATGTGTCTAGGGTCTGCCACTGCAGAACCTGCGTGCAGTCTGGTACTGTCATGCTGGCTGGGCAAGTGCACACACTTGCCAGCCCCTAAACCTTCCCTTAACTTCATATTAGTCACCCCTATGGTAGGCCTGAGGGCAGGGTGCATTGTAAGTGTAAGGTAGGACATGCTCTGATGTGTGTGGCATGTCCTAATAGTGAATTACTGCCAAATTCCTTTTTCACTATTGTAAGGCTACCAGTTCCCTTTAGGCCAGATGGGCTGCTGGAATTATTACACTCTATAATCCCAGCAGGCTCAGGGAACATGGTAGAAATTAATGTTTAGTATGCCTGAACTCAGAATAATAAAATACTTCTTTTAGTAAAGTTTATTTTAATATCCTGTGTTTGCAAATGTTACTTTTAGAAAGCTAGCATTTGCTTGCCTAACCATTTCAGCCCGCCTCTGCTTTTGTGTGTATCTGACTGTCTGAGTTGTATGAGTGACAGGGCTGGGAGGTGACAGGTGGTGAATGGCAGGATGACACCTTAGTGGGAGGTGGGAGTTTCCCTGGACTATGCATCAGGCTGTGCTCTGCCACCACAATGCTGGCTCCGCCCCCCTGGGGAGCGACTGATGACTCAGCCTGCACCTGGCCCAGGAAGGACCGAAGCTTGTCAACAAAGTGCACCTGGCTGCCCCTGTCCTCACAATACTGGCTCCGCCCCCCTGGGGAGCGGCTGATGTGCCTGCCCTCACACTGAATGAAGAAGCCAGAAGTACCCACCACAAGTGCTCAGGGGCTGGGAGCAGTTATGCAAAGGCCCCCCTGGCCTGTAAGAACAAAAGAAACTGGGTATAAAAGTAGGAGCCCTGCTCCTTGTAAATTAGATCCTGTTTGCGCAACCAAGAAGAAGCTCTGCCCGAGTAGAAGGACCCTGGAAGCTGCATGGAGAAGTACTGCCTCTGACCCCAAGAGACTGGCCTGTGGTGGGTGCCTTGCTGCTGAAGGAGAGCAGGAGAAAGACTGAAAAGACTTTGCTTTATTTTTCAACTTGTGCCAAACTTTTACCAAGATCTCCAAGGGCTTGCTGTGGAACTTGCCCCCTGAACTGCGCCCCAGGAACAGTGGGCGCTACCCCCCCTGAAGGAAGCTGCTGCTGGCGTGTGCTGTTTGTCCCTGCAGCGCCGAGTGAAGGAGAGCTGAGAGCATCGTGCTTCTACGCCGCGCTCTCTACCAATTTGTGCATCTGTGTCCCCTGAGCACCGAGACTGTGGCCTGATCGTGTGCCAGCTGCAAAGTGAAGATCAGCCCCACGCTGGTCCGAGCACCGCGACTGCCCCCGTTCTGAGCCGTAGCTCACACCATGAAGGAGGACCTGTCCGATCCGAGCATCGCCGCCTGCTGATCCCCGTGTTGCAGGCTGCCCAGCAAAGACGGACTCTGCCCGTAAATTGTGCCCTCCGTGACCTGTGCGCTGAGACCCGCTCCCCGCAGCTGTGAAGTGAAGTGCTGCGGGGCCGAGCCTGGCTGGTACGCCTGGTTCTTGAATCGTACCCCCATCAGCCCCGCCTGCAGCCGCTCCCCCTCCAGGGTCGAAGCGTACGCTGCGGGTAAGTCCGTTTGCCCCACAACGCACCATCCTGGAAGAGCCTGCGCCTACGCCTGACGAGCCGTAGCCCACCTTGCCCCCAGGGAGCACCGCGACGTGAGAAGAACTGACCCCCGCTGCTGGACCCTTCGCATCACCCCCAAGAAGGTACTGTGACTGTGTGTAAGGTGCGTGGCGCTCAGGACCCGAAGTCCGTGAGGCACGCACTCCCTCGAGCCCCCTGAGGCCCCTCCGCTGTGTGGCCGTACCTGTGAGACGTCCTCATCCTGTCTCCCAGCTTCGGTACGACTCGCACAGCTCCAGCGCCCAGTACGCCTCGCCCCCCTTCTTCAGCGCCGTACGCGTCTCACGCGTGATGCGTGAGGTTTAGCGGGGCCGCGCTGGATTTACCGAACGAGCCGCTCTGAGGCTCTGTGAAGCGTACCAAAGGGAGCGAAAGGGGTCCACACGCAGCGCACGGTGCCTGGACCATTGTAAACCTAAAATTAAACTGGGAAAGGTCATTTTTCACCCAGGAACATTGGTCCAAGGATTAAGAGAAATAAGCTAATTTAAACACTGTGACTTTGCTGAGAGTAACTGGAACCTGACATTTTTGAAGTAATTGAACTGTATTTACAAGCCTGCTGCTAAAAAGATAAAGAGAATATATTTTACTACAATACAGTTTGGTGTCATTGTGTGGTGGGTTGGTGGTGATGGTGTGATACTGCAAATGTTTAACCATATGTGCCCCAGAGATTAGCCTAGACTGCTTGCGCCACACTACCCAGAGGGTAAGCAGGGGTTGTTCTTGAAGGTAATCCTTTGCCCTGACTTGGGAGAGAGTGTCCCTGCTTGTCGCCAGTGCCTCACTGCGCCAACCAGAGACCCCCATTTCCAACATTGGACGCAGCGGTGAGGATCTCGAATTTACATTTGTGGTGTCCATACATTAACTATTGACCATTGCACAGTGATGACAGTCCAGTAACTTAAGCCACAGACTCTTTTTTGATTTATGATTTGCGAGAAGAGATCTCCATGTGTTTTTGAAGTCATGCCTGTGTCAGTGAAATTGGAAAAGGCAGCATTCATTTCTTCTATTGACTGTGATTGGGAGAAACTAGAAAACTACACCAGGAAACCTCTGAAGATCTTCTGCAAAAATTTGAACATTTCCATGACCGGACTCTCCAGAAGGGAGCAGTTCCAAAAGGCGCTGAGGGCCTGGGTCAAGGCAAGGAATGCCCCTGGAAAGGATTTTGAATTTGAGGATGCAGAACAGCAGCTGGAGGGACCCCTGACTCCAGAGTGTAGGGGTGCAACCTCCCCATTGGGTAGCAGTGTTTCTGGCCGAGGTCTGTCGCCAGAGGAGCTGGCGGACAGACAGGCAACCCGAGATCATGAATTGAAGTTGGCAGAGCTGGAAATAAATGGGCAACTGGAGCTAGAAACCAAGAAGTTGGCCCTGGAAGAAATTAAAATACAGCTGGGGGCGTGGCTTAGCAACATGCCGAGCTAGACGCAGGGCTCGGGAGCTCCCGGCCGTCGCTACCTAAATCCGCCGTAAATTTAATGCCACAGATTTAAAAATCACCACACGGATCTCCTAAAGGGACGCTGAAGCTGCGACACTGCCCTGTATTCCGCGATTCCCCTGGTCAGAGACGGAGGAGGCGGCGGAACCAAGATGGCGCCCCGGGTTCGGCGCTAGCCTCAGCCGGACACCGGACGACAGGGAGCGGAGCGTAGCTACCGGGAGGTGCTCGCACTGGCACTGCAGGGCACGGGGCAGGAGAAGAGGGTGTTGCGGCCCGACTGCCCGCACGGACTGACCCCGAGTGACGCTGGAGCCGCGGTTGTCGGAAGAGGTGCGGGTGGCGAGGAGTCCGGAAGCCTGTACCGGGGGAGAACACCACACTGCACAGCAGACCCCGGCCGGAACCTGAGACCCCCGGCGGCGGTGACCCACGGAGAGACCCAGGTAGGAGGAGGGAGTCCCCCCCGCCCCCCCCGCACTGCTCCTCGGCCGCGACCGCACTTTACCAACATGGCGGCCTGACTTGCGGTCGGGGGCCCGGGATTGCCTGGGGGCGACTTGGCCTGCCTGGGACCAGGGTGCGCTGCCAGAAGACACTCCCCACTTGCCCGCAGAAGATCAGGCGCAGCGGCGAGCGGCCCCGCACACTTTCTTCACACGGGGCCGCCCTTTACCAACATGGCGCCCAAATGAGGCAACCCCGCGCCTGACAGCGAAGCGCCTGGGAGCAACATCGGTGCTGGCGCGGAGAGGGGGCGGACAGCAACGAGCGGAGGTGCCGGCAGACCCTGGAGCTAGTCGGTGCCGGTCCAGGGGAGGCGACTCACGCATACGCCGACGAACACCGGAGTGACAGCCCTGTGTTGCTGGGGTGGCAGGCCCAGAAGACAACGGTACTGCCCCCCGACCTAGATTGGATCAGATCACGGGCCTGGAGACCTGCCCGTCCCCCCATCCACGTGGGCTTTATCCTTCATGACCAACTGCCCACCCACTACCATCGACGAGCGATCGGAAGCCGAGCGAGATCCTCCAGGGGAACACCCAAGTGTCACTTGAGACTTGAGGGGCAATACGGATACCGTGGCGCAACAGTGGTGATTAACCATCAGCCTACGGTGTGGAGGAAACCCAATGGGCAGAGAGCGGGAACACGTGGAGCTATCCCGGGACACGGAGTGGGCTCTGGCGGCTGATACGCGCAATCTTTAGA
This sequence comes from Lissotriton helveticus, assembly GCF_964261635.1. Lineage (NCBI taxonomy): Eukaryota > Metazoa > Chordata > Amphibia > Caudata > Salamandridae > Lissotriton > Lissotriton helveticus. Next base: position 36,227,395 of record NC_136065.1, read on the forward strand.
ACCATACGGACTACATCCGCCAGTGCGCGGAGGGGAGTGGAACTCACCGGCACCAGAGCCATACACCTCGTCGGTGGGCGACCATGGGAAAGAACAATCCTGTCCCTAAAGCCCTGAAGCAAGGCCCTATGGACAATTTCGCGACCTCCCGCCCAGAGAGGGAACACCCCAACACAGCTCAGGAAGGCTCGCCGGACACCGATAGACTCCTAGCAGCCATTCAAGCCTCAAGATCCGACATCCAGGAGTCGAGAGCGGCGTTGGAAGTTAAAATAGGCTAGGTGGGGTCCAAGGTCACCCTCCTCCGGCAGGATTTCAGGAACCTTTCGGCGCGAGTCACTGAAACTGAAACACGAATTGGAGAGGCGGAAGACTCCCTTACCACGCTCCGCAAAGAAATGGTGGAACTCCAAGCATCTCACAGACAACTCCTTTGGAAGGTGGATGATGCGGAAAATAGGGCACGCCGCAACAACCTACGCTTTGTGGGCTTTAGGGAGGGAATCGAGGGGAACGATATGGCGGCCTTCCTCCACACGTGGCTGACCACGACCTTCCCTACGGCACGCTTCTCGGCGTGCTTCGTAATTGAAAGAGCCCATAGGGCACTGCTGGCGAAGCCCCCGGAAGGTGCAAGACCTAGACCAGTGATAGCACGTTTCCTGAACTTTGCGGATCGAGATCTAATTCTTCGTGAGGCCAGGAAACCGGGGGAGATTCGGCTAGAGAACACCAACATCATGATTTTCCCGGACTATAGCCAGGAGGTCCAGAAACAGCGTCGCTCCTTCGACCTGGTGAAAGCAAAATTGAGGACACTAAAGATCACCTACATGCTGCTCTTCCCAGCGAAACTCAAGGTTCTATACAAGGACAAATCAATCTTCTTTACACACCCTGATGACGCTTGGCAGTGGCTGGAGGAGAGGCCTGTCCTCAACAGCAGAGAGGCGGCAGGACGCGAGGAATTGGACAGGTCACTGAGAGAGAGTCAGCTGGGGGCTCCCAAAACCACAAAGTCGGAAATCGAGGAGGCTGCACTCCCGCGCTCCTGGGACGCCATATCAAGCACGCACACCCGCGGGGGCCAGAAGAGGGTGATCGGAATCGCCGGGAGGGTCCTCCACGGCGGGCGCACGAAGACAAATCCCACGCCATTCGGCACTCTCGGAAGGAGACGATGAGGATCGAGCGGAAGATGGAGAATCGGAACCTGGGGAGGTGGACCCCAGTGAGGAACGGGACTCGATACACCCGCTGGAGAAGGAGATCCACCATCTGGAACGGGACTCATCCGGCAAACAGAGCGGTACTGACTCCGCTACGCAAGACTCACACTCATGAAAACTACAGAGTGGCGTACCGAAGAAGACGGCCGGGAGGCACGAGGAAACGCAAGTTGACAGTCCTCCCTTGTGTTTGTTATCTTTCCCCTGTCCAGTGTATATGTTTTCTTTCCTTGAACTGGTTGAGACATTGGGCTAGAAACGACACCGGACCTAGTGCTCTCACAGCCTTTCGAGTTGGGGTGAAAGGTGAGGGCTAGTTGAGTTAAGGGGAGGAGTGGGTGGGCGACAGACCGTCTCCCGCTGAAAGCTCGGTCCTATATTGGGATGAGTCTGGAAGGGGAGGGTGGTGGGGAGGGGGGGGGTTCATGGGGGACCGTAGTTATCTTGAGTTGGGGGAGGGGGGAACAAGGTTGGGGGGAAGCCACAGTTGGGGAACACCCACGAAAATACACTCTACCACTTTCACAGACACACCCACCGTACGCACCGCTAACAGTTGAGAATCAACACACACGATGGCAGATACACTAACAGCGCAACCAGGAGAGGAAGAGGCACTAACCATTTTAACATGGAACGTTAATGGCCTCGGGTCGAAAGTCAAACGGGGTCTAGTGAACGCATATCTTAAGAGGTTGGCACCGGATGTCGTTCTCCTGCAGGAGACTCATCTTAAAGGTGACAACTGTGCATTCATAGCGAGAGGTAGGCTCAGGGTCCTGGCACACGCGGGGTACACCTCGGATTCGAGGGGAGTAGCGATTCTGGTTAAAAAGTCACCACCATTCTGCGTCACACACACATGGAGCGACCCACAGGGCACGTACGTGGGGGTTCAAGGGACATGGAGGAGACAGCGATACACTATAGTGTCGGTCTATGCGCCGCCAAAGCTTCAGCCTCATACACTTCAAGCGATCGCGTCACTCCTCATCGACACGGCAGACACCATACAGATAGTGGGAGGTGACTTCAATGACGTGATGTCGGACGACCTAGACCGTACGGGGCAACCACGTGGAGGGGGACCACAGACAGTTCGGGCACAAACGATGACCACAATAGGACTCACGGACATATGGCGATGGCGACACCCCACACAACCCGCCTACTCCTTCTACTCGGGGGCCCACAAAGTCTTTTCCAGACTAGATTATCTTTTTATGGCGAGGCAACACTTAACGGCGGGAGATGTAGTGGACTACAAGGCGAGGGGTATTTCTGACCACTCACCCCTGTACGCGAAAGTGGGGGGGGCGAGACGGAGGAGAGGCACGGAATGGCGCCTAGCAGCATGGGACATCCAATCCCCAGAACTTGCCCGCGGCATCAGGGCGGACATTAAAGTGTACATAGCCGAAAATGAAGGGTCCGTTGCCTCTAAGATAACCCTCTGGGAGGCGATGAAGCCAGTACTAAGAGACAGAATACAGGGTAGACTGAAAGAGGCGAGACGGAGGCAGCAGGAGGAAGTGGCGGCCTTAGAGGCCTCCATCCTGACACTAGAGGAGGGCTATCAGGCACATAAGGAGGAGAACACGTTGCGGCGCCTACTGGATACCCAATGGAAATACAGGGAGGTGGTATCAAATGAGGCAAAGACACAGTCGCTGGCAACTCTACATCGTCTGTACGATGTGGGGGATAAGGCGGGTAGGCTCTTGGCCTGGCTCAGCAGGAAAGAAAGAGATGCACGCTGGGTGGAGCAAATCAAAACGGGAGATGGTGGTGTGCGCTGCACCGACGCTGAGATAGCGGAGGCGTTCGCGACCCATTACGAGCAATTTTACACAGCTAGAGACCTAGGGGACGTAGACGTGGCGCTACTATACCTGGAACAGATGGAGATACCAGCCCTATCTCCTGAGTCCAGTGCGGCCCTGGATGCCGACATAACGCTTGACGAGATTGCAGATGCCATAGCGAAACTAAAAACGGGCAAGACGCCGGGCCCCAACGGGTTCCCGGCGGAATTCTTCAAAAAAGCGTTGGACCTCCTGACTCGGCACCTTAAAAATCTCCTTACTGAAGCTTTCCAACAGAATGCGCTGCCACCAGATCTTGTGCTGGCCACCATCGTGCCGATCCACAAAGAGGGCAAACCTAGAGAGGACTGTGCATCATATTGCTCCATTTCCCTCCTTAATATCGAAGTGAAGGTGTTAGCGACCATCCTGGCAACTCGCATGAGGGGGGTGATCCCAGACCTTGTCCATATGGACCAGTCAGGGTTTCTCCCGGACAGGGCGACAAAACTTAACCTTAGACGCACCCACAACTGGCTGCAGGCGGTCAAGGGAAGGAGTGAACCACACTGGTTCCTCTCCCTTGACGCAGAAAAAGCATTTGACGCGGTGCACTGGCCCTTCCTTATGGCGGTGCTCCAGCGGTTTGGTTTCGGTCCGGCAATCTGCGGCTGGATACGGCTACTATATCAGGCCCCGAGAGCTCGAGTGAGAGTAAACGGGAAACTATCCCGCGAATTTAAGGTCGCACGGGGCACACGGCAGGGGTGCCCGCTATCCCCCCTACTGTTCACACTTACTATCGAAGTCTTGGCAATTAACATCAGACGGAACCCAAACATCCACGGCTTTTCACTAGACACCACAGGGGCGATACAGGAAAAGATATCACCCTACGCAGATGATGTGCTCCTGTACATCACCAACCCCGACATAACAGTGCCAGAATTATTCCAGGAACTGGGCGGCTTTTGTGCACGGGCCGGCCACACCTTCAATTGGCACAAGTCGGTCCTATATGATCCGCAGGGGAGGGAGCAATGGGGAAACGTCCCAGAACGCCTGGTCACGACCTCCACGGGTTTTCTATACTTGGGGATATATATCACCCGGGACGAGAAACTTTCCTTCTCCAAAAATATTGACAGAATCATGGGAGACGCAGTACGTGACATGGACAGATGGAAACGGTTACCGCTCACGCTCCTGGGCCGGGCAGCGATGTACAAAATGATCACCCTGCCTAAGTTCCTCTATGCACTCCAGAATGAATACTACCCACTCCCGACCGATACGATACGGAAGATACATGCAGATCTCCATACCTTCCTATGGCTGGGAAAGCAGCCGCGAATAGCCCTACAGACACTCCAACGACACCAATACAGTGGGGGCATATCTCTACCGAATCTGGAGGCCTACTACTGGGCGGAACACCTGACGCCCATAAACGATTGGATCCATGTCCCGGCGGACCACCCGACATATATGCTTGAAAGACACACGCTATCAAAAAGAAACATTCTACATTATTTGTATGGTGGAGGAATTGGGAAATCGCTGCTACCGGCGACGTCAATCACATTAAAGGCATGGCGGCAAGCAACCAAACGTATGGGCTGGGAGGGAAAGCTCACCAGACAAACGCCGTTGTGGCACTGCCAGTGGCTCCCGGAACATGGTAAGCTCAGGGGCTTCCAACGGTGGGACGACATTGGTATGTCCCACATAGGCGACATGATCTATAGGGGGGAATTGAAGGCGTTCCAGGCTCTCCAGACGGAATTTGGGCTCCACCACTCACAACTGTTCAAATACATGCAATTGAGACACGCTTGGAGGGCACAAAAGATACAACTCGCAGACATACCCGAGTATGCGCCACTAGAGGGTAGACTACTCCAGGAACACATATTGGGGAAGGCGGTCTCCCTCACCTATAAAACCTTGACTAATAATATGCTGGGCGACCTAGTGAGACTGAGGGGAGTGTGGGAGGCAGAGGTGGGTGAGATGGAAGATATCGACTGGGAGATGGTCCTTATGCACCCCCGGGAGGTGGCGATCAAATCCAGGCTCCGCCTCATCCAGTTAAACGTACTACACAGGACATATTTTGACAGAGGGAAACTGCTCAGGATGGGGAAAATAGCAGACTCCACATGTCTAAGGTGCGGTAGTCAGCAGGGGGACTTCTACCACATCCTATGGCAATGTGTAAACATTCAAAACTACTGGACAGCCATCTTTACAAAGCTGGGGGAGGTTTTGGGGGCGGAACTCTCCCAGGAGCCTAAGCTAGCCCTACTGGGCCTGACCACTGAAGTGGACCTGCCTCGACCCCTGCTCATATTTCTGGTTCTAGCGCTAGTGGTCGCCAAGCGAGACATAGCAAAATATTAGAGAGCAGCAGAATCGCCGACCCTTGAGGAATATAAAGCGAGGGGATGTCCCAAAAAGTTCCGAAGGGTCTGGGCCAAGTGGAGGCAGTATCATGGTCTGGAGGGGGGGCAATGAGGGAGAGAATCGGAGGGAAAAGGAGGACTGGAATGTGAACTGTAAAGTACCAAGACAGGTGTTGACTGTGCCACCCAACAAGGAGGTACCTCTGGTACATGAGACCCCGTGGGATAATAGAAAGGCTGAAATTAGCGGTTGCGGAGGGGGGGGGAGGAAGGGGTTGGAGTGGGAATGGTTGTAGATAGATTGGTCTATGTACGTGAACAACGACTCTTGAAAACAACCCAAGGTGTATCAAGTGGCTGTATAGTTGACAAGTTGAAGGGGGGAGGGAGGGGAAGTTGAGGGTCCAATGGGTTCCAAGCCCAAACCACAAACGCAGATATTTACTGTGATATAGACTATCCACACCGGCTCAATTGGTTTGCCTTCAATATACATCTTGCAAACGCCGCCCAACCTCCGGGGTGTGGGCTAAACGGCTGTGTGACGATGTGTTTTATATGCATATTGCCTCTCCCGCATCGGGGACGGCAGAGAACTTGCGCACCATGCTATTCTTTTCTGCAATAAAAATACTTTAAAAAATACAGCTGGCCCGTGACTTAAGAATGAGGAAACTTGACATGGAGCTCGAGGGGCTTGAGGCCAGGAGGGCGTCAGCCCAGCAACATAAATGTGTGTAGCTCAGAGATTGAGCTTTGCTGAGTTGGAGGTGGAGTCCAGCTCAGATGGTGGCAGCAACATTCAGGTATCTAGTGCTGACAGCATAGTGCGCGCACCTAGAGATGTGGCCCCTGACTTGGAGGGGGTTAACTTACACCAGGAGGTTCAAGGGCATGAGGTAGCTCCAGTAGTGCGCAGCGTCCCTGAAGGGAATAGGGTGGCTGGCGTAGGAGTTCATGGTCCTAGTGGTGGGAGGGATTCCCCCATGGTTGAGGTCCTGGTGGGTGAGTGTAAGGACCGCCCAGAAGAGTGTGGGTTGTGTGACAGAGACAGTTCGCTACTGTCTGGCCAGTCTCAGAAGAATGGTGTGGAGTATGTGTGTGAGGCGCTGGATGGTGAGGTGAAGGATAATTTGGTTAACCCTGCTAGGGGGCTGTGTAATCCAATTGTGGGAGAGCATACTTTAAGTCCCAGTTTTCCAGAGCTATGCCAACACCTGTTTGAGAGTGAGTTCCCTGACCCCAGGGAGCTCACATTGGAGGCAGACCTTGTGGTGGATTCCAGAGGGTCTGGAGAGGCCTTGGGGTGTGATCCTGTGGGGAGTGGCTCAGGTATCTTCCAGCCCAGAGAGGTGGAAGTGGCGCAGAGTAGCCCGGCTAGGTCTTGTAGTAGTGAGAGGGGTGTAGGGCCTCACATCCTGTCCTTAAGGGGAAGGAGTGAGAAGGGGTGTTGTCCCGGTAGTGCCCAACCTCAGTCTCAGAGCCTGGATGGTTCTTTAAGGGAACACCAGGTGGGAGCCTAGGCTGTTCGGATGAGTCACCCTTTGAGGGGGATCCCCCAGTGGCTAGAGAACGTGGAGGCTCTGTAAACAGGGCTCCAGTAGTTCTGGTGACTGGCAGTACCACTCCAGTTGGGAGGGTGCAGAAGTCCAGAAGGAGGGGCGAGAGGGGGAAAGAGTCCCCAGTGGAAGAACCAGTGGGTCAGGGGCCATCCGGCAGGGCTGTGTCCCCAGTGAATGACCAGGGGGACACCACTTCTGTCCTGGGGGATCTTCCCGCACTGTCAGAGGGACAGGGGTTGGGAGATCTGCGCCAGGCAGACTGTTGCACGACACATGAGTTATGTGCCATCCTCAGGGGGGGCAGGCGTGCTCCCCGGGAAGTCCTGGTGCGCCAGGCAAGTGTTCAACTGCAGGGTTGGGTCCCTGAGTTGAGAAGCCAGGTTCAGGTGTTGTCTGACCTGGAGGGCAGGACCACTGTAATCAGTGTCCTGGCCCATGTCGCTTCTAGGGGTACCACTCCGGTTGGGAGTGGGCAGTACTCTGGAAGGGGGTGCAGAGGGAGGGAGTCCTCGCCTCTGACCCCGGGTCAACTTGAGGTTTTAGACCCTAGGTTTAAGGGCCAGGTGCAGGGTGTCCCCCCTGACCTGGTGCCCCAGTTGCAGGATAGCACTCCTGAACTGGTGGGCGAATTGTGCAGTTCACCTGCCCCAGGTGCCCTGACAATTCTGGAAGGGTTTACCACTCCAGGTGGGAGGGTACAGAGCCCCAAGGAGGAGGACCGGGTGTGGGAGCGGCCACCCCAGTCTTTGGTACAGCCGCCAGGTACAGGCCTGAGGCTGGTGGGTCAGGGCCAGGATGTCATACCTGACCTGACAGGAGGGAGAATGGACAAAGGGTGCCAAGTACCTGGGGTTACTGCCCCCCACTCTTTAAGGCCACAGAGGTTTGAGAGCCCTGAGAGGCGTAAGGCTTGGGTCTCATTCCTGACTACTGTCAGTGGCCACTGTGACATTTTTCTGTCTGCCTGTTGGGACACACCTGTGAGCGAATTAAGGTTCAAGGCTGCACAGGTGGTGTCCACAGTTGTAGAGAAGGGTTTCCCATGGATTGGCTTTGTGGACCCTGAGAGCATACCCAGAGGAATTGAAAAAGGTTCAGTTTGGCGTAGAACTGGAGTCTGCCCCTGCAGTTGCGGGCCAGGTCCTTGTTCTATCGCCCAAAGCAGTGAAGACCATCAAGGTAGTGATTGGTCTACCCTGCGTTTTGGCTGGAAGGGGGTTGTGTTGGACCTGGCCCTCCTGGCAGGGTCATCCCGAAACTTTTTGCCTTCCTCCAATACTCTCTCTGCCTGTTTTTGTTGGTTTAATGACTCTGGGCACTTTACCGCTGCTGACCAGTGCTAAAGTGCATATGCTCTCCCTGTTGTAAATTGTTACATGTGATTGATGTCCATGATTGGTTCATTGGATCTACTGTTAGTCCCCAGTAAAGTGCACCAGGAGTGCCAGGGCTTGTAGATGCCAATACTGCTAGTGGGCCTGCAGCGCTGGTTGCGCCACCCACAGAAGCAGCCTTAAAATGGGTCTAGGGTCTGCCACTGCAGAACCTGCGTGCAGTCTGGTACTGTCATGCTGGCTGGGCAAGTGCACACACTTGCCAGCCCCTAAACCTTCCCTTAACTTCATATTAGTCACCCCTATGGTAGGCCTGAGGGCAGGGTGCATTGTAAGTGTAAGGTAGGACATGCTCTGATGTGTGTGGCATGTCCTAATAGTGAATTACTGCCAAATTCCTTTTTCACTATTGTAAGGCTACCAGTTCCCTTTAGGCCAGATGGGCTGCTGGAATTATTACACTCTATAATCCCAGCAGGCTCAGGGAACATGGTAGAAATTAATGTTTAGTATGCCTGAACTCAGAATAATAAAATACTTCTTTTAGTAAAGTTTATTTTAATATCCTGTGTTTGCAAATGTTACTTTTAGAAAGCTAGCATTTGCTTGCCTAACCATTTCAGCCCGCCTCTGCTTTTGTGTGTATCTGACTGTCTGAGTTGTATGAGTGACAGGGCTGGGAGGTGACAGGTGGTGAATGGCAGGATGACACCTTAGTGGGAGGTGGGAGTTTCCCTGAACTATGCATCAGGCTGTGCTCTGCCACCACAATGCTGGCTCCGCCACCCTGGGGAGCGACTGATGACTCAGCCTGCACCTGGCCCAGGAAGGACCGAAGCTTGTCAACAAAGTGCTCCTGGCTGCCCCTGTCCTCACAATGCTGGCTCCGCCCCCCTGGGGTGCGGCTGATGTGCCTGCCCTCACACTGAATGAAGAAGCCAGAAGTACCCACCACAAGTGCTCAGGGGCTGGGAGCAGTTATGCAAAGGCCCCCCTGGCCTGTAAGAACAAAAGAAACTGGGTATAAAAGTAGGAGCCCTGCTCCTTGTAAATTAGATCCTGTTTGCGCAACCAAGAAGAAGCTCTGCCCGAGTAGAAGGACCCTGGAAGCTGCATGGATAAGTACTGCCTCTGACCCCAAGAGACTGGCCTGTGGTGGGTGCCTTGCTGCTGAAGGAGAGCAGGAGAAAGACTGAAAAGACTTTGCTTTATTTTTCAACTTGTGCCAAACTTTTACCAAGATCTCCAAGGGCTTGCTGTGGAACTTGCCCCCTGAACTGCGCCCCAGGAACAGTGGGCGCTACCCCCCCCTGAAGGAAGCTGCTGCTGGCGTGTTCTGTTTGTCCCTGCAGCGCCGAGTGAAGGAGAGCAGAGAGCGTCGTGCTTCTACGCCGCGCTCTCTACCAATTTGTGCATCTGTGTCCCCTGAGCACCGAGACTGTGGCCTGATCGTGTGCCAGCTGCAAAGTGAAGATCAGCCCCACGCTGGTCCGAGCACCGTGACTGCCCCCGTTCTGAGCCGTAGCTCACACCGTGAAGGAGGACCTGTCTGGTCCGAGCATCGCCGCCTGCTGATCCCCGTGTTGCAGGCTGCCCAGCAAAGACGGACTCTGCCCGTAAATTGTGCCCTCCGTGACCTGTGCGCTGAGACCCGCTCCCCGCAGCTTTGAAGTGAAGTGCTGCGGGGCCGAGCCTGGCTGGTACGCCTGGTTCTTGAATCGTACCCCTATCATCCCCGCCTGCAGCCGCTCCCCCTCCAGGGTCGAAGCGTACGCTGTGGGTACGTCCGTTTGCCCCACAACGCACCGTCCTGGAAGAGCCTGGGCCTACGCCTGACGAGCCGTAGCCCGCCTTGCCCCCAAGGAGCACCGCGACGTGAGAAGAACTGACCCCCGCTGCTGGACCCTTCGCATCACCCCCAAGAAGGTACTGTGACTGTGTGTAAGGTGCGTGGCGCTCAGGACCCGAAGTCCGTAAGGCACGCACTCCCTCGAGTCCCCTGAGGCCCCTCCGCTGTGTGGCCGTACCTGTGAGACGTCCTCATCCTGTCTCCCAGCTTCGGTACGACTCGCACAGCTCCAGCGCCCAGTACACCTCGCCCCCCTTCTTCAGCGCCGTACGCGTCTCACGCGAGATGCGTGAGGTTTAGCGGGGCCGCGCTGGATTTACCGAACGAGCCGCTCTGAGGCTCTGTGAAGCGTACCAAAGGGAGCGAAAGGGGTCCACACGCAGCGCACGGTGCCTGGACCATTGTAAACCTAAAATTAAACTGGGAAAGGTCATTTTTCACCCAGGAACATTGGTCCAAGGATTAAGAGAAATAAGCTAATTTAAACACTGTGACTTTGCTGAGAGTAACTGGAACCTGACATTTTTGAAGTAATTGAACTGTATTTACAAGCCTGCTGCTAAAAAGATAAAGAGAATATATTTTACTACAATACAGTTTGGTGTCATTGTGTGGTGGGTTGGTGGTGATGGTGTGATACTGCAAATGTTTAACCATATGTGCCCCAGAGATTAGCCTAGACTGCTTGCGCCACACTACCTAGAGGGTAAGCAGGGGTTGTTCTTGAAGGTAATCCTTTGCCCTGACTTGGGAGAGAGGGTCCCTGCTTGTCGCCAGTGCTGCACTGCGCCAACCAGAGACCCCCATTTCCAACAGTTCATTCCCAATCTAGCCACGATTGCGGAGCCTTTAAGAAACCTAACAAAAAAGGAAAACCCATGGAAATGGACAGATACCGAAGACAAAGCGTTCCACCAAATCAAGACAGCCTTACTGGATGGAACCACCATGGCTTACTTCAACACTGCCAAACCCACGGAAATATTAGTAGATGCGAGCCCAGTCGGCCTAGGAGCTCTACTCTCGCAAGAAATGGAACCCGGAGTATGGGCCCCTCTGTCGTTTGCAAGCAAAGCCCTCACAGCAACAGAGTCAAGATACTCACAAATCGAAAGAGAAGCCCTAGCAGTAAAGCGGGCCTGCAATCATTTTCACCTTTATATCGCCGGACACCCATTCAGAATGGTAACGGACCACCAGCCTTTGTTACCACTATTCAGAGGCACCGCTCCTCACCCTCCACCGCGGATAGAACGATGGACCATCCAGGTCCAACAATACCAAATGGACCTAGTATACCGCCCAGGAGCGAAGAACCCGGCGGATTTTCTGTCACGTCACCCCTCTCAGGAAGACAGTCACGCCACCGAACAGGAGATCCAGACAGAAGCATTCGTGAACATGTTGTCCACAGGAGCATGCCCCCGAGCTCTCACAGCTGATGCCATCATCACTCAATATGCCAGTGACGCAGTCATTCAACGCGTGAAGGAAGCGATACAGACAGGTTCATGGGAAAACTTCCTGAAAAATGTTAGTGGTTGGAATGAGACAGACCGCATGCGCCTGACGCAATTCTGGAAGGTTCACAACGACCTTAGCAGCGCAGACAATGGGCTCATACTTAGAGGATCCCGAGTAGTAATACCAAAGACACTGCAAGAGCGAGCGACAATTTTAGCACACGAATAGCACCAAGGCACCCGAAGGATGAAGGCCAGGATGCGCGAGAAAGTATGGTTCCCCAACCTAGAAGAGAGCGTCGATGCTGTAGTACGACATTGTCGGGCATGCCAAATAACTAGCACCCCGGATGCCCCAGCTCCAGTAATCACGGAAGACCCTGCTCCGTCCCCATGGTCGTGGGTCAGTTTGGACTTTGGCAGCTTCCCGGATGGGAGAGTCATAGTAGTGCTAGTCGACAGCTACACCAAGTACCCGATTGTAGACCTGGCCGCGTCCACCAGTTTTGCGAATATCCAACCTATTCTCAACAAGTCCTTCGCCATATTTGGCATCCCACTTGTCATCAAGACAGATAATGGTCCTCCGTTCCAGGGAAGCGATTTCAAAGAGTTTCTACAAAACCTAGGCATAAAGCACCATAGAATTACGCCCCAATGGCCTCAAGCAAATGGAGAGGTGGAGAGGTTTATGAGGACAATAAACAAAATTCTGCGAATAGCCACATCCGAGGGAAGCGATCCTGAAGAGGCACTCCAGCAGTTTTTAAGAGAATACAGGAGTACCCCTCACAGCACCACGCAACGCTCACCATGGGCGTTAATGTTAGCCGGGCCAAGAAGAGACTTACTTCCTATGGCGGACAACTGGGTACAAGCACCATACTCACCACCAAACACTCAGGAGCAGAGAAGAAGAACCAACGACAAGGCGAGTCGCAAGAGGCGAGCTCAAACGAGGAACTTAAATCCTGGAGAAACAGTACTCATCCGGACTCGAAAACCAGGAGGAAAATTTCGTACACCATGTGAACCAGAACCCTGGATAATCAAAGAAACCAAGGGCACTGCAATAACCGTCAGCCGGAATGAAGGAGAAGGAACTGAAGAAGCAATCACCCCTTTGCCCCTAGTCGCGACAGAAGCAGCACCCCCGCAGTCACCGAGGGATCCTCAAGGGTTTGCACCTGCTAGAGGCAAATGGCGTTACAACCTCAGACCCAACCCCAAGCCGAGTCAGAGACTTTCAGATTTTGCATGTTGAACATTTTACTCATGACTTTTCAAATTTCCAAGTTGGGAAGGGATGTAGCGCTCTAGTGCTCCGAGGGTCTCCCCTGAGCCCCGGAAGCACTACCACACAATGTATCACCTTCTGGCCAGGCGTGGCCAGAAGGCTATAAATAAACGGACAGAAGTCGCACGTGACTTCCTGTCCATACGAGCTACTCTTGCCTCCGTGTCATTACATGCGCAGCCTAGTAGGCCTGTATCCCCAGAACAGGCGTAGCTCAGCACCCCCACATCTGAGGTTGCATCCTGCATCCCCACACCATGCACCCCCTCCCTCCGCCAGTGAACCTGGGGCTGCCTGAGTGCTGCCAGCCGGAGGCGGCGGCGCATTCCTTCCAGCCTTGAGAACGGGTCATTGCTAACGAGCGCGCTGCTGAGGGGGGGGGGGGGGGGGGGGGGGGGGGAGAGCAACACATTTCTGGGCTGAACATTTCGTTGTGTTTTTTCCTGCATTTCACTTCTGTAGCCCCGCATAGACGAGAACTTTGAACTGTCCCCTTCTTGGGAGGTATTAATATAGCGCTTACTACCCCGGACGCTGCTTGTACCATCCTTGTGTGCATTGCAAGCATTGCTGGGGGGTTTTCACTTTCACTCAGGTGTGCTTGGCTGAATCTGAAGAAGCCTGAAGAGCAGAGCATTCCTCCCTTCTGTTGTGCAGAACTTTGGTCTGTTTCGAAATGTTCAGAGTTCTAATCCCTTTAGATCTGCAGAATTTTCATCTCATCTGGTGTGCAATTTTCATCTCTTTTGCATGTGCGGAGTTTTCATCTCACTTGATGTGAAGAGTTTTTGTTTTCGGATGTGCCGGGTTTTTATCTCTTCCCATTTTGAGGGGTTTCATCTTTTCTACCATGCACCGTTTTCATCTCTTCCTGTTTGCAGAATTTGGGTTGTAATCCTGAATATCGAGTAGAAAACATTGATTTACTAGAATAGCATAGGCAAAATATCGAGGAGCAACCTTGAATATATGTCTTTCATCCAGGTACATATATGTGGAATTAGGTGTAATACGGTGGTCACCACCTATGTATCCTTGTTTTTAAGCACTCATCTAGAGGTCATTCCAGCAGTCTCCTTTGAGGTCTCCTTGCCCTGGGTGCGTGCCTGTATCATTCCTCCTGCATGTTGTCCCCCCCCCCCCATCTGTGCGGGTCTCCCTCCTTGGCCCCCAGTTCAGGAGTGTCAGCGCCCGCTCTTTATCAGCGGCAGCGTGGATGGCGTCCTCCATGGGCCTCGGTAGACCAAAGATCATAATGAATGTGAGGGGGTGTAAGGATGGATGGTGTGAGGGAAAGGATGGATGAGTGAAAGGGTGAATGGTTGGATGTGTGAAATGCTGGATGTGTGAAATTAGGAATGGAAGAGTGAAAGGGAGTGTAGATGGATGGATGGCTGGATGATGGGTAGACAGGTGGGTGAGTGAAAGGGTGAGAAAGGGGTTTGGATGGGTGAGTGAAAGGGGTATGGATGGGTGAGTGAAAGGGGTATGGATGGGTGAGTGAAAGGGGTATGGATGGGTGAGTGAAAGGGGTTTGGATGGGTGAGTGAAAGGGGTATGGATGGGTGAGTGAAAGGGGTATGGATGGGTGAGTGAAAGGGGTATGGATGGGTGAGTGAAAGGGGTATGGATGGGTGAGTGAAAGGGGTATGGATGGGTGAGTGAAAGGGGTATGGATGGGTGAGTGAAAGGAGTATGTATGGGTGAGTGAAAGGGGTATGGATGGGTGAGTGAAAGGGGTATGGATGGGTGAGTGAAAGGGGTATGGATGGTGAGTGAAAGGGGTATGGATGGGTGAGTGAAAGGGGTATGGATGGGTGAGTGAAAGGGGTTTGGATGGGTGAGTGAAACGGGTTTTGGATGGGTGAGTGAAAGGGGTATGGATGGGTGAGTGAAAGGGGTATGGATGGGTGAGTGAAAGGGTGAATGGATGGATAGATGAGTGAAAAGGGGTATGGATGGATGAGTGAAAGGGTGAGTGGTTGGATGAGTGAAAATGAATGGAAGAGTAAAAGGGAGTCTAGATGGCTGTATGGCTGGATGATGGGTAGACAGGTGGGTGAGTGAAAGGGTGAATGGATGGATGGGTGAGTGAAAGGGGTATGGATGGGTGAGTGAAATGATGGCTGGAAGAGTGAAAGGGTAAATAAATGGATGTGTGAGTAGAAATGAGTGTCAGGATGGATGTAAGGATAAATGGGTGAAAGGGAAGAATTGTAGATGGATGTGTAGTGAAAGGGTGAATGAATGGGTGGTAGGATGGGTTGAAGAGTGGATGGGTGTACAAGAGCTTCCTTTGCAAGCCCGTCTGCGCTAACCTGTTTATTTACCTGGTGTACTTGTTATCACACTTGCTGCTTTCACAGAGAATCAGGCGCCTCTTATGAGCAGAGCACAAACTCGTCCTGGCTGCGGCTCTTACTTAACACATACAATTGTATTTTATTTCATGTTTAATTGTTCAGCAATGCTGGCGCTGATGTAGATTTGCCTATCGAGCTCTCCTTCTGCTTCCAGCTATGGGCAGTGCTGCCGTTTTATTGATCGCTGCTTTCATTATTTTAGAGTGTTAGCACGTAAAGCAGTAAGTAGTGAGTGCCTCCATGAGTCCGTGTGTGGGCAAAGCGTATGTGCAAGCATGAGTCAGTGTGTGTGAAGCTGTGGGTGCATGCATGAGCATGTCGGTGTGCGTGTATGTGCAAGCATGAGTCAGTGTGTGTGAAGCTGTGGGTGCATGCATGAGCATGTCGGTGTGCGTGTATGTGCAAGCATGAGTCAGTGTGTGTGAAGCTGTGGGTGCATGCATGAGCATGTCGGTGTGCGTGTATGTGCAAGCATGAGTCAGTGTGTGTGAAGTTGGGGGTGCATGCATGAGCATGTCGGTGTGCGTGTATGTGCAAGCATGAGTCAGTGTGTGTGAAGCTGTGGGTGCATGCATGAGCATGTCGGTGTGCGTGTATGTGCAAGCATGAGTCAGTGTGTGTGAAGCTGTGGGTGCATGCATGAGCATGTCGGTGTGCGTGTATGTGCAAGCATGAGTCAGTGTGTGTGAAGCTGTGGGTGCATGCATGAGCATGTCGGTGTGCGTGTATGTGCAAGCATGAGTCAGTGTGTGTGAAGTTGGGGGTGCATGCATGAGCATGTCGGTGTGCGTGTATGTGCAAGCATGAGTCAGTGTGTGTGAAGTTGTGGGTGCATGCATGAGCATGTCGGTGTGCGTGTATGTGCAAGCATGAGTCGGTGTGTGTGAAGTTGTGGGTGCATGCATGAGCATGTCGGTGTGCGTGTATGTGCAAGCATGAGTCAGTGTGTGTGAAGTTGTGGGTGCATGCATGAGCGTGTCGGTGTGCGTGTATGTGTAAGCATGAGTCAGTGTGTGTGAAGTTGTGGGTGCATGCATGAGCGTGTCGGTGTGCGTGTATGTGTAAGCATGAGTCAGTGTGTGTGAAGTTGTGGGTGCATGCATGAGCTTGTCGGTGTGCGTGTATGTGTAAGCATGAGTCAGTGTGTGTGAAGTTGTGGGTGCATGCATAAGCGTGTCGGTGTGCGTGCATAAGTCAGCTTGTGTAAGTCTGGGTGTGTGCATGAGTATCAGCGTGTGATTAAGTGGTGGGTGTGAGTGTCGCCTGCGTGCAAGTTGTGTGTGTGTCCGTAAGTTGTGCGTGTGAGCATGCGTGAAAGCGCGAGTCAGTATGTGCACAAGTTATGGTGTGTGTGTGTGTGTAAGCATGTGTGCAAGTTGTGTGTGTAAGTATGAGTGTGCCAGTGGGGGACAGCGCCTACCCTGGCCCCCAAGGCGCTGGAGGTGATGGTGCTGCGCCTACGCTGGCCCCCAAGACGCTGGAGGTGGGGGGGGGGGGGGCTGTGCCTACCCTGGACCCCAAGGTGCTGCAGGCGGGGGTGCTGTGCCTACCTTGGCCCCCAAGGCGCTGGAGGTAAGGCGCTGGAGGAGGGGGTGCTGCGCCTACCCTGGCACTCAAGGGGTTGGAGTGCTGCGCCTACACTTGCCCCCCAAGGTGCTGCAGGCGGGGGTGCTGCGCCTACCCTAGCACTCAAGGGGTTGGAGTGCTGCGCCTACTCTGGCCCCCAAGGTGCTGCAGGCGGGGGTGCTGTGCCTACCCTGTCCCCCAAGGCGCTGGAGGTAAGGCGCTGGAGGAGGGGGTGCTGCGCCTACCCTGGCACTCAAGGGGTTGGAGTGCTGCGCCTACACTTGCCCCCCAAGGTGCTGCAGGCGGGGGTGCTGCGCCTACCCTAGCACTCAAGGGGTTGGAGTGCTGCGCCTACTCTGGCCCCCAAGGTGCTGCAGGCGGGGGTGCTGTGCCTACCCTGGCCCCCAAGGCGCTGGAGGTAAGGCGCTGGAGGTGGGGGTGCTGCGCCTACCCTGGCACTCAAGGGGTTGGAGTGCTGCGCCTACACTTGCCCTCCAAGGCGCTGGAGGTGATGGTGCTGCGCCTACGCTGGCCCCCAAGACGCTGGAGGTGGGGGGGCTGTGCCTACTCTGGCCCCCAAGGTGCTGCAGGCGGGGGTGCTGCGCCTACCCTGGACCCCAAGGCGCTGGAGGTGGGAAACTGCGCCTACCCTGGCCCCCAAGGCGCAGGAGGTAAGGCGCTGTAGGTGGGGGTGCTGCGCCTACCCTGGCACTCAAGGGGTTGGAGTGCTGCACCTACATTTGCCCTCCAAGGTGCTGGAGGTGATGGTGCTGCGCCTATGCTGGCCTCCTAGGTGCTGGAGGAGGGGGTGCTGCGCCTACCCTGGCACTCAAGGGGTTGGAGTGCTGCGCCTACACTTGCCCCCCAAGGTGCTGCAGGCGGGGGTGCTGCGCCTACCCTAGCACTCAAGGGGTTGGAGTGCTGCGCCTACTCTGGCCCCCAAGGTGCTGCAGGCGGGGGTGCTGTGCCTACCCTGTCCCCCAAGGCGCTGGAGGTAAGGCGCTGGAGGAGGGGGTGCTGCGCCTACCCTGGCACTCAAGGGGTTGGAGTGCTGCGCCTACACTTGCCCCCCAAGGTGCTGCAGGCGGGGGTGCTGCGCCTACCCTAGCACTCAAGGGGTTGGAGTGCTGCGCCTACTCTGGCCCCCAAGGTGCTGCAGGCGGGGGTGCTGTGCCTACCCTGGCCCCCAAGGCGCTGGAGGTAAGGCGCTGGAGGTGGGGGTGCTGCGCCTACCCTGGCACTCAAGGGGTTGGAGTGCTGCGCCTACACTTGCCCTCCAAGGCGCTGGAGGTGATGGTGCTGCGCCTACGCTGGCCCCCAAGACGCTGGAGGTGGGGGGGCTGTGCCTACTCTGGCCCCCAAGGTGCTGCAGGCGGGGGTGCTGCGCCTACCCTGGACCCCAAGGCGCTGGAGGTGGGAAACTGCGCCTACCCTGGCCCCCAAGGCGCAGGAGGTAAGGCGCTGTAGGTGGGGGTGCTGCGCCTACCCTGGCACTCAAGGGGTTGGAGTGCTGCACCTACATTTGCCCTCCAAGGTGCTGGAGGTGATGGTGCTGCGCCTATGCTGGCCTCCTAGGTGCTGGAGGTAAGGGGGGGCTGCGCCTACTCTGGCCCCCAAGGGGCTGCAGGCGGGGGTGCTGCGCCTACCCTGGACCCCAAGTCGCTGGAGGTGGGGGACTGTGCCTACCCTGGCCCCCAAGGCGCTGGAGGTAAGGTGCTGGAGGTGGGGGTGCTGCGCCTACCCTGGACCCCAAGGCGCTGGAGGTATGGCGCTGGAGGTGGGGGTGCTGCGCCTACCCTGGCACTCAAGGGGTGGAGTGCTGCGCCTACTCTGGCCCCCAAGGTGCTGCAGGCGGCGGTGCTGCGCCTACTCTGGCCCCCAAGTTGCTGCAGGCGGGGGTGCTGCGCCTACCCTGGACCCCAAGTCGCTGGAGGTGGGGAACTGCGTCTACCCTGGCCCCCAAGGCGCTGGAGGTAAGGTGCTGGAGGTGGGGGTGCTGCGCCTACCCTGGCACTCAAGGGGTTGGAGGGCTGCGCCTACACTTGCTCTCCAAGGCGCTGGAGGTGATGGTGCTGCGCCTATGCTGGCTCCCAAGGTGCTGGAGGTGGGGGGGGCTGCGCCTACTCTGGCCCCCAAGGTGCTGCAGGCGGAGGTGCTGTGCCTGCCCTGGCCCCCAAGGCGCTGGAGGTAAGGCGCTGGAGGTGGGGGTGCTGCGCCTACCCTGGCACTCAAGGGGTTGGAGTGCTGCGCCTACACTTGCCCTCCAAGGCGCTGGAGGTGATGGTGCTGCGCCCATGCTGGCCCCCTAGGTGCTGGAGGTGGGGGGGGCTGCGCCTACTCTGGCCCCCAAGGTGCTGCAGGCAGGGGTGCAGCGCCTACTCTGGCCCCCAAGGTGCTGCAGGCGGGGGTGCTGTGCCTACCCTGGCCCCCAAGGCGCTGGAGGTAAGGCGCTGGAGGTGGGGGTGGTGCGCCTACCCTGGCACTCAAGGGGTTGGAGTGCTGCGCCTACACTTGCCCTCCAAGGCGCTGGAGGTGATGGTGCTGCGCCTACGCTGGCCCCCAAGATGCTGGAGGTGGGGGGGGGGCTGTGCCTACTCTGGCCCCCAAGGTGCTGCAGGCGGGGGTGCTGCGCCTACCCTGGACCCCAAGGCGCTGGAGGTGGGAAACTGCGCCTACCCTGGCCCCCAAGGCGCAGGAGGTAAGGCGCTGTAGGTGGGGGTGCTGCGCCTACCCTGGCACTCAAGGGGTTGGAGTGCTGCGCCTACATTTGCCCTCCAAGGCGCTGAAGGTGATGGTGCTGCGCCTATGCTGGCCCCCTAGGTGCTGGAGGTGGGGGGGCTGTGCCTACTCTGGCCCCCAAGGTGCTGCAGGCGGGGGTGCTGCGCCTACCCTGGACCCCAAGGCGCTGGAGGTATGGCGCTGGAGGTGGGGGTGCTGTGCCTACCCTGGCACTCAAGGGGTTGGAGTGCTGTGCCTACTCTGGCCCCCAAGGTGCTGCAGGCGAGGGTGGTGCGCCTACTCTGGCCACCAAGGTGCTGCAGGCGGGGGTGCTGCGCCTACCCTGGACCCCAAGACGCTGGAGGTGGGGGACTGCGCCTACCCTGGCCCCCAAGGCGCTGGAGGTAAGGTGCTGGAGGTGGGGGTGCTGCGCCTACCCTGGACCCCAAGGCGCTGGAGGTATGGCGCTGGAGGTGGGGGTGCTGCGCCTACCCTGGCACTCAAGGGGTGGAGTGCTGCGCCTACTCTGGCCCCCAAGGTGCTGCAGGCGGCGGTGCTGCGCCTACTCTGGCCCCCAAGGTGCTGCAGGCGGGGGTGCTGCGCCTACCCTGGACCCCAAGTCGCTGGAGGTGGGGAACTGCATCTACCCTGGCCCCCAAGGCGCTGGAGGTAAGGTGCTGGAGGTGGGGGTGCTGCGCCTACCCTGGCACTCAAGGGGTTGGAGGGCTGCGCCTACACTTGCTCTCCAAGGCGCTGGAGGTGATGGTGCTGCGCCTATGCTGGCCCCCAAGGTGCTGGAGGTGGGGGGGGCTGCGCCTACTCTGGCCCCCAAGGTGCTGCAGGCGGGGGTGCTGTGCCTACCCTGGCCCCCAAGGTGCTGGAGGTAAGGCGCTGGAGGTGGGGGTGCTGCGCCTACCCTGGCACTCAAGGGGTTGGAGTGCTGCGCCTACACTTGCCCTCCAAGGCGCTGGAGGTGATGGTGCTGCGCCTACGCTGGCCCCCAAGACGCTGGAGGTGGGAGGGGGGGCTGTGCCTACTCTGGCCCCCAAGGTGCTGCAGGCGGGGGTGCTGCGCCTACCCTGGACCCCAAGGCGATGGAGGTGGGAAACTGCACCTACCCTGGCCCCCAAGGCGCTGGAGGTAAGGCGCTGGAGGTGGGGGTGCTGCGCCTACCCTGGCACTCAAGGGGTTGGAGTGCTGCGCCTACACTTGCCCTCCAAGGCGCTGGAGGTGATGGTGCTGCGCCCATGCTGGCCCCCTAGGTGCTGGAGATGGGGGGGGCTGCGCCTACTCTGGCCCCCAAGGTGCTGCAGGCGGGGGTGCTGCGCCTACCCTGGACCCCAAGGCGCTGGAGGTATGGCGCTGGAGGTGGGGGTGCTGCGCCTACCCTGGCACTCAAGGGGTTGGAGTGCTGCGCCTACTCTGGCCCCCAAGGTGCTGCAGGCAGGGGTGCAGCGCCTACTCTGGCCCCCAAGGTGCTGCAGGCGGGGGTGCTGTGCCTACCCTGGCCCCCAAGGCGCTGGAGGTAAGGCGCTGGAGGTGGGGGTGGTGCGCCTACCCTGGCACTCAAGGGGTTGGAGTGCTGCGCCTACACTTGCCCTCCAAGGTGCTGGAGGTGATGGTGCTGCGCCTACGCTGGCCCCCAAGATGCTGGAGGTGGGGGGGGGGGGGCTTTGCCTACTCTGGCCCCCAAGGTGCTGCAGGCGGGGGTGCTGCGCCTACCCTGGACCCCAAGGCGCTGGAGGTGGGAAACTGCGCCTACCCTGGCCCCCAAGGCGCAGGAGGTAAGGCGCTGTAGGTGGGGGTGCTGCGCCTACCCTGGCACTCAAGGGGTTGGAGTGCTGCGCCTACATTTGCCCTCCAAGGCGCTGGAGGTGATGGTGCTGCGCCTATGCTGGCCCCCTAGGTGCTGGAGGTGGGGGGGCTGCGCCTACTCTGGCCCCCAAGGTGCTGCAGGCGGGGGTGCTGCACCTACCCTGGACCCCAAGGCGCTGGAGGTATGGCGCTGGAGGTGGGGGTGCTGTGCCTACCCTGGCACTCAAGGGGTTGGAGTGCTGTGCCTACTCTGGCCCCCAAGGTGCTGCAGGCGGGGGTGGTGCGCCTACTCTGGCCACCAAGGTGCTGCAGGCGGGGGTGCTGCGCCTACCCTGGACCCCAAGACGCTGGAGGCGGGGGACTGCGCCTACCCTGGCCACCAAGGCGCTGGAGGTAAGGTGCTGGAGGTGGGGGTGCTGCGCCTACCCTGGCACTCAAGGGGTTGGAGTGCTGCGCCTACACTTGCCCTCCAAGGCGCTGGAGGTGATGGTGCTGCGCCTACGCTGGCCCCCAAGATGCTGGAGGTGGGGGGGGGGGCTGTGCCTACTCTGCCCCCCAAGGTACTGCAGGCGGGGGTGCTGCGCCTACCCTGGACCCCAAGGCGCTGGAGGTGGGAAACTGCGCCTACCCTGGCCCCCAAGGCGCAGGAGGTAAGGCGCTGTAGGTGGGGGTGCTGCGCCTACCCTGGCACTCAAGGGGTTGGAGTGCTGCGCCTACACTTGCCCTCCAAGGCGCTGGAGGTGATGGTGCTGCGCCCATGCTGGCCCCCTAGGTGCTGGAGGTGGGGGGGGGCTGCGCCTACTCTGGCCCCCAAGGTGCTGCAGGCAGGGGTGCAGCGCCTACTCTGGCCCCCAAGGTGCTGCAGGCGGGGGTGCTGTGCCTACCCTGGCCCCCAAGGCGCTGGAGGTAAGGCGCTGGAGGTGGGGGTGGTGCGCCTACCCTGGCACTCAAGGGGTTGGAGTGCTGCGCCTACACTTGCCCTCCAAGGCGCTGGAGGTGATGGTGCTGCGCCTACGCTGGCCCCCAAGATGCTGGAGGTGGGGGGGGGGGCTGTGCCTACTCTGGCCCCCAAGGTGCTGCAGGCGGGGGTGCTGCGCCTACCCTGGACCCCAAGGCGCTGGAGGTGGGAAACTGCGCCTACCCTGGCCCCCAAGGCGCAGGAGGTAAGGCGCTGTAGGTGGGGGTGCTGCGCCTACCCTGGCACTCAAGGGGTTGGAGTGCTGCGCCTACATTTGCCCTCCAAGGCGCTGAAGGTGATGGTGCTGCGCCTATGCTGGCCCCCTAGGTGCTGGAGGTGGGGGGGCTGTGCCTACTCTGGCCCCCAAGGTGCTGCAGGCGGGGGTGCTGCGCCTACCCTGGACCCCAAGGCGCTGGAGGTATGGCGCTGGAGGTGGGGGTGCTGTGCCTACCCTGGCACTCAAGGGGTTGGAGTGCTGTGCCTACTCTGGCCCCCAAGGTGCTGCAGGCGGGGGTGGTGCGCCTACTCTGGCCACCAAGGTGCTGCAGGCGGGGGTGCTGCGCCTACCCTGGACCCCAAGACGCTGGAGGCGGGGGACTGCGCCTACCCTGGCCCCCAAGGCGCTGGAGGTAAGGTGCTGGAGGTGGGGGTGCTGCGCCTACCCTGGACCCCAAGGCGCTGGAGGTATGGCGCTGGAGGTGGGGGTGCTGCGCCTACCCTGGCACTCAAGGGGTGGAGTGCTGCGCCTACTCTGGCCCCCAAGGTGCTGCAGGCGGCGGTGCTGCGCCTACTCTGGCCCCCAAGGTGCTGCAGGCGGGGGTGCTGCGCCTACCCTGGACCCCAAGTCGCTGCAGGCGGGGGTGCTGCGCCTACCCTGGACCCCAAGTCGCTGGAGGTGGGGAACTGCGTCTACCCTGGCCCCCAAGGCGCTGGAGGTAAGGTGCTGGAGGTGGGGGTGCTGCGCCTACCCTGGCACTCAAGGGGTTGGAGGGCTGCGCCTACACTTGCTCTCCAAGGCGCTGGAGGTGATGGTGCTGCGCCTATGCTGGCCCCCAAGGTGCTGGAGGTGGGGGGGGCTGCGCCTACTCCGGCCCCCAAGGTGCTGCAGGCGGGGGTGCTGTGCCTACCCTGGCCCCCAAGGTGCTGGAGGTAAGGCGCTGGAGGTGGGGGTGCTGCGCCTACCCTGGCACTCAAGGGGTTGGAGTGCTGCGCCTACACTTGCCCTCCAAGGCGCTGGAGGTGATGGTGCTGCGCCTACGCTGGCCCCCAAGACGCTGGAGGTGGGAGGGGGGGCTGTGCCTACTCTGGCCCCCAAGGTGCTGCAGGCAGGGGTGCTGCGCCTACCCTGGACCCCAAGGCGATGGAGGTGGGAAACTGCACCTACCCTGGCCCCCAAGGCGCTGGAGGTAAGGCGCTGGAGGTGGGGGTGCTGCGCCTACCCTGGCACTCAAGGGGTTGGAGTGCTGCGCCTACACTTGCCCTCCAAGGCGCTGGAGGTGATGGTGCTGCGCCCATGCTGGCCCCCTAGGTGCTGGAGATGGGGGGGGGCTGCGCCTACTCTGGCCCCCAAGGTACTGCAGGCGGGGGTGCTGCGCCTACCCTGGACCCCAAGGCGCTGAAGGTATGGCGCTGGAGGTGGGGGTGCTGCGCCTACCCTGGCACTCAAGGGGTTGGAGTGCTGCGCCTACTCTGGCCCCCAAGGTGCTGCAGGCAGGGGTGCAGCGCCTACTCTGGCCCCCAAGGTGCTGCAGGCGGGGGTGCTGTGCCTACCCTGGCCCCCAAGGCGCTGGAGGTAAGGCGCTGGAGGTGGGGGTGGTGCGCCTACCCTGGCACTCAAGGGGTTGGAGTGCTGCGCCTACACTTGCCCTCCAAGGCGCTGGAGGTGATGGTGCTGCGCCTACGCTGGCCCCCAAGATGCTGGAGGTGGGGGGGGGGGCTGTGCCTACTCTGGCCCCCAAGGTGCTGCAGGCGGGGGTGCTGCGCCTACCCTGGACCCCAAGGCGCTGGAGGTGGGAAACTGCGCCTACCCTGGCCCCCAAGGCGCAGGAGGTAAGGCGCTGTAGGTGGGGGTGCTGCGCCTACCCTGGCACTTAAGGGGTTGGAGTGCTGCGCCTACATTTGCCCTCCAAGGCGCTGGAGGTGATGGTGCTGCGCCTATGCTGGCCCCCTAGGTGCTGGAGGTGGGGGGGCTGCGCCTACTCTGGCCCCCAAGGTGCTGCAGGCGGGGGTGCTGCACCTACCCTGGACCCCAAGGCGCTGGAGGTATGGCGCTGGAGGTGGGGGTGCTGTGCCTACCCTGGCACTCAAGGGGTTGGAGTGCTGTGCCTACTCTGGCCCCCAAGGTGCTGCAGGCGGGGGTGGTGCGCCTACTCTGGCCACCAAGGTGCTGCAGGCGGGGGTGCTGCGCCTACCCTGGACCCCAAGACGCTGGAGGCGGGGGACTGCGCCTACCCTGGCCACCAAGGCGCTGGAGGTAAGGTGCTGGAGGTGGGGGTGCTGCGCCTACCCTGGCACTCAAGGGGTTGGAGTGCTGCGCCTACACTTGCCCTCCAAGGCGCTGGAGGTGATGGTGCTGCGCCTACGCTGGCCCCCAAGATGCTGGAGGTGGGGGGGGGGCTGTGCCTACTCTGCCCCCCAAGGTGCTGCAGGCGGGGGTGCTGCGCCTACCCTGGACCCCAAGGCGCTGGAGGTGGGAAACTGCGCCTACCCTGGCCCCCAAGGCGCAGGAGGTAAGGCGCTGTAGGTGGGGGTGCTGCGCCTACCCTGGCACTCAAGGGGTTGGAGTGCTGCGCCTACATTTGCCCTCCAAGGCGCTGGAGGTGATGGTGCTGCGCCTATGCTGGCCCCCTAGGTGCTGGAGGTGGGGGGGCTGCGCCTACTCTGGCCCCCAAGGTGCTGCAGGCGGGGGTGCTGCGCCTACCCTGGACCCCAAGACGCTGGAGGCGGGGGACTGCGCCTACCCTGGCCACCAAGGCGCTGGAGGTGGGGGTGCTGCGCCTACTCTGGCCCCCAAGGTGCTGCAGGCAGGGATGCTGTGCCTACCCTGGCCCCCAAGGCGCTGGAGGTAAGGCGCTGGAGGTGGGGGTGCTGCGCCTACCCTGGCACTCAAGGGGTTGGAGTGCTGCGCCTACACTTGCTCTCCAAGGTGCTGGAGGTGATGGTGCTGCGCCTATGCTGGCCCCCAAGGTGCTGGAGGTGGAGGGGGGGCTGCGCTTACTCTGGCCCCCAAGGTGCTGCAGGCGGGGGTGCTGCGCCTACCCTGGACCCCAAGGCGCTGGAGGTGGGGGACTGTGCCTACCCTGGCCCCCAAGGCGCTGGAGGTAAGGTGCTGGAGGTGGGGGTGCTGCGCCTACCCTGGACCCCAAGGCGCTGGATGTATGGCGCTGGAGGTGGGGGTGCTGCGCCTACCCTGGCACTCAAGGGGTTGGAGTGCTGCGCCTACTCTGGCCCCCAAGGTGCTGCAGGCGGCGGTGCTGCGCCTACTCTGGCCCCCAAGGTGCTGCAGGCGGGGGTGCTGCGCCTACCCTGGACCCCAAGTCGCTGGAGGTGGGGAACTGCGCCTACCCTGGCCCCCAAGGCGCTGGAGGTAAGGTGCTGGAGGTGGGGGTGCTGCGCCTACCCTGGCACTCAAGGGGTTGGAGGGCTGCGCCTACACTTGCTCTCCAAGGCGCTGGAGGTGATGGTGCTGCGCCTATGCTGGCCCCCAAGGTGCTGGAGGTGGGGGGGGCTGCGCCTACTCTGGCCCCCAAGGTGCTGCAGGCGGGGGTGCTGCGCCTACCCTGGACCCCAAGGCGCTGGAGGTGGGAAACTGCGCCTACCCTGGCCCCCAAGGCGCTGGAGGTAAGGCGCTGGAGGTGGGGGGGCTGCGCCTACCCTGGCACTCAAGGGGTTGGAGTGCTGCGCCTACACTTGCCCTCCAAGGCGCTGGAGGTGATGGTGCTGCGCCTACGCTGGCCCCCAAGACGCTGGAGGTGGGGGGGGGGGCTGTGCCTACTCTGGCCCCCAAGGTGCTGCAGGCGGGGGTGCTGCGCCTACCCTGGACCCCAAGGCGCTGGAGGTGGGAAACTGCGCCTACCCTGGCCCCCAAGGCGCTGGAGGTATGGCGCTGGAGGTGGGAGTGCTGCGCCTACCCTGGCACTCAAGGGGTTGGAGTGCTGCGCCTACTCTGGCCCCCAAGGTGCTGCAGGCGGGGGTGCAGCGCCTACTCTGGCCCCCAAGGTGCTGCAGGCGGGGGTGCTGTGCCTAACCTGGACCCCAAGTCGCTGGAGGTGGGGGACTGCGCCTACCCTGGCCCCCAAGGCGCTGGAGGTAAGATGCTGGAGGTGGGGGTGCTGCGCCTACCCTGGCACTCAAGGGGTTGGAGTGCTGCGCCTACTCTGGCCCCCAAGGTGCTGCAGGCGGGGGTGCTGTGCCTACCCTGGCCCCCAAGGCGCTGGAGGTAAGGCGCTGGAGGTAAGGCGCTGGAGGTGGGGGTGCTGCGCCTACCCTGGCACTCAAGGGGTTGGAGTGCTGCGCCTACACTTGCTCTCCAAGGCGCTGGAGGTGATGGTGCTGCGCCTATGCTGGCCCCCAAGGTGCTGGAGGTGGGGGGGGGGGGCTGCGCCTACTCTGGCCCCCAAGGTGCTGCAGGCGGGGGTGCTGCGCCTACCCTGGACCCCAAGGCGCTGGAGGTGGGGGACTGCGCCTACCCTTTCCCCCAAGGCGCTGGAGCTATGGCGCTGGAGGTGGGGGTGCTGCGCCTACCCTGGCACTCAAGGGGTTGGAGTGCTGCGCCTACACTTGCTCTCCAAGGCGCAGGAGGTGATGGTGCTGCGCCTATGCTGGCCCCCAAGGTGCTGGAGGTGGGGGGGGGCTGCGCCTACTCTGGCCCCCAAGGTGCTGCAGGCGGGGGTGCTGCGCCTACCCTGGACCCCAAGGCGCTGGAGGTGGGGGACTGCACCTACCCTGGCCCCCAAGGCGCTGGAGGTGGGGGTGCTGCGCCTACCCTGGCACTCAAGGGGTGGAGTGCTGCGCATACTCTGGCCCCCAAGGTGCTGCAGGCGGGGGTGCTGCGCCTACTCTGGCCCCCAAGGTGCTGCAGGCGGGGGTGCTGCGCCTACTCTGGACCCCAAGTCGCTGGAGGTGGGGGACTGCGCCTACCCTGGCCCCCAAGGCGCTGGAGGTAAGGTGCTGGAGGTGGGGGTGCTGCGCCTACCCTGGCACTCAAGGGGTTGGAGTGCTGCGCCTACTCTGGCCCCCAAGGTGCTGCAGGCGGGGGTGCTGCGCCTACTCTGGCCCCCAAGGTGCTGCAGGCGGGGGTGCTGTGCCTACCCTGGACCCCAAGGCGCTGGAGGTAAGGCGCTGGAGGAGGGGGTGCTGCGCCTACCCTGGCACTCAAGGGGTTGGAGTGCTGCGCCTACACTTGCTCTCCAAGGCGCTGGAGGTGATGGTGCTGCACCTATGCTGGCCCCCAAGGTGCTGGGGGGGGCTGCGCCTACTCTGGCCCCCAAGGCGCTGGAGGTGGGGGTGCTGCGCCTACCCTGGCACTCAAGGGGTTGGAGTGCTGCGCCTACTCTGGCCCCCAAGGCGCTGGAGGTGATGGTGCTGCGCCTACGCTGGCCCCAAAGGTGCTGGAGGTGGGGGTGCTGCATGTTCATCTATACACTCCATCTTGTTTGTAATTGTTTTTACATGTTTGTTAGAAGCGTGTACCTGGAGGCGGTTCCCATAGCAACCGCCCGGATACACTGTAGGCCTCTCCAAAGTCAGACTGAAACTTCTCGTCTGGGTGTTAGTTCCTTTCTCCAAGAACAACTTTTCCCCTAATCTTGGCTAAATGTACCCGGTCACCGTATCTGGCATTAACAGATGATTAATGACACGGGTTACAGAGGCAGTGGTTGGCAGATGTGGCCACAGGCCTCTCTAGTGTAACCCTTCCTTGCCGACTGGAAACCCTCTACTTATAATACGAAAGAAAAAGAATCTCGAATTTCAGGCTCACTTCTCTCTTCTGGCTGATTCGGGGCTAGTAGACGAAAAGACATAATGCCAAAGCCAAGAGGGCTGGCGTTTGCAAAGTGCATACAAACAGAGACATGCAACATGTATGCACACAGCGCTACATAGTTCAGCCAGACATGCAAGCATGCAGAAATACACATATAGATAGCCAAGCATTGAAAGACCAACACACCTCCCGAAAACCATACACATGGAATAGGAAATCTATCGTTTCAATACTTCTCATGCCTGCATGCACAGATGCAAACAAGCCATAACCAGTCTCCCATACACCATGATCAACAAACAGGGAAAGCAGCGGTCACAGACAGGCACCCAGCCACCTCTACCCACAGGGGCCATGCACACAATTCACCAGACAGGCACCCAGCCACCTCTACCCACAGGGGCCATGCACACAATTCACCAGACAGGCACCCAGCCACCTCTACCCACAGGGGCCATGCACACAATTTACCAGACAGGCACCCAGCCACCTCTACCCACAGGGGCCATGTACACAATTCACCAGACATGCACCCAGCCACCTCTACCCACAGGGGCCACGCACACAATTCACCAGACAGGCACCCAGCCACCTCTACCCACAGGGGCCACGCACACAATTCACCAGACAGGCACCCAGCCACCTCTACCCACAGGGGCCATGCACACAATTCACCAGACAGGCACCCAGCCACCTCTACCCACAGGGGCCATGTACACAATTCACCAGACAGGCACCCAGCCACCTATTCCCACAGGGGCCATGTACACAATTCACCAGACATGCAGACACCCATGCACAAAGAGAACCTGAGGGGGCCCCTTGCAGCTCGAGGCCCCCCCGCACTGCGGGGGCTGCAGGGGCCTGTGTTACGCCCCTGGGAAGGTGGTGGGCGGGGGCTGTCGACTGTAACACACAGGCTGTGTGAGGCGCAGCGAATTAAGTAACAAAAGAGCATTGAGGGGTAAACTGGCGCAAAAAGCGACTTAGAAGCGCACATACGTGCACAATGCAAATGCTGTCATAGGTACAAGGTGTGAGAAGTTGGCCTGATATATAATGTTCACTATTCTAGTGAGCACTTTGTATCAGTCCAAACAACCCTTATTGATGATTGGTTGTAAGTCAACCTTTTTAGACCAGCTATCCTAGTAGCATGGACAAGAGCAGTCTAAGGCTAAACTCTAGAGGGCGTGTTAAGCCAGCTGTTTTACCATCACATATACCCCTTGAACACCAAGTGAAAGGACACCACACAAGTTGTTATGAAAATAAAAGGATATTTATTTATAACACAACAACCCTGGACTCTTTATGAAATACTGAAAGTCGCACAATTTACACAAATGCCCGAGGGGCACGACAAACCATATACTATGAAAGTGGAATGCGAATTACTAGCAGGTAAGTAACTATTCTCAGAGGCTTTGGGATCGCTAGGGCTAGACTACTGAACCTTTAGATTACTAGCAGGAGGCCTAGGGGGATCGGGTGCAGAGTGTGCACTCTCACGCGGGATGCGGAACAAAGTCTATGGAGGCTAGTAAATGCAAAGTTAGTGTTCTCGGGCGAACCCGACTAGGTAGGTCAAAAACGAAAGTGGATCTAGACACTTAGAGAGTGGTTCTACGCTGGAGCACCGTGGTACTCGGTTTACCTAGCCCAGGGGCTGCGGCTGCATAGGGTTCAAGTGTCGTCGGGAATCCTCGTTGACGAACCAGGAGCCTGAAGTAAAAGTTGCTGGCAGGCGACCAGTGAAGATGTTCCGGGCTGATCCAAGGACTGGATCAGTGGAGAAAGATACCTGTAAGCAGAGGGGACCAAGTTCTGAATCACTAGCCAGTGATTAGGTGGGCACCAGGATGGCACCGGACGAGGTCACTCAGCCAGGTGAAGAGGCGACACTGGATTCTGCTGCTGCACGGACCAGGGCGAGGATGTCGACCAGGCTGGAGGTCTGTGAGCTGTCCCACGTCGGATGTCTGCTGCTGGCGAGGCTGGATCCGGTGAAGGAGGCAACAAGCCTTGGCTAAGGCAAGCCCACGTGGTGACACAAAATGGCGTCTGGAGTGGACCAGGAGGGTCCGAGGAAGTTCCCCTTCAAGAGGAGACAAGGGCCAGTCTAGAGGAGCTAGACCAGCGGTGAAACAAACGTAGGACGTCGTCTGGAGGGTCACTAGCCAACGGGCAAGTGACTGGACAACGTGGCAAGCAGCGCAGAAGCAAAAGGGCCCCACGCAGATCTGGAGGATGCTGGGGGGCTGGACTTCGGTGCTCGAGCTGCTTGGGGTTGGGGCTTCTCTTACCCCAAAGCACTCACTCGAGGGTCCCTCGGCGGTCGTGCTGGGCAAGCGTCGTGCAGTCTTGAAGATGGCCGGTCCCTCGAGGTCTCGTCACACCCACGAATCTCAGCTGGGCTGATGATGCAGGTAGAGGTCAGAGGTGCCAGGGAAGCCGGTTCTCGTCGAGCTGGGCAGTCTTGATCCGGAGGAGAGACTTACAGAAAACCGCGATGCTTGGATGGTGCCTGCGGGTGCAGGGTGACTACTCCTTAGTCACAAGGGAGAAATCTTAAGAAGAAGTCTTGAGTTCCTTTCGTGGAAAGTAGTTTCAGGATTCAAAGATGATCTAATTTGGAAGGGGGCCTGCTCCTACCTTTATCCTAAGAAAAGGGGCTGGCACGCGACTAAGTCCTGCCCTATGGGTGGGACTGGGAGGGGGGTGGTTACACCCCTCTCCTTTGTCCGGTCTCTCCCCAGCTCAGGGGCTGGTGCACCCCCAGAACTGGTTTGAGCCGGCCTATGCACAGTGAGCACCGGGGTGCCACTTGCAGTCACCTTCCTCTAAAGCCCTGCCTACCTGGGATACACAAAATCCTGTCTGGGATGGTGCTGGCACCGCCCCTGACAGGAAACCCTTTGTCCATGCCTCCGTTGCTGGAAGGACTCCCAGCAGCAGGAGGGCAGACTTGTGTCTCGGTGGCAGCATCCATTTTGTGGAGCTGAGGCTATGTCTGACTTTAACCGGGGTTCACAGTTACATACATGTCGTGTCCCTCTAGAAGGGTGGAATGCTAACCCCGTCGCCAGAATTGGCGAGGGGTTAGTATTCCAATTCGTATGACACCTTACTCGACATGTTTTGATAATGCTATACCAAAGTTAGCATATGACTGCGAGGTACATAATGCACTTAAGAGTATATGGTATAGCGTTATCATGGAACAGCTATTAGGACTTGGTTCCGCAAGCTGCAAACAGGCTCAGCTCATGCCAGAGCACCATTTCACATTATTCCAAGCACTCTGCCTTCAGGATTGATAAGTTCTGCCATAGGAGTGACTGATAGGAATATATGTGTCCATTTTAGGGTTAGATATAGGAATACTATATCTAAAGCAAAGGGTGTGTACACCACCTTGCCCCAGCTGTCAAGCAGCCAGTTGTGTCAGTTTTGGTTGGCCAGCCAGGGGTGGCATAATACATGCTTCAGCCCCTGGTAGGCCCTGGGTACACCTATGCCCTGGATACCTAAGGTATACTGTACAGGGACTGATAAGGTGACTCAGTATCCAATCAGGTATGTACCTAGGGTACATGGAATCCATTTTAACAGAGAGAGCAGTGGGCCTGGGGTCCTGAATAGCAGGGCCCCAGGTCAACTAAGTCAGAAAACCAGCAAAACACCAGGCAAAAAGTTGGGGGCAACCATAGTCAGGGATCTACCTTCCTACATAAACCCCCTCCAAACGAAAGGAGATAAGGCTATCCTTGACCAGGTAAGCCTATATTGCCTAAGTGGCCATATAAGGAAGTACCAGCACTGGCATGGTTACCCCCTATCTCATGGTCCACTAAGCAATCCCTCACCCTAAGGGTATCTGAGGGTCTCCACCATAGGGAATCTCTACCTGTGGTGTGCTTTGGCAAAGAAAAAGGCTGGTGCTGAGATGGAGTACTGAAGTGAGGCTCCACTAATTTTGGGCTCAGCTTCCTCCAACCATTATCCACCATAGAGGCCTTTCTTTCCAAGACTGAGTTGTGTTGAGCTCTCAGGGTCAACCTCTGGCTACCTAAAGCTGGAGGTTGGGTCCCTCTGTTTGGCTTACTGGAGGGACAGGTCAGGTGTAGGGCCCTTAGGTCCCAGGTTTGGCTGTGCCCAACAGTGTCCCTCTGTGGGAGGTCCCTAACTA
Organism: Lissotriton helveticus; assembly: GCF_964261635.1. NCBI lineage: Eukaryota > Metazoa > Chordata > Amphibia > Caudata > Salamandridae > Lissotriton > Lissotriton helveticus. The sequence goes on from NC_136065.1 coordinate 36,259,940, forward strand.
ATTTTAAGGGGGATCCCTCAGGAGTTGGTTTTATTTTCAATTGGCTAGGGTTACTAGCTTCAGTGCCCTTAATCTGCTGATTGGGAAGTTATTTTGGACAGGGGGTCCTTTGGGGTCCAACACTGGCCTCCCTGACCTCTACAGCCCTGGGCTGACTGAGGCAGGGTAGAGAGGGGCAGGTTACCTGCTCCAGACTGGGTCCCACCTTGGAAGGGTCCACTGACATCAGAGGCTCTGCCAGGCTAGGCCTGACTACCTCTGGGGCAGTTTCTTCACAAGGGGTCAGATCAGTTCCCTGAGGAGGCTGACCCTTTCCTAAAGTCTGGTGGGAGGGAGATTTCTCTTCCTCCTCAATGCTCTCTGTCTGAGTGGAGTGATCCATAGTTTCAGGCTTCACAACACTATTATCTGTCTGAGTTTGAGCTGTGGCCATCACAACTCCACCAACCTTTTCAGGAGGGGGCTCAGTTTGGGTATGGGCTGTGACCATCACAGCCCTGCTAAACTTTTCTGGGAAGGAAGCTGTCTGAGATTGGGCTGTGACTGGCACAGCCCTCCTGACCTGTTCAGGGAGGACATCTTGGACTGGGGCTGTGGCTATCACTGCCCTACTAACCTTACCATGGAGGTTCACCATTTTCAAATGGGTTTCCTGCTCTACCTCAGCCCAGGCTGAGATCTCTAAATCATTCCCCAGTAGGCAATCTACAGGCAAGTTGGATGACACTGCCAGTGACATCTCCCCAGCTGAGATTTACCACTGCCATGGGATGATCTCTCTGCACTCCATCAATATTGGTCACCTGGTATGTGGCTCCAGGTAAAAGTTGCCTTGAGGGGACTAGGCTCTCAATCACCATGGTGATGCTAGCCCCTGTATCTCTATAGGCCTCAACTTTTATACCATTGATGAGGGGCTCCTGTCTGTACTTGCTCAAAGTGTTGGGACAAGCAGTGAAGTTGGCAAACCCCATGCCATTTTCATAGACAAGAGTATCTAAGTCAGGGGACCTGGTTAGGCCAGAGTCCCCAGGAACTCCCAAAGTAAATGCACCCAAATTCTTAGGGGCACTCCCACCACCTGGGGGATTACTACTAGTAGTAACAGGAGGCTGGGAAGTTTTACTTGGGGGTATGTTCTCCTTATTGTTGTTGGCCTGTGGGCAACTGCTGTCACTTTTGTAGTGGCCTACCTGTTTGCAAGTATGACAATAAGGTTTCTTTTGGGTATTGGAAGGATTTTGGGACCCACCCTTTTCAGAGGAGTTTTGGGGCCCTGGGGTTTGATCAGCAGATTTATTCCCACCCTTCTCTTGAGGCTTGGTTGATTCCTTCTTTTGGTCACCACCTTGGTTCTTAGACCTAACCCTGGTTCTGACCCATTTGTCTGCCCTCTTACCCAATTCTTGTGGAGAGGTCACATCAGAGTCTACCAGGTGCTGGTGTAATAACAGGTTCTGACAATTATTTAAGACTTGCTCTCTCATAATTAGATTGTACAATCCTTTGAAATCAGTAACCTTACTTCCCAGTAACCAGCCTTCCAAAGCCTTAGTGGCACAATCCACAAAGTCAGACCAATCCTGAGACTGAATTTTCTGGGTATCCCTGAACAGCAACCTGTACTGCTCAGTGGTTAAGCCAAACCCATCAACCAGTGTATTTTTCAGGACTTGGTAATTGTTAGCATCCTCAACTCTAGTAGTGAGGAGCTTATCTCTACCTTTGCCTTCAAAGGAGAGCCACAGTATAGCTGCCCACTGACTTTGGGGGATGCACTGGACAGTGCAGGCCCTCTCCAAAGCAGCCATCGATTTGTGGATGTCATCCCCTTGTTTAAAGGGGGGCAGTATCTTACTCAGGTGTTTAGTATCTAAACTCCTTTCTTTATCTCTAGGGAGATTGCTGCCACCAGTGGGAACTGTCCCACTCATCTGCTGCTCTCTAGCAAAGGCAAGCTTTTCTTTGGCCAGGGCAAGTTCTTCCCTTTCAATCCTTTAATTAGCCTGTTTCATCCTTGCTTCATGTTCTCTTCTCTGAGGGGAAGTCAATCTCCACTGGGGAGAAATCCTTCTCCTCTGAGAGGAGGCATTAGAGTGCAGAGATCTATTGGAGTCCCTAGAAGGAGATCTATCTGTTGGAAAGGCGACCCCAGGGGAGACAGAAGGTGTCTGACTGTCCGCCCCGAGACCCACCTCTCTGTATGGAATAGGCCGAGCGCCGTAGGGAGGCCTCCTTGGCGAGGCTCCTCTCCTACAATCGTAACAGCAGAGTAATCCCACTACTTACAGATAGACACCACACAGGAAGGATGTTCACAAGAATCTTTATATAAGTACTCAAAGCAAGTTCTTGGCAGGATAGCAGCAAGGATCGAGGGATCCGCAATGTCGGGATCTCGGGGGAAAGGGGGTAGCGGGACAGTCTTGGCACCCACTGGTGCATGGATAGTTCAAGGGTTCAGGCCGCGACAGCGTCAGCAGGGCCTCGGAGATAGTTCCGCTTGGTCAGGCCGCGACCGCGTCAGCAGGGCCTCGAAGATGGTTTAGCTTGGTCAGGCCGCGACAGCGTCAGCAGGGCCTCGAAGATAGTTCAGCTTGGTCAGGCCGCGACAGCGTCAGCAGGGCCTCGAAGGTAGTTCAGCTTGGACAGGCCGCGACAGCGTCAGCAGGGCCTCGAAGGTAGTTCAGCTTGGACAGGCCGCGACAGCGTCAGCAGGGCCTCGAAGGTAGTTCAGCTTGGACAGGCCGCGACAGCGTCAGCAGGGCCTCGAAGGTAGTTCAGCTTGGACAGGCCGCGACAGCGTCAGCAGGGCCTCGAAGGTAGTTCCAGGTGCAAGAGTTCGGATCAGGATCAGCCGCGACGAGGTCAGCAGGGCTTCGACTCCAGATACAACTGCTGTCCTGATCCAGGGCTGGCCCAGATATAGGACTGGAGTCCTTTGATGTCCGGACCCTCGCGCCTGGGGGTCAGAGGGGCCGGGATGAAGGTGTCCAGACACCCAGCAGGGGGGTGGAGCCAGCGCCCAGGGAGGCTGGAGGGCGATCGATACCAGGCGTCCAGGGACGGCTGGAGGGCCATCGAAACTTCCCGCCTCTCGGATCTGTCAAGTGGCCACTCGACCACCTGGGAGGATCTTGGTGCCCCGATGTCGGGGCTTTGCTGGGGCCGTGGTCAGGGTGGCGGCGGCCACGTGCTCGGTACGTGATGGGCCCAAGATGGAGTCGGGCCAGAGATGGGGCCAGGCATGGTTGCCGGACCGGCGGCGTTGGCGAGCAGGGCCCGCCGGGGGGCTAGGAAGGGGGAGAGCCGTAGGTTGGCAGGGGGCGGCTCTCCTTGCGGGTTCGGGAATGTTCGTGTCAGGGGGGTCGACAGCAGGTCGACGGCGGCCCGATGTCGTCCGGGGCCCGCCATGTGGGAGGGGTAGGCCCACGCCACGAGGCCGTGTCCAACACACGTCCCCTCCAGCTGAAGGCGGGGAGAGTCACCCATCGTCCTGGGGACTCTCTTCGTCGAGGCGGAAGAATCGGGACAGGCCATCAGCGTTGGCGTGGTCGTTGCCAGGGCGATGCTCCACAGTGAAGTCCATCCCTTGGAGGGAGATGGACCATCGCAGCAGTTTAGGATTTTCGCCACGCATGTGCATCAGCCACCTTAGGGGCCGGTGGTCTGTCTGCACCCGGAAATGGGTGCCGAAGAGGTATGGCCTGAGTTTCTTGAGGGCCCACACGACGGCGAAGGCCTCTCTCTCGATGGTGCTCCATCGTTGTTCTCTGGCCAGCAGCCGCCGGCTGATGAAGGCGACTGGATGGTCAATTCCCTCGGGGTCCATCTGAGATAGGACTGCCCCGATGCCGTGTTCCGAGGCGTCGGTCTGGACCACAAACTCTCGGCTGTGGTCGGGGGCCTGGAGCACAGGGGCGGTACACATGGCTGTTTTCAAGGTCTCGAAGGCCACCTGACACTCGGGTGTCCACTGCACTTTCTGTGGCCGGTTCTTCGAGGTCAGTTCCGTGAGGGGCCCCACAATGCTCCCATAGTTCTTGATAAAACGCCGATAGTACCCCGTGAGCCCCAGGAAGGCTCGGACGGCGGTCTGGTTGGCCGGGGGTTCCCAGGCTAGGATGGCGTCGATCTTGGGTTGGAGGGGAGCCACTTGGCCGCTCCCCACTTGGTGTCCCAGGTAGGTCACGGACCCTTGGCCTATCTGGCATTTGCTGGCCTTCACAGTTAGCCCGGCCCAGCGGAGGGCGGTCAGGACTTCCCAAAGGTGTTTCAGGTGCTCAGCCCAGTGGAGGCTGTAGACCGCAATGTCGTCTAGGTAGGCGGCACTGAACTCTTCTAGCCCCGCCAGTACTTTGTTTACTAGTCTCTGGAAGGTGGCCGGGGCGTTTTTCATGCCAAAGGGCATCACCTTGAACTGGAAGTGGCCGTCGGGTGTGGAGAAGGCTGAGCGCTCCTGGGCGCTAGGGGTGAGGCCGATCTGCCAATACCCGGCGGTGAGGTCGAAGGTACTGAGGTACTTGGCGGCCCCCAGGCGGTCGATCAGTTCATCGGCCCGGGTGATGGGATGTGCATCGGTTCTCGTAACAGCATTCAGCCCCCGGTAGTCGACGCAAAACCGGAGTTCTGGCGGGGTGCCAGGGGCGGCGGCCTTGGGGACCAGGACCACTGGGCTGGCCCAGGGACTGTCGGAGGGTTCGACTACCCCCAGGGCCAGCATCTTGGTGACTTCCTTTTGGATGTAGGCCCGAACTCGGTCGGGGACCCGGTAGGCCCGGTGTCGTACTGGCTGACTGTCCCCGGTGTCGACATCGTGGACACACCATTGGGTAACCCCGGGGGTGAGGGAGAACAGATCCGGGAATTGTCCCAACAGTTCCTGACAGTCTCGGCGCTGTGCGGGGGTCAGGTCGGGGGAGAGAGAGATCCCTTCAACGGAGCCGTCCTTCTCAGTGCACTTTAGGAGGTCGGGCAAGGGCTCGGAGTCGTCTTCGGTCCCATCGTCGGTAGCGAGTAGCAGGCTCAGTTCTGTGCGGGCAAAATGAGGTTTGAGCCTGTTGGCGTGCAGAACCCGGAGGGGGTTCCGGGGAGACTCCATATCCACGAGGTAGGTGACGGGGCTCTTGTGCTCGATCACCTTGAAGGGCCCCGACCATTTGTCCTGGAGGGCACAGGGTTCAACCGGGGACATGACCCAGACCCGCTGGCCCGGCTCGAACTCGATGGAGGAGGAGTGCTGGTCGTACCAGCGTTTCATGTCCTCCTGACTGGCCTCCAGGTTGGCCTCTGCAAGGGCCCGGAACTTCCGAGTCTGGTTTCGGAGGGTCAGGAGGTATCGGTAGACATCCGGGGGTGCGCCTTGGACGGTAGTTTCCCAGCCCTCTTTGACCAGGCTGAGCGGACCTCGGACAGGGTGTCTGTACAAGAGTTCAAAGGGGCTGAACCCCAGGGATTTCTGTGGTACCTCCCGATAGGCAAACAGGAGGCAGGGCAGTAGGACGTCCCATCTGCGGCGTAGTGGCTCCTCTAGGCCCTGTATCATTCCCTTGAGTGTCCGGTTGAACCGCTCCACAAGTCCATTCCCTTGGGGATGATACGGGGTGGTGAACTTGTATGTGACCCCGCACTGTTGCCACAGGGACCGCATATATTTAGATATAAAGTTCGTGCCCCGATCGCTCACGACCTCCCGGGGGAATCCTACTCGGGAGAAGATCCCCATCAAGGCTCGCCCCACCACGGGAGCGGTGATGGTTCTGAGGGGGATGGCCTCAGGATAGCGGGTGGCGTGGTCCACTAGGACAAGTATGAAGCGATGCCCTTGCGAGGTTTGAGGGTCCAGGGGCCCCACAATGTCTATTCCCACTTGCTCGAAGGGGGTGGTCACTACTGGAAACGGTTGGAGCGGGGCCTTCACCTTCCCCCCGCTCTTGCCGCTGGCTTGGCATGTCGGGCAGGTGCGGCAGTGGTTATGTACATCAGTGCGCATTTTGGGCCAGTAGAAATGGGTCACCAGGCGGCTGTAAGTTTTGTCCTGCCAAAGGTGCCCTGCGAGGGGCACATCGTGCGCCAGGTTCAAAAGGAAGTCTCTGAATCGCAGGGGAACCACTAGCACTCGGCTGGCCTCCAGCTCGGCAATTTTCTGTTCACTATATAGGAGGTCGTGGTCCCAGTAGACCCAGTGGGACCCTGTGGTGTCCCCGGTAGCTTGGGCAGCGGCTTGTTGGCGGGTCCCCTCGAGGGAAGGGCAGGTCTTCTGTTCCTGCCGAAACTGTTCTCGGGTGGGACCACCCTCTTGGCGCCATTGGGCGAGTTCGGGGATGTCGCTGAGCTCGTGGTGGTTTCCGGGCTCCGAGGGCCTGGTCTCGGAGTCGAATTCTTCATGGACGGCCGAGGGTGGGGGCTCGGGCCACTCTGGCTCTTCGGTTGGGGCGGCCTCGGTCGCTGCCGGGGCTCGGGCCGCCATAGATCGGGTCGTCGCACAGACCCACTCTGGTAGTCCCATCATTCCTAGGTGCTCCCTCCGCTCGACTTGGGCCCAGGGAGAGCTCTCGAGGTCGTTCCCAAGGAGGCAGTCCACGGGGGCGTCGTCCCGGACGGTCACCTTGAGGGTGCCCGACACTCCCCCCCATTCGAAGGGAATTCGGGCCATCTGGCATAGAGTTTCGGAGTTGTCGGCGGCCCTCACGGGGCAGCGTACGTTCGGGATGATCTGTTCGGGGGTCACCAAGTGGCAGCGGACGGCGGTCACACTGGCTCCCGTGTCTCGGAGGGCTTCGGTCCGTCGTCCATTGATGTGGACCCACTGACGGTATTTTCGAGTGTTGCTCGGTAGCGGGGCCTGGGGGACCATGTCTCTACTGCCCAGGCAGGCTAGGGCCATGGCGGCCGGTTCATACTCGATTTGTTCTTCCTCGTAGACCTCTACGTCTTCTTCTCCCTCTCCTCCCAGGGCTGCAGCAGCGAACTGGCGGGTCGGAGGCCCAGTGGTGCCGGGACGCTGGTTCATGGGGCAGAGGGGGTCACTGGCATAGTGACCGGTCCGCTGGCATCTGTGGCAAGTAATGTTCGGGTGGGGCCCCGGCCGTGCTGGGGGGTCCCTCTTCAGGGACGGCGAAGGGTTACTCGGGGGGGGGACCCTGGAGGGGGCCCCGGCCCGAGGCTGGCGGGACGCTTCGGCTCTGGTTCTGTCCTCCTCCGCCCCCCCGCTGGCGGGGGTTCCTCCGGCTGCCCTGACCGGGTTCTCCTATCGGTGTTCGGGGGACCCGGGTGCTCACCCATCTATCTGCCTCGACGGCGAGTTTTCGGGGCTCGGTCAGCTTACTGTCGAGTAGATGCTGTCGGAGCTCGACAAAGCAGTTGTTGGAGAGGTGCTCCCAAACGATGAGGTTGAACAGCTGCTCGTAGGTGGACACTTTGCTGCCCTTTATCCATCCTTCCAGGGCCCTGCTATAAAAGTTCACGTACTCGACCCACGTGGTACCGGGGATTTTCTTGCAGTCTCTGAATCTCTGCCGGTACATCTCGGGGGTGAGGCCATACCGGACAAGCAGGGCGTCCTTCATGTGGTCATAGGAGGACATTACGTCGTCGGCCAGCTCCAGCAGGGTGTCTCTTCCTTCGCTGACGAACCTCCCCCATAAGCCGGCACCCCAGTCTTTTCGCGGGATGCGGTGCGCGGTCATGGCCACTTCGTACGCCTTGAACCATTGCTGGATATCGTCATTCTTGTAGTACTCCTTTACGATATCCTTCGGGATGTGGACCTTTGGGTCGGCAGGCGGTGAGGGGTTCCGGGCTACCGTGGCGCCAGTTCCTTCGAGGTTGGCTTTGATTTCGAGTTCTTTGAGGCCACGCTCGTGTTCGTATGCGAGTTTTTTTTCTTCCAATTCTCTTTGCCGCCGCCTCTCTTCCAGATCTCCCTCCAATCGCCGTTGTTCAAGGGCCATTTTTTTTCTGCTAATTGGAGTTCTCCGTCCAGCCGGAGTCGGGCGAGCTCTAGTTCATGGAGCCGACTCCTCTCTCGCTCCCGGGCATCTTCGTGGGAGAGGCCCGGGTCCCTGTTTGCGGTTCTTTCCTCTATGGGGGCTATGACGGTACTCACGGGTACTTCTCGGACAATGTCATCCTTCGGTTGGGGTGGGGTCTCTCTGGTCTCCACCCAGGTTTGCAGCGCTTCTTTGAAATCGTCCTTTGTACTTAGTCCAGTGGTAGCGATACCCAAGTCTTTGCAAAATTGTTTAAGTTCTTTATGGGTATACTCCTCTAACAGGTCTTTCTGGAATTCTGCGGTCGTTCCGGCTTCCTTAGTAGTCATCGTGGCTGTGGGTCTCTGTCAGTAGTGACGTGTTACTCGCTGTACGATTTGCGTGGGCTCGGATCCCGTCGCTTGCCACCAATGTTGGAAAGGCGACCCCAGGGGAGACAGAAGGTGTCTGACTGTCCGCCCCGAGACCCACCTCTCTGTATGGAATAGGCCGAGCGCCGTAGGGAGGCCTCCTTGGCGAGGCTCCTCTCCTACAATCGTAACAGCAGAGTAATCCCACTACTTACAGATAGACACCACACAGGAAGGATGTTCACAAGAATCTTTATATAAGTACTCAAAGCAAGTTCTTGGCAGGATAGCAGCAAGGATCGAGGGATCCGCAATGTCGGGATCTCGGGGGAAAGGGGGTAGCGGGACAGTCTTGGCACCCACTGGTGCGTGGATAGTTCAAGGGTTCAGGCCGCGACAGCGTCAGCAGGGCCTCGGAGATAGTTCCGCTTGGTCAGGCCGCGACCGCGTCAGCAGGGCCTCGAAGATGGTTTAGCTTGGTCAGGCCGCGACAGCGTCAGCAGGGCCTCGAAGATAGTTCAGCTTGGTCAGGCCGCGACAGCGTCAGCAGGGCCTCGAAGGTAGTTCAGCTTGGACAGGCCGCGACAGCGTCAGCAGGGCCTCGAAGGTAGTTCAGCTTGGACAGGCCGCGACAGCGTCAGCAGGGCCTCGAAGGTAGTTCAGCTTGGACAGGCCGCGACAGCGTCAGCAGGGCCTCGAAGGTAGTTCAGCTTGGACAGGCCGCGACAGCGTCAGCAGGGCCTCGAAGGTAGTTCCAGGTGCAAGAGTTCGGATCAGGATCAGCCGCGACGAGGTCAGCAGGGCTTCGACTCCAGATACAACTGCTGTCCTGATCCAGGGCTGGCCCAGATATAGGACTGGAGTCCTTTGATGTCCGGACCCTCGCGCCTGGGGGTCAGAGGGGCCGGGATGAAGGTGTCCAGACACCCAGCAGGGGGGTGGAGCCAGCGCCCAGGGAGGCTGGAGGGCGATCGATACCAGGCGTCCAGGGACGGCTGGAGGGCCATCGAAACTTCCCGCCTCTCGGATCTGTCAAGTGGCCACTCGACCACCTGGGAGGATCTTGGTGCCCCGATGTCGGGGCTTTGCTGGGGCCGGGGCCAGGGTGGCGGCGGCCACGTGCTCGGGACGTGATGGGCCCAAGATGGAGTCGGGCCAGAGATGGGGCCAGGCATGGTTGCCTGACCGGCGGCGTTGGCGAGCAGGGCCCGCAGGGGGGCTAGGAAGGGGGAGAGCCGTAGGTTGCCAGGGGGCGGCTCTCCTTGCGGGTTCGGGAATGTTCGTGTCAGGGGGGTCGACAGCAGGTCGACGGCGGCCCGATGTCGTCCGGGGCCCGCCATGTGGGAGGGGTAGGCCCACGCCACGAGGCCGTGTCCAACACTATCTCTCCTAACTCCAAGGTTAGGCCTCATTAGGGTCAGTACTGGGGGTCCCCCAGAGCCTTCCCTAAGTAGGTCTAAGTTGGCCCTAGTAAGTCTGCTGACTAGTTCAGGCCTGTTGTCTGCCTCATCCCCAGAGGGTTCCTCTTCTTCCTCCTCAACTGCTTTGTCAGTGTCAAGGAGGTCTGGATCACCAAGGGTGCCCTCTAAGGCTGGCATATTCCCATCTGTATGAGAAGCTTTCCTAGCATCATATGTCTCTAAGAGACCTATCAGAAAGGGAATGGTGAGGTTAGACCCCTGTTTCAGTTTCCTGGAGGTACACACTTGTCTCATCTCCTGGAAACTGAGAGCTGCATATCTTGAGATGACCTGTGGAGGGTCACTAGCCACTAGGGGAGTCTCTGAAGACTCTCCATGGGTAGACATGCTTTTCTAGTGAGGTGTAAGTGGTGCACTTACCTACACTATTTGTTTGCCTACTGATCCCTTGCTAAGAGTTGTAGTCAGGGTGTGCTAAGCCCTGTTGAACTACAACAGCTGGTTCAGTAGAACTCAGAGTATTCCAAGTTAAGTTATATGTACCTTGGTACTTATGTGATCTTTCAAATGATATTCTTAGGATACGTGTGGTAAAACAACAGCAAGCTCAAATCCCAACCGCTGCTCACCAATGTGAGAAGTTGGCCTGATATATAATGTTCACTATTCTAGTGAGCACTTTGTATCAGTCCAAACAACCCTTATTGATGATTGGTTGTAAGTCAACCTTTTTAGGTCTCGTGACCTATCAATGCGCATGCGCATTGAGAGAAGCGAGACTATAGGGCTTTAAACAAAGTTTAACTAACTGTGGCGATTTGGTGCTGTGCCCGTGCGCTTTTAGGTCAATGCGCAAGCGCATTGACCTAAAATGCGCGTGCACATCACCAAATCGCCGTCTGTTCCCTCAGCCGCACTCCTCCCACACCTTTGAAGTGAAGCTTAGCTTCACTTCAAAGGCCCCTGCTGCTTTCACACCCTCTCCCCGATCCGCCCCCTCCCCTGCCCGCCGTGTCGCATTTCTCCTCCCCCTCTTCTCTGTCTTCCCTCCGTCACTCTGCCCCCTCCCCTGCCTGCATTTTACAGACTTCCTGGAGGAGGGAGAGACACATTTGCTGCTTTAGGCTTAAATTTTGGATTTGATGGGAAGGTTTGTTTTCGGGAAGATGGCTAGAGGGAATCACAGCCACACACCTTTTAAGTGTGATCTTCCTTGTGCCTACTGCCAGGAATATAAACTTTAACCAGAGCCTTTGGCATGCGTGGCTTCTTTTGTTCCAGGCCACATTTTCTTGAATATTATGCTGCTGTAATTTTCTTTTTTGGTTGAGTTCTGCTTTTTTTTTTAAATAATTCAAGCCAGCATCCTTTTCAGGAGACTTTGTCATAATCAACCTCTGAATTGTTTTGACCTCTGATTTGTTAAGGCAGATAGCTGAAATATAATTTTGCTACTGCTATCAGTTGGCTAAATACTCAGACGAAAAAGTTTGACTTCACCTTTTAAAGAATAACATTGAAACAGTCATTGTCATAACTTGAATACCTCCCACCTCATCAGTTGTGATAAGCATCAACAGTTTGAACAACTGCCCCTTCAAGTTAGAACTTTTAAAACGTTGTAATTCAAGACCCACATCAAACTGACAGTAGTCTTCTGACTTTGGGGCCTGCCTGCCTTGGACGTGCTTTGCGATATGTAGTTGTGTACAAGGCTTTGGCATGAAGATTTGACATTTTGTACATTGGTTACCTGAAAAACACTTTGTTAGGGGAGCATGGGAGCCCGAGCAATGCGTGTTTTAGTTTGTGGCATTCGCAGCATGCTGTGCTTGTTTTGCATCCCACAGATGCTGCCTACAAATAGATTTCAATCTGTCCTTCTCTGCTTGTTAGCCCTTCATTAGCCTGCCCTTGTTTCTTTACTAAAGTGTCGATTTTCACTCCAAAACAGCACACTATCACATACTTCCGGTCTGCTTTTGGCCACCCAAAACCACGATTTAAAATGGAACACTTTAGCCTTTTGTACGGTTAATAAATATTTAGTAGGTTAACTTAAGGGCCTCTACACATTGTTTATGTTTCTTTTTTTATTTTAGTGTTTTGCTTAGTGACATTTAGAATGTACACAAAGCACTGTAAAAAGGATTCAGCCCCCTCCCGCTTTCCACTCGCCCAAAAATTATTATCATTACACTTTACTTAACCGGCTTTAAGTGAAAGCGGGTCTAAGTGGGGTCTATGTTTGATGTTTATTATTGGTTTCGAACTGTTATTTGTTCCCCGGCATTTTGTTTGTATAACAACATTGTAGCGTGAGGGTTTGACGCAGTAAAAATGTTTCCTGCTACAGACTTGTTCAGTTTTAATGCTTCATGTTGTTATTGGCAGTGTTGCCCTGCACATGTCTGATGAGTTCCTTGGTGACGTGTGTCTGTCGTCCCACTCAAGTTAACAGGCAGGCGCTAGACTTTATTTATTTAGCACGTGCTGTAGAGTACAAACTACACCCACGGGTATATTTTCCCTGAAACCGCACTCTAAGAGCAGATCCACCCCTCACTTTCCGTAACTCGAGGAAAGAAGTCCGGTTTTAACGCTTTTATACATTGTAATAATCTTGGTTCAGCTAGAATATTTGCTGTAGCCACTGAAAAGGCCTTCTCTCCCGTGCTGAGCACTTACATTTGGGAACCTCCCACTAAACCTGAGCTTAGAAATTGGTGGGGTTAGTGCCAGGTTAAGTGATGGGAGAGAGGGGGTTTTCTTTAGCCGTTTTAAGACTTTGTGGGAACAGACAGAGATTTGTTATTGATTTTCAAAGCACGTGATCTGGCATATAAAACTGCAGTGCCATGTGCAGTTTGCACGTCTGTTCTCGTGACCAAGCAGCGTAGGGTGCGATGCCTCTTCAGAAGTATGCTGTAAGATGCAGTGCCTGCGCCCAAGGGATTGCACAGCTTTCCAGCGGTGAGCATGCACAGCAAGATACAGTGCCAACAGTGCAATTTGCTCCTCTCGTGCGCTAAGCATGCAGTGTAAGATGCTGCCTTTGCACCCCTCCCTCACTGTGAGCAGGGCAGGCAGTGCAAGATGCAGCTCATACACCCCTCAATGTGAGCAGGAAGTGTTAGAGGCAGGGCCTAATACCTATCCTATGAGTAGGCAGTATAAAACAAGCATTTGCAAGGCAATAGGTCTCGCATTTTCGCGAGTTTGACCTATTGGCATTGTAAATGACAATGGCTTTTATTTATGTTTCAAAAACCAAAAAATAAATAAAAGGCAATGCCATTTACAATAAAAATAGCTCAGAACTCTTGCAAATGCGAGACCTATTGCATTGCAAATGCTTGTTTCACGTAGCTGTTGACTTTTAAGGTCAACAACTTATCTGGCTGGACGTGGCAGCGCAACAGGTCAACACCAGACCCCTTCCCTGTTGAAAAGACAGTTTCTTTCACGGAGTTGCTGGCCTCCAGCCATGTGATCTTGCCCCGCAGGCCTCTATCAGACCCTTTAAAGGTGAAAAGCATGTCTGGCAGGAGCTAGTTGTGGGGTGAAGGGGTCGCATTTTAGTTCTTTCAATCTGGACAACTTCTGGTGCTGGCTTGAGCCAGATGGCTTCAGACACCCCTTAGCCCACTGCTGCACTGCAGAGATCGCCTGCAGGCTTGAGCTCTTGGGGTTCAGGTGTGCCCCAGATCCATGCGATCCTGACCACCAGTGCCAGCTCAAAATGCCATCATTGCCAGCTTCTTACAAGGCACACCAATGGATGTTCCACTCACTGCCCTCATCATGTGCATTCTGAAGGTGTCCAAATACTCCTTTGCTTATTTTCTGAGCTTGCGGCCAGTGTACTATTTGTGATTTTCTTTTTAAGTGAAAGTCTCTCCCTGGTTCTCTTTTTTCATGCTCATCCTGCCCCCTCCCTCCCCGCTTTCTCTCTCTCCCTCCGTCTCCCCTCTTCTCTCTCTCGCTACCTCTTCAGCTCTCACTCTCCCCCATCCCAACTTCTTTGTCCCCCTACCTCTTTCTCTCTCCTTCTCACTCCCCTCTTCTTCTCCCTCTCTCTTGCCCTCTATCCCTATTTCTCTTTCCCCCTCCCTCTAATGCTTCCCCTCTCTCTCTCTCTCTCTCTTTCTCTCTCCCTCTTTTTCTCATGCTCTCACTCTCTCCCTCACCCTCTCTGCAAGACAAGGCAACAGTCTCAAAAGCATTCGTAATGCAATAGGTCTTGCTTTACTAAAACTTTCAGCTATTGGCATTGCTAATAATAATGCAACACCAATAGCTCAAACTTCCAGTAATGCGAGACCTATGGCATTGCAAATGCTTGTTAGACCAGCTATCCTAGTAGCATGGACAAGAGCAGTCTAAGGCTAAACTCTAGAGGGCGTGTTAAGCCAGCTGTTTTACCATCACACATACCCCTTGAACACCAAGTGAAAGGACACCACACAAGTTGTTATGAAAATAAAAGGATATTTATTTATAACACAACAACCCTGGACTCTTTATGAGGACAGGGTGCTAAGCACAATACAAAACTCTTAAAAAAATACTGAAAGTCGCACAATTTACACAAATGCCCGAGGGGCACGACAAACCATATACTATGAAAGTGGAATGCGAATTACTAGCAGGTAAGTAACTATTCTCAGAGGCTTTGGGATCGCTAGGGCTAGACTACTGAACCTTTAGATTACTAGCAGGAGGCCTAGGGGGATCGGGTGCAGAGTGTGCACTCTCACGCGGGATGCGGAACAAAGTCTATGGAGGCTAGTAAATGCAAAGTTAGTGTTCTCGGGCGAACCCGACTAGGTAGGTCAAAAACGAAAGTGGATCTAGACACTTAGAGAGTGGTTCTACGCTGGAGCACCGTGGTACTCGGTTTACCTAGCCCAGGGGCTGCGGCTGCATAGGGTTCAAGTGTCGTCGGGAATCCTCGTTGACGAACCAGGAGCCTGAAGTAAAAGTTGCTGGCAGGCGACCAGTGAAGATGTTCCGGGCTGATCCAAGGACTGGATCAGTGGAGAAGGATACCTGTAAGCAGAGGGGACCAAGTTCTGAATCACTAGCCAGTGATTATGTGGGCACCAGGATGGCACCGGACGAGGTCACCCAGCCAGGTGAAGAGGCGACACTGGATTCTGCTGCTGCACGGACCAGGGCGAGGATGTCGACCAGGCTGGAGGTCTGTGAGCTGTCCCACGTCGGATGTCTGCTGCTTGCGAGGCTGGATCCGTTGAAGTAGGCAACAAGCTTTGGCTAAGGCAAGCCCACATGGCGACACAAAATGGCGTCTGGAGTGGACCAGGAGGGTCCGAGGAAGTTCCCCTTCAAGAGGAGACAAGGGCCCGTCTAGAGGAGCTAGACCAGCGGTGAAACAAATGTAGGACGTCGTCTGGAGGGTCACTAGCCAACGGGCAAGTGACCGGACAACGTGGCAAGCAGCGCAGAAGCAAAAGGGCCCCATGCAGATCTGGAGGATGCTGGGGGCCTGGACTTCGGTGCTCGTGCTG
This sequence comes from Lissotriton helveticus, assembly GCF_964261635.1. Taxonomy (NCBI): domain Eukaryota; kingdom Metazoa; phylum Chordata; class Amphibia; order Caudata; family Salamandridae; genus Lissotriton; species Lissotriton helveticus. Next base: position 36,275,233 of record NC_136065.1, read on the forward strand.
CTTGGGGTTGGGGCTTCTCTTACCCCAAAGCACTCAATCGAGGGTCCCTCGGCGGTCGTGCTGGGCAAGCGTCGTGCATTCTTGAAGATGGCCGGTCCCTCGAGGTCTTGTCACACCCACGAATCTCAGCTGGGCTGATGATGCAGGTAGAGGTCAGAGGTGCCAGGGAAGCCGGTTCTCGTCGAGCTGGGCAGTCTTGATCCGGAGGAGAGACTTACAGCAAACCGCGATGCTTGGATGGTGCCTGCGGGTGCAGGGTGACTACTCCTTAGTCACAAGGGAGAAATCTTAGGAAGAGTCTTGAGTTCCTTTCGTGGAAAGTAGTTTCAGGATTCAAAGATGATCTAATTTGGAAGGGGGCCTGCTCCTACCTTTATCCTAAGAAAAGGGGCTGGCACGCGACTAAGTCCTGCCCGATGGGTGGGACTAGGAGGGGGTGGTTACACCCCTCTCCTTTTGTCCGGTCTCTCCCCAGCTCAGGGGCTGGTGCGCCCCCAGAACTGGTTTGAGCCGGCCTATGCACAGTGAGCACCGGGGTGCCACTTGCAGTCACCTTCCTCTAAAGCCCTGCCTACCTGGGATACACAAAATCCTGTCTGGGATGGTGCTGGCACCGCCCCTGACAGGAAACCCTTTGTCCATGCCTCCGTTGCTGGAAGGACTCCCAGCAGCAGGAGGGCAGACTTGTGTCTCGGTGGCAGCATCCATTTTGTGGAGCTGAGGCTATGTCTGACTTTAACCGGGGTTCACAGTTACATACATGTCGTGTCCCTCTAGAAGGGTGGAATGCTACCCCCGTCGCCAGAATTGGCGAGGGGTTAGTATTCCAATTCGTATGACACCTTACTCGACATGTTTTGATAATGCTATACCAAAGTTAGCATATGACCGCGAGGTACATAATGCACTTAAGAGTATATGGTATAGCGTTATCATGGAACAGCTATTAGGACTTGATTCCGCAAGCTGCAAACGGGCTCAGCTCATGCCAGAGCACCATTTCACATTATTCCAAGCACTCTGCCTTCAGGGTTGATAAGGCCTGCCATAGGAGTGACTGATAGGAATATATGTGTCCATTTTAGGGTTAGATATAGGAATACTATATCTAAAGCAAAGGGTGTGTACACCACCTTGCCCCAGCTGTCAAGCAGCCAGTTGTGTCAGTTTTGGTTGGCCAGCCAGGGGTGGCATAATACATGCTTCAGCCCCTGGTAGGCCCTGGGTACACCTATGCCCTGGATACCTAAGGTATACTGTACAGGGACTGATAAGGTGACTCAGTATCCAATCAGGTATGTACCTAGGGTACATGGAATCCATTTTAACAGAGAGAGCAGTGGGCCTGGGGTCCTGAATAGCAGGGCCCCAGGTCAACTAAGTCAGAAAACCAGCAAAACACCAGGCAAAAAGTTGGGGGCAACCATAGTCAGGGATCTACCTTCCTACACAAGGCCATGTTTATGTTTGCACATAAAGCATAGGAAATCAGTATAGCTAATACAATAAAGAAAGATACATTGTCAAAGGAAGCTGTGGTAGGGAATGAGAAAAAGAATGGAGAAGGTACGAGTGGTGGAAAACAACTTGTAGGAGACAAAGGAGCGAACGCTAGCTCTTATTTTGTAAAAGGCAGACAAAGCCCTTTGCCACATCAGCTCACGCACTATTTACACAAAAACGTAAAAACATATTAAACCCACAGATGCTTCTAAGGAGAATCAGAGAGTGTTTAGGTGTAAATATAAGCACCATAAAATGACATATGGTACCATAACCGAAAGTTGCTAGCAAGCCATCAAGAATTAGGTGGACAACGGAAGTGACACTAACACAGCTAGGGGGAGTGGGAGAGGAAGGGGCAACATACATGGTGTGGGAGTAGCGGGTGGGGAGGAAGCGAAAATAAATACACGCAGCAGGAGGCAGCGAGGAGCTCGAGGGAAGACGCACACGAGGGAGAACAATACAAGATGAAGGGAGACGCACAAGGGCAAAAGAGATAATCCTGGATCACGGGGCTAAACAGAAGGGCAAGAGAGAGCAGTGCCAGGGCAGAGAGCAAGGAGCACAAGGAAGGAAAAGAAGTTGGGAAACAGGGGAGGGGACACGAGGGAGAGGAGGAGGAGCAGCGAGCAGGGGAGCTTGAAACGAGGCCACGGAAGGAGAAAGTGGTTGTCTGACGTAGACTTTTCTCTTCCCCTGACTTCCTTCTGCTGTAAAAGGTTTCTAATCTTTATGGGGCAGGCCCCATAAAGATAACAAATCTTTTACAGCAGAAGAAAGTCGGGGAAGCCTGTCCGAATGGGACGGCTCTAAAAGAGAAAAGTGTACGTCAGAGGACACTCTTTTCTAATGGCTGGCCACCGTTTACCCTAAACGGTGACGCCAGTCAAGAGGATGTGGCATAACAGCAAGATTTATGTATTTTGGTGCTAAGGATCAAGGTTCGAGTTTGGGACGAAGGTTTAAGAATTGAGGTTAACTTTACCTCCTGAAACTGTGGTCCATTTTTAAACTTCCTTATGTTTACTAAAAAATAAGGGGCAGATTTACAAGAAACTGACGCATCTGTAGAGATGCGTCAGTTTCCCTGCGCCAGCCTGCGATACTCTTGCGCCACCATGGATGCGCCGTATTTACAATAAGTGCACCATGGCGCAAGGATGCGTCAGAATTTCTGATGCATCTGTTAGCCCAAATGTCATGCATTGCTGGAGTCGTGTCGCAAGCACGACGCAACTCCAGCAATGCACGTTGGCGCCTATACTTATTGTACTGCGTCACTCCTTGAGCCTGCTCCAAGCAGCCTCAAGGAGTGACAAAAAAAGTTCACGTTCACAAAAATGAAGCAGGGGCAGGGCAAAAGTGTCACAAGGGGCTTGTAAATCTGCCCCTAAATGTTTCTGTGTAATGTAAGAAGTGTTCCTGTATGGCGCTGAGATCTCTTTGCGCTATATACAAATATTATGGCGTAACAGCTACAGCTGCCAACTTTGGAGCTTGGAATAAGGTTCACGTTTTGGCGTGACATTCATATGGTGTCATTGTGGTGAAATAATCTAGTGCTTTCACGGTGAGTAGCACTATGATGTCACAACGAAGGGCAATGTGACTTCACTCTGTGGCTACATAAGAAGGGTCATTGTGACATATATCCATCGAGGACTCTGGCATCAAAGTAACGAACACTGTCACATCACAGTAATGAGCACTGTTCACCATAGCAGCGCGCACCAGGACATGATAGCAACGTGCTCTGTGAAATCATAACAAGGGGCACTGTGCCATCAGAGAGAGGCTCATTCTCACATCATAGAAAGCCTTAGTGCGTCATCACAGCAAGAGGTGCTGTGACCTCACAGCAACCATCACTGTGACTTCACGGATGGGCCCTTTGACATCACGCCAAAGGGACACTGTGATATCACATCAAGAAGAACTGTGCTGGAGCAAAGAGTTCTATGACATCACATGAGTAGGTGTGACATCATCGCATTTGCCATTATGTCCAAACATCAAAGAGCACTGTGACATCACGTTAAAGGGCAGCTGAGCTGCGTAACATTACAGCAGCAAACATTGTAACATCACAGAAGGAGTAATGCAGCATCACATCATGGGACGCTGTGTCATCACAGAAGGAGTAATGCAGCATCACATCATGGGACGCTGTGCCATCGCAGAAGGAGTAATGCAGCATCACATCATGGGACGCTGTGCCATCACAGAAGGAGTAATACAGCATCACATCATGGGACGCTGTGCCATCGCAGAGGGGACACTGCAGCATCACATCATGGGACGCTGTGCCATCGCAGAAGGAGTAATGCATCATCACATCATGGGACGCTGTATCATCACAGAAGGAGTAATGCAGCATCACATCATGGGACGCTGTGCCATCACAGAAGGAGTAATGCAGCATCACATCATGGGACGCTGTGCCATCGCAGAAGGAGTAATGCAGCATCACATCATGGGACGCTGTGTCATCACAGAAGGAGTAATGCAGCATCACATCATGGGACGCTGTGCCATCGCAGAAGGAGTAATGCAGCATCACATCATGGGACGCTGTGTCATCACAGAAGGAGTAATGCATCATCACATCATGGGATGCTGTGCCATCACAGAAGGAGTAATGCAGCATCACATCATGGGACGCTGTGCCATCGCAGAAGGAGTAATGCAGCATCACATCATGGGACGCTGTGCCATCGCAGAAGGAGTAATGCAGCATCACATCATGGGACGCTGTGCCATCACAGAAGGAGTAATGCAGCATCACATCATGGGACGCTGTGCCATCGCAGAAGGAGTAATGCAGCATCACATCATGGGACGCTGTGCCATCGCAGAAGGAGTAATGCAGCATCACATCATGGGACGCTGTGCCATCGCAGAAGGAGTAATGCAGCATCACATCATGGGACGCTGTGCCGTCGCAGAAGGAGTAATGCAGCATCACATCATGGGACGCTGTGCCGTCGCAGAAGGAGTAATGCAGCATCACATCATGGGACGCTGTGCCATCACAGAAGGAGTAATGCAGCATCACATCATGGGACGCTGAGCCATCGCAGAAGGAGTAATGCAGCAACACATCATGGGACGCTGTGCCGTCGCAGAAGGAGTAATGCAGCATCACATCATGGGACGCTGTGCCATCACAGAAGCAGTAATGCAGCATCACATCATGGGATGCTGTGCCATCGCAGAAGGAGTAATGCAGCATCACATCATGGGACGCTGTGCTGTCGCAGAAGGAGTAATGCAGCATCACATCATGGGACGCTGTGCCATCACAGAAGGAGTAATGCAGCATCACATCATGGGACGCTGTGTCATCACAGAAGGAGTAATGCAGCATCACATCATGGGACGCTGTGCCATCGCAGAAGGAGTAATGCAGCATCACATCATGGGACGCTGAGCCATCACAGAAGGAGTAATGCAGCATCACATCATGGGACGCTGTGCCATCGCAGAAGGAGTAATGCAGCATCACATCATGGGATGCTGTGTCATCACAGAAGGAGTAATGCAGCATCACATCATGGGACGCTGTGCCATCGCAGAAGGAGTAATGCAGCATCACATCATGGGACGCTGTGTCATCACAGAAGGAGTAATGCATCATCACATCATGGGATGCTGTGCCATCACAGAAGGAGTAATGCAGCATCACATCATGGGACGCTGTGCCATCGCAGAAGGAGTAATGCAGCATCACATCATGGGACGCTGAGCCATCACAGAAGGAGTAATGCAGCATCACATCATGGGACGCTGTGCCATCGCAGAAGGAGTAATGCAGCAACACATCATGGGACGCTGTGCCGTCGCAGAAGGAGTAATGCAGCATCACATCATGGGACGCTGTGCCATCACAGAAGGAGTAATGCAGCATCACATCATGGGATGCTGTGCCATCGCAGAAGGAGTAATGCAGCATCACATCATGGGACGCTGTGCTGTCGCAGAAGGAGTAATGCAGCATCACATCATGGGACGCTGTGCCATCACAGAAGGAGTAATGCAGCATCACATCATGGGACGCTGTGCCATCGCAGAAGGAGTAATGCATCATCACATCATGGGACGCTGTGCCATCACAGAAGGAGTAATGCAGCATCACATCATGGGACGCTGTGCCATCACAGAAGGAGTAATGCAGCATCACATCATGGGACACTGTGCCATCACAGAAGGAGTAATGCACCATCACATCGTGGGCTGCTGTGTCATCACAGAAGGAGTAATGCAGCATCACATCATGGGACGCTGTGCCATCACAGAAGGAGTAATGCAGCATCACATCATGGGACGCTGTGCCATCGCAGAAGGAGTAATGCATCATCACATCATGGGACGCTGTGTCATCACAGAAGGAGTAATGCAGCATCACATCATGGGACACTGTGCCATCGCAGAAGGAGTAATGCAGCATCACATCATGGGACGCTGCGCCATCACAGAAGGAGTAATGCAGCATCACATCATGGGACGCCGTGCCATCACAGAAGGAGTAATGCAGCAACACATCATGGGACGCTGTGCCGTCGCAGAAGGAGTAATACAGCATCACATCATGGGACGCTGTGTCATCACAGAAGGAGTAATGCAGCATCACATCATGGGACGCCGTGCCATCACAGGAGGAGTAATACAGCATCACATCATGGGACGCTGTGCCATCACAGAAGGAGTAATGCAGCATCACATCATGGGACGCTGTGTCATCACAGAAGGAGTAATGCAGCATCACATCATGGGACGCTGTGCCATCGCAGAAGGAGTAATGCAGCATCACATCATGGGACGCTGTGTCATAACAGAAGGAGTAATGCAGCATCACATCATGGGACGCTGTGCCATCGCAGAAGGAGTAATGCAGCATCACATCATGGGACGCTGCGCCATCACAGAAGGAGTAATGCAGCATCACATCATGGGACGCTGCACCATCACAGAAGGAGTAATGCATCATCACATCATGGGACGCTGTGTCATCACAGAAGGAGTAATGCAGCATCACATCATGGGACGCTGTGCCATCACAGAAGGAGTAATGCAGCATCACATCATGGGACGCTGTGCCATCACAGAAGGAGTAATACAGCATCACATCATGGGACACTGTGCCATCACAGAAGGAGTAATGCACCATCACATCGTGGGCTGCTGTGTCATCACAGAAGGAGTAATGCAGCATCACATCATGGGACGCTGCGCCATCGCAGAAGGAGTAATGCAGCATCACATCATGGGACGCTGCGCCATCACAGAAGGAGTAATGCACCATCACATCGTGGGCCGCTGTGCCATCACAGAAGGGACACTGCAGCATCACAGCAAAAGGCACTGTGACGCCACTGAAAGTGCTGCGTGACATCACAGTACTGAAAACGGTGACGTCCCAGAGAGGGATACTGTGACATCAGAGGAAGGCGTAACCAAGACGTATGAGATTACAGCAACGGGCACTCTGGCATCACATTAAGGGGTACCAAGCCATCAAAGCAGCAAGCACTGTGACATCACAGCAAGGGCCACTCATAACCCATAAATGGGCGCTGTCACATAACATCAAGCAGCACTTTCATATCACGAGACACAATATGACATCATTACAATGGATAATGTTATCACATGAGAGAAGATTGTGATATCATATCAAGGGGCAACTCAGAAGTGTGCCATCACAGCAACAAGCACTGTGGCATAGGGTGACCAACTGGCATGGGTGCAAATTCAGGACGGTGAGTGTAAAAATTCTGGACAAAGAGTCAAAATTCAGGACAAAGATTCAGGACAGGAGGTCAAAAATCAGGACAAAACTTAGGGACAAAAGGTTCGTTTTACAGACACATCAGAGGAAGTCATACAATAGTGTATAAGTCAGTAAATAGACAACCACTTAAGTACAAGTCAAAAGAAGCTTATATTAGTTTGAGAAAATTGTGCACTTCAAGATTTTTTTAGTACGCTCGCCGGTTTGAGCAACTGTGCAGGTCTTTTTGTGGTCTTTCATATGATAATAATCTATTTATATATTTACTACACTTGGTTGTCCAGTCTGATTTTTTGTTTACATTTCATGGCCCTGAGCAAGCATGTTTGGTGAGCGAAATGGTCAGGAAGATCTGCTCGGATAGACTTTGTGAGATGTAAAGCGGCACGCATAGGATGCAGCTAATTTGCAGTGCTGGACAAGAGTGCCGTCCTCCCAGTGGCCAGCGTTAGGTCAGATCGCTTCAGGTATTCCATGTCTGTTCAGCTGGTGATGAGTGGTATAGGGGCTGGTATAGTGCTGAGTGGTGGATAAGATCCATAGTGTACATGTCTTAGGGTAAGAGCATTAAGCAGGAAAAGGGAGTTATTACCCAGCCTGCATGAGCTATAGCTGGCTGCAGACGGCAGAGTGTTATCGTATTATTGTGGGTCGGAACGGTTAGATAGTTGACATTACTATAAAATCCTCTGGCTAGTGGCTAGCCTTGTATCAGCCCTCCTTATTTTACCTGTATATGGAAATAGTATCACTGCTTGGGCAGGGGCGTAACACAGGCCCCCACAGCCCCTGTGGTACTGGGGGCCCCAAGCTCCAGGGGGCCCTCTCGGCACTGCACTCTGGCCGGGGAGCTACTGATTGAGCCCGAGGGGGCCCCTCTGCGTACCGTGCTGGGAGGCACCCTGAATTTTAGTTACGCCAGTGTGCTTGAGCTGTTTCATTTCTGTGAGCTTTAAACTCATTCTATTTGATGCAGTGAAGTGAGCTACAGACTAGAAACTGTATACACTGTTCAGGCATCACTGTAGGTCAGAAGGAGGCCCTTTCCTTTACACAAAGAACATTTATTTTCTATTGAATGGAAGCAAAATGCCAACATGCAGTTTAATGATAAAACTATATGTATCATTTGACCGTCACCAAGTAAAGTGTCTTGATTGTTTTAATCCTAATAAACACTCTGTTTCCAGCACACTTCTGAATTACAACCAAGTGGTCCATTCGTGGTTTCCTAACTGCTGATATGTTTTGAAACATTTGCACAGTTTATGGACAGATATTTAAAAGTTAATGTGTGTTACAAACCAACTGACAGCTCACAGCCTTTGTTTTCGCATACCCCAAGAGAATCTGAGAAAACATAGTGCATTCTGGAGAAGTGTGGCTCACCGATTAGAGCGGCAGACCCTGAGGCAGAGGTCTGGCCCGGGACCAGGGTTCATTTCCCGACGCGGCAGGGTCTTGGGCTCAATGTCCGCGCACTCGATAATTCTCGCCTCGGTGCCTACTCTAATCATGGGTCCCACTCTGCAACTCTGGGCAATAGCTTGCTTAATCTCCACAACGGCCTTGAAAGCACTAGGATGCCTGGCCTCACCTTGGGGGTGCCCAGTAGGGGGCATCTCACAGGGAACGCCAGGAAGGGTTTCACAGCGGTATACAGCGCCAGGATGCCTGAAAGGTGATAGTGCGCTTTACAAGTATACATACATTTACATTTACATTCTACAACACATTTGTCATTCTATATTCAATTGTATTCGCTTCTAAAGCATAGTAAATGATGGATTTACTGTGCAGCAGGATACGACAATCTTTGAAGGGGCTCTGCAATGATTCCCTCACTATCACCGCCCCCCGACAGTGCCTCTCATCTCTCCATTGCCCCTCTCACATGGATTTCATTTGTTTAATAGCCCTTCTAGTACCAGTACATGATGTCGGAGCACTTTACATCTCACACACACATACAGAGACAATGAATCAGACGTGTTCAAATCAGTGAATATGAATGAATGAATACGTAGTTTATTAGTCAATTAAAACCATAATCATTCAAAAAAACTCTCACCTCTCAATGTGAAATATTTACCTAAATTTGTTAAAATATTTCAACCATCAGCAGCAAAACATTTCATATCTTAATTATTGGGCAATCTGATTATTTGCACCCCTCATAATCATAATCACAAACCAGAGTATGCACCAATATGCAAATGTTAGGATGGTTCAGAGATCAAGTCCTCCATACCTGCCTACAATTTAAAAGAATTTATCGATCTTAGAAAACATTTTCATATCTTACTTAAAGAGCAAGCATATAAAATGCCTATACATACAGGGAGACGCAGTTAAAATGTCAATGTACATGTCGGAGTAGAGAGTATAGGATCATTGACACAGATAATAGAGCAGGTTGTTGATTTACAAATAAAGTATCAATGTACAAAATATAATACCATAAAAAACAGTATGCAAATTGGGGTGGAGGGTTGCCAAAAGTGGCTATGCATTAAGAAAATGTTTGTGTGGTTTGATGGGATAAGGACAGGTTATGACTTTTTCCTCTAGCAGCCCGTCCCTTACGTATCAATAGCCCCGGTGAAACAGTTATTCGGTCAATTTACACCCTTCCAGTTCAGTTCAAAGACTTTATTCGGTTATAATTATGAATAACCATAAAAGTACATCAGTAAACAATACATCATCATGACTTATAATGTTAAAAAGAAACAGTTTACACGATAACAACATATGCCAGAAATTTCATATAATCATTTTCTTACGTAAATAGAAAGTACTTTTAAAAAAAGCTGCAACAGAGGCCACTGAGAAAATGTCCTCCAAAAGTTGTATAGCAAGAAAAGCAGGGCGACACAGTCTCAAGTTCATATATTTTAAAATAGGCATGATCCATCTTTTCCTGGATATAACATAGAACTTACAAAAAAAGAGAATATGTATATCCGATTGTACAGAGATATTGTCACATGGACATTTACACATTTCCCTGGACCAATCATTTACAACAGGAAAGCTCATCAGTCTGAACAAAATACCGAATCTAAATCTAATCAACAAAAACCTTTCTTGTTCTTTCATTTGTAGATTTAGGTAAGGCTGAATTGTTCTTGATTTGACTATCATTAGATGGGCAGTTACAGTCTTTTTAGAAGATTCAGTTCTTTCTCTTTGATTCTCTAAAAAGTTTAAGCTTAGATGTTTCAATACTTTCCTATAGGTATCTAACATTGAAAGCGGATCACTGAAAAATTCCGGGTGCTTAATATTATCACAAAACGTCTTAATGTAGCACAACCATTTTATCTTTTTCCACCCATCTAATTTCAAAACATCCCCCAAAATGACGCGATTTAGATGGCACTTCTCATTAGTCCAAACACGATGCCATAGAAGAATCGGTTGTACTTTAAGTAGATCCTCCAGATGAGGGATACCCAATTCTAAATGGCAGGTGATACTCTTGGGGAGAGCTAAAAGATATCGTAGGAAAACATTTTCAGTGATTTGTAAGCTACTAACGTTTGAATCACCCCATATTCCTGCCCCATATAAAGCTACCGAGACACAACTTGCTCTATAAATATATAAGAGCTCTTTAACTGGCTTTTTGCCCATCTTCTTGCTAAAGGACCTAAGGGCCATTATGGATTTAGAAAATAATACATTTCTGGCTTGGATCGCTGTACTCCATTTACCCGTTTGATCAAACATAACCCCAGGTAAACAAAGGTTGGGGTATGTTGTAAGGGGGTTGACTCTATGAACATCGTTTTTTTCTTGTAAGTAGTGTGAGCGCCACAGTTCATAGCAAAAGTCTTAGTACAGTTTATTTGTAGATCAAGTTTAGCCATGAATGAACTAAAAGAAGAAATCATAGTCTGCATGGCTATGGGAGTTCGTGCCATAAGAACGGCATCATCTGCGTAAATGAGAGCTGGTATGCGGCGGGCTGTGGCAATGGGCATATCATTACAGTCCTGTAGTAATGTGGCCTCCAAGTTATTTATGTAAATAGAGAATAAAAATGGGGCAAGGACGCACCCTTGCCTCACACCCCTCGCGACACTAAACTTTCTTGTACACTCCCCATTTTTTCCGTATCTAACCATTGCACTGGCCCCATTATACAGCTCCCTCAAAAAAATTAATAATGTTTACATCCACACTTAATTTGATTAAAATATCCCATAGTTTCTCGTGATTTACAAAATTAAAGGCAGATGTCAAATCTAAAAAAGTTAGAAAAAGTCTTCCACCCTTTGCCCTGGTATATTTCTCAATCAAAATTGATAAATTTAGTGCCTGCTCGGTGGTGCCGACCCCAGATCACTAATAATATGGTGTTCCTCTGCCCAAAAATGTAATCTATCTAGTTGGACTCTGCCAATTATTTTTATTGTAGAGTCGAGTAGAGATATGGGCCGATAGCAAGCACAGTTCGCTCTGTCTCCCTTTTTAAAAATCGGGACACTAATTGACGTGTACCAAGTTCCCAGCAAACCTGTGGAACATGCGGCATTAAAAGTTCTGGTAAGCAGAGGTGCCCAAAACAGGGTATTCCTCTTAAAAATATCCACAGGAACACCATCAGGGCCTGGTGCCTTGCCTCCTAGACTTGAATTAATACCCTTAGTTACTTCCTCCAAGGAGAAGTTGAGGTCCAACCCACCTGTACCCTTCCCCTTACACATCGGCTCGCATACTGGATCATTTACAGTTACAACTGGGGAATAAAGTGCTTGACCCATTCATCCTCAGTGACGGCTATCTCCAGACGAGCCTTTGTGTTATCCTTAAAAAAAGGGAGCATTCACTGCCCTCCAAAAGGCCGTCATATCCTTGGTTTCTGAGGCATCCATAATGGCTGTCCAAGCTTCCTTTCTCAACAGCCATTCCTGATCTTTCTGCGCCTTTTTGTACTCCTTACGTAAAAACCTTATCAAGGACGGATTTCTGGCTTGCATATGTAAGGCCAATTTTAATTGTTTATGTACTTTACTACATGCTGAGGAGAACCAGCCTCTAGGTTTCCTTTGGGCGTTTTTATCCTTAGCATTTACCCAGAGACCTTGTTTAATACTGGAAATAATTTCGCTGAAATTACTTATAATATCAGCATCAGCGGATTCCTGGTCCAAACAAACAGAAAAATTGGCACTACATGAGTTAATTAGATTACCAAGGAACTCTTCGGGAACCACCCTAGTCCATTTCAAGGCATAACCATTTTGCCTAGTAATTTTCTAGGTTTTTGGAGAAAGCCTCAACTCTTTTATGCACTATTAAATGTGGGTCCATTATCTCAATCCTTATTGGAAAATGATCACTTAAAGCAGATTTTAAAACATTGTAACTTAAGATGCTCTGCCCATAGTTTGAGGAAACAAGAATGAAATCAATTATAGACAGTGAACCTCTCCCATTAAAGGTTGGGGTAAAAGGGGTCGCAGTATGACATAGTTCATTTGAAAACCCTAGATCATGTTTAAACATGATCTCATTTAGAACGTTCCCTGTTGTTGAATGTTCAAAGTGTGTAGGGGTGGTGTCCCTATCAGTTGTTAACCCACAATTTCCGGATCCCGATCTTTTACACAGTGAACAATTAATATCACCACCCCATATAACGATGAACCGTTTATGGGAACTCTTATAAATGCTGTAGAGTGTCTTATTAAGGGTTTTAAGCACCACTAATGTATCTGCTGGCGGAATGTTATTGTAAAAATTAATTATTAATGTACAAGCTGAATTGTCGAAGTGAATCCCAACAATATGATAAAAGCAATTATAGGAAAACAGCTCAATTTTTTTTACAGATAAGTCAATTGGAAATATACATACTTAAACCCCCTTTAGCTCGGCCATGTACAGATGCTATAGCAGGGATAGATATATTCTTAAAACCGCATATGTGGTGTTCTTTTTCTGCCCAAGTTTCTTGTAGGCATATAACATCACATTTATCAATAAAATGTTTCCAATCAGGGTTGTCTAATTTTGCTTTAAGACCAGCGATGTTCCAAAAAGTGATAGACCATGGCTTACAAGACTTTTTATTCGACTGGGGATTTCTGCACACCCTACTGTCTGTCAGGATTTCAGTTTCTCCCCCCTCCACTTTATCATCATCAATGATAGTCTCATATAAATTGTCTGATGGATCAGGGTCAATTGATATCCCGCCAGTAATTTCTCGGCCTAGATCGATACATTTTACACCCCTTTCCTCATTTAATATCACTTTCATTTCCAAAACGTCCCCCAGATTAGTTTCATAAGGAATCCCAGGTACAGACTTGCCCTTCTCCGCACAAAAAAGAGGTTTTGACGTGTATTCACGAACAAATCTCTCTTTAGGGGTAGTTGGGTTCAGTCATTCATTTGCGTCCATACCAGATAATGGATGAAACATGTTATGTAAGGGAATGTTCCAATATTCCTTTGGGTCTATAGGCAGATAGTTGTTAACAATTGGAATTGGGTACCTGTTTGCATAATTGGGCGGGAAGAAAGGGATAACATTTCTATTATGATGAGTAGGGATGACAAAGTTCGAGGTTTGTTTAGAGCGATAAGGGGCGTCAAAACCTTGCCCCCTTGAAGGTTTATACAGGGGCAACATCATAGTTTCTGGGTAAAAGTAGGTCAAGTTTCGGGATGATACTCCTCCATCACTTCTGCCCGGAAACAAGTCACTAATATATGTGACCACTCTATGGTCCATAAAATTTACTATGATCAAATCGCCTTCTATATCTTTTGGGCGTAAACCCACCCAATAGCACCTTCTCACTGAGACAATATCTCCATCCAGGTGTAATGGTAACGGTCTGTTTGTGCGCAGCCAGTGGATAACTTTGTTTTTCAAACTAATATTGGATTCTACAGTTTATATCAGCAGGCATATTATTAGGTCTAAGAGTAGCTGTGTGTTGCCTACGTTGGTTATTGGCAAGTTGTTTAGTTATAGGTCGGGTTTCAGTTGGAATAGTTGGATTGATTAAATTGGAGTTTTCTATCGGAGCAGGCTCCGACAGAAGACGATCCATTTTGTCACCCAGCCTTTTAAGCCTCTCAGTAAGTGGAAGAATGAGAGCCTTTAAAAGACTTTCAATTGCCACCAAGAGCCCTTCATTAGAAAAAGATTTGTAGTCTGAATAAAATGCCCTGTTTTATCCTCCTTCCCCACTACATTTGGTGATTTATGTTTAGGTTCGGCTACATGCGGAGCCTTCCAAAGATTTCCAGCCCCGTTTTTTGCCCCTCCCTTCCTCCTTCTTTTCCTTACTGGGGAGCGTACTGCTCCTCTATTCCCCTTGCTTGATGGATTGTCATGTACTCTGCTGATATCAACAGCAGGTTGAGAGTCCAGCAACATGACTGCCTCGGTTTGAGTCTTTGGCACTGGAGAGGAAATGTTACTGATAGAGTGAGGGGCTGAGTCTAAAGATAAAGGTGTATTTAGGTCTATAAGATTGTTGGATGCGACTGTGGACTCACTACTATTACAGTCCACGGTTACTTCCATACCTTCTAATACTGGCGGAATATCTTGAAAAATTATTGCAATGTTTTCTGTGTTAAACAATTCCGCATCAGTATCGGGGTACGTTGTGTTATGTGCTAATATACTCATAGCGGCCTTCTCGGGATTAAGGGGTACCTGTTTCTTGAGAAACTCAATAGAGAGACGGCGCTCAGCCAGCCTCTCTGCTAACGCTATCTCCCTATCAATATCTCTTGTGGCTCTAGCAAAGTATTTATCGAGTGGGCCGAGTATGGATACACCTACACTATTAGGAAGGGGATTTAAAACAGAATAGACATCCTTAGTTAAAAAATAATATAAATAGTTGTAAGATAAAATCCAAACAATGAGGGAGTAATACAAGTAGGAACCAGGTTAAATGTATTAACAATCAGTTAATAATAATTTATCATGGCTAACTATCATATAAGTCAAGGTAAAAAGGGCTACAGTCCGGGGCAAATACAGTGGTAGTCAGAGGGATGGCCCAGCCCAGCCACCTTCGGCCACAGACGGTCCCGCCCTTGTCCCGGCGTTCTCCCGGTCGCTCCCGCGCAGTGGGACTAGATGGTTATATTTATATGTTCAGTGTGAGAGGGGAGGAGCATGCAGGGAGAGCAGCCCATGTGCTAGCAATTGGGTCTGGCGGGCGCTCCTGGGACTTGGAGTCCTGCGCCCGCAACTCGCTCGCAGCCCTGCGCAATACAAACACCCACAGTCACAGCCTCAGGCGAGGGGCGGCAGACTCCACAAGCAGGCTTCGCTGATGTTAATGTTGATCAAAGCCCCCACACGAAGCGGGACCCGCGAAGTGGGTTCCGCGAGCAGCAGCAGCAAGAACAGGGAAAGTTTCAGCAGCACTTGATACCAGCGTGAGCACTAAGGAAAAGCGAACACCCACCCACCCCCTACCCCCACCTCCCATAGCCAAACGTAAGCTTCTATTACGGTTTTAAAAATAGTCAGAAATTGCACTAATCTCTTGTTTATCGTTGTGTTTTGTGGGTCCAATGACCCCAGCATTGCATTTCTACAAGTCCTGACTCCTAAGCCGTTAAACACAGGTCTTTAAAAGCCTTTTCGCTGGTTTACCAGAACAGGACAGATACATATGACATGTTGTAAAGATCCTGCCGCCTGATGGCATAGGCGGCAGCTCTTGTTCTCGCCTGCCCCACCTTTCCTCCATTTTGGAATGAAATCTAGTGTAGACATTTCACCAATTCTTTAGACCAGGAATGTCTATTTTACCTTCCAATGGTGGGATGCTTCCAAAAGTGAAGATTCTCATGGGGTTGAATAGGATTTCAATACCAGCCATCCACGGAGGCGCTTTGACAGCTTGTGTTTGTCTGTAATCCAGCTTTGGAGTTTAATTGACTAGTTTACCATTTTCTCTTGAACACTTGTCCAGAAATGTTAACGTTCAATAGATCTCCAAGTTCTAAGAGCCCAATGCTATTCTCCAAATATTTCTTGTAGACTCCGTTCCCCATTGGAGATTGATTTCAATCCAAGCATGTTTAGCCAGCGTCTTATCCGCAGCTGCACGCAGTTTGTGGGAAAGCTTTACAAATGCCGCAGGTCTGACAAGTGACTGTTTTGTGATTGAAAACTCCAGCCAAACTTGGGCCGGAGACAGTAGTGTAACAAAACTTGAGGGGGCCCCCATGCAAGTTATGTGGAGGGGCCCCCTCCAACTCAATCAGGAGCTCTGGGTGCTATGCTGAGGGGGCCCTCTGGAGCTTGGGGGCTTCCCCTCACTGCAGGAGCTGCGGGGCCTTTGTTACGCCCATTCAATTGTCATATAGCTACTATATATCTTTGTAATGCGTTAAGTTAGCATAGGCACATTACATGTTTAAACGCCATTTTTCCTTTTGCTGCTTCTGCACACAACACTTAATTGTTGATTTAGCTTTCAACCTAGTAGTTCGTTGTGATTTACATGAGAATAATATGTTATTACTCTGATATCAGCTTTGCTTAATAAACTATGTCTGTACAGAGAGTGCTGAAGCTTCAGGAACAACAAGATACTGAATTGTTATGAGGTCTGATCTTCGCGCCTTCATAGACATAACAAAAGTGCAGCTTCTGCCAACTTTGGCTTTAAGGCGGGTTTTATATTGCTTTGCTGGACACAAACAAACACACTTGATGCTGTTCGCATGCAGAGAGAGCTGTTGTATGCTGATGTGATCTCTTCATTCTAGGATCCTGAGGTATGGGCCCGCCCTAATTCAACCCAAAGAGACCTTCTTAGCTATTAATATAATATGCGAGTTAGGGAGGGTGAGAAATCAGTGTTGTTAACCCTTATTCATTTACAGCATGTTAACATGCTGTCACCATTTGCTTTTTATGGACTAGTAACTATGCTGATAACTTTGCTTTTGATAATATGTTTCCTTGTATTATCTAAGATACTGCGCCTGAGAAGACGGCATTAGTAAATAAATATTTCAAATGTTCACGTGTTATTCTTGACTCCACGTTCTGGTTTGAAATGATTGTATAACCAAAGAGTGCTCATGTGTTCCACGTAACCTGAGGTATTGTAAGCTCATGTTCTGGTTTGTCTAAACATTGGGAGTTTGTTATGACCAATGAGACACTGTAGCTAGCTCGGTAAGGGGTTTGTTGGATACTAAGGTGAGATTTGGGTCACCCTAATTCGCTGAGGTTCCAATCCTCTGTGCACAGTTCTGTGGGAGAACAGAAACCCTGCTACACAATGAGGTGCAAAATCACATTTGGTACAACATAAACAGGAGTAGTGTGACACTAGGGTGACCAGGTGTCCCAGATTTGCCCGGATGGTCCCAGTTTTTCAACACTTCAAAATATTGGCACGAGCTACAAGAGACTGAATTTCCCAGAATGCCAGGGGCGAACCTTGCCTGAGAGGTCAGCGGTGTGCTCCCACATCCTGTTGTTTATTTAAAGTACTTCCGTGAGTCAATGAGCTGACGAGCTCCTGGATGAAGCACCTGCGCGCCAGTGAGAGGTACCGGACCTGATATCATGTTTGGCAGCCTACTCAGCAAACCCCAAAACACAAGACTGTATTCTCTACTGATGACGGTTAATAAACCAGAAACACGTGTCTAGAGATCAGCACTATCTGCGCCAACCTTGGCGAAACACTCGAAAATATCAGAGCGAGCTACAAGAGACTGCATTTCCCAGAATGCCATGGATGAACCTTGCCTGAGAGGTCAGCGGTGTGCTCCCACATCCTGGTTTTTAGTTTTTCAACAGTTGCTCAGGCAGATTGTGATAAAAGTGCCTCATATCCCGTTTTTTTGAGAGGGTAAACTGAAAACAGTGTGAGGCTCTTTTTCAGGTGTTCCAAAGGATGGCTAGTAAGCAATTTAATGAGCATGTATGATGCTGGTTTTAAAAATTACATTGTATTCATTTTCTTAGTGCCTCTTCTGTGTGTCTATGGGGATGAGGGCTTCCGTTCTTTGCCACATTATTTTAGTAAATTTGTAGTTCTTCCTCTATTTTTGCAAAATGCCCCGGTTTTTGGGTCGCACTATCTGGTTCTCGGATATTTACACAGACTTAGAAGCTCTTAATCTCAACCCTGCAATCCCTGCCCCCCCTGCCGTGACACTGGAAAATCAGGTGCCCGATCCTCACTATCGCCTTACCCATTTTCCTCCCCTTACTATCGACCATCTTAGCTTGCTTCTAGAAAAGCTTAAGTCCGGATCTCCGCTTGACCCCTGCCCCCTGAAAATTCTTAAAGAATGTAGGCAGGTAATTTTGCTCCCCCTTGTGGAGGTCATGAATCTGGCCATTTCAGAAGGGGTTTATCCCCTTACTTGGAAAATGGCCATCGTCAAGCCCCTACTGAAAAACCTACTCTGGAGCCCAGGATATTAAAACACTTCCATCCCATCTCCCTTCTCCCTGCCCCTGCTAAGCTCTTGGAGGCACACCTTAACCACCATCTGAGTGCCTTCCTCGACAGCTCCAGCGCCAGCTCCCTGGGCTCCTTGAGCCCGACACTTTTTAACGTCTACGTGGCCCCACTCGCCAGGCTTGTAAGATCCCTTGGGCTAGAAGTTCTTTCCTACGCCGACGACACACAGATCATGGTCTCCATATCACAATCTGTGAACATAACAGCTCTTAACTTTAAAAACTGTATGGAGGCGGTCGCCGGCTGGATCGTTAAGAACTTCCTCGAGTTGAATGGGGGGAAAAAATGAGGTCCTTATTTTTGGAGCCAAACATGAGACCTGGTCGATAGACTGGTGGCCCCCTGCCCTTGGCGCTTGCCCCACACCATCCTCCTCTGCCCGTAACCTGGGTGTTATTCTGGACACCACCCTTTCTCTTGATAGACAAATCAGCAGGACAGTATTCACCTGCTGTGGTGCCCTAAGGATTTTAAGAAAAATCACTCATTATCTCTCCCCAGAAGCACGCAAACAGGTTGCAGTGGCCCTTTTAGCCTCCAGGTTAGACTACTGCAATGCACTATATCTAGGCATTAACAACGGTTTGGTCCAACGCCTTCAGATTGTGCAAAATGCAGCTGCCCGGTTTGTTGTGGATGCCCCGAAATACTCATCAGGCACAGCCATCAGGAACAACCTGCATTGGCTCCCCATGCAGCGAGGATAAACTTTAAGGCTCTCTGCCTTACGCACCGTGCCTTGAACGGGACTGGGCCCGATGACAATCGCTCACTTGTGTCCCACTATATCCCCGGTAGGGCACTTCGCTCCTCCAACAAAAATCTGTTGGTTGTTCCCCAAATATCCAAGGCCAGATGGGGCGGAAGGGCCTTCCACTTTCTCGCACCCAGACTTTGGAACACGCTCCCTGATGACCTTAAGGATCTTGCGTCCCATGCCCTCTTCCGCAAAGCACTCAAGACCTGGCTATTTCAAGAAGCATACCTGTAACCTACCCCTTGCCTTCCTCTGATAAAACAGTTGCACCATCTCTCAGCGCCTTGATGCCTATTAATTCATTCCTTCATGGTCATCATAGTAGTGTGGCAATAGTGCAATATGAAATAAAGTTGCAAAATACCCAAAAAAAGCAGAAACTGACGTAGAAAGTTGTCACATAAGGGTAATCGGTGTGCATGAACGTGATACGATGGCAGCTCATTCACGTGAAAAAGCACCATTAGTGCAACAATAGCATAGGTTTGCAAAATGTTTATAAACACAAATGTGCAGCATCACATTAATGAGTAGATTCACTCTCTGTAAATGATGCAGGGTGCAATATCACCTTTTGGATCTAAATCTTACGGGTGTAAAAATACACGGGGTGCAAATTTAGAGGCGTGTGGAAACACATTTAGGAGTACAAATCCCTTTTAGGAGTAAAAACACATTTCAACAAAATTGAAATTAGTTCCAAGATCAGATTTGGATGAAAAAAGAGCTGGGTATGATGAGACGCTTTGGGTGGAAAAATAAAATTAAGACAAAAAATTTTTGGGGGCCAAAAAAACATTTAGGTGCAAAATCACTCTAGGCACAAAGTCGGCAGGAGGGTGGTACCATTTTGAGGTGCAAAGTCATCAAATACAGAGAGAAAATATGGTTATAAGAAGTTACATTAACTGTACCTATGAGATGGTGGAGATAGACTATTTTCCAATCATCACTCCAAAATGTAAAGCAGTCCAATACACATATGGCTTCATACAAATTGGAAATACTCATTAAGTAAGCAATGCTGAAGGGGGGCGACCCAAACAATTCAGTAGCTGGAGGCAGCTGACCCAAATCCCACTCTGTGGATTTTTGCTTATCTGTGACATGAACCTTAGCTATCAGCAAGGACTCTCTGCAGCAAGGCCTAAAATTAATGGAATGGAGTGTGGAGTGTGCCGCAACTGAATGCACCCAGTGTGCTTCCTGCCCGAGCTAGTGACGACTCTGAATCGGTTAATGGTTGCCAGTGGGACTGGGAGAAAGAAGGGTGGGGTGAAGGTGAAGAGAGGCATCACAGAGGCTGGAAATTAAAGTGCAAAACATGTTTCCACAATTTGAGCTACAAACGCTTTGAAGGATCCCACCTCTTCTTCGCAGCCCACCTCCAGAAGGACTAAAACAATGTCCCACCTCATGGGCAGTGCTTATGTCTCACAGTGTGACTGACCTCCCAGTTACAGCGGTATCAGGTGAGTGTCCCCTACATCTAAATATTGCTGCTACCCATCTGCCTTAGTCACCATAGCCCCCAATGGCACTACCCCCCACTCAACCGCAGCTCCATCTTGCACTTTCACCTTCCTGAAACTACCTCTCCTGCATTGACCCCTTCACACAATGAAACCATGCAGCTGAGCCCAGCAGTGCAACGCCCATTGGGCTGAAAGGGCTTAAAATCTGACCCCCCCACCCCCACCGTCCTGTGTGTCAGCCCGGGTTGACACGGCTTCGCGGGCACACACACAGCCTCACCCGAGTTCTTCACAAGTCTTTAAAAGATCATTTTCTTGCTAACAAGGCTTTGTTGTACTTTAACCCCTTCTTAGAGCCCCTGCATCTCCACTCTGGCCCTCACTGGAAGAATTAGCCCCCCCCCCCAAATAGATGGTAGCCTCATCCCCCCCCGGAATGTGTCTCTCTCTAGTTGCTCCTCTGCCTGAGCCTATAAGGGGTTCTCTCGTCTGCCTGGCCCCTGCCGCCATGTTAATGAGCTTGTACCATTCCAGAAATTAGCAGATCCCCCGCACTCCATATTACAAGACCGAGATAGCGGCCCCTCCCGTAATAGCAAATACAATGGAAGCAGTGGCCGAAGTGAGGGGAAAAAGTAGGAGAACTGTGGGCAGAGAATCAGAGGGCAGGAGTAACGCTTAGATTGGGTCAGTGGGCGGAGTCAGAGGTGTGGCAGAAAGAGCAAAATATCCCAATTTTTTGTATTTGTTTCCTATTTCACTAACCGGTTACAGCTTATTATGTTATTTAATTTAACCAATAGATACACATGTTTATTTAAGGTTTAATATGAGTTATTGACATTAAAATACAATCACAAATTGGGATGTGTTTCCAATCACAGAATGTCCCAAGTTTCCGTCATCAGCACTTCTCCCTTTTTCCACAAGACTAGCTCAAACATGAATGGCAAAATATCCTAGTTTGCAAATGTTTTCTGTATAACAATGGTTTTGACATATTTGCCACATAACACATCATCTGCTGCATAATCTGATGACTTAACGAATAAATTGTTAATAGCTCAAACGGATCAAAGGTTACTAAAACATGTGACTTGTGCTGCGGTGAAGGGGAGGTCCCTTGGCGAAGGTTGACTGGTCACCTTTCTCACTGCTGCCGTTGTATGTTCCACTTGTACTAATAAGGAAACATCTTTGCAGAGACTGTTCGCATGCGCACAAATTTCAAAATACCAAAGTATCAGAAAATGTACAGCACCACTAATACCAGTGTAGGGTGTCAGAGCATTTTCATCATACATGTTACACAGAGACAATCATTCATACGTGTTTAAATCACTGTCTAGGGAACGTTATATAAGACAAAGGACTACAAGGTGTAGGAGTCACATGAGAACCATACTGGTAGGCAGCATAGTTTAATAGTGATTTGTCTGGGGAAACACAAACTCAGAATTCAAAACGTAATACCATGGTTGGGCGTTCTCTTTAATAATCAGAATTGATTTCTACCCAAATGAACCCTTTTTTTGCAATATCAGGATAATCAAAGACTGGGGAAAAAACCATAATGCTCTAATTTATACCTTGCAGTTTGGATGCAGCTCTTACATGACAGTTAATAGCTCACGGTTCTATGTTAGGATTTTAACTTATTAACTGCAAGTAACAATAGGGTCTCTCTGACAAAGCAGTAACCCACTGACCTATTAACATTATATTAACTTTGTGATCTGCATGGTACATGTTCTTAGCAGCAGGTACATTAACCCTCTGCGCTCCCTTTTTATGAGTCAAAACTTCCTCTAGACAAAACACCATCTATCTATACTAAGAACATTAATCACTGGAGTTATCATGACATTTTTATTGTTGCCGAAAATTGTTGAAGGCCAGGAAGGAGGCAGAACGTGCTTTAAAAACCATATTATGCTTATAAACATGACGCCCCCACCCGAAGTCAGTGCCCGGTGCGGCCGCACTGCCCTAGAGCCACACTTCTCCAGGGTCCTGTGACCTCAGTGACAGAGTCACTGTTGCTCTAGGGTGTGTTGCTTCATAGGCCTGTCCCCAAGACTGAAGGTGAACTTCCTGGATCGTGATGAACAGGCCTTCAAGGTTAACCCACACTTGCCACCGCTAGGGTTCACCGGCTGGTGCTAAGAGACCAAGGGCTAGATGTAGGTAATTTAAATTTACCGATTCAAAAATACCGAATTTTACCGATTCGGTATTTTCGAATCGGTAAATGCTATGTGGGTAAAAAAATCGGTAAAAAATACAAAATAATTAAGATTCGGTATTTACCGAATCGGTAATTACTGATTCGGAATTTGCCTTTCATTCCTATGGGCCTGGAGGCCCATGGGAATGAATGTCAATTACCGAATCGGTAATTACCGATTCATTAAAATTGGGAAAAAGTCAAGGGTGGCAGGGTGTCACTTTAACACCCTGTTGCACCCCTGATTAGTGCTTGTGTGCACATGTGGCACACATGTATGTCTTTCACATGGCACAGGTGTAAATGCACAGATTTGCATTTACATAGGAATTTGTTGTTTACCACCAACTCATAGTTGGTGATAAATAACGATTCCTTAAAGCCCAGAAGCACTCTTTGAAGTGCTTCCTACATTTCATTTACCGATTCAGTAAATACCAAATCGGTAAATGATGATTCGGTAAATACCGAATCGGTAAATGTGCCTCCAACATAGGAAAAGTCTATTACCGGTTGGTAACGGCCGATTTCGGCCATTACCGACCGGTAATGGCCTTCCTACATCTGGCCCCAGGGCTTCTAAGGTTTTGCAGGCCTTCTAAGGTCTAGCATGGGAATGTGCTCTCTCAGGAGAGTGGTCTGGAGACTGGTCATAAAGGCTGAACTTGGTTTTCAAGTTCCAAATTCAGTAGCTCTGACCATAGCGCCACATCCTCTCCCCCACGGAACACCATACTGCCCCACTGAGTGAAACCTGCACTGCACTGACCCGCTATAAACACCTGGATATGACTGTATTCAAATTACGCACTAGACAAGAACAATATCCTGCCTAAAAAAATAACAACATCCTAGAAAAAGCAAACACTCATAGGGAATGCAAGATTAAGTAAACATGTGAAACGTATGCAGGAACAACATGGTTACCTTTTTCCCTTTACACTCATTATTTAGTGAGTGCTTTTGCCTAAAAAAGATAAGACCATGACTAAAGGGCCCGGAAAGGACCTGTTCCAGTGTCCATTTTTTATATCCTAACAAAACATAGGCAGTATGGTTTAAAAATACCAGAATTGTGAACACACAGCAGCTGAACACATTTTTTTCCAATTCACACATCAAGCAGGCATTTCAGTTCCTTGAATAAAGGTGCACTTTCCCACCAAGGGAAAACAATGAGAAAACAAAAGTAGCACTTTACTGGCAAACACTGTAAAGTGGCGCTAATGTGTTTAAGTGAAAAAAAATGTAGTGGCCACCTTGCCACCACTCTGTCTTGCTTTCGTTAGTTGGTTGCTTATTTTTCATATTGGGAATGTTTTATTTTTTCTCCACTCCGAGGCTGCACATAGAAATTGAAAAATGTCAGTAAAAGACACCGTTTTGAGCAAAACTGTTTTTCTTTTTTAGAGCGATTTTACAGGGGAGCAAATAAACGAAAGAGGAAAGAGAAGGTAATACCCGTTTCTTGAAGTCTCGGTTTTCACTAAATGAGTGTTAGAATTGGGGGTCGCTAGTTGGCACAAGTAGGTACTTGAGACAAATGGGGACCCTCTCCTCTAGTCAGGGTAAGGGGGTACACTCCTAAAATAATCCCTGCTCACCCCCTTGGTAGCTTGGCACGAGCAGACAGCCTTATCTGAGAGGCAGTGTGTAAAGCATTTGTGAACACATACAGTAATCAAGTGACAACACTACAAATGAACCCCACACAGTTTGTATATTTATAAAAATAAGTATCTTTTATATAGATTTACCAGAAGACCATAAACGACAAAAATAATCCACAATACTATTACAAACCAAGAGTTCTTGTTAAAAAATGCTTAAATCAGAGTTCTGTGTGAGTCTGTAGGCCTGTCCAGCTACAGCGTTGATGAAACAACACAATTCCAGTGGACCAAGTCGATACGGGCCCACTCGAGTGTAGACAGACTCGGTCACAGTACCATTACTTGATGCGAAAGGCACGGGCGTGCGAGCCAGTCTTGGTGTTCGTCGCGTTGCAGAAAAGAAAGTGTTGCAGGATGCGTTGTCCCTCGAAGCGGTGCAGGCAACGGCCCGTTGACAGAGTCGGTGGGTCCAAGGCGTATCTTGCAGGGCTTGCAGTGCGGCGACAGAGCTGGAGTTCTGGAGATGGCGTTGATCAGTCCAGACAGCTGTACGATTCGGGCGGTGCGTAACTCCGATGCATCCACAGGTCTCAAAGTCAGCAACAGTGACTGCGTTGGTCAGACCAGTACGAGTTGCTGTAGCGAGGCGTTGCACGTCACGGTGTCCACAGGTTACGGTGCAGGCAATGGCTCGGTGACGGCATCAGGACAAAGTCGGTGAGCTCAGAGCTTATGTTGTGTTCGATGCGATGCCTACAGGACACCGGGCCAGTCGTGAGAGTCGGTCACAGCTCCCTGCCTCTGTAGGCACTGAAACAGCTTTTACCAGCAGCAATCCACAAAGGCCGGTCAGGGGGCAATTTCTCTTCCAAGCCCTTGGAGAACTTTAGCACACGTCGATGAGGGTACACACACAGTTCTCCTCTCTCTCTTTAGACATTAAGGCAACCACTGCAGGCCAATTCCCCAAAACATCAACCAGGTGGGGATAGCCTCTGCTTCAGTCTTCACGGGTTCCTTCCTCAGCAGAGGTTTCTTCTTGTCTTTCCAAAAGTTATCCAAATTCTTGGGATCAGGGTCCCACTACTTATAGCCCAAAATCATTTGTCCTCTGTGGGCAGAGGGTCCTTTGCCTAGTCCAAACCAGTTCTGGTCAGTCCTGGAGCACTCTTTTTACATGACTCCTTCTTTCCTTTCAGAGAGCAGGGCAGAGACATCAGAGACACCACAGGAGGTGGAGCCAGCATTGTGGAGGGAAGGCATAGTCCTATTCAGGTCCCAGGTGCAACTCCTCCCACCCATCTGCATGGAGATCTTTCTATTCAGCCCTGGCTGCCTCACGCGGTCTCCTAGAAATTCTCAAGCCTTTGTCACTCAAACTCCAGACAGGGAATACACAGCCCAGTAGAGGCAGGCTTGGATAGTTAAGCAAGAAAATACCTACTTTCTAAAAGTGGTATTTTCAAAAACAGCATGTTAAAACCAACTTCACTAAAAGATGTATTTTATCATTCTGAGTTCAAGCATACTAAACTCGAATTTCAACCATGTTCCCTGAGTCAGTTAGGATTATAAAATGTAATAATCTTACTGCCCATTCTGGACTATGGAGAACAGGTAGCCTTGCAATAGTGAAAAACGAAAATGGCTTTAAGTCAATATTAGGACAAGCCACACACACCAGGGCATGTCCTACCTTATACTTACAATGCACCCCGTCCTTGGGCCTATCATAGCGGTGTCTGACATGAAGAAAAGGGAAGTTTTAGGGACTGGCAAGTGGGTGCACTTGCCCAGTCAGCATTGCAGTACTAGACTGCACATAGGCTCTGTAATGGCAGACCTGAGACACATTTTACAAGGCTGCTTCTGTGGGTGACACAACCAGTGCTGCAAGCCCACCAGCAGCATTTGCATTTACAAGCCCTGAGCTCTCCTAGTGCACGGTACTAGGGTCTGACAAGTAAACCAAATCTGCCATTCATGGAATCACTAATTCACACATAAATTTAAAATGGAGAGCATATGCACTCTAACACTGATCAGCAGTGGTAAAGTGCCCAGAGTCAGAAACAGCCAACAACAGGTCAGAATTCATATAGGAGGAAGGCAAAAAGTTCAGGGATGCTCTGCAAAAAGGGCCAAGTCCAACAAGGAGGAGCGAGAAGAAAGAGAGGGTAGAGGGGGAACAAAGAGAGTGGCAGGCAGCTGCCAGCGTCAGGAGAATTGGACACTGTTCTCGTCTTCTCAGGGCATGAAGGAAAAGAGAGTGCTTTTCCTTCTCTGTCCGTTCTGCCTGTCCCCAAAAGCCAAGGCTTAACTATTGGCCTTGGCGATTTCTGCCTTCTGGAGGCATGTTTCAAATAATAAAGTAGGGGAACGGACTCTATGAAATTAGAAAAATAGGGGCAAGCAGTGAGTTGCCGATCCCGCCCACTTCTACCACTGAATGGAAGTGCTAGAAACACGGGATCCTTCATCTACGCTACCAGCGCAATCATCAATATGGCCCCAGGGCCCAGTCCATGCATCACGCGATAATTGCATACGTTTACTTACTATTGTGGAGCAGGGTTCCTCTTGCGGAGAAGCTGGGGTACGTGACTTCACGTCTGCAGGGCAGCATATTCAATTCCGGACTTTCCTTTTCAGGCGCGTTATGCGAATTGTTTAAGTTGAAATGAGCCAGTGCTACAGTTCTACAATGCATGATGGCCTGCAGCTTCACATGCGCACTTTTAATTGCGCAAAGTGGCATGCGCATGAAAATGACCAGCTGCCCAACATTTAATTTATGAGGCAGCCGCCGACCGTAACGTAAGTTACGTAACTCCCAGCATCCGAGATGGATCAGATGTGTGGAGTGCAAAGGGGTTGCTGGCTGATGGCTGCAGAGGGGCGCCTGGAGCACAGGGCCCCCCTGCATCGCTGGGGCTGCGGGAGTCTGTGTTACGCCCCTGGTCGGCGAGGCAGATCTGGGCAGCCGAAAGGTTTGTTTATACGATCTTACCACTAATTTGTCAAAAAGGGTAGTCTCATTGCCTAGCATTATCTCAGATCCATATGCAATGGAAGGTTTAAGTTTAGCCTTAAGTACCGCTCCCAAAGGTTTCAAATTGTGGCCTCGGATGGATCTTGCCAGTGCTGAAAAGGCAAAAATAATTGTTTGGGCTTTCCCCTTAATTGTCTTTCTTTGGGGTACAAATGTTCCCCTTGCATCTATTTTTATCCCTGTATATACATAGGCAAATGTCTCATTTATAATATTGTTGCCAAGGTACCATTCGCAGTTTTTCTTTTATGTGCGCCGGTTAAAAGCGATCAATTTGTCTTTTTTGCTATTTAGTGTCAGGCCATTCTACCCTGTGTAAACGCTAAGACAGTTAAGAAGGTGCTGAAGTCCTGTTTGTGTATTGCCAAGTAGTAATCCATCATCTGCATGAAGAATATTTGACAATTGTTGTCCACCCAGGCTCGGGGCATGCGCTGTCAGCTCATACAACTCCGTCGAGAGATCTGCAACCAAAAGGGGTGCTAACACATCGCCTCGCTTTAAGCCCATCAATGTTTGAACTTTCTCTGATACATGGGTACCATTGCCAATCTTGATTTTAACCCACGTATCAGAGTATAGTAATCTAATTGCTCGCAGGACGGGAGATGGAATTCCCCATCAATGGAGTTTTGCCCATAGACTACTACGTGGAACACAGTCAAAGGCTGCCTTGAAATCAACAAAGCACATATAAAGCGATGTACCAGTTGCCTTTTCTCTATTCAATATCAGGCCCACCACCATGATGTTGGTAATAGTACTGTGACCCCTTAAAAAATCAGTTTGATTTGGTGGAAGTCTTCCATTTTTATGTGCCCAAGATTCCAGATCGAGTAGAGAAGAATTTAAGGTCAACATCCAAAAGTGCACATAGACGGTAGATGGTGGGAGAAGATGCCTGTCCACATTTATAAATGGGATGGATTATTGAGCCCTTCCAGCTTTCGGGGGTAACCTTGCTTGCCAGAATGTTGTTATACAGTGACGACAAAAAGGCTGCCCACCTAGATAAAGAATGCTTAAAACGAGCCTGTGGTAGTCCATTTGAGCGAGGGGCATAATCTGCGCTTGACTTTTTGTTTACTTTTCTTTAACTCCCCTGGAGTATATAAACAGGGTGCCATGGTATCTTTATAAGGCTGATCCAAGCTCATTATATCCAAGGAACTTTCTTTAAAATGTGATTTTATATGCTGAACCCACTCGAACACGCTAATATTTGCATTATTTGCTGGTCCAGTACCTTTCTTGGTTAGGTTATTGAGTTCCCAAAATCTTTATGAATCATTTGTTTTTGTAGCTTGCATCGATTGAGCCCATAATGTTTCCTGTTTGGCTTTTTTATATCTCCAGATCTTCCTTTTTAATCAACGTCTCTCATTGCGGAAAGGCTTTAATAATTCTGTATCTCCTAAATTGTGGCGCAACTGCCACTAAAGCTTGCCTACTTTGGTTTTTATTCTTCGAATATGTAGTAGGAACATGTTAGACCTGGGGGTCTCTAGTTGGCAATGGTATACACCTTTGATCAAATGAGGGACCCTTTCAAAGTCAGGGAAAGGGGATTACACTCCTGGATAACCACTGCTCACCCCCTTGGTAGCTTGGCACGAGCAGACAGGCTTATCCCAGAGGCAGTGTGTTAAGCATTTGTGAACACATACAGTAATACAGTGAAAACACTAAAGATGGACACCACATTGGTTTGTATAAAAATAAGTGTTCTTTATATAGACTTATCACTAGACCACAAATAACAAAACCCCACAGTACTGTAATCACCAGTAATACTTCACGATGGTAGAAGTAATTCAAAAATAGGCCATTCACTTACTCAGCCTTTAGCAACAGATAACCCCAAAAAGAGTTATTACAACGACGAGGTCAAAGAGCTCTCAAAGTACGGGGCCCACCGCGAGGTGCGCAGCGTCGGGCCCAGAGTCAAAACAGATTCCAACAGAACAGTACTGTGGAAAGCGAAAACAAAGACAGCTCACGGTGTCATGGAGATGCGGTGTCGTTTGCATGTTGCAGCGTTGGTTCCTTGCTTCGGGGCAGATGATGCGTCAGTGTCCTGGATGCTTGCAAAGGCAGGGGAGGCGTTGGTTCCTGTTAGAAATGGGGGTCTCCATTTGGCATTGTATAGCGCCACTGTCCACATAGGGACCCTTCTTCCTAAGTCAGGGCAAGTGGGCTACCCCCTTCGACAACCCCTGCTCAACCCTGTGGTAACGTAGCAGAGCTGTTAGGCCTATATCAGAGGCAGTGTGTGAAGCGGTTATGATCATGTACAACAAGGCAGTAATGACATCACAAAAGGATACCACACAGATAGGTATAGAAAATATTATCTTAACAGTTTAACTCAAAACTCTCAAAACGTTTCAACAACTGCAATTCACGTTAACCCGTAGGGACTCAAAAAGACAATAACGTATTCACCAAGGCGTGACATTGACTAAGTTCAGGGCTGGAGCCTACGCGACCCAGGGCGCACCAGGTACCTGTCATTGGAATTGGAACACAGCACACAGCTTCTCGAAGAAGCGGAGACGGTGAAAGGCGGACTCCCAGCGACCACAAGTCTCGTCTGCAGAGGTCCGCAGCGTTCACCCACAGTGATTCGGGAACTCTGGGACAGGCGCACACTCAGCGGCAGTAGCACGTGGCTGTGGCGCCCCGGGCTGGTAGTGGCGCTGATTCTCGTCGTGTAATTCTGTTGTGGGCTCACCGCGGCAGCAGTTCTCTCTTAACGGCGGCTGCCCACGAGGCGATAGCAACATTTCTCAACAAGGGGAGACAAGGCGCAGGCACACAGCGGCAGCAGCTCTCTCTTAGCTGCGGCGGCCCACGGGACAGATCACGATGATGCAAAGTTAACCAAAGGTGGGGGCGCTCAGCGGCCACAGGTCTCTCTTAGCTGGGGCAGCCCACGGGACAAATCACAATGTTGCAAAGAAAAAGGGTGCGGTCACTCAGCGGCAGCAGCTCTCTCTTAGCTGCGGCGGCCCACCGGACAGATCACGATGATGCAAAGTTACCAACGTTGTGGACGCTCAGTGGCCACAGCTCTCTCTTAGCTGCGGCGTCCCACATGATGATCATGAGGAAGCAAAGATACCAAAAGTGTGAACATTCAGCGGCCAAAGTTCTCTCATAGCTGCGGTGGCCTACTGGGCATATCACGATGATGCAAAGTTACCAAAGGTGTGGGCGTTCAGCGGTCACAGCTCTCTCTTAGCTGCAGCGGTCTCAGGACAAACCACGATGTTGCAAAGTTGAAAAAGGGTGCAGGCGCTCTGCGGCAGCAGCTCTCTTTTAGCTCAAGCGGCCCACAGGATGAGCCACGGTGATGCAGAAGTTGGCAAGGGTGCGGGCACGCAGCGGCAGCAGCTCTCCTTCAGCTGCGGTGGGCCACACAGCAGATCACGGTCTCGACCAGGCTGGCACCACGGTAGACGCTGAGCAGCTACAGCGCTCTCTTCGCTGCAGCGGTCCACCCAGGTTCAGCGGAAGGCTCGAAGGTGCAGATTCCAGCAGGCTCTCAGCGGCGGCAGCTCTCTCTTAGCTGCAGCGGCCCACACAGGGTTAGCAAAAGTTTCAAGGATGCCCAGTCCGCGGTCCTCACAGTAGAACTAGAGGCTCCGAATTACTCGACAGAGGTCTCACCTGCAAATAGAATTCCTCGCACAGGAATTCTGAAGGCGGAGTCTAATGTCCCTGAAACTTCTGAAGGAGGCGCTCTCGATTTAGGCCCTCTGGTAGTTTCTTCGGCAAGTTTTGTGAAAGTTTTAAAGTCCTTTCCTCTGTCCACTCGGACAGAGTTTCGTCTTGACAACCTGAAGGAGCACACCTGGACAAAGTTCCAGCTCAGCATTTTATACCTAAAAAGACTTTGTTCTCTAAGGCCGCAAATCACTGTCTCCAGTCAGAACCAGTTTAGTTGGGTCGGAGAGCACTTGGTTTAAAAGGTGGTATCCTGCCAAATCAGAATGAGGGAGTCTGCTATCAGACACCCAGTGGGAGGTGGAGCCATCTTTCACCTTGCCAATCACGGCCCTGCTTGATCAAAGAGTAGCCCTGCCCCATGCTCTGAATACCGATCTCTCTCTCCAGCCAGGTCTGACCCAGCTGGCACTGCTGCCTCAAAACCAGACGGCCAATACACATACTCGCCACAGCCTACAGTAAATTTTAGGCAAGAAACTACCTCATTTCCTGAAGAGGAATTTCACAACATGTGATATATAAATGGTCCATACTAAAAGGTGTCCATCACTGTCCTGAGCATAAACATATCAAACTCGAAGTTCCTATCAGGTTCCTAGTGCCGATATGATGATAGAAGTAATCCTGAATTGGTCCATCCTGGCCTATGAGAACGGATCGTTTCATAGTAGCGATAATGAAATTGAGGGTAGCTCACTATTGGAACAGGCTACACAGATGTAGGCATTATGGTTGTCCTAATTCATACAGTCATTTATATACAGGGAGCATTCGCGCCGTGGCACTGATTAGCAGTGGTACGGCGCCCAGAGCATCTAAATCCAGCCAACAGAAAAGATAGGAAGAGTAGAGGGGAAGGTAGACCCACGCCAATGATGCCAGGTCTAACAGTTCCTAACCGGAGAGGAGGTGACATTACGTTGGCACAGAAACCACGGTTCCTTATGATGTCACAGTGTTGATGAGTTCTTGGCCATCTTCGTCGAGGATCGGCTCTGCAATGATGTCGGTTTCAGAGTCAATACGGCACAGCAGCAGGCATTGGGCCTGCTCACAAGTCAGAGCAGCACTCACGGCTTATGGCAGGTTAGGATGTCACTCGCTGGCGTCGATGTTGCAATTTCCTTCTGTAGCAACTAGAACAGCAAGTTCCAGATGCAGGCAAGCAGATGGGGTGACGTCTTGTATCCCTGAGACAACAGGCAGGAGGCAAGTTCAAATTCAAGCCCTTGGAGAAATATTCTGCAAGATGATGAAAGTACCTTAAAAGTTCCTTCTCCTTTCCTTGGTAATGAAGAAACCACTGCAGGCCAACCCACCACAGCACGCTGGCAGAGGGGAAGTTCAAACTCCTGCAGGCTCCTTCGGTTCTTCTCCTCGGCAAAGGTTTGTCTTGTGTTCCCGGAAGTGATCTAAAGTCCTGGGGTCTGGGCCCCAATATTTAAACTGCAAAATCCTTTGTCTTCTGAAGGCAGAGGGTGCCTGTGTCCAGCCAAAACCACTTCTGGGTGCACTCTGCCAGGGCACAACTTCTTCCTTTGTCAGTGTGGGCCAGGGTCATCAGACGCACCACAGGAAGTGAAGCCAGCATTGTGGAAGGCAGGCACAGCCATATTCAGGCCCAGGTGCTACTCCTTCCACCACTCCTTAGGTAGATCGCCCTATTCAGCCTAGTGCTGACTCACCCTGTATCCTGGAGTCCCCCAACCCCTGTCACTCACAAACCAGACATACAATTCACTACCCTAGCAGAGGTAGGCTGGATGGTTAGGCAAGAAAATAACCTACTTTCAAAAAGTGGTATTTTCAAACACAGAATATTAAAACCAACTTCACTAAAATATGTATTTTATCATTCTGAGTTCAGGCACACTAAACTCGATTTCTACCTAGTTCCCTGAGTCATTTAGGATTATAAGATGTTATAATCAAACTGCCCATTCTTGCCTATGGGAACAGGTATCCTTGTAATAGTGAATAACAAAATTGTCTGTAATTCACTATCAGGACATGCCACAAACATCAGGTCATGTCCTACCTTTTACATACAATGCACCCTGCCCCTGGGGTACCTTGGGCATACCTTAGGGGTGACTAACATTTAAAAAAGGGAAGGTTTAGGGACTGGCAAGTGGGTGCACTTACCAAGTCAACATGGAAGTGCTAGACTGCACACAGGCTCTGCAATGGCAGGCCTGAGACACACTTTACAAGCTGCTTCTGTGGGTGGCACAACCAGTGCTGCAAGCCCACCAGCAGCATTTGCTTTACAAGCCCTGGGCACACGTGGTGCACTGTACTAGGGTCTGACAAGTAAATCAAATAAGCCAATCGTGAAGTCACTAATGCATAACATCAATTTAACAGAGAGCATATGCACTTTAGCACTGATCAGCAGTGGTAAAGTGCCCAGAGTCATAAAACAGCCAACAACAGGTCAGAGGAAATACAGGAGGAAGGCAAAAAGTTCAGGGATGACAATGCAAAGAGGGGCAAGTCCAACATAAACCCCTTCCAGCCAAAACACAGGGTAGACCAATCACTACCTTGATGGGCTTCCTTGCTTTGGGCGATAGAACATGGACCCATGGCTGCAACAGCAGGGGCATATTCCAGTTCTACGCCAATCTGAACTCATTTGGATCCCTCTGTCCATAGTCTCCGGGCCCACCAACTAACCCATGGGGAACCCTTCTCCTAATTGTGAACACCATCGGTGCAGTACCTCACCTTAGCTTGCTCACAGGTGTGTCCCAACCAACAGCAAGCCACGGTGGCCACTGACAGTGGTCAGAGATGAGACCTAGACCATATGTCTCTCAGGGCTCTCAAACCTCAGTGGTGTCAGAGACATCCTGACACTGACCCACCAGTCCCGGGCCTGTACCCGGCGACTGGACTGGACACTGTGGTGGGCTTTCCAACACCCGCTCCTCCTCCTCGGGGCTCTGTATCCTCCCACCTGGAGCAGTACCCCCCTTCCAGAATTGTCAGGGCACCTGTGGCAGGTGTCCTGCGCAATTCACCCACCAGTTCAGGGGTTTTATCCTCCAAATGGGATCCCAGCCTAGGGTCTATACCCTTAGACTAGACAGAGGTCAGGGGTGAGGCTGCCCTCTCCCTGCCCCCCTTCCTCAGGCCCTGCACCTTCCCACGTGGAGCGGTGCTCCTAGAAGACAAACCAGTATGGACACTGATTACAGTTGTCCTTCCCTCCAGGTCAGGCAACACCTGAACCTGTCTTCCCAACCCAGGGACGGAACCCTGAGGCTGAGCAAATGCCTGGCAAACCATGACTTCCTGGGGAGTACATAGACCCTCCCCAGGGTGACACATAAACTCATGTGTCATGTGACAGTCTGCCTGGCAGTCTGCCTGGCATAATCTTCCGACTCCCGTCCATCTGACATTACACGAAGATCCCCCAGGACAGAAGGGGTGTCAGCATGGTCACTCTTTGGTGGCTCAGCCCTTCTGGCAGGCCCCTGACCCACTGGTTCTTCCACTGGGGACTCTTTCCTCTCTCGCCCCTCAATCTGGACTTCTGCCCCCTCTACTTAGGAGTGGCACTGCCAGACACCAGAACTGATGGAGGGCTGCTTACAGACACTCCCAGCTCACCTGACACGAAGAGATCCCCCTCAACAGACGGTCCATCAGGACAGACTGGGCTACCTACCTGGTGTTCCCTTAAGGAACCATCCAGTACTGGAGACTGAAGTTGGGGCTTGGAATACAGCCCAGTCTCACTCCTTCTCATGCGAGATAGGATGTGAGGCCCTACAACCACCTCCCTATAAGGGGACCTAACTGGGCTACTTAGAACCACTTTCACCACTCTGGGTTGGAAGACACCTGCACCATTCCTCATAGGGTCACTCCCCCATGCCTTGCATGCACCACAAGGTCTGCTCCCATGCAAGCTTCCTAGGTTCAGAAAACTCACACTCCAACAGGTGTTGACAAAGCTCTGGAAATAGGGACTTACAATATGCTCTCCCACAATTGGATAACAAAGCCCCCTACAAGGGTTAACCGAACTAGGATTCACCTCCAAATCCAGTGCCTCGCACACGTACTCCACACCACTCTTGAGATTGGCAAGACAGTATCTGACTGTCTCTATCACTCAACCCACACTTTTCTGGGGGGTCTTCACACTCACATACCAGGACTTTAACCCAGTCAGAACTCCTCTTCCTGCACCTCTCATCCAGCATCAGCAGAGTGTCCCTCCCACCACTAGGACCATGAACCCCTGCGTCAGTTTCCCCATTCTCCCCAGGGACACTGCACACCACTGGAGCTACCTCATGTCCTTGAACCCCCTGGCGTATGTTAACCCCTCCTTCAAATCAGGTGCCAAATCTCTGGGTGTATGTACTATTCTAAATCTCTGGGTGTAGTAAACACCCCCACCCACTACGCCGGACACACGCTCGACCCAATCTTCACCTCCAGCAAGCACATCTCCCTCAATCACATCACAGCTCTCCATTGGACAGACCACAGCTGCGTTCACTTCAACTACAAAAAGACTGCAACACACAACCACCCACAACCAATTCCCCGCAGAAACTGGAACAAAATTACCACCGACCAGCTCTTCACATCGCTTCACCAAAACCCTCCTGCAAAATCATCGGACCCTAACCTTGCAGCCACCAACCTCACACAATGGATCACCCACAGCGCTGACGAATTTGCACCCTTGAAAAAACATCAAAGCAAGCAAGGCAGGAAAAAAGCCCCCTGGTTCAACGATGACCTTAAGAAATCCAAGAAGATCTGTTGCACCCTCGAGAAAGCCTGGAGAAAAAACCCAACCACTGACAACCTGGCCACTTTCAAGAACGCCACCCGTAAACACCACCAACTGATCCGATCCACCAAGAAATCAGCATTCAAGGATCGACTCGACAACAACTGCCACAACAGCAAGGAACTATTCAACATCGTCAAAGAATTTACCAACCCCACCGCCGGCACCAACGACATCACTCCCTCCCAAGACCTCTGCGACTCCCTAGCCTCATTCTTCCACAACAAAATCGCTGACATACATAACAGCTTTGAAAACCAGTCTGGAGAGCAGTCCACCCCACCCTCCTCCGAACTAAAACCCCCCTCCAACAACCTTTGCGCCTGGAACCCAATCACCACTGAAGACACCATCCGCCTGATGAACTCCATCCACTCAGGATCGCCAACCGACCCATGTCCCCACCACATTTTCAACAAAGGAGACTCCATTATCGCACCCCATCTCCGAGACGTCATCAACTGCTCCCTCAACTCCGCTACCTTCCCGGAAAGCTGGAAACATGCCGAACTCAGCGCCCTCCTGAAGAAACCCACAGCGGACCCCACTGAACTTAAGAACTACCGCCCCATCTCGCTCCGCCCATTCCCTGCCAAAGTCATTGAGAAAGCCGTCAACAATCAGCTCGCCGCCTTCCTCGAATCCAACAAATCCCTCGACCCTTCACAGTCCGCCTTCCGAGCCAAACACAGCACCGAGACCACCCTCATCGCAGACGACATTCGAACACTACTGGACAACGGAGAAACAGCTGCCCTCATCCTACTTGACCTCTCCGCAGCCTTCGACACAGTTTGTCATAGCACCCTTATACAACGCCTCAACAACGTCAGAATACAAGGAAAAGCATTGGACTGGATCATCTCGTTCCTTGCCGGAAGAACCCAGAGAGCCCGCCTCCCCCCTTTTAGATCAGAGGCCACCGAAGTCATCTGCGGCGTACCACAAGGATCATCACTCAGTCCCACCCTCTTCAACGTATACATGAGTCCCCTCGCATCCATCGCGCGCCAACACAACCTCAACATCATATCCTACGCAGACGACACCCAGCTGATCCTCTCCCTCGCCAAAGACCCAAACACAGCCAAAACCAACCTACACGAAGGGCTGAAAGAAGTAGCCGATTGGATGAAGAACAGCCGTTTAAAATTGAACTCTGACAAAACGGAAGTCCTCATCTTAGGTTCTTCCCCTTCCGCCTGGGACGAATGAAGGTGGCCACCAGCCCTGGGAAACGCACCCATACCTACGGACCACGCACATAACCTGGGCTTCATACTGGACTCCTCCCTCTCGATGACCAGACAAGTCAACGCCGTCTCTTCATCATGCTTCAACATCCTACGTATGCTCAAAAAAATCTTCCGTTGAATCCCCACCGAAACAAGAAAGACGATCACCCACGCACTTGTCACAAGCCGACTGGACTACGGAAACACCCTTTACGCCGGAACCACAGCCAAACTACAGGAAAAACTCCAACGCATCCAAAACACCTCAGCCAGACTCATACTAGACATCCCCCGCCAAGCTCACATTTCCGGTCATCTGAAAGACCTCCACTGGCTCCCCATCAACAAGAGAATAACGTTCCGTCTCCTCACCCACGCACACAAAGCCCTCTACGACCTAGGACCCGAATGCCTCAACACGCGCCTGTCCTTTTACACCCCCACCCGCCAACTACGATCGTCCAATCAAGCCCTCGCCGCAATTCCACGCATCCATAGATCCACCATGGGGGGGAAGATCCTTCTCCTACTTAGCGGCCAAAACCTGGAATTCTCTCCCCACCCACCTCCGCCTTACACAGAACCACCTCTCCTTCAGAAAACAATTAAAAACTTGGATATTCGATAAGTAAAGTTAACCCCCCCCCCCTCAAGCGCCTTGAGACCCTCTGGGTAATTAGTGCGCTATACAAATGCTAAACTTGAACTTGAACTTATTCCCTCAGCACTAGAAAAATCTATTTTGCGGACACCATCTGAGCTGGACTCCACCACCAACTCAGCAAAGCTCATTTCCTGAGCTTTACACATTTCTGCTTCGTGGGCTAAGGCTCTTCTGCCCTGATCAAGCTTTCTCAGCTCCTCACTCTCTCTCAGCCTCTGGTCACAAGCCAGAAACCAGGCATCTTTTTCTGTTTCCTCCTCACTTTTAGAGAACTCCTCCTCCTTAGACTCAACTGGTAGTGTTGCCTTCCAGCGGGGTAACTCATACTGAAATATGGATGCCTCTAGATCCTCCCTGGACCTTCTCTTCACAGGCAGCCCTCTTTCCTGGCAAAACACACGTAGCTCCTTCATTGTGTAGACAAACATATGTCAGAAGTAGAGTTCCATTTTGCAACAACTAACCAGAGTCCTAGCATCAAAAATACTTCCAGAAGGACACCAGAAAACAGAAAACCAGTATGTGGTTGCGTTTGGTCTGCACTCACTAGTAGTGTACACCAATCACTGTATATGAGTCACAAATGCAAGTCAGAATCCTCACCGCTGAACACCAATGTTAGAGATGGGGGTCTCCAGTTGGCAATGGTATACACCTTTGACAAAATAGGGACCCTTGCTTCTAAGTTAGGGAAAGGAGATTACACTCCTTATTAACCCATGCTCACCCCCTTGGTAGCTTGGCACGAGCAGACAGGCTTATCTCAGAGGCAGTGTGTTAAGCATTTGTGAAAACATACAGTAATACAGGGAAAACACTACAGATGGACACCACACCGGGTTATTAAAAATAAGTATTCTTTATGTAGACTGATCACAAGACTACAAACAACAAAAATCCACAATACTGTAATCACAAGTAATACTTCCAGATAGTAGAAGTAATTCAAAAATAGGTCATTCACTTAATCCGTCTTTAGCATTAGATAACCCCAACGGGAGTTATCACGACGTCTAGGTCAAAGACTTCCCAAAGTACGGCGCCGACCACGAGGTGCGCAGCGTTGGGCCCAAGATCAAAACAGACCCCACAGAACAGTACATTGGAAAGCAAAACAAAGACAGCTCACGGCGTCTGGGAGATGCGGTGTTGTTGGCGGTTTGCAGGGTCTGTTCCTTGCTTCGGGGGAGATGATGAGTCGGTGTCC
The DNA here is from genome assembly GCF_964261635.1 of Lissotriton helveticus. Classification (NCBI taxonomy): domain Eukaryota; kingdom Metazoa; phylum Chordata; class Amphibia; order Caudata; family Salamandridae; genus Lissotriton; species Lissotriton helveticus. The sequence goes on from NC_136065.1 coordinate 36,314,806, forward strand.
TGGATGCTTGCACAGTCAGGGGAGGCATCAGTTCCCGACCAGAGAGGAGGTGACGTACCTGGTAAGGTTTCCTGAGGCCGAGAATTACATCGGTGCCTCGCTGCTGGTCGCGCTGGCCGCGCTCTCTCTATTGCACTAAGAATTTTTTAATAATCCAGTTTTGGATTTTATTTAATTAATATTTTTCATTGTTCCCCTGTTTTTAATTCCGCTCCTGCCCCTACCTTGCACCATAATTTTCTGGTAGAACCACCGCTTTTCGGTGGGTCCGGGTTCCCGGGAGGTTGTGGGTGCCAGTGACATCTTGGTTTGGGAAGGGAAGTGTGAGCGCCATTTTGGAGCGTCCAGGTGATCTGGGACGCGGAGAGGACGCTATTTAAAGCTCGCCTGTAGCGCGCAGCGGTGACGCGCAGCGGTAGTGCCCTCCCTGCGCCTGAGTCGTGCCAGAGTCCTGCCCGTCTGCGCTCGTCAGCGTCTCGGAGGTGTATGCGGTGGGACTCTGGCTTTCGTTTATCCTTACATCTAGTATCTTCAGGTATTCTTTTCATTTTATTGTACCTTAGCTTGGTTCCGTGATGATTGCGTATAGTGCCGCTGCGTTGCGGGCTTTGCGCAACCATTCTCCAGTGTGTCAATGTGTTTTTCCCGGATTACGCCTCCTGAAGAAAGGCTGTTCTGCCTGTGGATGGCGTCCTGTGGTTTCGCTGATAACAGTGTTGCCACTTCCTATTCAGTACTGTCAATGTGCTCTTTTGAATACCAGATCCCTTGTTAGACACTCCACGGACATTTGGAATCTTCTTACTGACTCTAACATATCCTGCCTGTTTTTAACAGAGACTTGGTTAGGGGAAGGCTCAGGACCTGATTTGGCCTGTGCCTTACCTCCGAACTATACCATCTTAAGAAAGGATAGAGTTGGGGGCAGGGGAGGTGGAGTGGCCCTTATAGTGGACAAAGCACTAGTGTGCACTTCATTTCCTGTTGAGAACATCGCAGGCTGTGAAGCCTTAGGCTTTACACTTGGCCTCTCGGCTTCTCAGACGTGCACTGGGATCCTCGTTTATAGACCGCCTAGGCCTATTGGCTCGTTCTTTGATGATCTGCAGGCTGCACTTTCCACACCTTGTATGCGATCGGCGCACCGTGTTTTGTTAGGGGATTTGAATCTGCATATGGACATGACAGCGGACCCCGACGCGGCTAAACTGCAGGATATTACTGCATTGCTCAGGCTTGTTCCCTATATTGATAGACCCACCCATATTAAAGGCCATACTCTTGATTTAATTTTTTCTACGAGGCAGATCGCCGTGTCCCCGCCACTCCCAGTATTATGGTCGGATCATTTTTTAATAAGTTTTGGTATCCCTTATGGGACCAGGATCGGCCAGAGAGCACAGAAGGGCGCGATCCGACAATCAAGGTCTTTTCACCTAGTTACGGCGGAAATGTTGTCCTCTGCCGGTATCCCTGTGATCTTACAGGTGATCTAGATTCTGACATGGATCTGGTTCAGAAGTGGCTGAAAACAAGATTTGAGGAGTTAGCTCCAGCCAAACCAGCCAAATCAGCCCTCAGCCATGTGTCCGCCCCTTGGTTCACCCCTGCACTACGGAAAATGCGCCAAGATTGTAAAAAGGCTGAAAGATTGTGGCGACGCAGATACGAGTTAGAAGAGAAAATAAAATATCGTGACGCTATTAAAATTTACCATAAATATATTTCCGAAGGTAAAAAAGAATATCTTGAGCGTCGGATAGATGCAGCGCAGAACATGAGTAGGGAGCTTTTTTAGAATAGTAAAGGAGTTTGCTTTTCCAGCCGCTTGTTCTCCCACTCACTCTCACACAGAAGAGCGGATCAGGCAGCTTCTGATTTTTTTGTACTTAAAATCAAGGCTATTCAGGAGTCCTTCCCCATTGTTGATGCCGATGCGCTTGCATTTAAGCTGAGCTCGGTACCGTCACTGGGGGAAGAGACAGGGCCCATACTATCGGCCTTTCGACCGATGTCCTGTGCCACATCCCACGATTTGCTGTCCCGGCTTCAGTCTGGCTCACCGCTGGATTCATGTCCGGCAAAATGTTTGGGTAGAGTGGCTTCTGCAGTTAACTCCTTGCTGAACCCCCTGCTTAATCTCTCCCTGAGTTCGGGAATGGTGCCACAGGCATGGAAACACGCATTGATTCTGCCGCTACTCAAAAAACCTCTATTAGATCCCCTGATGCATGCTAACTATAGACCAATCTCCCTGCTTCCTGCTCTGGCTAAGGTGGTTGAGAAACATGTACAGCATACGATTACCAACTATATCGAGTGCAACAACATCCTTCATGATTCTCAATCTGGTTTCCGTGCTAATTATAGCACGGAGACAGCCCTCCTGGAGGTAACCGAAGCTATCAGAGAAACTCTCGATCTCGGGGGGAAGGCTATGTTAGTCATGCTGGACCTGTCGGCGGCTTTCGACACCGTCCCACATGACGGTCTCCTTTTTAGACTCTGGGAGATCGGGCTACGTGGGACGGTGTTGGATTGGTTTCAATCCTTTCTATCGGGCCGTCGACAGGTGATCTGGGCACCTCCGTTCTCCACTGAAATGCCACCGCTAGAGGTGGGGGTTCCTCAAGGGTCCATTCTGAGCCCCACCCTTTTTAATATCTATATGGCCCCTCTGGCGGAGGTAGCGGAGGCTTTTGGTGCCCAGATCATATCCTACGCTGATGACACCCAGCTCCTGTTCACTTGCAGGAAGGGAGAGGTTTTTGACGGCGACAGGATCAAAGGCTGTCTGAGTGCGGTCTTTGCGTGGTTTCAGCGGCACAGCCTGAAATGCAACTCAGATAAGTCTGAGTTGCTCTTCTTTGGTTGTGCCCCTGACCCCTGTTGGAAATCGTGGTGGCCCCAGGACATGTTCCCACCGGAGAAGGCGTCGTCCCAAGCCAAGAACCTTGGGGTAGTGTGTGACGACGACCTCTCTTTTAGACCCCACATCATTGGGTTGTCAGGGAAATGTTTCGGCATCCTAAAGATGCTCAGAAAATTTCTCCCACTGCTCTCCTTGCAGTATAAAAAAATTACGGTCCAGGCGTTAGTAGGGTCCCGACTCGACTACGCCAATGCGCTATATGCAGGATTGCCCAAATATTTGTTGGCCAGACTGCAAATAGTGCAGAATTCTGCGGCAAGAGCCATTTTTGGCCTGCCACGGAGAGCAAGAGCCTCAGAGCTGCTAAAAAGGCTGAACTGGCTGCCCATTTCCAAAAGAATTATCTTTAAAATCCTTACTTTGGCTTTTAAAGCTCTTCACTTAGTGGGCCCGAACTACATCAGGAAGCGCATGGTCTTTTATGCGCCGCGGAGGATGTTGCGATCAGCTGAATTGGCTAAAGCGGATGTACCGTCTATTAGACGTGCCCGGATGGGAGGACGGTCCTTCCAGTATTTGGCGGCATGCCGCTGGAATGAGCTTCCTATCACTCTTCGAAAAGCCAATAGTCTCCTTTCTTTTAGAAAGGAGCTAAAGACTATGCTCTTTTCTTCATAATTTTTAAGACTGCTGTGAGTTGTTGTATTGTAATTTTTTGGTCTTCAGGCCTCTTTGCCAAAGCGCCGGGACACCCTTTGGGGTAGCCGTGCGCTATAAAAGAGTGGTATATAACATAACATAACGATGGCGCCAAAACCAATGTTCCTTACGAGGTCACGGTGTTGATGAGTTCTTGGCCACCTTCGATGATGTCAGCTCTGGGGTCGATACAGAACACCAGCAGGCGTCGGTCTACGGATACAAGTCGGAGCAGCCCTCCTGACTTCCAAGCAGATACGTTCGCTGGCGTTCGTGTTGCAGATTCCTTCTGTAGCAACTGAAACAGGAAGTTCCAGAAGCAAGCAAACAGAAGGGGTAAAGTATTTTGTATCCCTGAGACTTCAGACAGGAGGCCACCTCAGTTCAAGCCCTTGGAGAAATATTCTATAAGATGATGAAAGTTCTGTAAAAGTTTCTTCTCCTTTCCTCGGCAATGAAGACACCACTGCAGGCCAACCCAACAACAGCACGCTGGCAGAAGGGCAGTCCAAACTCCTGCAGCTTCCTTTGGTTCTTCTCCTCGGCAAAGGTTTGTCTTGTGTTCCCAGAAGTGATCTAACTTCTTGGGGTCTGGGTCCCCATATTTATACTCAGAAATACTTTATCCTCTGAAGGCAGAGGTTCTAGAATGTTAAAACCAACTTCACTAAAAGATGCATTTTATCATTCTGAGTCAGGCATACTAAACTCAAATCTCTACCTCGTCCCCCAGGTCAGTTAGAATTATAAGATGTTATAATCAAAACCGCCAGTTCTGGCCTATGGGAACAGGTAGCCTTGCAATATTGAAAAACAAAATAGGTTGTAATTCAATATCAGGTCATGCCACGAACTAACCCTGGGCGAAGCACTACGCTCCGCTCGCGGAGTTTGCGAAGTTTTTGCAACTTCGCACTACGCGAGCGGCACGTAGCACAGTGCGAACATGCGTAGTGCAGCGCTCATTTTTTGCTTGTTCGCGGTCCTGAACGTCATGTTCGCGACCGCGAGCAAGCAAAATGACATCCCGGCGAGATTCTCAACGCGAGGAGGTCAGGTTTCTCATTGAGTGGTTGCGCATGCTCGCGACCGCTCTCAATGAGAAACTACCTGTTCGCGTTGAGAAAGCTGCCGCTCGAGTAATAATCTCCTCGAGCAGCAGCAAACTACAGCTCGCACTGTGCAAGATGCCGTTTTCAATGCTTGCACAGTGCCGGATGCTTGTCCGCACTGTGCAATCATTGAAAACGCATCTTGCACAGTGCGAACATGCTACTACGCAGCTCGCGTAGTGCTACGTGAAGTTCGCGTCGTGCGAAGTGCACTTCGCGTAGCTTCGCGTAGCGCTACTTCGCGAACTACGCCCACCCTTACCACGAACATCAGGGCATGACCTACCTTTTACATACAACGTACCCTGCCCGTAGGCCTACCGTAGGGGTGACTGCTATGCAGAGAAGGGAAGGTTTAAGGACTGGCGAGTGGGTGCACTTGCCTAGTCGACACGACAGTCCCAGACTGCGTACGGGCTCTGCAGTGCCAGGCTAGAGTTAGACTTTTCGGGCTGCGTTGGTTGCTGCAAGCCCACCAGCAGCCTTTGATTTACAAGCACAGAGCACACCTGGTGCACAATACGAGGGTCTGACAGTAAATCAAATAAGTCAGTCATGGAGTCCATAATCAAAACATCAATTTAAAATAAAGAGCATATGCACTTTAGCACTGATCAGCAGTGGTAAAGTGCCCAGAGTCATAAAAGCAACTAAAACAGGTCAGAGTTCAAGTTCATGGATGACCCTGCAAAAAGGGCCAAGTCCAACAACTATATTTTAAAACTAGTTGTTTGGCATACCACTGTCTAGGAAACCTAGTAGTATGTTAGAATTTAATAATGTTATTCAGTCGGATGAGGAGTGGGTGTTATATTCTGTATAGGTACCCTAATATAGGTCCGGGTAACATCATAACCCTTCACCTATATTTTTCCCTACCTTTCACTACATACATACCGGGCTTTAGGATTGACCCTTTACCTGGTTACAGTACTGCTCACAGTACCTGAAGTTTTCCCTGAACAATAGCCTCATACATTATGCATGAGGATTCATGAGGATGCTTGGAAACTCAGCTGGACCTACATCTACTGCATAATAATTATGTATAAGGTTCATCCCCGGCGTCATCCCAAGTCCGAGAATGGCACAGCAAGGTAGAACCCCTGGGGAGACCTCTGGGTATAAATACATCACATCTTGCTGAGATCGAGAGAAGAGATCAGGACTTCCCTGCCGACACACTGACGTGAGACGCCGAGGTTCCTGCATGCAGATCCTCCAGCTCGCAGTGGTCTGAACATCCCTTGCGGGGTGTCCAGCTCGAGACCAAGACGAGGACCCACAGTCTCAGACTTCAGGTAATGGGGGTGACTTTATCCTACAAGTATTCTTGGCTGTACACCTACTGACATGCCAGGTACACTTAGATACATCTAGTTAGGGTTGTTTCGCACTAGTACCCATTTTACTGTCATGTATTTGATATACTTGCCTGTATTCATGGTTTTGGCAAAATGGTAGAAATCTACATTCCTTTTACCTTTCTAGTGCTTCTAGTAATTTATATATGTTTCTGTCTAATGATTGTGTTAGCACACTTATCTTACACTAGAATAACGACTGTTCAATAAATGCTTATTGAAAACGTCCCTACCGTTTATTCTGTGTATCTCTCTGAGACAAAGTGAGCACTGTTTCCACGGTCCTGATGGATCAGGGTTGTCATGTTCGATAGTTGTCAAGAACTATTCTTTCCTTGGTAAGAAGAGTTTCTAGTGGCACCGTGAGCCAGTTGATACACAGGCTAACATCCGCAGTGGGGGTGTCTGGAATCAGTCTGGACACAAGGCATACAGTGTATGTTGTCTAAACACGCAGATCCTATGTAGTTTTTAAAGGAGCTACGCGACAGTTCTTGATAGGGAGAGATCAGAGTGTTCTCTAGTGGCCGTTTCCACTCATGCCAAAGTAGCGCAGAGGATTAAGATGCCTGCTGCAAAGAACATATCCTTGTGTGTTCATAGGTTTACAAGCCCTAAGGCCATGTGTGTGCGCAAAATCCGAACACAAACGCTGAAATTCTGTGTGTCCTTGTGTGTTCAGAGATTTCCAGGCAATAATAAAAATATAAATGTAACTGGCGATTAAAGTTCCTGTCAGAGAGAGATGTAATTTTTTATCTAGTGGCTGTTTCCACTCATGCTAAAGTAGCGCAAAAGATGAAGATGCCTGTGGCAAAGAACATGTCCTTGTGTGTCTGTAAGTTTTTAGGCAACAATAAAAATGTGAAGGTAAATATGGAGATCAATGTTCCTGCAGGAGACAGATCGAAGCTTTATCTAGTGGCTGTTTCCACTGATGCTAAAGGATTAAAGAGGATTAAGATGCCTGCTACAAAGAACATGTCCTTGTGTATTCAAAGGTTTTCAGGCGACAATAAAAATGTAAAGGGAACCTTGGCGATTAATGCAACCGCTGGAGAGAGATGGGAGTTTAATTTAGTGGCTGCTTCCATTGATGCTAAAGTAGAGCAGAGGATTAAGATGCCGGCTTCACAGAACATGTCCTTGTGTGTTCAGAGGTTTTCAGGCGACAATAAAAATGTAAAGGTAACTTTGGGAAAAAAGTTCCTGCTGGAGAGAGACATTAGGGTTGTATCTAGTGGGTGTACCGACTCATGTTAAAGTGACGCATGCAGAGAGCATGTCCCTATGTGTCCAGAGGTTTTCAGACAACAATAAAAATGTAAAGGTAACCTCAGCAATTAATGTTTCTGTGGGAGAGAGATCGGAAGTTTTATCTTGTGGCTGTTTTCACTCATGCTGCAGTAGCGCAGAGGATTAAGGTGCCTGCTGCAAAGAACATGTCCTTGTGTGTCTAAGTTTTTAGGCAACAATAAAATGTAAAGCTTACTTTGGCGATTTATGTTACGGCAGAAAAGAGAAGGAAGTTTTATCCAGTGGCTGTTTCCACTCATGCTGCTGCAAAGAATATTTCCTTGTGTGTTCAGCGGTTTTCAGTTGACAATAAAAATGTTAAGTTAACCTTGGCAAATAATTTGTCTGCGGGAGAGAGATAGGAGTTTTTTCTAGTGGCTGATCCCACTTATGCTAAAGTAGTGCAGAGGATTAAGATGCCTGCTGCATGGAACATGTCCTTGAGTGTTCATACATTTTCAGGCGACAATAAAAATGTTAAGGGAACTTTGGCGATTAATGTAACTGCTGGAGAGAGATGTGAGTTTAATTTAGTGGTTGTTTAGAGTGATGCTAAAATCACGCAGAGGATTAAGATACCCGCTGCAAAGAACACGTCCTTGTGTGTTCCGAGGTTTGCAGGCAACAATAAAAATGTAAAGTTAACCTTGGCAAATAATGTGTCTGCGGGAGAGAGATCAGAGTGTGTTCTAGTGGCTGTTTCCACTCATTCTAAATGAGTAGTGCAGAGGATTAAGATGTACGTCTGTTGCCCTTGAGTGGTCAGCGGTTTTCAGGCGGGAATAAAAATGTAAAGGTAACTTTAACGATTTTTGTTGTAAAGATGCATATGCCACCCACATGCATCCCACCAACACATACCTTATAACACACCACACCATGCCACTGCCCCACGTCACAGCACTAGACACCAGGTTTGCGGTACGGAGCACAGCAGCCACACTGCTCTACAACATAACTTAGAAAAATTGCTCTGGCTAAAGACTTATAAAGGACCCACAGGCGAGACCTATTGAATATGCCAGTGCTTGTTTAATTCTTTTGAGACTTTATCATGTTACAGCTGTTATTGGTGCATGATTCACAGGGAAACATTGTCTGGCCTTGTTTTAAAAATGTACAAGGAAACGAGACACAGTTTCACTGAGGCTTCTGATTGTCATGGAAACAGGTGAGAGGGTCATTGAAGAAGGTTCTTGGAATGTTGGAGTTTGAAGATTCCTTGGAATGTTGGAGTTTAAACCGTGGGTGAGAGTTGAGGGGGAGGGAGGGGGGGATCACACCAGCCTCAGCTCCGCTCCTCCCCTGTAGGGGGGCAGGGAAGGATGAGGGTCTGAAGCTCCCTGCAGCTCTCACACCAGCCTCAGCTCCGCTCCTCCCCTGTAGGGGGGTGGGAGGCAGGGAAGGATGAGGGTCTGAAGCTCCCTGCAGCTCTCACACCAGCCTCAGCTCCGCTCCTCCCCTGTAGGGGGGTGGGAGGCAGGGAAGGATGAGGGTCTGAAGCTCCCTGCAGCTCTCACACCAGCCTCAGCTCCGCTCCCCAGAGCCAGAAGATCGGGAAGAGCCTCTGTGTGAAGGGGGCCTGCGGGAAGGAGTAGAGAAGCTCCATGGAGTCAGCATTGTACAGGGACAGAAGCCCCCCCTCGTAGTCCAGATACACCCCCAGCTTCAGGGGCTTCACACGAGGGGCCAGAGGGGTCTCAGGGGAGGTGAGAGCCCAGTACTGACCCCCCGACCCCCGCACAGCCCAGACTCCCCCCTCAGGTGAATCTGTGATCGCTCCCTTCCTGTTCACAGACTCTGCTGCGACCCCCACATGCCACGCTCCCCCCTCCTGCAGCGGCTGCACCTCCCAGTAATGTCTGCCGGAGGTGAACCCCTCGCTCCCCAGCACACAGGGGTAGTAGGTGAATCTCTTGGGGGTGTCCGGCAGAGGCTTCCATGTGTCTGTCCGTCTCACTCGTCTCCGCCCCTCAGACAGGAGGAGCTGTGGATGAAACGTGTCAGGATCCAGAGTCACCATCACTGCGGAGAAGAGATTCACAATTAGAGATTTAATGACACAAAGAAAGGCTGGAATTACTGCTTCTGGTTTACATGTGATTAGTTTACAACACATCTGGAAGGAGCATGCGGCGCTAGAGAGCACGAAGCACTGGACTGCTCACTACACTAAATCGCACAGCACTAAACTGCTCACTACACTAAAGCGCACAGCACTAGACTGCGCCAGAATATATTACTGAACTCCACCGCCCTGTAGAAACACTACAGGGGCTGAGCCAGAATATCTCACTGAACTCCACCGCCCTGTAGAAACACTACAGGGGCTGAGCCACAATATCTCACTGAACTCCACCGCCCTGTAGAAACACTACAGGGTCTGAGCCAGAATATGTTACTGAACTCCACCGCCCTGTAGAAACACTACAGGGGCTGAGCCAGAATATGTTACTGAACTCCACCGCCCTGTAGAAACACTACAGGGGATGAGCCAGAATATCTCACTGACCTCCACCGCCCTGTAGAAACACTACAGGGGCTGAGACAGAATATCTCACTGAACTCCACCCTCCTGTAGAAACACTACAGGGGATGAGCCAAAATATCTCACTTAACTTCACCACCCTGTAGAAACACTACAGGGGCTGAACAGAATATCTCACTGAACTCCACCCTCCTGTAGAAACACTACAGGGGATGAGCCAGAATATCTCACTTAACTTCACCACCCTGTAGAAACACCACAGGGGCTGAGCCAGAATATCTCACTGAACTCCAACGCCCTGTAGAAACACTACAGGGGCTGAACAGAATATCTTACTGAACTCCACCGCCCTGTAGAAACACTACAGGGGCTGAGCCAGAATATTTTACTGAACTCCACCGCCCTGTAGAAACACTATAGGGACTGAGCCAGAATATCTCACTTAACTTCACCACCCTGTAGAAACACTACAGGGGCTGAGCCAGAATATCTCACTGAACTCCACCCTCCTGTAGAAACACTACAGGGGCTGAGCCAGAATATCTCACTGAACTCCACAGCCCTGTAGAAACACTACAGGGGCTGAACTGAATATCTCACTGAACTCCACCCTCCTGTAGAAACACTACAGGGGATGAGCCAGAATATCTCACTGAACTCCACCGCCCTGTAGAAACACTACAGGGGCTGAGCCAGAATATCTCACTGAACTCCACCGCCCTGTAGAAACACTACAGGGGCTGAGCCAGAATATCTCACTGAACTCCACCGCCCTGTAGAAACACTACAGGGGCTGAGCCACAATATCTCACTGAACTCCACCGCCCTGTAGAAACACTACAGGGTCTGAGCCAGAATATGTTACTGAACTCCACCGCCCTGTAGAAACACTACAGGGGCTGAGCCAGAATATCTCACTGAACTCCACCGCCCTGTAGAAACACTACAGGGGCTGAGCCAGAATATCTCACTGAACTCCACCGCCCTGTAGAAACACTACAGGGGCTGAGCCAGAATATCTCACTGAACTCCACCGCCCTGTAGAAACACTACAGGGGCTGAGCCACAATATCTCACTGAACTCCACCGCCCTGTAGAAACACTACAGGGTCTGAGCCAGAATATGTTACTGAACTCCACCGCCCTGTAGAAACACTACAGGGGCTGAGCCAGAATATGTTACTGAACTCCACCGCCCTGTAGAAACACTACAGGGGATGAGCCAGAATATCTCACTGACCTCCACCGCCCTGTAGAAACACTACAGGGGCTGAGACAGAATATCTCACTGAACTCCACCCTCCTGTAGAAACACTACAGGAGATGAGCCAAAATATCTCACTTAACTTCACCACCCTGTAGAAACACTACAGGGGCTGAACAGAATATCTCACTGAACTCCACCCTCCTGTAGAAACACTACAGGGGATGAGCCAGAATATCTCACTTAACTTCACCACCCTGTAGAAACACCACAGGGGCTGAGCCGGAATATCTCACTGAACTCCAACGCCCTGTAGAAACACTACAGGGGCTGAACAGAATATCTTACTGAACTCCACCGCCCTGTAGAAACACTACAGGGGCTGAGCCAGAATATTTTACTGAACTCCACCGCCCTGTAGAAACACTATAGGGACTGAGCCAGAATATCTCACTTAACTTCACCACCCTGTAGAAACACTACAGGGGCTGAGCCAGAATATCTCACTGAACTCCACCCTCCTGTAGAAACACTACAGGGGCTGAGCCAGAATATCTCACTGAACTCCACAGCCCTGTAGAAACACTACAGGGGCTGAACTGAATATCTCACTGAACTCCACCCTCCTGTAGAAACACTACAGGGGATGAGCCAGAATATCTCACTTAAGATCACCACCCTGTAGAAACACTACAGGGGCTGAGCCAGAATATCTCACTGAACTCCACCAGCCTGTAGAAACACTACAGGGGCTGAGCCAGAATATCTCACTGAACACCACCGCCCTGTAGAAACACTACAGGGGCTGAGCCAGAATATCTCACTGAACTCCACCGCCCTGTAGAAACACTACAGGGACTGAGCCAGAATATCTCACTGAACTCCACTGCCCTGTAGAAACACTACAGGGGCTGAGCCAGAATTTCTCACTGAACCCCACCACCTTGTAGAAACACTACAGGGTCTGAGCCTGAATATCTCACTGAACTCCACCGCCCTGTAGAAACACTACAGGGGCTGAGCCAGAATATCTCACTGAACTTCACCGCCCTGTAGAAACACTACAGGGGCTGAGCCAGAATATCTCACTGAACTCCACCACCCTGTAGAAACACTACAGGGGCTGAGCCAGAATATCTCACTGAACTCCACCGTCCTGTCAGAAACACTACAGGGACAGAGCCAAAATATCTCACTGAACTCCACCGTCCTGTCAGAAACACTACAGGGACTGAGCGAGAATATCTCACTGAACTCCACCGCCCTGTCATGATTAACTACAGGGACTGAGCCAGAATCTCACTTAACTCCACCGTCCTGTAGAAACACTACAGGGGCTGAGCCAGAATATCTCACTGAACTCCACCGTCCTGTCAGAAACACTACAGGGACTGAGCGAGAATATCTCACTGAACTCCACCGCCCTGTCATGATTAACTACAGGGACTGAGCCAGAATCTCACTTAACTCCACCGTCCTGTAGAAACACTACAGGGGCTGAGCCAGAATATCTCACTGAACTCCACCGTCCTGTCAGAAACACTACAGGGACTGAGCGAGAATATCTCACTGAACTCCACCGCCCTGTCATGATTAACTACAGGGACTGAGCCAGAATCTCACTTAACTCCACCGTCCTGTAGAAACACTACAGGGGCTGGGCCAGAATATCTCACTGAACTCCACCGTCCTGTCAGAAACACTACAGGGACTGAGCCAGAATATCTCACTGAACTCCACCGCCCTGTCATGATTAACTACAGGGACTGAGCCAGAATATCTCACTGAACTCCACCGCCCTGTAGAAACACTACAGGGACTGAGCCAGAATATCTCACTGAACTCCACTGCCCTGTAGAAACACTACAGGGGCTGAGCCAGAATTTCTCACTGAACCCCACCACCTTGTAGAAACACTACAGGGTCTGAGCCTGAATATCTCACTGAACTCCACCGCCCTGTAGAAACACTACAGGGGCTGAGCCAGAATATCTCACTGAACTCCACCACCCTGTAGAAACACTACAGGGACTGAGCCAGAATATCCCACTGAACTCCATCGCCCTGTAGAAACACTACAGGGACTGAGCCAGAATATCTCACTGAACCCCACCACCCTGTAGAAACACTACAGGGGCTGAGCCAGAATATCTCACTGAACTTCACCGCCCTGTAGAAACACTACAGGGGCTGAGCCAGAATATCTCACTGAACTCCACCACCCTGTAGAAACACTACAGGGGCTGAGCCAGAATATCTCACTGAACTCCACCGTCCTGTCAGAAACACTACAGGGACAGAGCCAAAATATCTCACTGAACTCCACCGTCCTGTCAGAAACACTACAGGGACTGAGCGAGAATATCTCACTGAACTCCACCGCCCTGTCATGATTAACTACAGGGACTGAGCCAGAATCTCACTTAACTCCACCGTCCTGTAGAAACACTACAGGGGCTGGGCCAGAATATCTCACTGAACTCCACCGTCCTGTCAGAAACACTACAGGGACTGAGCCAGAATATCTCACTGAACTCCACCGCCCTGTCATGATTAACTACAGGGACTGAGCCAGAATCTCACTTAACTCCACCGTCCTGTAGAAACACTACAGGGGCTGGGCCAGAATATATCACTGAACTCCACCGCCCTGTAGAAACACTACAGGAGGTGAGCCAGAATATCACACTGAACTCCACCGCCCTGTCATGATTAACTACAGGGACTGAGCCAGAATCTAACTTAACTCCTCCGTCCTGTAGAAACACTAGAGGGGCTGAGCCAGAATATCTCACTGAACTCCACCGCCCTGTCATGATTAACTACAGGGACTGAGCCAGAATCTAACTTAACTCCACCGTCCTGTAGAAACACTACAGGGACTGGGCCAGAATATCTCACTTAACTTCACTACCCTGTAGAAACACTACAGGGGCTGAGCCAGAATATCTCACTGAACTCCACCGCCCTGTAGAAACACCACAGGGGCTGAGCCAGAATATCTCACTGAACTCCACCGCCCTGTCAGAAACACTGCAGCGGCTGAGACTGAATATCTCACTGAACTCCACCGCCCTGTAGAAACACTACAGGGGCTGGGCCAGAATATCTCACTGAACTCCACCCTCCTGTAGAAACACTACAGGGGCTGAGCCAGAATATCTCACTGAACTCCACCACCCTGTAGAAACACTACAGGGGCTGGGCCAGAACATCTCACTTAACTTCACCACCCTGTAGAAACACTACAGGGGCTGAGCCAGAATATCTCACTGAACTCCACCGCCCTGTAGAAACACTACAGGGGCTGAGCCAGAATATCTCACCGAACTCCACCGCACTGTAGAAACACTACAGGGGCTGAGCCAGAATATCTCACTGAACTCCACCCTCCTGTAGAAACACTACAGGGGCTGAGCCAGAATAACTCACTGAACTCCACCCTCCTGTAGAAACACTACAGGGGCTGAGCCAGAATATCTCACTGAACTTTATCGCCCTGTAGAAGCACTACAGGAGCTGAGCCAGAATATCTCACTGAACTCCACCGCCCTGTAGAAACGCTACAGGGGCTGAGCCAGAATATCTCACTGAACTCCACCGCCCTGTAGAAACACTACAGGGACTGAGCCAGAATATCTCACTGAACTCCACCGCCCTGTAGAAACACTACAGGGGATGAGCCAGAATATCTCACTGAACTCCACCGCCCTGTAGAAACACTACAGGGGCTGAGCCAGAATATCTCACTGAACTCCACCGCCCTGTACAAACACTACATGGGCTGAGCCAGAATATCTCACTGAACTCCACCGCCCTGTCAGAAACACTACAGAGGCTGAGCCAGAATATCTCACTGAACTCCACCATCCTGTAGAAGCACTACAGGGGCTGAGCCAGAATATCTCACTGAACTCCAACACCCTGTAGAAACACTACAGGGTCTGAGCCAGAATATCTCACTTAACTTCACCACCCTGTAGAAACACTACAGGGGCTGGGCCAGAATATCTCACTTAACTTCACCACCCTGTAGAAACACTACAGGGGCTTAGCCAGAATATCTCACTGAACTCCACCGCCCTCTCAGAAACACTACAGGGGTTGAGCCAGAATATCTCACTGAACTCCACCACCCTGTAGAAACACTACAGGGGCTGGGCCAGAATATCTCACTTAACTTCACCACCCTGTAGAAACACTACAGGGGCTGAGCCAGAATATCTCACTGAACTCCATCGCCCTGTCAGAAACACTACAGGGGCTGGGCCAGAATATCTCACTGAACTCCACCGCCCTGTAGAAACACAACAGGGGCTGAGCCAGAATATCTCACTGAACTCCACCACCCTGTAGAAACACTACAGGGGCTGAGCCAGAATATCTCACTGAACTCCACCGCCCTGTAGAAACACTACAGGGACTGAGCCAGAATATCTCACTGAACTCCACCGCCCTGTAGAAACACTACAGGGTATGATCCAGAATATCTCACTGAACTCCACCGCCCTGTAGAAACACTACAGGGGCTGAGCCAGAATATCTCACTGAACTCCACTGTCCTGTCAGAAACACTACAGTGGCTGAGCCAGAATATCTCACTGAACTCCACCGCCCTGTAGAAACATTACAGGAGCTGAGCCAGAATATCACACTGAACTCCACCGCCCTGTAGAAAAACTAGAGGGGCTGAGCCAGAATATCTCACGGAACTCCACCGCCCTGTCATGATTAACTACAGGGGCTGAGCCAGAATATCTCACTGAACTCCACCGCCCTGCAGAAACACTAATGGGCCTGAGCCAGAATATCTCACTGAACTCCACCGCCATGTCATGATTAACTACAGGGACTGAGCCAGAATCTCACTTAACTCCACCGTCCTGTAGAAACACTACAGGGGCTGGGCCAGAATATCTCACTTAACTTCACCACCCTGTAGAAACACTACAGGGGCTGAGCCAGAATATCTCACTGAACTCCACCGCCCTGTAGAAACACCACAGGGGCTGAGCCAGAATATCTCACTGAACTCCACCGCCCTGTCAGAAACACTACAGGGGCTGAGACTGAATATCTCACTGAACTCCATTGCTATGTCAAACACTACAGGGGCTGGGCCAGACTATCTCACTGAACTCCACCCTCCTGTAGAAACACTACAGGGGCTGAGCCAGAATATCTCACTGACCTCCATCGCCCTGTCAGAAACACTACAGGGGCTGAGCCAGAATATCTCACTGAACTCCACCGCTCTCTCAGAAACACTACAGGGGTTGAGCCAGAATATCTCACTGAACTCCACCACCCTGTAGAAACACTACAGGGGCTGGGCCAGAATATCTCACTTAACTTCACCTCCCTGTAGAAACACTACAGGGTATGATCCAGAATATCTCACTGAACTCCACCTCCCTGTAGAAACACTACAGGGGCTGAGCCAGAATATCTCACCGAACTCCACCGCCCTGTGGAAACACTACAGGGGCTGAGACAGAATATCTCACTGAACTCCACCCTCCTGTAGAAACACTACAGGGGCTGAGCCAGAATATCTCACTGAACTCCACCCTCCTGTAGAAACACTACAGGGGCTGAGCCAGAATATCTCACTGAACTTTATCGCCCTGTAGAAGCACTACAGGAGCTGAGCCAGAATATCTCACTGAACTCCACCGCCCTGTAGAAACACTACAGGGGCTGAGCCAGAATATCTAACTGAACTCCACCGCCCTGTAGAAACACTACAGGGACTGAGCCAGAATATCTCACTGAACTCCACCGCCCTGTAGAAACACTACAGGGGCTGAGCCAGAATATCTCACTGAACTCCACCGCCCTGTAGAAACACTACAGGGGCTGAGCCAGAATATCTCACTGAACTCCACCGCCCTGTCAGAAATACTACAGGGGCTGAGCAAGAATATCTCACTGAACTCCTCCCTCCTGTAGAAACACGTCAGGGTCTGATCCAGAATATCTCACTGAACTCCACCACCCTGTAGAAACACTACAGGGTCTGATCCAGAATATCTCACTGAACTCCACCGCCCTGTAGAAACACTACAGGGTCTGAGCCAGAATATCTCACTGAACTCCACCGCCCTGTCAGAAACACTACAGAGGCTGAGCCAGAATATCTCACTGAACTCCACCACCCTGTAGAAGCACTACAGGGGCTGAGCCAGAATATCTCACTGAACTCCAACACCCTGTAGAAACACTACAGGGTCTGAGCCAGAATATCTCACTGAACTCCACCTCCCTGTCAAACACTACAGAGGCTGAGCCAGAATATCTCACTGAACTCCACCACCCTGTAGAAGCACTACAGGGGCTGAGAAATAATATCTCACTGAACTCCAACACCCTGTAGAAACACTACAGGGGCTGAGCCAGAATATCTCACTGAACTCCACCGCCCTGTAGAAACATTACAGGGTCTGAGCCAGAATATCTCACTTAACTTCACCACCCTGTAGAAACACTACAGGGGCTGAGACAGAATATATCACTGAACTCCACCGCCCTATCAGAAACACTACAGGAGCTGAGACTGAATATCTCACTGAACTCCATTGCTATGTCAAACACTACAGGGGCTGGGCCAGACTATCTCAAAGAACTCCACCCTCCTGTAGAAACACTACAGGGGCTGAGCCAGAATATCTCCCTGAACTCCACCACCCTGTAGAAACACTACAGGGGCTGAGCCAGAATATCTCACTGAACTCCACCGCCCTGTAGAAACACTACAGGGACTGAGACAGAAAATCTCACTGAACTCCACCCCCCTGTAGAAACACTACAGGGGCTGAGCCAGAATATCTCACTGAACTCCACCGCCCTGTAGAAACACTACAGGGGCTGAGCCAGAATATCTCATTGAACTCCACCGCCCTGTAGAAACACTACAGGAGGCCAGAATATCTCACTGAACTCCACTGCCCTGTAGAAACACTACAGGGGACGAGCCAGAATATCTCACTGAACTCCACCGCCCTGTAGAAATACTACAGGGGCTGAACAGAATATCTCACTGAACTCCACCCTCCTGTAGAAACACTACAGGGGATGAGCCAAAATATCTCACTTAACTTCACCGCCCTGTAGAAACCCTACAGGGGCTGAACAGAATATCTTACTGAACTCCACCGCCCTGTAGAAACACTACAGGGGCTGAGCCAGAATATTTTACTGAACTCCACCGCCGTGTAGAAACACTATAGGGACTGAGCCAGAATATCTCACTTAACTTCACCGCCCTGTAGAAACACTACAGGGGCTGAGCCAGAATATCTCACTGAACTCCACCCTCCTGTAGAAACACTACAGGGGATGAGCCAGAATATCTCACTTAACTTCACCACCCTGTAGAAACACCACAGGGGCTGAGCCAGAATATCTTACTGAACTCCACCGCCCTGTAGAAACACCACAGGGGCTGAGCCAGAATATCTAACTGAACTCCACCCCCCTGTAGAAACACTACAGGGGCTGAACAGAATATCTTACTGAACTCCACCGCCCTGTAGAAACACTACAGGGGCTGAGCCAGAATATTTTACTGAACTCCACCGCCGTGTAGAAACACTATAGAGACTGAGCCAGAATATCTCACTTAACTTCATCACCCTGTAGAAACACTACAGGTGCTAAGCCAGAATATCTCACTGAACTCCACCGCCCTGTAGAAACACTACAGGGTCTGAGCCAGAATATCTTACTGAACTCCACCGCCCTGTAGAAACACCATGGGGCTGAGCCAGAATATCTCACTGAACTCCACCGGCCTGTAGAAACATTACAGGAGCTGAGCCAGAATATCACACTGAACTCCACCGCCCTGTAGAAAAACTAGAGGGGCTGAGCCAGAATATCACACTGAACTCCACCGCCCTGTAGAAACACTAGAGGGGCTGAGCCAGAATATCTCACTTAACTCCACCGCCCTGTAGAAACACTACAGGGGCTGAGCCAGAATATCTCACTGAACTCCACCGCCCTGTAGAAACACCACAGGGGCTGAGCCAGAATATCTCACTGGACTCCACCCCCCTGTCAGAAACACTACAGGGGCTGAGACTGAATTATCTCACTGAACTCCATTGCTATGTCAAACACTACAGGGGCTGGGCCAGACTATCTCACTGAACTCCACCCTCCTGTAGAAACACTACAGGGGCTGAGCCAGAATATCTCACTGAACTCCATCGCCCTGTCAGAAACACTACAGGGGCTGAGCCAGAATATCTCACTGAACTCCACCGCCCTCTCAGAAACACTACAGGGGTTGAGCCAGAATATCTCACTGAACTCCACCACCCTGTAGAAACACTACAGGGGCTGGGCCAGAATATCTCACTTAACTTCACCACCCTGTAGAAACACTACAGGGGCTGAGCCAGAATATCTCACTGAACTCCATCGCCCTGTCAGAAACACTACAGGGGCTGAGCCAGAATATCTCACTTAACTCCACCGCCCTGTAGAAACACTACAGGGGCTGAGACTGAATATCTCACTGAACTCCATTGCTATGTCAAACACTACAGGGGCTGGGCCAGACTATCTCAAAGAACTCCACCCTCCTGTAGAAACACTACAGGGGCTGAGCCAGAATATCTCCCTGAACTCCACCGCCCTGTAGAAACACTACAGGGGCTGAGCCAGAATATCTCATTGAACTCCACCGCCCTGTAGAAACACTACAGGGGCTGAGCCAGAATATCTCACTGAACTCCACCCTCCTGTAGAAACACTACAGGGGCTGAGCCAGAATATCTCATTGAACTCCACCACCCTGTAGAAACACTACAGGGGGGGGCTGATCCAGAATATCTCACTGAACTCCACCGCCCTGTAGAAACACTACAGGGGTTGAGCCAGAATATCTCATTGAACTCCACCACCCTGTAGAAACACTACAGGGACTGAGCCAGAATATCTCACTTAACTTCACCACCCTGTAGAAACACTACAGGGTCTGAGCCAGAATATCTCACTGAACTCCACCACCCTGTAGAAACACTACAGGGGATGGGCCAGAATATCTCACTTAACTTCACCACCCAGTAGAAACACTACAGGGGCTGAGCCAGAATATCTCACTGAACTCCATCGCCCTGTCAGAAACACTACAGTGGCTGAGCCAGAATATCTCACCGAACTCCACCGCCCTGTAGAAACACTACAGGGGCTGAGCCAGAATATCTCACCGAACTCCACCGCCCTGTAGAAACACTACAGGGGCTGAGCCAGAATATCTCACTGAACTCCACTGCCCTGTAGAAACACTACAGGGGCTGAGCCAGAATATCTCACCGAACTCCACCGCCCTGTAGAAACACTACAGGGGCTGAGCCAGAATATCTCACTGAACTCCACCCTCCTGTAGAAACACTACAGGGGCTGAGCCAGAATATCTCACCGAACTCCACCGCCCTGTAGAAACACTACAGGGGCTGAGACAGAATATCTCACTGAACTCCACTGCCCTGTAGAAACACTACAGGGGCTGAGCCAGAATATCTCACCGAACTCCACCGCCCTGTAGAAACACTACAGGGGCTGAGCCAGAATATCTCACTGAACTCCACCCTCACTACAGGGGCTGAGCCAGAATATCTAACTGAACTCCACCCTCCTGTAGAAACACTACAGGGGCTGAGCCAGAATATCTCACTGAAGTCCACCGCCCTGTAGAAACACTACAGGGGCTGAGCCAGAATATCTCACTGAACTCCACCGCCCTGTAGAAACACTACAGGGACTGAGCCAGAATATCTCACTGAACTCCACCGCCCTGTAGAAACACTACAGGGGCTGAGCCAGAATATCTCACCGAACTCCACCGCCCTGTAGAAACACTACAGGGGCTGAGCCAGAATATCTCACTGAACTCCACCCTCCTGTAGAAACACTACAGGGGCTGAGCCAGCATATCTCACTGAACTTTATCGCCCTGTAGAAGCACTACAGGAGCTGAGCCAGAATATCTCACTGAAGTCCACCGCCCTGTAGAAACACTACAGGGGCTGAGCCAGAATATCTCACTGAACTCCACCGCCCTGTAGAAACACTACAGGGACTGAGCCAGAATATCTCACTGAACTCCACCGCCCTCTCAGAAACACTACAGGGGCTGAGCCAGAATATCTCACTTAATTCCACCGCCCTGTAGAAACACTACAGGGGCTGAGACTGAATATCTCACTGAACTCCATTGCTATGTCAAACACTACAGGGGCTGGGCCAGACTATCTCAAAGAACTCCACCCTCCTGTAGAAACACTACAGGGGCTGAGCCAGAATATCTCCCTGAACTCCACCGCCCTGTAGAAACACTACAGGGGCTGAGCCAGAATATCTCATTGAACTCCACCGCCCTGTAGAAACACTACAGGGGCTGAGCCAGAATATCTCATTGAACTCCACCGCCCTGTAGAAACACTACAGGGGCTGAGCCAGAATATCTCACTGAACTCCACCGCCCTGTAGAAACACTACAGGGGCTGAGCCAGAATATCTCACTGAACTCCACCGCCCTGTAGAAACACTACAGGGGCTGAGCCAGAATATCTCACTGAACTCCATTGCTATGTCAAACACTACAGGGGCTGGGCCAGACTATCTCAAAGAACTCCACCCTCCTGTAGAAACACTACAGGGTCTGAGCCAGAATATCTCACTGAACTCCACCACCCTGTAGAAACACTACAGGGGCTGGGCCAGAATATCTCACTTAACTTCACCACCCTGTAGAAACACTACAGGGGCTGAGCCAGAATATCTCACTGAACTCCATCGCCCTGTCACAAACACTACAGGGGCTGAGCCAGAATATCTCACCGAACTCCACTGCCCTGTAGAAATACTACAGGGGCTGAGCCAGAATATCTCACTGAACTCCACTGCCCTGTAGAAACACTACAGGGGCTGAGCCAGAATATCTCACCGAACTCCACCGCCCTGTAGAAACACTACAGGGGCTGAGCCAGAATATCTCACTGAACTCCACCCTCCTGTAGAAACACTACAGGGGCTGAGCCAGAATATCTCACTGAACTTTATCGCCCTGTAGAAGCACTACAGGAGCTGAGCCAGAATATCTCACTGAAGTCCACCGCCCTGTAGAAACACTACAGGGGCTGAGCCAGAATATCTCACTGAACTCCACCGCCCTGTAGAAACACTACAGGGACTGAGCCAGAATATCTCACTGAACTCCACCGCCCTGTAGAAACACTACAGGGGCTGAGCCAGAATATCTCACTGAACTCCACCGCCCTGTAGAAACACTACAGGGGCTGAGCCAGAATATCTCACTGAACTCCACCGCCCTGTAGAAACACTACAGGGACTGAGCCAGATTATCTCACTGAACTCCACCACCCTGTAGAAGCACTACAGGGGCTGAGCCAGAATATCTCACTGAACTCCATTGCTATGTCAAACACTACAGGGGCTGGGCCAGACTATCTCAAAGAACTCCACCCTCCTGTAGAAACACTACATGGGCTGAGCCAGAATATCTCCCTGAACTCCACCGCCCTGTAGAAACACTACAGGGGCTGAGCCAGAATATCTCACTGAACTCCACCGCCCTGTCAGAAACACTACAGGGGCTGAGCCAGAATATCTCCCTGAACTCCACCGCCCTGTAGAAACACTACAGGGGCTGAGCCAGAATATCTCACTGAACTCCACCCTCCTGTAGAAACACTACAGGGGGTGAGCCAGAATATCTCACTGAACTCCACCCTCCTGTAGAAACACTACAGGGTCTGAGCCAGAATATCTCACTTAACTTCACCACCCTGTAGAAACACTACGGGGGCTGAGCCAGAATATCTCACTGAACTCCACCCTCCTGTAGAAACACTACAGGGTCTGAGCCAGAATATCTCACTTAACTTCACCACCCTGTAGAAACACTACGGGGGCTGAGCCAGACTATCTCACTGAACTCCACCCTCCTGTAGAAACACTACAGGGGCTCAGCGAGACCATCTCACTGAACTCCAACACCCTGTTCCGAAGCCACAGTCCAAAGATTTCTATTTCCATTTTTGTGTCAACACTAATTTGACAAAAAAATTGAAGTTTCTTCCCAACTGGTATTTAAAGTGACACAGTATTACCACAGGCACTATTACCACAGGCACTATTACCACAACCAGTATTACCACAGGCACTATTACCACAGGCACTATTACCACAGGCACTATTACCACAGGCACTATTACCACAGGCACTATTACCACAGGCACTATTACCACAGGCACTATTACCACAGGCACTATTACCACAAGCAGTATTACCACAGGCACTATTACCACAGGCACTATTACCACAGGCACTATTACCACAGGCACTATTACCACAGGCACTATTACCACAACCAGTATTACCACAGGCACTATTACCACAGGCACTATTACCACAGGCACTATTACCACAGGCACTATTACCACAGGCACTATTACCACAGGCACTATTACCACAGGCACTATTACCACAGGCACTATTACCACAGGCACTATTACCACAAGCAGTATTACCACAGGCACTATTACCACAGGCACTATTACCACAGGCACTATTACCACATGCAGTATTACCACATGCAGTATTACCACATGCAGTATTACCACATGCAGTATTACCACATGCAGTATTACCACATGCAGTATTACCACATGCAGTATTACCACATGCAGTATTACCACATGCAGTATTACCACATGCACTATTACCACATGCACTATTATAACATGCAGTATTACCACATGCAGGATTATCACATGCACTATTAAACATGCAGTATTACCACAGACCTGATTATCATATGCACTATTGCCACATGAAGTATTGCCACATGCAGGATTATCACATGCAGGATTGCCATGTGGAGCATAAACACATGCAGTATTACCACATGCAGGATTACCACATGCAGGATTACCACATGCAGGATTACCACATGCAGGATTATCACATGCAGTATTACCACATGCAGGATTACCACATGCAGCATAACCTCATGCAGGATTACCAAATGCAGTATTGCCATGTGGAGCATAAACACATGCAGTATTACCACAGGCAGTTCCACTCAACCAGATATTACAGGGGACACATTCCACTTTGGCTGACATTACAGAAATTGTAGCAGGAAAATGACAAATAGTGTTCAGGAATTGTCTGCAGAAATCAGTGCAGCATTACTCTATTGTTATCTTGTGTTTTGTGTGCGTGCATGGCATAAGAGCATATGTACCTGATGCGACAGGCCTAACTGTGAGTGCATCGTGTGAGTGTAGACTGTGAGGGAAGATCTTATAAACTGTGTGTGTGCAATAGGTCAGTGTAGATGCTTGCGCGAGGTCAGTGTAGGTGCATGTGGTAGGTAAGTGCAGGCGCATGCACTAGGTTAGTGTAGATGCATGCGCTAGGTCAGTGTAGGTTTATGCACTAGGCCAGAGTAGATGCATGTGCTAGGTTAGTGTGAGTGCATGCATTATGCCCTAGCTCACTGTAGATGCTTGTGCTAGGTTAGTGTGAGTGCACGCATTATGCCCTAGCTCACTGTAGATGCATGTGCTAGGTTAGTTATGTTATGTTATGTTATTTAAAATGTATTAAGCGCGCATACGCCCAGGGGCTTCTTGGCACTGGAAAGAGATAAAAGAAAAAACATAACAGAAGGTGAATCAATGAAAGTCTCTATTTCAAATATGCCTGTGTGAAAAGGTGAGTCTTAAATGCCTTTCTAAAGGCAAGGAGATCCGTACCCTGTGAGGGCTAGTGGCAAAGAATTCCACAAGGTGGCTGCTAAAAAATGAAAACTGCTGCCACCCTGTCGTTTCTTCTTAAAGCGTGGTACCTCAAGTAGGTCTTTGTGGGCTGATCTCAAGTTACGTGAGGGAGCGTATCTTCCAATCAGCTGCCTAATGAATAAGGGGCCCTTGCCTTGCAATGCCTTAAAAATGATGCACCCAGCTTTGAATTTGGCTCTTTGAGCCACAGGTAGCCAGTGTAAGGTCTCTAAACCAGGTTTAATCGATTCCCACTTGGGTACATTGCATATCAGTCTAGCGGCCTGGTCCTGCAAGTACTGCAGTCTTTTGAGTTGGCCTACAGGTAGGCCAAGATAAAGACTGTTTGAAAAATCAATATAGGAGAGGACTAAGGCCATGACCACCTGAATTAGGGCAGTGTGGGTGAGGAAGTGTGCAATTTTCCTAATTTTCCTCAGTTGAAAAAATCCGGAGGAAACCACGGTTCCGATCTGGGTTTTTAAAGTAAGGTCCTCATTGATGGTAACCCCCAAGCTTTTTACAGTTTGTGATTTTTTGGGGGGGAGACCCATATCAACAGGCCAGAAATTAGGGCTCCAGCTGATTTCGCTCTTACCGGGCAGAATCAGCTCGGTTTTCCCCGGGTTTAATTTAAGGTGATTTGAGGACATCCAACTCTGGATTAGAGTGATGGTTGCCTGAAAGTCCTCCTCAGCATTTGGAGAGTTGAGTTCAAAGACTAGCTGTAAATCGTCTGCATAATTATATACCGTGACTTTGTGCTTTCTCAAAGCAAAAAGAAGGGGCCGCATATACAAATTAAACAATAAGGGAGACAAAGAAGAGCCTTGGGGGACCCCACAGAAGGAATTGATTTTAGGAGCCGAAAAGGATCCTAGGCAGACAGCCTGGGTGCGTTCAGATATGAACGATTTTAGCCAAGCCAAGGCAGAGTCTCTGAGGCCCGCCTGTTCGACACGGTTGACCAGAATGGAATAGTCAACCGTGTCGAATGCCGCGGACAGATCAAGGAGCACCAGGGCTTGGTGAAGATTTATGTCATCGTTGGACCTCAAGGTGTTCTGGACGGCCAGTATTACTGCCTCAGTAGAATGACCAGGCCGAAATCCTGCTTGATTAGGTTGAAGATAGCCCGATTCCTCCACAAAGTTTGAGAGGCAGTTGGTAACATGAGCCTCCAACATTTTGGATAAAAAGGGAAGCAGGGATATAGGCCGATAATTCGTGAGGTCCAACGGGTCGATACCAGGTTTCTTAGTTAAGGGTATCAGTAAGGCCTGCTTAAAACTGCTGGGCACTGTCCCAGAAGTGAGAGAGTTGTTAAGCAAGGATATCATGCTGTTGGGAATGGCTCGACCAATTTCCCTCATAATTTGGGGGGGACAGGCATCCATAGGGGAGCCTGATTTGACTCTGGACAATAATTCTAAGAAAACTTTCAAATCAATAGGAGGAAAAGAGTGTAAGGTTAGGGGATTAAAAAAGATGTCGTCCACAGGAGCGCAAGCTGGAAGTGTGGAGATGTTCTGTTTGATCAATAGAATCTTTTCACTAAAAAAATCGTTCAGGGAGTTGCATAGTGCTTGTGTAGGAACTACCGGAGGAGAGGTTCTGTCATCATTACATAAGTCGTTCACTATCCTGAAAATTTCTTTCGACTTATTGGTAGAGTTTAAGATTTTAGACGAGAAGTAGGCAGTCTTATGATTATGTAGAATTTTTTGATATGCCTTCCTGGCTAGGCAGTAAGTAGCCCTGGCTAGAGGGCAGTACTGAGAGCGCCATGCCCTTTCCTGTTGCCTCACTTCCAGTTTTAATTTTTTGACCTCGGGTGTGAACCATTTATGTGCGTCCGAGCTCCTAGAGCTGCAAAGACGCATGGGAGGAGCAAAGATATTGATTGCTGAAGTAAGCCATTGTTTAAACCAGAGGTCGGCCTCCTCCACATTAGTACTCTCTGGGGGAAGGGAAGTATTTAAAAAGTTTAAGAAAGCTGACATATCCATGGAAGTCCATTTCCTAATGGTCTTACTGGTTTGTAGCTTAAATTGGGTGGTTTTATCTAACTGGAAAGAAAAACTTATGCTATAGTGATCAGACCAACAACAAGGTTTTATATCTATCGAGGATAATAGTAAGTTCGAGGACCAGATTTGGTCAAGACTATGACCTTTCTGATGAGTCTTAGTATGAATGTGTTGTATCAAGTTGAGGTCGTCAAGAAGTTCTTTCATCTCTGCAGCTTGAGGGTCTAGCAATGTATTGTCAAACCAGAAATTTAAGTCTCCGACCAAAAGCAATTTAGAATGGTTTGTGACCAGAGGGGCCAATAACTGTGCTAGAGTAGATGGAAATATAGCCATGGTTTGAGGTGGGCGATACAATAGCACCAGTGCAAGTGTTCCATTAGGAGTGTCTAATTTAGCGACTATGTTTTCTGTGTTAGATAAAGGCAGGGATGACAGTTGTCTGAGTTGATGTTTTTTGTTAGCTATAATGGCCACACCTCCCCCAGTTTTCCCTCCCGGACGTAATGCTGACAGAATGTAATAGTCTGCTGGTAGGGCAGCTAAGATGTCCGGTAGTGAGTCCGGGGTGAGCCAGGTCTCAGTCAGTAGCAGCATGTCAGGTTGTATGTCCGTTAATACCAGAAAGATGTCCGTCTGATGTTTAATCATGGAACGGGTGTTTAAATATATGCACCTAAACGTGCAAGTAGCGCTGGGTGTGGTAGTGAGCATCGCATACTTAGGAGCGGGATCGGCTGTAAGGATGGCAGGGTTGTTTATGCCCAAGTGAGAGATTCGTTTAGCCGTATTGTGAGGGACGGGTGGACACATCGTTGTAGATGGCCGTAGTGCTTGTAAGTCAGCGGATGTGTATGTATAGGAGCAGGCAATGTCCTTAGCCCCTAGTCCCGGACGCTCGCGGACGAGCGGAGACGATCTTGACTCTAGCGCGACTCCGGCGCGCATCCGTCACGCCCGCTGCGCTCCCTCCAGCACATTACGTTTTATGTGAAGGAGCCTTGAGCAACTGGACCGCTGCCTCAGGTCCCAGTGCTCTCGGACTCCTCCCAATATGGCGCCCGCTCTCACCACCAGACCGGCACCAGGAGCCGCGGTAGATGAGCCGCCCTCCACTCAATCGGCAGGGGAGCCGCGGTGGACCGGGGCAGAGGGGCTGCTGTCTGAAGGTAAGAAAAAGGTGGCGCTGATAATCAGCCGCGCTGCTTGCCTTTAAACGATGCAGTTAAAATACACCTTCAGCCTGTAAGAGAATCTGATGTTAAAAAGATAACCGTTTTGATCACAGTTAATCAGTAAGACGTTAAGGTAGTGCAAATAAACAGTGCAGATAAACACTAATCAGGAATAAAAAAATTAGATTCTCAAGATATGCCCTTGTGCGCTTTCTCTCTTTCTAATGGCGCCGGGAAGCTGCCACCAACCCGGAATCCACCCGGGTTAGTGTGAGTGCATGCATTAAGTAAGTGCAGGTGTATGCCCTAGCTCACTGTAGATGCATGCGTTGGGTCCGTGTAGATGCATGTGCTAGGTTAGTGTGAGTGCATGCATTAAGTAAGTGCAGGTGCATGCCCTAGCTCACTGTAGATGCATGCGTTGGGTCCGTGTAGATGCATGTGCTAGGTTAGTGTGAGTGCATGCATTAAGTAAGTGCAAGTGCATGCCCTTGCTCACTCCAGATGCATGCGTTGGGTCCGTGTAGATGCATGTGCTAGGTCCCGGTTGGTGCTAAAACTCTGGAAAATAGAATGTGTTGTGAGGTAAATACAAAATTGAGGTAATTTTCCGTTCGATTGCCCCAGAATACTGCAATATCTGAGTTGCTCGCCGCTGTCAAGCCTACAGAATCATAACAGTATCATCGTTCGACACGGTCTCCCACCAGATCCTGCTCAGGAGATTGGAGGAGATTGGACTCAGAGGACCTGCTCTTCAGTGGATGACGAGCTTCCGGTCCTCCCGTTCTCAGACCATCAATTCAGGCCCTTTTCAGTCAAAGACAATTAAACTGACCAAGGGAGTTCCCCGGGGCTCATGTTTAAGCCCCACCTTATTCAACATCTATGTTGCTCCCTTGGCCAACCCCTCCGGGCCTGTGGCTTTACACCTATTTCATCTGCATTGTTGACAACACTTAGCTCCTCTTCTTATTTAATAAATCCACCCCCTTTGTTCAGGGAAGATGGAGATTATGCTCTGCGGAGAGGCATCTATGCGGTGGACACCAGACTGGTGGCCAGTAGCCCTTGGCATCCCCCTGCCCCTAAGGTCCTTGCTAAAAACCTGGTCATTCACCTAGACCGGGCCTTGACCATGAAGGAGTGTGTCGCTTATACTGCCGGCTCCTGCTTCTACGGCTGGGTTTGTTATGGCGAGTTTTTCCTTTCCTCCCCGATTCTACTCGTAAAACCCTCATTCAGACAATGGTAGTAAGCCGCTTATACTATTTCAACGCTCGCCTGGTCTCAGCCAATGAGTCCTCGCTTAGCAGATTGCAGGTGGTTCAGAACACCGCAGCGCGCCTTGTCTCAAATGCCCCCCAGAAAACTGCCTCCCTTCCTCTCCTTCTACAGCTTCATTGGCTTCCAGTGCCCAAGCGGGTTAAAGTCTAAATCTGCTGCACCGTCCACAAGGCCTTGTATAACAATGGCCCCCTCTACATCGCCGAGAAACGTAATCCTTATGTCCCTTCTAGGATCCACCGGTCAGGAACCAAATCACTTCTCTTGGTCCCAGGGATCAGGAAACAAGGGTAGGTGGGAAATCCTTTAGCTACCTCGCTCCCCTTTATCGGAATCAACTCCCCATTTACCCGAGACAATGTCCTGACTATCTCTGATTTAGAAAGCTTCTTAAGACTGCTCTGTTCTCATAATGCTCGTCAGCCTGTCCAGCAGCACGGTTCAAAGCGCAGAGATACCCCTTTGGAGGTGATTTAGGCGCTATATAAAACCCATAAATAAATAAACTAATTAATGTGAGGTGTGAAATTACCGCATCTGAATTTCCGATAAATTTCGCATGAATGTCTAAGGGGAAGATTGATTTAAACAAAGGAAATGCTGCAGCACATATACAGAATGGAGATTAGTGGAAATCTAGAAAAATCTTGTAAATACAAAGTTTAGGGACAAATCAAGTAACTGTACCCTGGCGTGAGTGCACGTTACCATTAAATACCAAACAATACCACACCATATCGCCATCCCATTCCATCCATCACCACCATACCAAACCATCCCATACCACTATACCATACTATACTATACTATACCATGATCTCACCCTATAGTACACCCACCATACCATCATAACATTCCATTCCATTCCAGTCCACACCATCCCATCCCATCCAATCCCATCCCACCATAACATCCCATAACATACCATTCCATTCCGTAGCATACCACACCACACCATACCATACCAAAGCCCATCACACCACACCACTTTAGTGGAGTGGTGTGGCTCACTGGTTAGAGGCGGCAGACCCGGAAGCAGAAGTCGGCCCGGGACCAGTGTTCGATTCCAGACGCGGCAGGGTTGTGGACTCGATAATTCTCGCCTCGGTGCCTACTTTAAACAGGGGTCCCACTCGGCAACTCTGGGCATTAGCTTGCCTAATCTCCTCAACGGCCCCATCAACACCGGGGATGCCTGGTTCCACCATGGGGATTCCCAGCAGGGACCATCCCACAGGGAAAGCCAGGACGGGTTCCCCAGCGGTATACAGCGCCGGGACGCTGGCTGGTACAGTGCGCTTTACAAGTATACATTACATTACATACCAGGGTATACCATACCACACCACCCCATACCATAGCCCACCAGACCACACCAAACCATAGTACACCACACCATACATGCCATACCAGTACACACCATCCCATCCAATCCAATCCCACCCCACCATAACATCCCATAACATACCATTCCATTCCGTAGCACACCACACTATAACATAATGCCATCCCTTGCCATGCATTACCACCATACCAAACCATCCCATACCACTATACCATATTATACCATGATCTCACCCTATAGTACACCCACCATACCATCATAACATTCCATACCATACCAGTCCCCACTATCCTATCTGATCCCATCCCACCATAACATACCATTTTGTAGCACACCACACCATACCATACCATAGCACACAACACTATACCACACCATAACATAGCCCACAACACCATACCATACCACCCCACACCATAGCACACAACACTATACCACACCATACCACACCACACCATACCATTGCCCACCACACCATACCATTGTATGCCACACCATTCCATACCACACCATCCCATGCCATACCACTCCAAACCATACCATAGCCCACCATCCCATACCATATCACACGATACAATACCACACCACACCACAACATACCATATCAGTTTCATGAACAGTAATATTCAGAGCTAATCAACGCAATGATATTTACCTTTATAACTCTTCACCGCCTCTGGGCTCTGAATCTTCACCGCCTCTGGGCCCCGAATCTTCAGATTATTACACCTGTAATAACACATACATGATCCTTGTATTAAAGAGAAATGATAGCTACAGGAACAAAGGATGAACATCACATAAGACCTGTATTTGAAATAAGATTCAGTATTAAGAGCAGCACCTGCGGACCAGAGCTCAGTGTGAGTTACTGTTCATACACAACAGTCAAAGCTCTAACGATACCCAAAAGTACCTTCAATATCTTCTGATAGGAAGTGGGTGTTCGAAGGCAACTAGCTCAGTGAGACCAGCGCGCTTCTTGTGAGGCCACGGAGTGCCTCAGCGTGGTTCTTCTAGGAGCGTCCGTTGGATCAGTGAAAGGGGGGCTGACTAACAGGTTGCATCTGCTCCTGGTGGAGTCTCGTGTATATACTTAAAAATTCACAGAAAAACCATAGGTTTCAGGCACGTTATAGTTAGTTGGACATTTCCTTCATACAAAACAATAGAAATTCTGGTGTTATAGTTAGTTCAGCTAACTATACCTCGCACCCCGGCAATGCACTTCTGATGACATCACATTACATAATTCATGACATGGTCAGTGACATCACTGATGACATATCAAATGATATCACTGATTACATCATTCACGTCAAAATCTGATACATCTCCTCACACCCTAATGTAACCTTTCATACACTCACTCTAAAATATACACTACCATTTTCGAAACCCTACACACACCAATACCAGTTACTACATACACACTGACTGATTTACAGGTCTACACACACATCCAGTCATTCACCCATACAGTCACTCATACATGCAGTCACTCATCAATACAACACTATGATACACACTCATACAGCTACACAGACGCTCACACACCACCACTCACCCAGAGTTACTCACACATCTAGTCAGTCATGCAAAGAATCAATCACACTCCCATTTACTCACCTTAAATTAAATACACACCAACTCACTTATTCCTACAGAAACTAATCCATACTTACTCTCTTCTACAATCACTTATACAAGTACACATTCATCCATAAACCCACTGTCACAATCACTTACTCTCACATATACTTATTTAAATACACCATTACTGAAATATACTGTCTTTTACCTATGTAGTTACTCGCACATTTACCACTATGACATCCATTCACTCACAACACACCCATACACTCACTTACCCACCCATACAGCTGTTTCCTTATACAGTCTTGAACCCATACACCCAGTGTATTAACCACTCACACATCTCTGCAGTCACACACTTCCCACCCACACATACACTGAGGCACCCATACAAATACTCAGGTAACCAAACAATAACTGATATAAACATTCATGTAGCTACTCATCAACGCATGCACACACTTACACACCAAGTTACACACTGATACAAGGATTCACACAGTTTAGTCACTAACCCATGCATTCAGTAACACGTTGAATCACTCACTCATACAGTCACTCGCACACCCACAAAATCATCCATACAGACACTCATACACCCATTAATTTCCCAATACACCTTGTAATTTATTTATATAAAGCATATTTCAACTTTACAGAAGCACACAGTCACTGTATGATGTTATCAGTGATGTCATGAATGATGTAATATGTGATGTCATCAGCAGTACATTGTGGGGGTGAGAGTTATAGTTAGCTGAACTAACTATAACGCCGGAATGTATATGGTTTTGTATGAATGAAATGTCCTAACTATGACGTGTCGGAAACCTATGGTTTTTTCAGTGAATTTCAAAGGTTTTTGAGCTAACTATAACGTGCCTGAGTTTAGTGTACCTGATACTACAACAAATACTATAAAATACCGAGCCAAAGTGGGGGCCTGTCTGGACTTATGTGTGAGGTTAATAATTTTGTTACACACATTGTGGACATCTTTTTTTTAGATGTTTTAAAAAGGGCTACAGATTTCCAGACCACTTCAGAGCACTTCACTTTGCTCCCTTAACCATATTCCCTACTCAGTTATTTGCAATTATTAATGTATACATTTTCCTCAATATGTACATGAATTTAGTAATTGTGTTACCTAGACTTTTAACTTATTTGTTTATTACATGTTTATATTTCGGATAATTTTATTAAGAATGTTATAAATTCAGCAACAATATAAAAAAATAAAAATTGAAAAAGGCCATGGTGTTACAGGCATGTGTAACAGATATGAAATGAAAAGTTTTTATAAAACACACAGTACACATTTGCCAGATAATTCTAGTTTCGCTGCTCACCAGATACAAAGGCGATACATGAATCTGCATTAAAAAAGCTCTGTTTTTTTCCAATCCAAAATGATTATTCCTATAAATGTGTGGGTGCCGTAAAGGTGAAAATATTTCCACATATTGCAGAATCTGATGAAACACGCACCTTAGCTATATGTTGACATAGGTGCTCCCGCGCACCGCCGCCCCCAACACCCCCGGACACCTTTCACTGACGGTATGTTTCCAGTACCTTCCGCAGGGCTTCGCTTTGGGCCAGCAGGGCGAAGAGCATGTCTGTGCGGGGCGAAGAGCATGTCTGTGCGGGGCGAAGAGCATGTCTGTGCGGGGCGAAGAGCATGTCTGTGCGGGGCGAAGAGCATGTCTGTGCGGGGCGAAGAGCATGTCTGTGCGGGGCGAAGAGCATGTCTGTGCGGGGCGAAGAGCATGTCTGTGCGGGGCGAAGAGCATGTCTGTGCGGGGCGAAGAGCATGTCTGTGCGGGGCGAAGAGCATGTCTGTGCGGGGCGAAGAGCATGTCTGTGCGGGGCGAAGAGCATGTCTGTGCGGGGCGAAGAGCATGTCTGTGCGGGGCGAAGAGCATGTCTGTGCGGGGCGAAGAGCATGTCTGTGCGGGGCGAAGAGCATGTCTGTGCGGGGCGAAGAGCATGTCTGTGCGGGGCGAAGAGCATGTCTGTGCGGGGCGAAGAGCATGTCTGTGCGGGGCGAAGAGCATGTCTGTGCGGGGCGAAGAGCATGTCTGTGCGGGGCGAAGAGCATGTCTGTGCTGGGCGAAGAGCATGTCTGTGCTGGGCGAAGAGCATGTCTGTGCTGGGCGAAGAGCATGTCTGTGCGGGGCGAAGAGCATGTCTGTGCGGGGCGAAGAGCATGTCTGTGCGGGGCGAAGAGCATGTCTGTGCGGGGCGAAGAGCATGTCTGTGCGGGGCGACGAGCATGTCTGTGCGGGGCGAAGAGCATGTCTGTGCGGGGCGAAGAGCATGTCTGTGCGGGGCGAAGAGCATGTCTGTGCGGGGCGAAGAGCATGTCTGTGCGGGGCGAAGAGCATGTCTGTGCGGGGCGAAGAGCATGTCTGTGCTGGGCGAAGAGCATGTCTGTGCTGGGCGAAGAGCATGTCTGTGCTGGGCGAAGAGCATGTCTGTGCTGGGCGAAGAGCATGTCTGTGCGGGGCGAAGAGCATGTCTGTGCGGGGCGAAGAGCATGTCTGTGCGGGGCGAAGAGCATGTCTGTGCGGGGCGAAGAGCATGTCTGTGCGGGGCGAAGAGCATGTCTGTGCGGGGCGAAGAGCATGTCTGTGCGGGGCGAAGAGCATGTCTGTGCGGGGCGAAGAGCATGTCTGTGCGGGGCGAAGAGCATGTCTGTGCGGGGCGAAGAGCATGTCTGTGCGGGGCGAAGAGCATGTCTGTGCGGGGCGAAGAGCATGTCTGTGCGGGGCGAAGAGCATGTCTGTGCTGTGCGAAGAGCATGTCTGTGCTGTGCGAAGAGCATGTCTGTGCTGTGCGAAGAGCATGTCTGTGCTGGGCGAGCCTTGGGGGCGTTCGGCTCCTTGAGGGCGTCCATCACGCATTGCTTCCCCCGCTCTGCCTGACTCTCACAGGCGGGGTTCAGGCCTCGGTCCTCCGGTCCAGTCCCACCAGGCCTGGCTCTGAGGAGGCTGGCAGCACAGGCAGGGTGTCCGGCCCTTGTGAAGGGTGCAGGGAGGGAGGCTGGCGGCACAGGCAGGGTTTCAGGCCCCTGTGAAGGGTGCAGGGAGGGAGGCTGGCGGCACAGGCAGGGTTTCAGGCCCCTGTGGAGGGCGCAGGGAGGGAGGCTGGCGGCACAGGCAGGGTTTCAGGCCCCTGTGGAGGGCGCAGGGAGGGAGGCTGGCGGCACAGGCAGGGTTTCAGGTCCCTGTGGAGGGCGCAGGTAGGAGGCTGCACGCAGGCACACGCAGAGCGGGAGGAGGTGCGGAGCAGGCACAGCGGGTGGGAGTAGCTGTGGGGAAGGAGGGCTTCACGCTGCACAGAGAGCAGGCTCAAGGTAGGGGCTGCCTGGGATCAGGTACTGGTGAGGGTTGCAGGCAGCAGGCAGAGCAGCGTGAAGTAACCCTGAAAATAGGATTTTCACAGGGAGCAGGCAGGGGTGCTGCGGGAATGCTTGAACCAGGCATGTATGTACTAGATGGGAGTGATCCAGAGGGCAGGGTGTCCACAGGAAGCAGGTAGGTGTGCTGCGGAGATGCTGGGTACAGGCTAGTCTGAAGGAGAGTGTTCCTGAGTGCAGGGTGTTCAGAGGGAGCAGGCAAGGATGCTAGAAACAGGCAGGTCTGGAAGGAAGTGACCCTGAGTACATGGTGTTCACAGGGAGCAGGCACCGATAGTGCGGGGAGGCTGGACGCAGGCAGGTATGGGGGAGACTTTTCTCGTGCCGGCTGTTCACAGAGAGCAGGCAGGGGTCATGCGGGGTAGCTGGAAGCAGGCAAGCAAGGAGGAGTTTGTTCTTATGTAGGCTGTCCACAGGTAGCAGGCTAGGGTGCTGCGGGGATGCTGGAATCAGGCAGGTATGGTATGAGGAGACTGCTTTAGTGCAGACTGTTCACAGGGGGCAGGCAGGGGTGCTGCGGGCAAGCTGGAAGCAAGCAGGCATGGAAGGGAGTGATCCTGAGCGCAGTGAGTTTACAGGGAGCAGGCAGAAGCGCTGCAAACTGTCTGAGAGCATGCAGGAATAGTAAGATCAGGCAGGAGAGGTTGGAATGCACCGTGTGGCTTTCAGAGCTCATGGAGAGCAGACCGAGGCACTAGAGTCGGCTGAGTATGGAGGGGTCATGAGGGAGGTGCAAAGGCATTAAATTAATTAGTTTGGCTGTCCGGAAGACGGACTCCCCCTGAGTACAAGAAGAAAGGGACCCTCAATCTTGTTACACATGTTAAGGCACCCCAGGTGCATGTGTCCCGTAGAGAAGCAAGAAGTCACGAGAGCTCATCATCAAGTGAAAGCGACGTGAAGTGCACGCGCCAGCGTGAAACACAGCGCCAAGAGACAGTTCTGTGCTGCAGATAGTAACAGTAGCGATAACATGATCTGTGTATTGTTGCTGTGTTTACATCTGTATAGCGCTTCATAAGCTTGACAGCGTCCGAAGCTTTTCGAGAAGGGGTAACACGCTCCTCTGGTATTCACCTGGATGGAAATGTGTAGGTGGCCTTGTGTGTGAGGATCGGAGCCGGTAAAATGCAATAACAACAACACCACAACTGACGACAACAATAACAACAACAACTACAGTAATAATAATGATGCTATTAAAAAAATAAGAGCAGGGGCTCAATTAAATAAAGCACGGGAGCTCACTCTTCATTTTAAAAAACAATTTTGGCGGGATTTACAGACCCAGCGCGAATTTTGCCGAAATAAAAAGAAAAATGCTTTTTTTTGGCCATGGGGGTCCTTGTGGGACCCCCTGAGCAGGGCTAGGTGGTCAGGGTGATTCAAACCTACCCCCTTTTCCTCTTTCTCACCTTTGCTTCCCTGTTTTCTTGTGACTCGGTTCTATTGAGTCACAAGATGGCTGCCAACACTTCCTGGTTTGGAGTGTTGACAGCCAATTAGAATAAAGCTTGTGGACGGGAGGGTCTGGGAATCACTGTGCCTCTATATATCAAAACTTTTACTTTTTTATTTTCTCAGCAGCTAGTGAATGGATTTACACAATTTAAAAACAAGCATTTACAATGCAACAGTCTCGCCTTTGCAAAAGTTAGAGCTATTGGCATTGTAAATGACAAACTTTTTATTGATGTGTTGGTTTTGAAAACAGAGAAATAAATGGCATTGTCATTTACAATGCCAATAGCTTAATCTCTCGCAAATGCGAGACCTATTGCATTTGCACACACACACACACACACACACACACACACACACACACACACACACACACGCAGAGCCACACACACACACAGAACCACACACACATACACAGAGCCACAGACCACGCAGCTCTTGGTGTGTCCTATCTGCGTTGGCAATTATCACCCCATTCTCGGTATTCTTCACCTGGGTGTTGTTTACTTCGCAGCAAGTTTGCGAAGAAAGCTAGTTGAGCAAGAAAATCTCCAAAACATCTTTTTTCCCCTCTCTGAGCTTGATGGAATCAGTGTGGCGGAGTTGCATTTTTCCACGCTATGACTGGGGTTTTTGGTGTCGCTTTTGGTGTTGCAGATGGGTGATTTTTGGGAGGGACAGGGGTTTATGTGGTACTGTTTTCGGGGAGTGGGGGCTCTTTCTGTGGCTGCCATGCAGCACTTCCTCCTCCCGCAGCCCCCATCTTTCTTTGGTCTCTCCCTGCTCGGAGGGAGGGAGATAGAGAGTGAGAGAGAGAGAGGGCAGCTCTCGGCTCTAGCCAAAGCGCTAAATGTAAAACAAGTATCAGGAAGGGAGTTTAAGAAAGGAAGAGACGGGCCAAACGTGATAAAATGGACGACATGTTGTAGAAAGGATCTGGTAGAGGGAGAAAAAGGGTTCTGAGATAGAGAAAGGAAGGAGAAGGAGAGATGGACAGGAGCCGATCAGATGAGAGCAATAAAATGGACAGTGGGAATATTTAAGCTAATAAAGGATCGAATTGATGGGTGGAAGAGACCACAGCGACTTCAAGAGGAACAAGCATTTGCAATGCAATAGGTCTTGCATTAGGAAAGTTTGAGTTATTTGTCCTGTATATCACAAATTTGTTATTTGTGTTATTTTTTGAAAATTAAGAAATTAATAGCTTTGTCATTTACAATGCTAATACTTTTATTTTTTGACAATGTGACACCTATAGCATTTTTAATGCAACATGTTTTGTATTTACGTGACTTAGAAGTATTGATTTTACAAATAATGTTTTTAACAAATAATTAATACATAAATAAAAGATATTGTAATTTATAATGGCAATAGCTTAAATTTTTGTAAATGACTTTTGTGAAGATTATGCTCAGTGTATTTTATCGTGACTAAAATGTAAAACAGAAGTGAAATATCAACTTTTTTTGTGACATTTGTAATAAAGCTTGAAACATTGAGAGAACATATTTGAACCAGTTGTTGTTGAATGTTTGCACAGATTGATACTGTGGTGGCGACGAGTGATGCTGTGGCGTTCAGTGACGCTGTGGTAGCGCATAGTGATGTTGTGGTGCCTCTGAGTGATGCTGTGGTGCCCCCGAGTGATGATGATGTTGTGCGATAGATAGAGTGAGGGCGATAGATAGATAGATAGAGTGAGGGCGATAGATAGATAGATAGAGTGAGGGCGATAGATAGATAGATAGAGTGAGGGCGATAGATAGATAGATAGAGTGAGGGCGATAGATAGATAGATAGAGTGAGGGCGATAGATAGATAGATAGAGTGAGGGCGATAGATAGATAGATAGAGTGAGGGCGATAGATAGATAGAGTGAGGGCGATAGATAGAGTGAGGGCGATAGATAGAGTGAGGGCGATAGATAGAGTGAGGGCGATAGATAGAGTGAGGGCGATAGATAGAGTGAGGGCGATAGATAGAGTGAGGGCGATAGATAGAGTGAGGGCGATAGATAGAGGGAGGGCGATAGATAGAGGGAGGGCGATAGATAGAGTGAGGGCGATGGATAGAGGGAGGGCGATAGATAGAGTGAGGGCGATAGATAGAGGGAGGGCGATAGATAGAGGGAGGGCGATAGATAGATAGATAGAGTGAGGGCGATAGATAGATAGATAGAGTGAGGGCGATAGATAGATAGATAGAGTGAGGGCGATAGATAGAGTGAGGGCGATAGATAGAGTGAGGGCGATAGATAGAGTGAGGGCGATAGATAGAGGGAGGGCGATAGATAGAGGGAGGGCGATAGATAGAGGGAGGGCGATAGATAGAGTGAGGGCGATAGATAGAGTGAGGGCGATGGATAGAGGGAGGGCGATAGATAGAGTGAGGGCGATAGATAGAGTGAGGGCGATAGATAGAGTGAGGGCGATAGATAGAGTGAGGGCGATAGATAGAGGGAGGGCGATAGATAGAGGGAGGGCGATAGATAGAGGGAGGGCGATAGATAGAGTGAGGGCGATGGATAGAGTGAGGGCGATGGATAGAGGGAGGGCGATGGATAGAGGGAGGGCGATGGATAGAGGGAGGGCGATGGATAGAGGGAGGGCGATGGATAGAGGGAGGGCGATAGATAGAGGGAGGGCGATAGATAGAGGGAGGGCGATAGATAGAGGGAGGGCGATAGATAGAGGGAGGGCGATAGATAGAGGGAGGGCGATAGATAGAGGGAGGGCGATAGATAGAGGGAGGGCGATAGATAGATGTGTGTGGTTGTGTGTAATGGGTTGCATGTGTGTTGTTGTATGTATGTGCATGCATGGTTGTATGTATGCGAGTGTGCGGTTACAGAAGGATGTATGTGGAAGAGAGCAGCAGATCAGCATATTATAAGAGAACAGGGAGTTAAAGAAAGATGCGTGTTGAAGAGATCATCAGATCAGCACAGGAGAAGAGAATACGGAGTTGGAGAAGTAGGCGGTGGAA
Organism: Lissotriton helveticus; assembly: GCF_964261635.1. Lineage (NCBI taxonomy): Eukaryota > Metazoa > Chordata > Amphibia > Caudata > Salamandridae > Lissotriton > Lissotriton helveticus. The sequence goes on from NC_136065.1 coordinate 36,354,970, forward strand.
GGGAACAGCAGATCAGCACGAGAGAAGAGACCAGGGTTTTGGAGAAGGGGGCGGAGTGGAAGAGAGCAGCAGATCAGGATGGGAGAACAGAACAGGGAGTTAAAATAGGAGGCGGGTGGAAGAGAGCAGCAGATCAGCACAGGAGAGGAGAAGAGAACAGGGAGTTAGAGAAGTAGGCGGTGGAAGGAAACAGCAGATCAGCACGGGAGAAGAGAACAGGGCTTTGGAGAAGGGGGCGTGTGGAAGAGAGCAGCAGATCAGGATGGGAGAACAGAACAGGTAGTTGAAGAAGGAGGCGGGTGGAAGAGAACAGCAGATTAGCACAGGAGAAAAGAACAGAGTTAAAGAAGGAGGCGGGGTGTTTGAGAGCAGCAGATCAGCTCAGGTGAAGAGAACATTGAGTTAAATAAGGAGGCGGGTTTTAGAGAGCGGCAGATCAGCTCAGGAGAAGAAAACATGGAGTTAAAGAAGGAGGCGGGGTGGAAGAGAGCATCATATCAGCACATGAGAAGAGAACAGGGAGTTAAGTAAGGAAGCGGGTGGAAGAGAACAGCAGATTAGCACAGGAGAAGAAAACAGTGAGTTAGATAAGGGGGCGGGGTGAAAGAGAACAGCAGTTTAGCACAGGAGACGAGAACATGGAGTTAAACAGGGGAGAGGAGTTGGCATCACGGCTAGGGCGCTCGACCTCGGACCTGGGGATCTGGGTTCGAGTCTCGGTAACGACGCCAAAACCTCCTGTTATTCTGGGCAAATCACTTAATCTCCCCGTGCCTAAAATGAAAGTAACTGGAATATGTAACGTAACTGGAAAAAATATGTAAAGCACTCGGATACCTGATTCGGTTCGGGTCTAGTTCGCGCTATATAAAACTCTGCAAAAAAAAAAAAAAAAAAAAAAAAAAAATAAGGATGTGCGTGGAAGAAAGGAGCAGATCAGCACATGAGAAGAGAACAGGGAGTGAGGGCGATAGATAGATCGAGTGAGGGCGATAGATAGATAGATGTGTGTGGTTGCGTGTGAGTGTGGTTGCATGTGTGTTGTTGTATGTGTGTGCATGGTTGTATGTATGCGAGTGTGTGGTTACAGAAGGATGTGTGTTGAAGAGATTAGCAGATCAGCACAGGAGAAGAGAACAGGGAGTTAAAGAAGGAGGTGGGTGGAAGAGAGCAGCAGATCAGCACAGGAGAAGGAACAGGTAGTTAAAGAAGGAGGCGGGTTGGAGAGAACAGCAGATCGGCACAGCAGAAGAGAAAAGGGAGTTAGAGTAAGAGGAGGGTGGAAAAGAGGAGCAGATCAGCACATGAGAAGAGAACAGGGAGTTAGAGAAGGAGGCGGGTGAAAGAACAGCAGATCACCACAGGAGAATGGAACAGGGAGCTAGAGAAGTAGGCGGATGGAAGATAGCTTAAAGATTATCACAGGAGAAGAGTATATGGAGTCAAAGAAGTATGCGGGTGGAAGAGAACAGCAGAACAGCACACGAGAAGAGAACAGGGAGTTAAAGAAGGAGGTGGGTGGAAGAGAACAGCAGATCAGCACAGGAGAAGAGAACAGGGAGTTACAGAAGGAGGTGGGTGGAAGAGAACAGCAGATCAGCACAGGAGAAGAGAACAGGGAGTTACAGAAGGAGGCGGGTGGAAGAGAACAGCAGATCAGCACAGGAGAAGAGAACAGGGAGTTACAGAAGGAGGTGGGCTGGAAGAGAGCAGCATATCAGCACAGGAGAAGAGAACCGGTAGTTAAAGAAGGAGGCAGGTGGAAGAGAACAGCAGATCGGCACAGGAGAAGAGAAGAGAACAGGGAGTTAGAGAATGAGGCGGTGTAATAGAGCAGTAGATTAGTACGGGAGAATAGAAGAGAACAGGGAATTATTGAAGGAGGTGGATGGAAGAGAGCATCAGATCAGCACAGAAGAAGATAAGAGAACAGGGAGTTAGAGAAGGAGGTGAGGTGGAAGAGAGCAGCAAATCAGCACAGCAAAAGAGAACAGGGAGGTAAAGAAGGAGGTGGTGTGGAAGAGAGCAGCAGATCAGCACAGGAGAAGAGAAGAGAAGAGAAGAGGGAGTTAGAGAAGGAGATGAGGTGGAAGAGAGCAGCAGATAGGCACAGCAGAAGAGAAGAGGGAGTTGCAGAAGGAGGTGGTGTAAAAAAACAGCAGATCAGTAGAGGAGAAGAGAACAGGGAGTTAGAGAAGGAGGTGAGGTGATAGAGAACAGCAGATCAGTACCAGAGAAGAGAAAAGGGAGTTAGAGAAGGAGGGGGATGGAAGAGAGCAGCAGATCAGCACAGGTGAAGAGAACATGGAGTTGAAGAAGGATGTGTAGGGGAGCAGAACAGCAGATCAGCACGGGAGAAGAGAAAAGGGAGTTAGAGAAGGAGACGGGTGAAATAGAACTGCAGATCAGCACGAGAGAAGAGAAAAAGGAGTTAGAGAAGGAGGCGGGTGAAAGAGAACAGCAGTTCAGCACGAGAGAAGAGAAAAAGGAGTTAGAGAAGGAGGCGGGTGAAAGAGAACAGCAGATCAGCACAGGAGAAAAAACAGAGTTTAAGAAGGAAGCGGGTGTAAGAGAACAGCATATTAGCACATGAGAAGAGAACAGCGAGTTAGGAAGGGGGCGGGTGAAATAGAACAGCAGTTTAGCACAGGAGAAGAGAACAAGGAGTTAGAGAAGGAGGCGGGTGAAAGAACAGCAGATTAGCACAGGAGGAGAGAACAGGGATTTAGAGAAGGAGGTGGGGTGGAAGAGAACAGCAGATCAGCACGAGAGAAGAGAAAAGGGAGTTAGAGAAGGAGGCGGGTGAAAGAACAGCAGTTTAGTACAGGAGAAGAGAAAAGGGAGTTAGAGAAGGAGGCGGGTGAAAGAGAACAGCAGATCATCACGGGAGAAAAAAACTGGGAGTTAGAGAATTAGGCAGATGGAAGATAGCTTAAAGATTATCACAGGAGAAGAGAATAGGGAGTTAGTGAATGATGCTGGAGGAAGAGAGCAGCAGTTCCGCATGTGAGAAGAGAACAGGGAGTTAGAGAAGGAGGTTGTGGAAAGGAACAGCAGATCAGCACACGAGAAAAAAACAGGGAGTTAAAGGAGGAGGTTTGGTGGAAGAGAGGAGCAGATCAGCACAGGAGAAGAGTAGCGAACCGGGATTTAAAGAAGGATTTGGGGTAGACGAGAGCAGCAGATCAGCACAGGAGAAGAGAAGAGACCAGGGAGTTAAAGACTGAGGCGGGTGGAAGAGAGCAGCAGATTAGTACAGGAGAAGAGAATAGAACTGGGAGCTCGAGAAGAAGGCATTTGGAAGAGAGCATCAGTTTAGCTTGGGAGAAGAGACTAGGGAGTTGGAGAAGGAGGTGGGTGGAAGAGAGCAGCATAACATCACAGCAGAAGAGAACATGGAGTTAAGAAGGAGGTGTTGTTGAAGAGAGCAGCAGAACAGGATGGGAGAAGAGAACAGGGAGGTAGAGAAGGAGGTGGGTTGAAGATCGCTGCAGATCAGCACAAGAGAAGAGACCAGGGAGTTAGAAAAGTAGGTGGGTGGGAGAGAGCATCAGATCGGCACAGGAGAAGAGAACAGGGAGTTAGTGAAAGAGGCGGTGGAAGAGAACAGCAGATTAGCACAGGAGAAGAAAACAAGGAGTTAAAGAAGGAGACGGGGGGAGGAGATCAGCAGATCGGCACAGGAGAAGAGAACAGGGAGTTAGAGAAGGAGGCAGGATGGAAGAGAGGAGCAAATCAGCACAGCAGAAGAGAACAGGGAGTTAAAGAAGGAGGTGGGGTGGAAGAGAGCAGCAGATTAGCACAGGAGAAGAGAACAGTGAGTTAGAGAAGGATGCGATGTGGAAGAGATCAGCAGATCAGCATAAGAGAACAGGGAGTTACAGCAGGAGGTGGGTGGAAGAGAGCAGCAGATCAGCACAGCAGAAGAGAACAGAGTTAGAGAAGGAGGTGGGTGGAAGGAGGTGGGTGGAAGAGAGCAGCAGATCAGCACAGCAGAAGAGAGCACAGAGTTACAGAAGGAGGTGGGTGGATGAGTGCAGCAGATTAGCACAGGCGAAGAGAACATGGAGTTAAAGAAGGAGGTGTTGTTGAATAGAGCAGCAGAACAGGATGGGAGAAGAGAAAAGGGAGGTAGAGAAGGAGGTGGGTTGAAGATAGCTGCAGATCAGCTCTGGAGAAGAGAAGTGAACAGGGAGTTAGAAAAGTAAGTGGGTGGAAGAGAGCAGCAGATCGGCACAGGAGGAGAGAACAGGGAGTTAGTGAAAGAGGCGGTGGAAGAGAACAGCAGATCGGCACAGGAGAAGAAAACAGGAAGTTAGAGAAGGAGGCAGGGTGGAAGAGATCAGCAGTTCTGCACGGGAGAAGAGAAGAGAACAGGGAGTTAGAAAAGGAGTTTGTTGGAAGAGAGGAACAGATCAGCCCAGCAGAATAGAATAGGGAGTTAGAGAAGGAGGTGTGGTGAAAGAGTGCATCAGATCAGCTGAAGTTAACAGGGTGTTAAAATGCAATGCAATATGTTTCTCATTTGGAAAGTTTGAGCTATTGACCAATTTTTTTTATGTTTTGTTGTGTGAAATCCTATCACCACCTTGAGTGTTTACATTAATATGAGACTCATTGATTGGCGGGAAGTAGGTCTAATTAGTGCGGAGGAATGTAGATATCTGATGGTCTCGGAGCCCACTTATCCCTGTATATATATATTTTACCGAATATCCACAAGGGCGGTCTTTTTCCACCTGGCCGCCCTATCATTTCTGGTGTCAATTCACCTACAGAACGACTGTCTGAGTATGTGGATTTATACATACAGCCTTTTGTACAGAATCTTCCTGCCTACATTAAAGATACTAAGGATATACTAGCAAAATTTGAGGACTTCATGTGGGCTGAGAATCTTATCTTCGTCACACTTGACGTCACCAGCCTGTATACCTGTATAAAGAAGGCATTCGGGATAAAGGCCCTGGAATTCTATTTGGGACAGCGAACGGCTGACCATCTATCTCATAATGAGGTGTTGATGGAGATAACTGACATCATCCTTTCAAAGAATTTCTTCCTACATGACTCCACCTGGTTCCAACAAATCCAGGGCACCGCAATGGGTTCCAAGTTTGCTCCCGCATATGCCGGCCTTTTCATGGGCTGGTTTGAGCGGGAGCATGCCTGGGGCCGCCATGCATCACGATGGTCGGAATACGTGATATTCTGGGGCAGGTACATCGATGATGTTATCATACTTTGGGATGGACCTGTCCCCTAATTGTTATCCTATCATAAGTATCTGAATGACAACCCCTATAATGTGCGCTTTACGATGGAATACAACAGGAATGAGATTAATTTCCTGGATGTAACTTTCTTTGTTGAAGACAATAAAATCAACAGTAGGACCCACAGGAAAGCTACTTCGTGCAATAGCACTTTACACTTTGAGAGCGCACATTCCTCGTCATGTAACTAACAACATCCCTTATGGAGAAATAATTCGGATGCAACGCAATTGTAGCACGGAGGGTTCCTTTCTCAGCAATATCACCGAGACGAAGGAACGTTTCCGTCAGAGGGGATATCCAGCCAACATTCTAAACAAGGCACATCATAAGGTTATCAATGTGACGAGAGTCCACCCTTGCCCCTTCGTAAAAAAGTAAAACCAAGAATTCTCACATTGCTTTCACTACATGCTATACGGGCGAGAGTAGTAGAATTTACAACACCCTCCGCAAACACTGGCACCTACTCACGGCTATACCAAGCCTGCAGGGGATCCTGCCGGCTAAACCCAGGGTAACATTTAGACGAGGTCAGAATATGAGAAATATTCTATGTCTGAGTTACATTACAAGGGAGAAAAAACCCTGTTGGCTAACAACTAACACTATGGGGTTTTATACATGCAGAGGATGCAACATGTGTAAATTGGGTAAAGATAAAACAAAGGATTTTTGTTTTAACACCACACGTAGACACGAGATCAATTACTTTATAAACTGCAACACCAAATATGTAATATATATTTTGGGCTGTCCGTGTGGGCAAATATATGTAGGCAGCACAAAGAGGGCGCTTAAAACTAGAGTACAAGAACATGTTTGAGCGCACATAAATGGTGACTTAAAGTATCCCATGACCTTCCACATGCAGGAGAGGCGCACAGCAGAGGACACCATATGGTTCATGGGCATTGACCATGTTCCAGCACACCCTAGGGGTGGGGACAGGGTCCTAGCTTTAAGAAAGAAAAAGGCTAGTTGGATTTGCAGACTAAGAACTGTAGAATTCGGACATAACTTTGATGATGAAATGCATCATTTTCTGTCATGAACTCCTTGTATAATTTACTCAATGCCGACTGCTGGTTACCAGATGTACTGTAGTTCATACTTTACTGTTTACACACATGTTTGTAACCCACCGGGTTTTTCTGTTATGACACTGCTGCTCAGACATGTGTTTGTAACTTACTGTGATCCCCTGTCATGACATTGTCGCTGCACGCATACATGGTTCAGATCATTGTAAAGTTTTATAAGTTGAGACCCTACTGTGTCCTGATTTGCTTTTAAAACACACATTTTTTGGACCTATTTTAATGTGATTGGCTGATCCACTATACACATTATTCTACCTCCGGGACTCTGGGCTTACTCTCCCCCTCACTTAAGATCGGGCCACTCCTAGCCATGCTTGCCTTAGACCTGACATACTTTTTTGTTGCCTTGTGGATTCTGTTTAGCACCCCGTTTGCTCAATAGACACATCTATAATTAATAGGGTTTGAGCTTTGGTGTCTTTGGCTCATGATGCGGACATAGGCCCGTCCTCTTGACTAGTAAAACCTCAATCTGACCCTGTATTACGACTGGGTCCTTGCTATTCCAAGATGGCCGCCCACTCTACCACACAAAACATGTGACCTAGGGGTACCATGGCTCGCTCCTACCCAGATCCAAGGGACGTGGATTAACAGCTTGTTTATGTATATAAACGGCTATGCAGCCCTTAGGACCGTAACTCTAATTGCCTTCACTCTGCACAAATACCGTGGGCACTTGTTGAACGTCTCGGTTTTTTGTTACAAAGTTGTGGGGACGTGTTGCTTTATATGTGTGAGCAAGTGTGCGGGTTTCGGCATGAATGTCTTATATGTAGGACGTCGCATTCTCGGATGTACGGGGACCTTAAAACAGATTTATCCTTAGTTAAAAGCAATTTCAAATTAGTATGGACATGACATTTAAAGATGGCGGCCGCGGTTACACCGAGCTGCCTATGAGTCTTGGTATACATCCAGGGAACATCGCGCAGGTGTTGCGGATATTCTAATCAAGTGATATGTATAAATACGAGGGTCCCCGCCGTGTATTTTCACCAGGTGCTATACGTACTGGAGGGAGTGGAGACGTGTGTGGAAGGAGATTGTTCGGGGCGTGAACTATTTTTTCGCGGTAAGTTTTGTAGGATAGTCTGTCATACTTAACCAGGATTACCGGATAAGGGTACGGTATTGTGGGTTGGTTATGTTCTTCCCGCTACTTTTGGGACCAAACTTATTTGCGCTAACAAACACAGAACGCTTTATTGTTATAAAATATAGGACTAGTTATTTTTCTGTCTACTACATTTACCTAGTATAACTGGGGTGTGCTTCCCGTCTGAGGTTTCTCGAGTTGCGTGTCCACTCGGCACAAGTTCGTTGACAGACTTGCCGGTTTTGAGGATGTAACAAATTAGTCTTTGGGTCATGAATATGGACACGTGTATTTATTTTAGAGGAAAATATACGAAGAGAGTACTGTTTAGTATTTAAACGTCAAATCGAAAAATTAAACGAGAGGGGATGGAACGCGCATTGATTATCATCTGTGGATGTTTTTTGGAATATGGACAGGTTGTAATTGATGACTTTGAGTAGTGTCTATAGGTGTGAGCTATATTAGCATGTCTTTCTCCGTTTAGAGCCAGCCACGGTTAGGAGAAGCAATACTACTATGGAACTAACGTTACCGCAAGCATTGGGACAGATTGGGGAAGGCACTAACTTGGGTTCAACCATAGCAGCTGCTAACGGTCCCCCTAGGGGTGGAACACGGATTGACAGCCCCAGACTACACGTTCGCCTTGACTCCTCAACAAGGCATTATGCTTACATTATCCTGCTTAAATCTTTTAGGAGGAATAATATATGTTTTTTAAGGCTGTACTCGACCGTTCGGAATTACATCCATTGGGACATACGGGGGTAAGCACAAACCTTTTGCATAACTATAGCAGTGATACATTGCCCCCCTAGTAGCTACAGATAGAATGACAACCATAGATGGGAATAGGATCTAGCCTGATTATTGCCTTCGTGAAACACGATTATAAATATCTATGACTGGGCCTGAACTTGGGGATTAATTGGATATATACTGGTACGCACTATGGCACAGTAAAATAGAGGGATCGACATTAATTATTCGCTTACTAGATACAGAGGCATGTAATATTTATTCTGTATTAGGTCCGGCTTTATCTCTCACACATTTTCTTTACAGAATTCTTACACCTGATTTGGTGCCGAGGTCCTATCTCCTTTTTCTGTTTCCTGATCAAGATTCTAATTTCTCAACTCTTATATGCTGACAAATCTATGAGGGATCACATTCACCCCAGCATGTATGTCCACTTATTATGGTTGTTCTGTGCTTGTTGGTATAACTGAGATTGTGATAGAGTGTGCTCACTTAGGACACCTGATGGAGTTAGATATTCATTTGTTTTTGAACCTTAGATCCTATTGTGTTATTTGGTTTTGGGACAGATACATCCCTGCTGTATATCTTAGGACACCAGATGGAGTTAGATATTTATTCGTATTGAACCTTAGATCCTGTTTGTTTTTGGTTTTGGGACAGATACATCCTTGCTGCATATGGACCTCCGGGTGCAAATCTGCATCCACTCCTACTTTATTGCTCCTACACGATTTGCCGATTTATTTTGGAAGACACACATTATTCTGGTAGGTTTTCCTTCCGTTTAATTAGTAGACTCCTCATCATTAGACTCAGTATGGTCCTAACTTACAATGTTCTGTTCCTATTAATGCTGATAGCATGTTATTAGTGATCTACCATCAAGTGGGCAATACTGATGTCCATCTACTGGGGTTACGGTTCCCATTGTATTTGACTCATAGTTAATGTTATTGCAAAATGTATATCAATTTTGAGAAGGTTCCGCCTGTCTGTCAAAATTATGCAACTCTAGAGTTACTAGTTCCCTTCCACCCCTCTCCCCCCCTCCTTATAGCAACTTTGCAACTCTCTCTTCAAACAACAATCCTCCCTGAACCTGACTGTTTCATGTCACTTCAACCTGTTCTATGGGTTGAAACAAACTTAAGAATATCTTTGATTGCAATAAAAATTTTAAAATGATTGTTTGGTTATTTTTCATGTGCTGGCTTCGATGGTGCTTATTGTATTTTATTATGTAAATAGGTACAACAATTTGATTAGTCTATTTCCTATGTATTAAGGCGATATATGCTCGGCTGAGCCTTGCGAGTCATTTTTTAATTGTATGTCTATATGTTTTTTTGTTAAATACAGCCCTGAAGAAGTCTCAAGAGAGACGAAACGCGTCGGCTGTTCTTTCTTACGTGTTGGAATAAAAAAGATCAAAAACATTGGACGCCATTTCCTGTGATCATTTTATTAAGTCTTGGATACAGCTTTGGAGTCTGCTATGTGGTGCGCCTGTGCTTTTGTATTGTATGAAGTTAACAGGGTGTTAAAATGCAATGCAATATGTTTCTCATTTGGAAAGTTTGAGCTATTGCTATTGTAAAAGACCAATTTTTTTATGTTTTGTTGTGGAAAATAGTGACAATAATTGCTTTGTCATTTACAATGCTAATAGTTATAACTTTGGCAAATGTGACACCTATAGCATTTGTAATGCAATATGTGTTGTATTTATGTGACTTACATGTATTGATATTACAAACAACACTGATTTGGAGGGTGGAGTTGGATTTGGAGGGTGGAGTTGGAGGGTGGAGTTGGCTTTTGATTTGGAGGGTGGAGTTGGCTTTTGATTTGGAGGGTGGAGTTGGAGGCTGGAGTTGGAGGCTGGAGGTGTAGTTGGAGGGTGGATTTGTAGGGTGTATTTGGATGTTGGAGTTGGAGGGTGGAGTTGGATGGTGTTTTTGGAGGGTGGATTTGTAGTTGGAGGGTGGAGTTGGATGGTGGAATTGGATGGTGTTTTTAGAGGGTGGATTTGTAGTTGGAGGGTGGAGTTGGATGGTGGAATTGGAGTGTTGAGTTGGAGGGTGTAGTCGGAGGATGGATTTGGAGGGTGTAGTAGTATTTGGAATGTGGATGTGGATGGTGGAGTTGGAGGGTGGATTAGGATGGTGGGTTTGGAGGGTGGAGTTGTAGGGTGGTGGTGGAGGGTTGTTTTGGAGTTGGAGGGTGGTGGCGGATCGAGTGGTGGTGGATCGAGTGGTGGGCGGGTAGAGTGGTGGGCGGGTAGAGTGGTGGGCGGGTAGAGTGGTGGGCGGGTAGAGTGGTGGGCGGGTAGAGTGGTGGGCGGGTAGAGTGGTGGGCGGGTAGAGTGGTGGGCGGGTAGAGTGGTGGGCGGGTAGAGTGGTGGGCGGGTAGAGTGGTGGGCGGGTAGAGTGGTGGGCGGGAAGAGTGGTGGGCGGGAAGAGTGGTGGGCGGGAAGAGTGGTGGCGCTAGAGTGGTGGTGCTAGAGTGGTGGTGCTATAAGGTGTGCGCTAGAGTGGTGGTGCATAGAGTTGTGGATAGAGTGGTGGCGGATAGAGTGGTAGAGAGTTGGTGGAAAGAGTGGTAGAGTGGTGGCGGTAGAAGGCTGTACTGTGTGTGAGAGAGAGTGTGTGTATGAGAGAGAGAGTGTGTGTGTGAGAGTGTGTGTGTGAGAGAGTGTGTGAGAGAGAGTGTGTGAGAGAGAGTGTGTGAGAGAGAGTGTGTGAGAGAGAGTGTGTGAGAGAGAGTGTGTGAGAGAGAGTGTGTGAGAGAGAGTGTGTGAGAGAGAGAGTGTGAGAGAGAGAGTGTGGTGTTGTGTGTGAGAGAGAGAGTGAGAGAGAGAGAGTGAGAGAGAGAGAGTGTGTGTGAGAGAGAGAGTGTGTGTGTGTGAGAGAGTGTGTGTGTGAGAGGTGTGTGTGTGAGAGAGAGTGTGTGTGTGTGAGAGAGTGTGTGTGTGAGAGAGAGTGTGTGGGAGAGTGTGAGAGTGTGTGAGAGAGTGTGAGAGAGTGTGTGAGAGAGTGTGTGAGAGAGTGTGTGAGAGAGAGAGGGTGTGTGAGAGAGAGTGTGTGAGAGAGAGTGTGAGAGAGAGTGTGTGGGAGAGAGAGTGTGAGAGAGAGAGTGAGAGAGAGTGTGAGGAGAGAGTGTGTGAGAGAGAGAGTGGGAGAGAGTGAGAGAGTGTGAGAGAGAGTGTGTGAGAGAGAGTGTGTGAGAGAGAGTGGTGGGCGGGAGAGTGGTGGGGGGTAGAGTGGTGGGGGGAGGGGGTGTGGGGGGGGGAGGGTGGGGTGGGCGGGTAGAGTGGTGGGCGGGTAGAGTGGTGGGCGGGTAGAGTGGTGGGCGGGTAGAGTGGTGGGCGGGTAGAGTGGTGGGTGGTGGGCGGGTAGAGTGGTGGGTGGTGGGCGGGTAGAGTGGTGGGCAGGTAGAGTGGTGGGCAGGTAGCGTGGTGGGCAGGTAGCGTGGTGGGCAGGTAGAGTGGTGGGCAGGTAGAGTGGTGGGCAGGTAGAGTGGTGGGCAGGTAGAGTGGTGGGCAGGTAGAGTGGTGGGCAGGTAGAGTGGTGGGCAGGTAGAGTGGTGGGCAGGTAGAGTGGTGGGCAGGTAGAGTGGTGGGCAGGTAGAGTGGTGGGCAGGTAGAGTGGTGGCGCTAGAGTGGTGGCGCTAGAGTGGTGGCGCTAGAGTGGTGGTGCTAGAAGGTGTGCGCTAGAGTGGTGGTGCATAGAGTGGTGGATAGAGTGTTGGCGGATAGAGTGGTAGAGAGTTGGTGGAGAGAGTGGTAGAGTGGTGGCGGTAGCAGGCTGTACTGTGTGTGAGAGAGAGAGTGTGTGAGAGAGAGTGTGTGTATGAGAGAGAGAGTGTGTATGGGAGAGAGAGTGTGTGAGAGAGAGTGTGTGAGAGAGAGTGTGTGTGTGTGTGAGAGAGTATGTGTGAGAGAGAGTGTGTGTGAGAGAGAGTGTGTGTGTGAGAGTGTGTGTGAGAGAGAGTGTGTGTGAGAGAGAGAGAGTGTGTGAGAGAGAGAGAGTGTGTGAGAGAGAGTGTGGGAAAGTGTGTGTGAGAGAGTGTGAGAGAGTGAGAGTGTGAGAGAGTAAGGTAGTGAGAGAGAGAGTGAGGTATTGAGATAGAGAGGTAGTGAGAGTGAGGTAGTGAGATAGAGAGAGAGAGTGAGGTAGTGAGGGAGAGTGAGGTTGTGAGGTAGTGAGAGAGAGTGAGGTAGATTGAGAGTGAGAGACAGAGTGAGGTAGTGAGAGAGTGAGGTAGTGAGCGAGAGTGAGGATGTGAGGTAGTGAGATAGAGATAGAGAGTGAGCTAGTGAGGCAGATAGAGAGAGTGAGGTAGTGAGAGAGAGAGTGAGGTAGTGAGAGAGAGGGAGGTGTTGAGATAGAGAGAGAGTGAGGTAGTGTGAGATAGAGAGTGAGTTAGTGAGATAGAGAGAGTGAGGTAGGCCGAACGAGATAGAGAGAGAGTGAGGTAGTGAGAGAGAGAGTGAGGTAGTGAGGGAGAGTGAGCTAGTGAGGTAGTAAGAGAGAGAGAGTGAGCGAGTGAGGTAGATAGAGAGAGTGAGGTAGTGAGAGAGAGAGAGTGAGGTAGTGAGAGAGAGTGAGGTAGTGAGATAGATAGAGAGTGAGGTAGATAGAGAGTGAGGTAGTGAGAGAGTGAGGTAGTGAGGAAGAGTGAGGTTGTGAGGTAGTGAGGGAGAGTGAGGTTGTGAGGTACTGAGGGAGAGTGAGGTTGTGAGGTAGGGAGATAGAGAAACCCTGACATTTATAGGAATAGAAGCTCGGGCATAGAGGGGTCTAGTGAGGCTACCAAAGAGCAGAGGCATGCCAACAAGAATGCCATACCCAGGTCGCAGAGAGTGACTGACGAGAGCACAAGCAGTGGCTGGGGAAGTGAAGGGTGCGGGGTGTCGGAGAACCTAGACGATAACTTATCCAGAGAGGAGGGGGTAGAGCATGATTCAGACATCCACAGATAGGGGGCAAGCAGAGCGTAGTGAGAGGTCAGACTTCCACGACGATAGGGCACGCAGGCCGTGGTGAAGGGTCAGGCATTGACGGGAAGAAGGAAATACAAATAGGTAGCATGTGAGACGTCCATGTTCTCCAGCGCCCGTCTCTTTATTTGGTAACTGTTCAAGATGGGAACTAAGAGGTGTCTTGTGCCAGCAGCCTGGGCATTGGTTGAAATTTGGGCTGTTTTTCCTCAATTGGCGCCCAACGTGGGCCCCATCAGCGACATAAGGTCCGGTGAGAGAGGTCCAGACGATGGGGTGAACATCTGAACGATTGGAGTATACCTGCCTTGAGAGGGCCCTCGTCCGGCTGCCGATTGAATGAACTTCACCGATTCCGAACGGACCTCTCTCAAGCGACCTACTGTCCTGACTGGGATCCCACAGGAATGCTGCGGTAAAAACCTGGAGTAAGAGAACGATCGGACGCTGGAAAGGGAAGGCGAAGAACTGTCCACACGGTCCGGTCCGGGTAAGGTTAAGTAGGACGTCTTTACGTCTGATTGATTGTTTATATTGGAATCGGTATTTAAATACTGGTATTGTTCATCGATTGGCTCATTTAGCCTTGGTTGCTACTTGAAGTATTGGTTCTCTTTGAGACATTCTCTGTTTGCAAACAGCGACGAATAGGAACGTTCCTCTCTCTTTGCAAATAGTGAAGGATAGGTAATGCGGACTTTTGTCCCCCGTTGTAATCCGTCATGCCTATTTTTCTCCCCACTGATTGATTGGTTGCTCTGTTGCTCTTTGAGACATTCGCTGTCTACAAACGGGGAAGAATAGGAATATTCTGTCTCCCTTTGCAGATAGTGAAAGGTAGGCAATGCAGACTTTTGTCCCCATTGTAATCCGTCATGCCTACCTTTCTCCCCACTGATTGTTTGTTATCGATATTTTTTTATCGATTATCGCTCTTTTGAGATATTCCCTGTCTACAAACAGAGAAGAATAGGAATATTCTGTCTCCCTTTGCAGATAGCGAAGGATAGGTAATGCGGACTTTTGTCCCCCGTTGTAATCCGTCATGCCTGTTTTTCTCCCCACTGATTGATTGATTGTCTGGACATTAATTGTTCAAGGAATAGTTCTTTTGATGGATTCTCTGTTTGCAAACAACGTGGAATAGAAATATTCTGTCTAGTCTTTGCAAGTAGTGAAGGGTAGGTAATGCAGACTTTTGTCCTCCGTTGTAATCTGTAATGCCTATCTACTCCCCACTGATTGGTAAACTAGTTCCACCCGGACCATTTATTAGAGGTAGACCATCTGGCTCAACCGGAGGGCGCCCCTAATAAAAAGGACATACGTAAAATATGAAGAAATCACCGTATCCTGTTAACAGAAACTTTAGCGCAAAAACACACTAGAAAAGGAAGGAAAAAGAAATCTAGCAAAATCAGTAGGCCACTGATGAGTTTTTTTGATTTAGCTAGAAATAAGAAACGTTAGAAATAGCCCGCAATAAGAAACATGAAAGTGGTGAGAGAAGCCAAGCTTGACATCACGGCAGCCACGAGGTAGCTAGGCTCCGCCGCCCCTCACTGCTCCAAACATGTCTGTCCCACCGCCCACCACGCCCAATAACGGTAACATAAGACAGATACAAGTCAGCAGATACCTACCCCCATTCCGGAAGCTCCCGAAGTGCAACAGGTCCACGGTCACGCCCATCCGGAAGACGAGGCCTCGACACGTGCAGAGCGGGGCCCGGCTGGCCGCCATCGGCCGGAGAGGAGAAGGGGTGGATGTGTGGTTCTGAAAATCTGGACCCTGTTGTCATCCCGATATCGAGGTCCAATACCCGTGTCACAAAATATCAACGTACCATGACGAATTTGGTGTCAGCGAACCGATAATGATTAGGGCATCATTCCCATGCATTTGCGTCATAATCGAGGGTCAACAACACCCCCAAATCGTAGTTTCCGTCCCGACCCCTTAGACTCCATTTTGTGAACGGCATCCATTTTACGTCTTGCCCTCATGATAAGTCAATTAAAGGTCGAGCTTGATCTAAAAGGACACGTCCTCCTTCCCTGACTTCCCCCTGACCTGTCCCAACTGACTCCATCTCCTTTAGCCAAACCTGTCTGGGCAGCCCCTCGCCCAGTGGCCAAATGCGATAGCATCGATACATAACATTCCTCAAACCATTCACTACATACAAACCATGCTTTCTACAAACACACACCTGTCCTGTTCCCTGTTTATGGCCAGTTTTATGACTAGGAGGTGCCTTCCTTTATTGGGGTTTTCATCGATATCTGATGGGAGTTCCGGGCTTGGCTAAGTAATCTATCACGCATTTGACATCTAAAATACGGGCTTGCCTACATGACTTCGCTCTTTTGTATTATTGTAGAAATATGTGTATAGCCATATCATAAACTCAAGAATTCTTGCTTGCAGCTATTATTTCTGTATAGAAGGAGAAGGCTGGTTCTGTAAAAACGAACAGTCTCCTGAGAACACATGACCCGTGTTTGTCGTGCTTCTAGGACACCTGTTACTTGGTAGCTATCAATAAAACTCGATCTCTGACTCGACTAGAAGACTCCGTGTTTCTGTGGTCCGTAACAGGGAGAACTCAGAGGTCTTCGGGTGTTATCCCCTGGTACCAAACGGGTTCCTAAAAACCCGTTACCTCAGTTGGCGCCCAACTCGGGGCGGTATCAAGTGGCGACGGTCCAAGCCAGATGTTCGTGAGGAGCTTCGTGTGAAAATTCCGGAGGACGGCCAGCCACTTCAGCAAACCCTGTATGTCGACGTGGTTCCGAAGGTCTTTGCTGCGAGGTTCCCCGCGTCCCGACGGCTACGAAGGACTGCTGCCCTGACTATCGCCTGGTTTTGGACCCAGTGATCCTTGGTAGAGCGAAACGATAGACGAGTCTTCTAGCGACGTCACCGATCTTCTAATACTTCAGTTAAGTATAAGTGGAGCGTCTCCCAGTCCTTAGTTTGTCCTTAGTTTTTGGTATCCTTGAGATACGCCTTGATTTGGTACTTGCAAGCCCCAAAGCCGAAGGACTTCTGTATTCACGAGAAATATCGTAACAGATAATCCTTTGAAGTTTGAAGCTAGACTAGTGAGCAAAGATGCCTGATTTTAGCAGACTTGGAAACTTGTTTTGTCTTGGTTATAGTAAGGACTCCCGATTAGAGGATTCCTGTCCGGTTCCTCCGATTGGAACTCCAACATATGAGCTCTACGTAAAGCATGGCGTAGGCCCTATCACATATAATGAAGTGTGGATAAAATACACCCGCAAGGATGGTGTTTTAAAATGGCCCCAATATGGTAGTTTCGACTCAGAAATATTAGATAACCTAGAGGTCAAATTATTTAAGAGAAAAGCCCGGCCGGCGATGTTTGACTGTTTTCGCTTATGGCGCAAAGAAGCAAAACAGAAAGAAATAAAGTTAGCGAAAAAGAATAAAAGAGGTATGTCGATGGTGCAAGCTGCCGTTGCATACAGGGATAACGAGGAAGAGCAAGAAAGCGAACAAATACTTAGGAGCAAGAAACTAGCAGTAGATAAATGCTACCCGATGTTACCAAATAAGGGACAAGGTCAAGAGGAAAGATCCGAGAAAGATCCATTAATGTCCCACTTATTAAGCTCACCTCCACCTCATGCGTTAGACGCTACTACAACGCCAAAGCGTTTTTCTATACCACGCCCCGGCGCACGAAACACAGCTTTTGCACACACGCCAGCTACTGTTCAGCTGGTTCCTACTTCTCCGGCGCAGCCTTCTCCAGGGCCGCCATCTATGCTACCTACTCCATCTACTTCCACGACTTTGCCTACAGCTCCAGCTATTGTCTACGATACCGCGTCTGCTACTACTTCAATCTCCTCTACTATTGCCTCTACTTCTTCTTTGCCTCAGCCTATTTTTTCCAATGCACTTGCTCCTCCGCAAGCTTCTCCTTCTATTAGACAAAGAGTGACAGGAACCGTCACTGGTCTGGTTTCACCTTTCTTCGGGTCGCCTAAGACGACCCCTAAAACAGAAGGTAGACAGTTACGTAGTCAACTGCCTGATTATGAGGAAAGAAAAGTGCTAAATGAACTAGCCCGTAAATGAATTACGGATACTGTTAGATATGATGTTCACTCTGTTATGGAAGTTTTCCGTCAATAGAATGCACCCACTCAGAGATACGTATTCTAAGAAATGTGTGTATATCTGGGCGAAGATTTGGAGACAAATGATCCCAAATACACAATTAACGAACTATGGCGTACACGCTTTAAGTTCCACGAAGGCATGATTACAGGCAGAGATGTTGAGAAAGCGATAGAGTTATTACTCTCTTATAGGAGTAAAGGAATCGTCTCTAGATCCTTGCACGAAGACGACGTATCAGATAGGAAAAGAGCGAGACAGTACCCCATGAGAGAGGTTCCTCCGGTTTGGAGGGAAGGTGATGCGTATGCGAATCCACCGATTCTGCCTCATTTCCAGCGTGTATGGGTACATGTCCCCTGGAAAAGATCCGAAGTCTTAGCGCTCAAGCAGACATTGCCTAATCCTCGTAAAAACCCGACTGGGTATTATAAGGAATTATCGCAAACTGCAAGCTCATGTATAATGAATTTAGCGGACATAGATATGCTGTTTGGGAACGTTGTTCCACATCCTCTATGGAGCAAAATACGTCATACGAACCATGCCCAAGAACTAGGTGACTCATGGGCGAACATTGCCGCTATAGATGCTAGACAAATTGGTGGTTCTAAACCTGAGCCGTTAATAGCTGAACTTCCCGGTAGAATTATTGCATACATGAAAACAATAATGCCTGAAGTACACGTGAACTGGGACAAGCTATCTGCATGCAAGCAGAAGAAAGATGAGAATGTGTCTGACTTTTTCACAAGATTCGAGGAGACTTTCACCGATCATAGTGGTCAAGATATGGCTACCGAGGGTGGCCAAAGATTGTTTGTAGACAAGTTCGTACATAATTTAATTCCTGAACTATGTAATAAATTGAAAGACTCAGAGAGTGCTTGGGCTGTCTCTACGTCAGCTCAAATTTTAGCTACAGCCCAGTACTATGAAAATAGGCGCAAAGACGAGCTAGATAAAGTAGACAGAAAGACAAAAGATTTAAAAACTAAAGTTCTTCTCCAGCAAGCTTATCCCCCTCGTACGGCTAGTCAGCCCAGTTATCAACCGCAACATCAGTATTCGAGAAACGCGCAAGAAAACGAGTTTTCCCACCAGCGTATTGCTTATGGCCCGAATCAATGTGCATATTGCAAGGAAGAGGGTCACTTTAAAAGTAATTGTCCGGCTCTTGCGCGACGTTTGAGCGGTGCTTCGGGTGTAAGGGGAAGAGGTGTTCAACATGCCCCTAGAGGTAGGGGCCGTGGAAATTCCACGCAGAATACAACTTCTTTTACGCCTCAGAATTCAATGAACAGCTTCGACCAACAAAATAATGCGTCGACCAGGTCAGCTCAGTACTATGCTGACGACTATTACACCGAACATGAATATGAGGGTAACGATTGCTAGGACAGCCATGGACAAAGAGAGGGAGTTGCTTCAGTTCCAGTAGATCAGAATGGACCTTATGTCGAGGTAATAGCCTCAGGAGTGTCAGAGCCATTTCTGCTGGATACTGGTGCTACAAAAAGTTCTATCATGCACTCGAAACTTCCTGGCGCACCTTTGTCTGGCGAAATGAATGTCTCAGTAGGTTTCTCTGGCGCCCCTGTTAGAAACCCGATCTCCAGTCCTGTATCTCTTTCTATTGGCCCATGCGAATTAGAGGCACCCCTCATTCTTACAACAGGTTGTGGTGAAAATTTGTTAGGATTGGATTTGCTAAAAAAGGTTATATGCGACTTTGTACTGTTCACCATTAGGAGTACAACTTACTTTCGGTAAGAAAGTCATTTCTCCAATGTATGTATCGAAAGAAAATATTGCAACTGAATTGTCGAGTCTTCCTGATGTACTCTGGGCTAATTGTTCTAATGATGTAGGTCGTTTGGAGATCGCACCATATGTCATAACATTGAAAGCCAACATTAGGTTGCCACGTATTCCCCAATACAAAATATCTAGCGAATGTGAAAAGGCGTTATTGACGATTGTTTATGACCTGATTGATAAAGACGTCATCGAAGAAACAACAGGAAATGTTTGTAACAGTCCAGTTTTGCCAGTCTTAAAACGTACTGATCCTTCACAACCCCCTGTGTATAGGTTTGTGATCGACCTCAGAGAAGTGAACAAGATAGTTATCCCACAGTTTCCAGTTGTCCCCGACATTACTGCTTTATTGATGATGGTTCCAGCTTCAGCAAATTGGTTCTCGGTGATTGACCTGAAGAACGCTTTCTTCAGTATCCCGATTGCTGAGGAGAGTAGAGATATTTTCGGATTTAAATTTAGGAGGACGAAGTTTCCGCTTCAAGTGCGCTCCTCAAGGCTACTGCGAAAGCCCATCAATATTCAGTCAGGCCCTGAAAACACAACTAGACACGATTGTTCTACCGAATGGTTCAACTCTGATTCAGTACGTAGACGATCTACTGATCGCTGCAGACACTGAAGAGATTTGCAAGAAAGCTACGTTATCATTATTGCATCACTTATGTGACATGAAGCACAAAGTGTCTCTTTCCAAACTACAATTTTGCCGACAAGAAGTAACCTACTTAGGTCACATCTTGTCGAAGGAGGGAAGGAGACTGACACCAGAAAGAATACAGGCAATCGCAGAACTAAGTGCCCCAAGGACACAGAGAGAGGTTCGAGCCTTCTTGGGCATTACATCGTACTGTAGACAATGGATACCGAATTTCTCACTACTAGCTAAACCCTTGCTGGCACTACTCTGCAAAGACACGCCAAATCCTATGCCTTGGTCTGAAGATTGCCAGACGAGTTTTCACAAGTTGCGTGATGCATTATGTTCGGCTCCTGTGTTGGGAAACCCCAACTACAGTAAGCCTTTTACATTATATGTCCACGAGCAGGAAGGTTGTGCATTATCAGTTTTAACACAACATTTTGGGGACAGACAGCGCCCATGCGCGTATTTTTCGGCAACTCTAGACCCTGTGGCTAAAGCCCTACCAAGTTGTCTGAGGGCTACCGCCGCAGCAGCTGTCTGCATCCGACAGTCCGCTGGATTAGTCATGAATAATACTCTGATCGTTATGGTTCCGCATGCAGTAGACATTTTACTAAACAGGACGAAGACACAACACCTTACTAGCGCTCGACTATCCAGTTACGAACTTACGTTGCTAGCAAGTCACATCCACATAAAGAGGTGCGATACACTGAATCCCGCAACGTTATTACCCATTCCGACAGGAACAGACGAGATTGATAAACATGACTGCTGCTTTAGGACAGAAGAAGAGACAAAAGGGAGAGTAGACTTACAGGACACTCCCCTTCCTGAATGCAATGATACTTTATGGGTTGATGGTTCATGTTTCAAGATGCCGAATGGTGATACGACTGCAGCATATGCCGTAACAACATTACACACCATTATAGAAACTGCGCGCATTTCCCATAATTCTGCACAAGCTGCAGAGCTAATTGCGCTTACCAGAGAATGTGTGTTAGCGAAAGGAAAACGAGTGAATGTGTACACTGACAGCCAATACGCCTTTGGTGTGGCTCACAGTTTTGGGAGATTGTGGCGTGAACGTGGGTTTCTTACGTCACATGGTGCAAAGATACAACATGGTCAGCTAGTTAATGAGCTCCTCCAGTCACTGACCTTGCCACTACAAGTTGCCATTATAAAATGTAGTGCACACAAAAAGATTCAGGATGATGTTGGCCGCGGGAATGCATTTGCAGACGAGGTTGCGAAAGAGACTGCAAGGAACACAATGAGTCGGATGTATGTTGTAGGTCCCGCTAGATGGATTACTGATGTAGGAATGTGTGAGGACACCATTGAAAGCATGAAATCTATACAAGCCGAGGCAACTGAGAAAGAGGTGAATGAATGGAGAGAAAGTAAGGTTAGATTAGATACGAATGGCTGTTGGGTCGAATTGTCAGAACACCAGCGATGGTTATTGCCTAACGCCTATGTACTTGCAGTAGTAACAATGGCTCACGGATTTGCACACATCAGCTCGAGAGGAATCTGTAAAGTATTGGCCCCAGTATGGCAAAATAGCAACATCCCGAAATATGCAGAGAATGTGGTCAGAAACTGTATGGTGTGTTTGAAGTACAATCCCGGTAGGGGAACCCCAACTCCAGCTGGTCATTTTGCGCCTCCAACGTATCCGTTCGAGGTTTTGCAGCTCGATTTCATTCACATGGAGAGATGCAACAATCTGAAGTATGTGCTCGTTGTTGTTTGCGCTTTCTCCAGGTGGGTGGAAGCGTACCCCCTTAAAGACAATACTGCCTTGTCAACCGCCAAAGCCCTTGTCAAAGAGTTCTTCCCGAGGTTTGGCATGCCTAGAATTGTCTGGAGTGATAATGGAAGTGAATTCGTAGGACGCGTGATGAAGAGAGTGTGTGAATGTTTAGGCATACAGCAAAAATTCCACTCTGCGAATCACCCCCAATCAGCTGGATTGGTAGAGTGCTACAACGGCACTTTAAAGCTCAAATTAGCCAAGATCCAAGCCAGTACAGGTCTTAAATGGCCCGACGCCTTGCCCCTAGCACTCTTGTCAACTAGGATGACTGCCCATCCAGATTAGGACTTAGCCCTCACGAGATAGTGTTTGGCCGCCCAGCCAACGTCTGGGGCATGCCAAGACCAAAGAAACTTAGCGAAATAGAGCACCCCGTACTGCTTGACTATTTGTGCGAATTGACAACTAAATTGCGTGTTTTACACCAACAGGTTCACAGTTCCTCTCCACCTGCCTCTGACGATCCAGGTCACTCCATCACACCCGGCACGTGGGTCTTGGTGCGAAACTTCCAGCGCACCAACAACGGACAGCCGAGGTGGACCGGACCTTACCTGGTACTTCTTTCCACGAGGTCAGCGGTTCGGGTGGACGGCAAAAAGAACTGGGTGCACGGGACCCATTGCAAACGGGTCCCTCTGCCTCTTCCATACGACCGGTGGTTCAACGAAGGAATTGCCGACTCCGAGACAGAATCCATACCTCGCTTCATCCCTTTCAGCGATGCACGTTTAAAAGAAACTGGTACCGAAAAGGAGAGTGATCGTATTTTACAAGGACTTGTGCCACCGTCTATGCAGTTGGACACTACCGAACCTGAGACATTGTTTGAAGACCACACCGTACATGGGAAAGAACAGTATAATCTAAGGTCAGGACAAAGAGACTAATAAAAAAAACACAAACGAATGTGATTTTCCCTTCCCCCAAGAACTATTTTTGATTTTCCAGCTCTCTCACTCTCAGGAAACTTGCTCATTTTTGATTTTCGAACCGCCATCCGGTTCTGCTGCTAGGGTCGCGGTTGAAGTCTGGGGAGTGCAACTGGGAAGTTTTAGGTCCACGGTTCTGGTTGGTCCACGGGAGTTACCCCGGACTGAGCAGAGCGCGCTCCCTGGCAGAATCAATCTACCGCCGCGGGCAGCAACTAGAGGATGGAGTTTCCTAGGGTAGAGAGACCTATCAGACTCACGAACTTTGAAAAACAGTTATGCACGATACTGTCCAAAAGAAGATTCCTGATAATATGTGTTTTAATGTTATGTAGCATAGTTGTGTTTTTTACTGGTTATACTCTATTCGTGTTTAAAGTTACCTTTTCGAATGACACCCAGCCACCACCTCCTCCTACTATTTCTCCACACTACTTTCACCCTCTACCTGAACACGAGTCTGCCCGAAGACTCGAATTTGTAAATAACTCTTTCATTCAACTCCTACACCAACACCAGTCCATCATGAACACATCGAACTGTTGGATATGTGGACTCATGCCACACACGACGGACAAGGGTATCCCATACTTCATCCTGCCTTTCAGTTATTATGGTTTTCTGTGGGCTTTCCAGACCATGTTCCTATTCGCCCTAGAACCATACCCGACACATTCTACTGAAAGTGATTCCAGTAACAAGGCACTAATAGCAGGGATAGGAAATATGAGAAGAGAGTTCGACACCTATCTTACGATTCCCAAAGATGAACTCACTCCGTACACTCGTTGGAACGTAACCAAATATGGGGTTTACCTGAGTAAGAGCCAGACAGCAAAGAAATCCCGCCCAGTTTGGATAGTACCCAACCGAGGTCACTTATGTTTACAGGGTATCGGTAGGGATCCCAAAGCTCAATTAGGAAAGAGTATATGCGCGGAGACATATGTGTTCGCTTCCCGAACTTCCCCTATATTATTAGCAGCCAAAGGCACGTACTTCGTCTGCCATGACCAAGCTTACACGTGGTTGCCCCCTGACTTCTCAGGTACATGCTTTATCGCATTTCTGCTGCCTCCCACTTACACGGCCAGAGCAGATTACCATCGGACAAGGACAGCTAGAGGTGTCGTGAGTAAAGACGACACCGCGGGTCAGGAATTCACTGACTTCGCAAAGGGTTTTCTGCCATTTTGCGGGCCTATGGTAAACAGCAGGAATATTCGCCAGTTATCGAGGATAGTTGAATCCGCCGTGACTACAACGGCCGGAGCCCTTGGAAATTTGACGACCGAACTTCAGTCGGATCGACTTATGACCCTTCAGAACCGAGTTGCCCTAGATATCATACTCGCCAATCGTGGTGGTGTGTGTAGAGTGATCCAATCCAGTTGTTGCATTTTCATTCCTGATAACGCACCGACAGTGTACCAAGCCATCTCTAAACTACACGAAATATCTGATTCCCTCCACGTAGAAAAAGGAGATTGGTCCTTACTAGGGTGGTTCTGGGAACTGATCGCTACATGGGGATGGAAAACACTGATCTTCATTGGGATGATCTTAGCACTTCTGTTTATGTTCTGCCTGTGTATACAGTGCGCTCCTGCACTATGTGGCCTCTGTGCTACGTCATGTGTACGGAAGCCTGTGCCAAGGGACGAACTGAGCAACAGAATGATGTTACAGCAGCATCTCCACGAATTCCTTCATACGGATTTGGACTCCGATTAATATGAATTATTGCCTTACATAAGGGCAAAAGGAGGGTCTGTGGTTCTGAAAATCTGGACCCTGTTGTCATCCCGATATCGAGGTCCAATACCCGTGTCACAAAATATCAACGTACCATGACGAATTTGGTGTCAGCGAACCGATAATGATTAGGGCATCATTCCCATGCATTTGCGTCATAATCGAGGGTCAACAACACCCCCAAATCGTAGTTTCCGTCCCGACCCCTTAGACTCCATTTTGTGAACGGCATCCATCTTACGTCTTGCCCTCATGATAAGTCAATTAAAGGTCGAGCTTGATCTAAAAGGACACGTCCTCCTTCCCTGACTTCCCCCTGACCTGTCCCAACTGACTCCATCGCCTTTAGCCAAACCTGTCTGGGCAGCCCCTCGCCCAGTGGCCAAATGCGATAGCATCGATACATAACATTCCTCAAACCATTCACTACATACAAACCATGCTTTCTACAAACACACACCTGTCCTGTTCCCTGTTTATGGCCAGTTTTATGACTAGGAGGTGCCTTCCTTTATTGGGGTTTTCATCGATATCTGATGGGAGTTCCGGGCTTGGCTAAGTAATCTATCACGCATTTGACATCTAAAATACAGGCTTGCCTACATGACTTCGCTCTTTTGTATTATTGTAGAAATATGTGTATAGCCATATCATAAACTCAAGAATTCTTGCTTGCAGCTATTATTTCTGTATATAAGGAGAAGGCTGGTTCTGTAAAAACGAACAGTCTCCTGAGAACACATGACCCGTGTTTGTCGTGCTTCTAGGACACCTGTTACTTGGTAGCTATCAATAAAACTCGATCTCTGACTCGACAAGAAGACTCCGTGTTTCTGTGGTCCGGAACAGGGAGAACTCAGAGGTCTTCGGGTGTTATCCCCTGGCACCAAACGGGTTCCTAAAAACCCGTTACCTCAGATGGCCCGGGATGTACTGGTCTTCCCATCCTCTTCTTCTGGCGCCTTGCAGGCCACGGGGGGGGGGATGTCTTGCTTATGCCTCCGACCCCCCCCTCTCTCATCGCCTGGTCCAGCCATCACGAATGTCAGCGCCAGGAAAAGGCATGGGGTGCGCTGGGAGGGAGAGGCGGCGCGGACGAGCCTCTCCCATCTCCCCAGGTGGAGGCCCCTCAGCTGCATCCCCAATGCTCCACTCACCCGACAAGGGTTCGTCCACTCTGGCGGTGCAACACCACGCCCGACAGGCTGGAGTCCGTCTGCTCTTGCGAGCCAGCAACTGCTGATTGCCGCGGAACTCGTAACATGACGGTCGACTCTGCAGGAGTGGGCCTGGCGTGCAAAGATGACCAGGTCGCTTGCCAGCTAGAAAAAAAGAGTTCCCCGTCCAGAAGCGTTCTCCTCAACTTTGAAGATTCTATGAGAGCCGCAGGGGCCCCCGACCCCCGCGGGCCCCCGATGGAGAATGACTGCCATGATTACCCGCGGAACGACCAAGACGTAGCCACGAGACGTCGGCGCTCTCATGCTGGTGCCAGCCTCAGTTTGAATGACCGAAATCCTGCTGACTACCAATTTTATCAGTTCCGGTGGAACACCAGTATGACCCGGTAGGAAAGATTGTTGCCTCCCTCCCCCCTTTGACTGATGGTTCTTATCGGCGGCCCCTTCTGTGCCCTTTAACGAAACTTTTGGACTGCCGAAAGAGGCTCTGGTCCAACCACGAGTTGGTGGAGACATTTTGACTATACTTGGACCTGCCTGACCTCACCCAAAATGTCTCCGGTACAAATGAAACTCGCAACTCCCTGTTGTGTTCCGGTTGCTCAGCCTTGATATCATGAGATATGAATGCAGTTTTTGAAGCACGTGGAGGGAGGGGATGGGTACTGATTGAACACTTGGACAATGAATTGATATTAAGTTCTGACGCGTCATTGATTACGGTATTATTGAAAGTTCGAATTTTCGACACTTATGGTACTTACCCACAATTAATTTTCGATATGATTTTATTGCACTTGTCGCACCTTTATGAAATCAATGGTCACTGACTCCGTTCAAATAAATATCCCCTCATGTACAGTTCCAGTCTGCTCCGTGGCTGGCCCACGTGGTTGTAGACCCATATTTGTGCGCCAACATTTTTAAATAAAGGTTTTGTGAAAAGCAAACTTAGTTGTAGCGCTTAAATTGGTAAGTTTCGAATAAATGGACACTGTTTCCGATATAAGTAAAATACAGGTGAAATAAAGCCACTCGATTACTTGAAGGTTAAAAAGCAAAGTACACAGAAATATCGCAAATGTGAATGGTCCAGGTTTGTTGTGTATATGTTTTTTATTATATATTTTTATTTTTGTGCAACGTAAAGCAATCGATAAAGGTCCCGGTATTTAGCCTTTACCTTATGTGCCACATGTGTCAGGGAAGTTGTTTCAGATGCCCCTAAGCCACTCCGAAGGAATGCCACCTAGCCCCTCTAGTCTCCGTGCCTAGTGACCCTTCCCTACACACGATCCGTAGTACCACACTTGGGCGATCTATGCGATACACAGTCCATCAAAGATTATCTCTCCCGCACTACCGGTCCCCCTGGGCTTAAACGCCGAGATGAAAGGGACTGCATCCCGCGGAGATCGGTCGAGTATGTGGTAAGTAAAAGCATTTTCGGGTTTATGCGCGCTGATGTGTTTTAAAACGCTGCCCCCACCCCCTTCTTTTTCCCTTCTTTCTGCAGGACACATCGGAACGTCGACCGAAGTATGGAGAAGGCCTAAACAACACGCCATGGTTCGGCACGGGAAAATTGTATATTGTCTATGGGGACTGCCCCTGAGAACGTGACGAATTTGTGCGATATGAATGCACGTATGTATGCCCTGATGTGTATAACTCGACTGAATATACGTTGCACACGTTTGGATTGATGAGAGAAATGTTTTATGTATGACTTAAGTGATGATCGAACGGCCGACGAACAAACAAAGATATAGCACTCCCTTACTAGAAACGACTGTCCCCCTCTCTCTCTGAACCCAGCGACTGGGAGGGTGGCCTGAAGCAGAAACTTGACGGGTTATTGCAGTATGACAAAATATGACTCCAACCGGCACCCCAAGTAATGCAACCTAGAATGACGTGCACCCATGAGTAAATTCACACGGTAACTAAATAGGGAAAGGTTCAGGAATATTCCGGGGTGAGGTTTACCCAAGTACCCTCCTCCTGGAAGACTAGGAATATTGTCAATGTTTAAGATTTACCACCTCCTTCTTGCACCCTCAGACATGAAACTTAAAGCTGCCCCATTGTTCTCCCGACTGACACCCTCCGTTGCCTCAGCCCGGATGCCCATTCGCTAAAACTGATTCGAAGATCCCACCGTGAGTATTAGCCCGACCAGGTTAGTTCCCGGACAATTGACAAAGGTGTAAGTATTTGCAACCGAGGCCACCAGCAAAGGCAGCCAGATGAATTAAGTAGGATACTAAGGATGCGCAGCATGCAGGAAGAAATCTTTTTGGCCAAGTACTGTTCTATGTTTTGTCTTGGATTCTTGTATATAATGCATGTACTACCCCCGCCTGAATTCATGTGTACGTAATGCATGGATCTACGTCGTCCCTCAGCCTGTGTTTCTATATAACTTGACCCCTGCTGTTCTGTGTTGTGTGCGCACTAAATGGCCTATTATTGTACACGTCTCTCTCTCTCTCTCCATGTCGTACGTGTACCGAATAGTTCGTTTAGAATGCGGACGACTCGCTCTCTCTGAGGGTCCCCCTGTTCCCTCTTCCTTTGTGTGGTAACATTGTGCCCCGCCGGCACAAGCCTAATTGGTTTTTCGAGCACAAAGGTGTTCGGCAAAATTGACAAACTAAAACAATTGTAATTTGCCATATTACTACCTCTCCTTTCTGTAAAATGATGGAACTTGAATTGGCTAAGAAGGAAAGGACAGGTAAGACGACTGATGTCCCCTAATCTGGCTTTTATTTTTTTTAGGGGGACTATATGTCAGTGGCCTTCTGTTCTCAGTTCGTTAGAAACACAATCCCCAATGCCCAGATTGCCCCACCTCTCTGCACCCAAGTACGGATGTCCAAAGCGTCCTCGTTTCTCCCGATTGACCCCAGCTCCATATCCCGAAGTATAATCGATGACCCTGATTAACCGTTGCTCCCCGAGAAAAGAATGTTTAGCCTCTGTCCCTCTCTCATGATGGTAGAAGACTGCCAGGGTTTGGGTTAGAAAGACGAGTCTCTACCGAAGGATCCGATTACGAGTTTGATGGAATACGCAGTTGATAGGAGCCTGACTTCTCTCCATATACGTCATGAATGAACGCCAAATAGACTTAGTGCAAACTCAGTAGAAATGCTCGCATACATACTCCATAGTGATAACTTCTGAACGTGACCGATGAACGTACCCCCAACTACTTAAGATTGGGGGCGGAATTGAAATGTATAAATGTCTTCTCCTGCCAGTTCTCTAAAGATTGTTTTGTACCCATTCAAAGATACACAATCACCGGAGGAGAGGGGCCGGACGTGATGCACAGCCTAGCCGCAGATCATGAAGCACATGTGACATCGACCAAAGGTGGAGCCGCAGAGCAACGAGACGCGGGACGAGGCACTACTCTCAAACACGGAAAATGAAAGGATGGAGGGCTGCCTTGAAGCCCTCTGCTTGCTGACCCACGCGTGCCAGAAGTCCCCGCCCTTTGAGCCCGATCGATGGGCCTGCCTGCTCATTATCCTTTGCTCCCTTGGTTTGTCTCAAAGATCTGATCCCACTCCGCCCTCTCTTCCCTCGATTATCCGACAACACCCCCTTTTTTTCACATGGATTTTGACTCATAGAAGAAGAACAGCATTTAGGTAGAATAGGGTTTGCCACGGAAGGAGAAAGAAATGCAGGTGCCCAGCATGAGGCACCCTTAAAAAGATTAGTTAGGAAACAGGACTGTGGTCTAACAGCAGAGGACAGATCGCACCCTGCGACGTAAGGATGGATCCGAGCTGGACCTATAGCTCCACGCCGGTGCTCAACAGCGCCAACGAAAGAAAACGAACTACTAGAGCCCACCAGTGATGGCTCGCTGCTAAAAAGACACTGTGGCAAAGACCCCCCCCTCCCCTTTCTGGACTTTCTACCCCCCCCCCTGGACTAATTGCTTGTATTGAACTGAATTCCTCCCTCAAACACTTTGTATTGTTTTCAAAATGTTTCATCGGCCACTCTTTACTGTACATTGATACCGCCGGAAAGAGAGTCAGAACATGGTTCCATAATGTGTCGAGACATTTCCTTGATTGATTCCGACTGAGTTGTATACCGATCTCTAGACTCGTATATATATCACGACAAATGTAAATTCATATGTATTGCACCACGTCTATTGCATCGACTGCACAGGGTTATGTGCAACCCGCCAGTATTGACAAACGCTATTTCATTGACCACACATGGCTATATGTACACCCCGTCAGTTATGATAAACACGGAAATGAACTAACTCATGTTAAAAAGCGGCGACTGTGGAAAATGACAATGTATATGTACATAAGCGGCGTTCATTTGTGTTCCCCATACCCCTCGCTGCAAGCAGAACGAATACGGCGAAGCATTGCCCGCATCATCTCGCCAGGATAGGCCCATGCACGCACGTACACGGCAGCCATTTTAGGCACCAAGGCCTCTCTGCCCACTCCCGATAGCCAGCCTCTCTCTCTCCCCCTCACTCCCCAGCCTCGCAAGCATCCCAGACAGCCCCCGCTCTCTCATGCATAGGCCATAAAACCCTCTCCCTCTGCGCGACCCTGCTCTAAAAATGACACCCCTGCCTGACCCACACCCCCTACATTCCTCCCAGGAACACCCTTCCCCTCTTCTGATGACCCCCCCCCCGGCTACACCTGGCCTCTCGACCCGGTCCCAAGTCATAAAACAAAGCCTCATGGATGTACTCCCCCTGGCCCCGCATAGCAAAACGTGATACACCAACCGAAGTGCCCGATCTTATCGCTTGCCCAACCTTAGATCTGACCACCCCCCCCTCTTGCCCTCGTGTCCTGTTGGAATGTCCGGCTGCAAGATTACAATCACATGTTACATTTGGGAGGGGAAACGACATCCGAGCGACTGGTGTGGGAATAGGCCTGAAGCTGGGATTCCAAACATGCCTTTTGGTACTTCAAAGTTTCTTTATTGCAATAAGGAATGTTTGTGCATCATAAACCTGTGTATAAAAGACGGAGCCTCAGAGAAACTTGTTAGAGCACCTCTTGAAGACATTATGCGTGTGTCCGAAATGACAGGCTCTCCTCATGAGAAATAAAAACCTGTTCCTGCCTTCCCGCTTCCAGCGCCCGTCTCTTTATTTGGTAACTGTTCAAGATGGGAAATAAGAGGCGTCTTGTGCCAGCAGCCTGGGCATCGGTTGTAATTTGGGCTGTTTTTCCTCAATGTGAGGAAGACCATGGTGAGGGGGACAGACACCCACAGGGAGAGTGCATGCACAGAGTGGTGAAGGGTCAGACACCTACGGGGAGAGGGCATGCACAGAGTGGTGAAGGGTCAGACACCCACAGGGAGAGGGCATGCACAGAGTGGTGTGGGGTCAGACACCTACAGGGAGAGGGCATGCACAGAGTGGTGCGGGATCAGACACCTATGGGGAGAGTGCATGCACAGAGTGGTGAAGGGTCAGACACCCAGACCTAGAGTGCATGCACAGAGAGGTGCGGGGTCAGACACCCACAGGGAGAGTGCATGCACAGAGTGGTGAGGGGTCAGACACCCACAGGGAGAGGGCATGCACAGAGTGGTGCGGGGTCATACACCCACAGGGAGAGGGCATGCACAGAGTGGTGAAGGGTCAGACACCCACAGGGAGAGGGCATGCACAGAGTGGTGAGGGGTCAGACACCCACAGGGAGAGTGCATGCACAGAGTGGTGTGGGGTCAGACACCTACGGGGAGAGGGCATGCACAGAGTGGTGCGGGGTCAGACACCCACAGGAAGAGTGCATGCACAGAGTGGTGAAGGGTCAGACACCTACGGGGAGAGGGCATGCACATAGTGGTGAAGGGCCAGACACCTATGGGGAGAGTGCATGCACAGAGTGGTGCGGGGTCAGACACCTACGGGGAGAGGGCATGCACAGAGTGGTGAGGGGTCAGACACCCACAGGGAGAGTTCATGCACAGAGTGGTGCGGGGTCAGACACCTACGGGGAGAGGGCATGCACAGAGTGGTGTGGGGTCAGACACGCCAAGGGAGAGTGCATGCACAGAGTGGTGCGGGGTCAGACACCCACAGGGAGAGTACATGCACAGAGTGGTGAGGGGTCAGACACCTACGGGGAGAGGGGATGCACAGAGTGGTGCGGGGTCAGACACCTATGGGGAGAGGGCATGCACAGAGTGGTGAGGGGTCAGACACCCACAGGGAGAGTGCATGCACAGAGTGGTGAGGGGTCAGACACCTACGGGGAGAGGGCATGCACAGAGTGGTGCGGGGTCAGACACCCACGGGGAGACAGGGCGCAGACAGTGTTGAGAGGGGTCATACCCTACTGAGGCATGCAGGCAGTGGAAAGAATAACAGTGCGAGACATAGCGGTGAGGGGTCAGACACCCACAGGGAGAGTGCATGCACAGAGTGGTGAGGGGTGTCATACGCATATATGCACCCTGAAAGAGCGCCGGTATAAACTATGAAACTAGCCAAGGACTACAAATCCCAGAACACTTGGCGTCGTGGGCGGAGAATAAAGGGAGGAAATCGTCAATGCCGGACGTCGGATATTTTGGTTCCGGACCGGGAGTAGGGCGTTTCGTGTTTTGGAGTTCCTGTTTGCACCGAGTGATCCTTGGCTGATAGCTCTTCACAAGTCTAGTGGAGGTTGTGGAGGCGGAGTCTTCTTCGGACGACTGTTTGCGGTGAGACGCTATTCATGTACACCTTGTGAAACAAACAAGGTGCTTCCTTTGTTTTCGCTTTGTGAGAACTTATCAGCGCCCCTGTTGGCTGAGCCTTTTTTCATCGGCTCGTGCAGGGTGCGCTACGATTCTGCAGTTCGTGTTGTTCCCCCCGGCGTCCCCCGTTGGCAGAGCCTTCTTTCATCGGCTCATGCGGGGAACGCCTTGTGTACGTTTCTTTAGTCCGTGTTGTTCCCGGCGGCATTCCCCGTTGGCAGAGCCTTCTTGCATCGGCTCATGCGGGGAACGCCTAGTTTCTTTTCTTCCATGTTGTGCACCCCTGTTGGCTGAGCCTTTTTGCACCGGCTCGTGCAGGGTGCGCTCCGTTTCCTTTTCCTTATGGTGCCCCTGTTGGCAGAGCCTTCTTGCACCGGCTCATGCAGGGTGCACCGAGCTAACAGTACACAGATCTGAGACTTCTTATCAGGTACTGTAGACCTTACATTACTTTTGGGTGACGTAACCTGTTATTTCCATCATTTTTGTTCTTTACCTGGTACTGTGGTGTTTGGTCCGTGCAAGTGGGATCTGATCTTAGAGACGCCCTCAGAGTAGCATGGTATGTACTGAGCAAGCCCTCCTATGTGATTGCCAGGATAGTGTTACCCCCAATCACAAACCCCCCCATATGATTGTGTATTACAGGTGGTGTGCTCTATGTTTCAAACCTGTTTGTCGGACCAGATAGAGGGGAAAGAGAAGTATCTACAGGGTCTATTCTTAGTTTATTTACAGGTACTGGTCACAGTGATTATTGAGCATTGTTGTGTTGTATACACCAAGAATTGAGACAATCACTTTTCTCTTGTTTTGTCATTACAGTTCTCCCTCCCTGCTGTCCCCATCCTTTCCTTCCTGTTTATTATTTTTTTCCTGCCCTCACCTGATCCTTCTTGGGCCCTGGCTATAATAGCTTTCTGGGTCCGGATAGATCAGGAGGTGGCCTTATTACATCATCCGGCTGATCCCGAGGACTTGGAGGATAACAAGGGGTCAGACACCTACGGGGAGAGGGCATGCACAGAGTGGTGCGGGGTCAGACACCCACGGGGAGACAGGGCGCAGACAGTGTTAGAGGGGTCATACCCTACTGAGGCATGCAGGCAGTGGAAAGAATAACAGTGCGAGACATAGCAGCGACCCACCAACACAGACCCCGGTGCCCACTTAGAGGGGTGTTGGTGGGTACTAAAGGGTGCAGGAAATAGAAAGCCCAGAGACCCTTGGGGAGGTGGGTATCGATGCCACGCAGTCATCAGCTGTGAGAGAAGGGCACATGGATGAGACCTGGGAGGAGAGAGTATTCAAACAGCGTAACATGGTCAGACATCCACGAGAAAAGGGAACGCAGGCAAGCGAGATGGGGGATGTAGTGTCCTGCTGGACACGTTCTAGTTGTTCAGTATGTAACCCCACACTTTACACCCACCCACCACTGGTGTCACGAGTCAGTTGACCCAGTCAATAAAAAGGGCGGAGCGCATGTGCTCTGGGCCCTTTAGCTAACCATCACCACTGTGTGCGTGTCTGATTATTCACCCTAGCATAATGAGGGCCTAGCGCCCCTCACCAACACTACATTGTCGACGAGGCGGAGCTGTGCCCAGCGTGCCACAGCTACCTGAAGAAATCGTGTGGAAAGGGGGAGAGAGCTCTAGGGCGATGTCGTGCCCCCCCTCCCCCGCATGATCGCCGGCCGCCGTGAGGCCCGTGGGGCGTGTGCTGAGTCCCGGGCCGAGATGCTGGCGAGGAGGTGACATGGAGCCCACCCCGCACCTCCAGTGCTGCTGAGGGCCACCTGGGTGAAAAAGCAGACGGACCGGAGCCCACCCGCGTCGGCCGCGACTGACCCCAGCTGCGAGGTCACTACTGCAGAGCCCACCCGTGTGGAAGGTGAAGGCCCGTCGGCCGAACGAAGGTGAGCCTATGCAAGTGCAGCGGACCGACCGGAGCCCACCTGTGTCGGCCGCAACAGAGTGACCCGCACCGCGAGGAGGCCGTGCGGAGCCCACCCGCATCGGCCGTGAAAATGGAGAGATAAGGCCGCAGCAGCGAGGAAAGAATAAGCGGGCCGGACTGCCAGACGCCGGACGCTGCCTCTGATCACCTGCGCGGCGTGCCCCTGTCACCAACCTGCGGACGGCGACTTACGGTGAGGAAAGCGCCCACTTCTGCCCCCGAGAACAGAGCCAACAGCCCCCACGCCGCGAGAGAGTGTGTGAGAGAGAGAGTGTGTGTGAGAGAGTGTGTGAGAGAGAGAGAGTGTGAGAGAGAGTGTAAGAGAGAGAGAGTGTAAGAGAGAGAGAGTGTAAGAGAGAGAGTGTGTAAGAGAGAGAGTGTGTGAGAGACATTGTGTGAGTGAGAGAGTGTGTGTGAGTGAGAGAGAGAGTGTGTGTGAGTGAGAGAGTGTGTGAGAGAGAGTGTGTGAGAGAGAGTGTGTGAGAGAGAGTGTGTGAGAGAGAGTGTGTGAGAGAGTGTGTGTGAGAGAGAGTGAGAGAGAGTGTGAGAGAGAGTGAGAGAGAGAGTGAGAGAGAGAGTGTGAGAGAGTGTGAGAGAGAGTGTGTGTGAGAGAGAGAGAGTGTGTGAGAGAGTGTGAGAGAGAGTGTGAGAGAGTGTGAGAGAATAAGGTAGTGAGAGAGAGAGAGTGAGGTATTGAGATAGAGAGGTAGTGAGAGTGAGGTAGTGAGATAGAGAGAGTGAGGTAGTGAGGGAGAGTGAGGTAGTGGGAGAGAGTGAGGTAGATAGAGAGTGAGGTAGTGAGGTAGTGAGAGAGTGAGAGAGTGAGGGAGAGTGAGGTTGTGAGGTTGTGAGATAGAGAGAGAGAGAGAGAGAGAGAGGTTGTGAGGTAGTCAGGTAGTGAGGGAGAGTGAGGTTGTGAGGTACTGAGGGAGAGTGAGGTTGTGAGGTAGTGAGATAGAGAAACCCTGACATTTATAGGAATAGAAGCTCGGGCATAGAGGGGTCCAGTGAGGCTACCAAAGAGCAGAGGCATGCCAACAAGAATGGCATAGCCAGGCCGGCAGAGAGTGACTGACGAGAGCACAAGCAGTGGCCGGGGAAGTGAAGGGTGCGGGGCGTCGGAAGTGAAGGGTGCGGGGCGTCGGAGAACCTCGACGATAACTTATCCAAAGAGGAGGGGGTAGAGCATGCGTCAGACATCCACAGATAGGGGGCAAGCAGAGCGTAGTGAGAGGTCAGACTTCCACGACGATAGGGCACGCAAGCCGTGGTGAAGGGTCAGGCATTGACGGGAAGAAGGAAATACAAATAGGTAGCATGTGAGACGTCCATGTGAGGAAGAACATGGTGAGGGGACAGACACCCACAGGGAGAGGGCATGCACAGAGTGGTGCAGGGTCAGACACCTATGGGGAGAGGGCATGCACAGAGTGGTGCAGGGTCAGACACCTATGGGGAGAGGGCATGCACAGAGTGGTGCAGGGTCAGACACCTATGGGGAGAGGGCATGCACCGAGTGGTGCGGGGTGAGACACGCCAAGGGAGAGTGCATGCACAGAGTGGTGAGGGGTCAGACATCTACGGGGAGAGGGGATGCACAGAGTGGTGCGGGGTCAGACACCCACAGGGAGAGTGCATGCACAGAGTGGTGCGGGGTCAGACACCTACGGGGAGATGGCATGCACAGAGTGGTGAGGGGTCAGACACCCACAGGGAGAGTGCATGCACAGAGTGGTGAGGGGTCAGACACCTACGGGGAGAGGGCATGCACAGAGTGGTGTGGGGTCAGACACCCACGGGGAGAGAGGGCGCAGACAGTGTTGAGAGGGGTCATACCCTACTGAGGCATGCAGGCAGTGGAAAGAATAACAGGGCGAGACATAGCAGCGACCCACCAACACAGACCTCGGTGCCCACTCAGAGGGGTGTTGGTGGGTACTAAAGGGTGCAGGAAAGAGAAAGCCCAGAGACCCTTGGGAGGCGGGTATCGATGCCACGCAGTCATCAGCTGTGAGAGAAGGGCACATGGATGAGACATGGGAGGATAGAGTATTCGAACAGCGTAACATGGTCAGACATCCACGAAAGGAGGGAATGCAGGCAAGCAAGATGGGGGATGTAGTGTCCTGCTGGACACGTTCTAGTTGTTCAGTATGTAACCCCACACTTCACACCCACCCACCACTGGTGTCACGAGTTACGTGACCCAGTCAATAAAAAGGGCGGAGCGCATGTGCTCTCCGCCCATTAGCTAACCATCACCACTGTGTGCGTGTCTGATTATTCACCCTAGCATAATGAGGGCCTGGCGCCCCTCACCAACACTACATTGGCGACGAGGCGGAGCTGTGCCCAGTGTGCCACAGCTACCTGAAGAAATCGTGGGGAAAGGGGGAGAGAGCTCTAGGGTGATGTTGTGCCCCCCCTCCCCCGCATGATCGCCCGCCACCGTGAGGCCCGTGGGGCGTGTGCGGAGTCCCGGGCCGAGATGCTGGCGAGGAGGTGACCGGGAGCCCACCCCGCACCTCCAATGCTGCTGAGGGCTACCTGGGTGAAAAAGCAGACCGACCAGAGCCCACCCGCGTCAGCCACGACTGACCCCAGCTGCGAGGTCACTACCACAGAGCCCACCCGCGTGGAAGGTGAAGGCCCATCGGCCGAAGGTGAGCCTATGCAAGTGCAGCGGACCGACCAGAGCCCACCCGCGTCAGCCGCGACTGACCCCAGCTGCGAGGTCACTACCGCAGAGCCCACCGGCGTGGAAGGTGAAGGCCCGTCGGCCGAAGGTGAGCCTATGCAAGTGCAGCGGAGCGACCGGAGCCCACCTGCGTCGGCCACAACAGAGTGACCCGCACCGCGAGGAGGCCGTGCGGAGCCCACCCGCGTCAGCCGCGACTGACCCCAGCTGCGAGGTCACTACTGCAGAGCCCACCCGCGTGGAAGGTGAAGGCCCGTCGGCCGAAGGTGAGCCTATGCAAGTGCAGCGGACCGACCGGAGCCCACCTGTGTCGGCCGCGACTGACCCCAGCTGCGAGGTCACTACCGCAGAGCCCACCCGCGTGGAAGGTGAAGGCCCATCGGCCGAAGGTGAGCCTATGCAAGTGCAGTGGACCGACCAGAGCCCACCCGCGTCAGCCGCGACTGACCCCAGCTGCGAGGTCACTACCGCAGGGCCCACCCGCGTGGAAGGTGAAGGCCCATCGGCCGAACGAAGGTGAGCCTATGCAAGTGCAGCGGAGCGACCGGAGCCCACCTGCGTCGGCCACAACAGAGTGACCCGCACCGCGAGGAGGCCGTGCGGAGCCCACCCGCGTCGGCCACGACTGACCCCAGCTGCGAGGTCACTACTGCAGAGCCCACCCGCGTGGAAGGTGAAGGCCCGTCGGCCGAACGAAGGTGAGCCTATGCAAGTGCAGCGGACCGACCGGAGCCCACCTGTGTCGGCCGCAACAGAGTGACCCGCACCGCGAGGAGGCCGTGCGGAGCCCACCCGCGTCAGCCGCGACTGACCCCAGCTGCGAGGTCACTACTGCAGAGCCCACCCGCGTCGGCCACGACTGACCCCAGCTGCGAGGTCACTACTGCAGAGCCCACCCGCGTGGAAGGTGAAGGCCCGTCGGCCGAAGGTGAGCCTGTGCAAGTGCAGCGGACCGACCGGAGCCCACCTGTGTCGGCCGCAACAGAGTGACCCACACCACGAGGAGGCCGTGCGGAGCCCACCCGCGTCGGCCACGACTGACCCCAGCTGCGAGGTCACTACTGCAGAGCCCACCCGCGTGGAAGGTGAAGGCCCGTCGGCCGAAGGTGAGCCTATGCAAGTGCAGCGGACCGACCGGAGCCCACCTGCGTCGGCCACAACAGAGTGACCCGCACCACGAGGAGGCCGTGCGGAGCCCACCCGCATCGGCCGCGAAAACGGAGAGATAAGGCCGCAGCAGCGAGGAAAGAATAAGCGGGCCGGACTGCCAGACGCCGGCCGCCGCCTCTGATCACCTGCGCGGCGTGCCCCTGTCACCAACCTGCGGACGGCGACTTACGGTGAGGAAAGCGCCCACTTCTGCCCCCGAGAACAGAGCCAACAGCCCCCACGCAGCGCAGCATGTGAGAAAGGCGAGGCGGTGGCGGTGGGGTAAGGGAGCGCGAAAACAGCCTCCGTCCAGTAGCCGGATAGAGCGAGGAGTCTCCAGTGCCTGCCCATGCCTCATGACTGCGGGCGAAAGAAGCTCCTACTCCTCGTGTGTGCGGCCGCAGCTGAATGGGAAAGCCCAGGCAGCCGTAGCTCTGTCCCCCACCCGCGCACCGAGTGAACATCCTGAAGCTGTTGCGGGTGGCGGGAGAGCATAGAGAAGGCAGCGAGTGAGCACGAGACTGGTGCCAGCACCCCCTGCGCAGCCCGTAATGCAAGAGGGCCAGTAGAGCGAGGCAGAAGAAAACTTACCTGGAGTAAAGAAGAGGTGCTGCGGGTCAAGGAGAGAGCCTTCTACAGCGGGTGTGCTGAAGAGCAGCCCAACAGGACCGAGCAGCGACGGCCATGACCCCTGCAACCTGCTCACGAGACCTGCCTCATTGCAATACCAGAGTTTTGAACGAACTCCTAAGAAACACTGCCATCCAGTGGGTGGTCTCCTGAAGTGCAGCAAAGGGAACAAACAAGCCTTTAGCTACACAGCTTTCCAAACTGTGTGGCGCGACACTTTACTGTGTCGCGCCCCGTACATAGGTGTGTCGTGCCAGTCAGGCCCCCCAGTCAGGCCCCCTCGAGGCTTGCGTTGGGGCGCGTCTCGCTGACCCGTGACTAATCTTTGGTGCTGCAGGCCACTTGCGGCGACTTCCAAAGGGGAGGCAATGGAGCTCGTCACCAGGACCCAGCGTGATCTGCTGTGTAAATCAGAGCAGGGGTGTGTCTGCTGAGTCATTTGCTTATCCAAAGATCTTTCACGGTGGGCGCTAAGAGGGGGCTGTAAAATCTAATGGGTGGCGGTGGGAGGCACTATTCAGGACATAACAAAACAACGTATGGGAAGGCTTTTACAGTCGCCACGCATCTGAATTGCTTTCTTGCACACTTCCACTTCCACACTCAATGATTCCTATTTTATCGACCTTGGACAGACCTTAAGACCAATCAAAAATGTGGAGATTGGCATCTGGTTCCCCAGTACAGACGTTGTCAGCTCTGGCCCTAACTCCGGTTTCCAAATGTTCCAGGAGAGACTTGTTTATTTATTTTATGCGTTTTTATATAGCACGGACTTTACCCAAAGGTGTCGGAGCGCTTCACAATAGGAACAGTAATGATACATGAGGAGAAAATTACAAGTGAACAAATTACAAAAGCAAACGTTAAGTTACATGAGGCAATAGTGACAATTGTGAGCAAACAAAATACAAGAGGTAGCAAACGATACATTACAGGAGGAAAAAGTGATATGTGTGCAGGTTACAAAAGCGTACAAATTACAAGTAGAGGTATAATACTGCAATAAATGGAGGACACTCAAACACAAGAACAAACATTAAATGAGGCAATGGTGGCACTTGCGCAAGTATCGTGAGCAAACAAAATGTAAGAGGTAGCAAACAGTAGGTTACAAGAGAAAAGTGACGTGTGCATGTTACAAAAGAGTACCAGTACTGGACAGATGGCTCAGTGGGCTGTAGGCCACCGGTTCGATTTAAGGCAGGCTGAAGCAGCAATGTAATCCTTAGGCGGGTGATTAAATGCATGCAGATTTCATGCATACAACCTTGGCATGGTCATGTCCCTTGTGCCGCCGGAGCATCAATTTAACCATGCAAACCACCCCCCTTAGGTGGTTTGGGCTCGGATTACCGTGTCCCTGAAATTTGTTTCGCAAAAAGGTGTGTCACCAACATGAAAAGTTTGGAAAGCTGTACTTTAGCAAATCAAGGAAAAGAAACAACCGTGATGAACAAGCCTGGGACAAGACAAGGTAGCACAATAGCAGTACCGGGCAGGCTGCACGCAGCACACGCGCAGGAGCGACAGAGCTCCGTGAGCTGAGCAAGTTGCGAACAGTGGTAAGGGGTGCCAGGTCACCATTGAATTTTGTCACCAAGGAGACGCTGCACAGTGAAGCAAGCACACCCCGTGAAGTAACTGGGAACGACCTGAACACGAAGAAGCAAGGTGTAGTGACGTAACCCTCTGCACCCAACGAAGCAAAGGAAGAGCGCGGAGAAAAGCGCGCTAACGCTAAAGCACCACAACAGCAGTGAAGACAACCGCATCACGCTACACAGCAAGGAAGCTTCACGACCGCCAACCGTAAGCAGCAAAGTGCAAGAACTCCACACGCACATCAGGACAGCGCAGCACTGCGCAGGAAAGCGCCGAGAGTGAAAGTACTCCATGCACAAGGAGGTGCAATGAAAGAGTGACGCAAGTTCACTACCCAACCAAAGAAGACGAAGCAACCACGCACGGTTAACGCCCCAAGAATACGAAGAGCACAGACAAATGTGCACCAACGCCAAAGCACTGCAACGGAAACAAGTGGCGATCCCAATGGTCATGGACAGCATGAAGACTCACGAAGAGGAGAAGAAAGGCGGCTACCCAGCCTGGTCGCAAGGAGAAGAAAGCCGGCAACCCAGCCTGGTCGCAAGGAGAAGAACGCCGACCACCCGGTATGGTCGCCAGGGAGAAGAATCCGACCACCCAGTCTGGTCGCAAGGAAGAGAAAGCCGACCACCCAGTCGGGTCGCAAAGAAGAGAAAGCCGGCCATCCAGTCGGGTCGCAAGGAAGGTAAAACAGACCACCCAGTATGGTCGCAAGGAGGACGAAGTCGCAAAGAAGAAGGTAAAGCAAACCCCTGTCTGGTCGCCAACGAAGTTGAAGTCACAAGGAAAAAGGGTGACCGCCCAGCCTGGTCACAAGGAAGACGAAGCCAGAGAATCGCCTAGAAAGAAAGTGGAACGACCAGTCAGATGGTCGCCAGCGCAGAGAGACCTGGCAGGAGGTCTACTCAGAAGACAGAAGACGTTCGTGAACCAAATGCCTAAGAGCGTGTCCGGAAGAGGACCCGAAGAGACGGACGCAACACCTCCAAGAACCAGAAGTAACAGGAAGCAAGAAGGATCACAACGACCGGTCCAGTCACAGAAGAGAAGAAGACCGTATCCGAAAGCCAGGACAAGACCAGAGGGAAACAGGCAGAGTGCACGCTGCTTGGAGAAGCCTGGTCAGGAAGACTAAGACAGTAAGGTGACCGCACCGCGTCGCGAAAAGGAAGATGGAGAAGGAGTGGCACGACACCACGAAGAAAAGAAAAGAGGAAAGGAGTCATGTGGCATGACGCCATCAAGAACAACAGCATCCAAAAGGTGAGGAGAGGTGTGACAAGTCTACACAACCACCAGAAAAAGAGGTGACACGCACCACAACACTGCGTACAGGGACCCACATGTCCAGGAGAACATTGATGGCACTAAGAACAGAACGGGCATCTATTTACAAGTTCCTCCTGACGACTGGTCGACTACAGGAGAGTACAGGCTGGACCATTGGTGACACCTACCTTTGGGATTGAGCGGAAGGTTGGATGCGGAGAGCGCTCAGACGTCCGGCAGAAGGAGAACTGACCACTCCACACCAGCCCGTGGATATCCAAGGGGCAAAGGCCTCAGGGACACCGGTGGCAGAGGGTCCTGACAAGAGAGATGGATCCACCGCCGAGGTAGTAATCTCATCGCCTCCTCCATTCACACCCAGACTGTGGAGTTGGAGCATTGCTGCAGAGAACACCAAGCCCAGCGGAAACCTGAAGAAGAGGGCCTCCGGGACATCTTGTGGCAGGAGAACACCCGCGAGAGGGGCGTCCCTGTGAGAGGGATGTCCTTCATCCACTCCCTTCTTTGCAATGTGGAGCCAAGCGGCCTACAGTGAAGAAACCAGACGGACTAGTAGAAGACAACCTCCATCAAGTCTACCATCTGGTCATCCTGTTCGGCGTCACCCCAAAAGCAAGATCTCAATGGACTGAAGAACACACTGCCATGGGGCAAGTCCAGAAGAGCACGCCCACCGACGACCAGGACGCCGAGCCCAAGAGAACGAACGTTTCAGCTGAAAGTTTCCACCGTCGTCATCTAGCAAGCAGCTGAAGAGACTCCTTCTAAAGTTAGGAGATTGCATATTTTTATGTTTTTCTCCCACCGTTTCGGACTTTGTTTTATCTCAACTTTTATTAAA
This sequence comes from Lissotriton helveticus, assembly GCF_964261635.1. Taxonomy (NCBI): domain Eukaryota; kingdom Metazoa; phylum Chordata; class Amphibia; order Caudata; family Salamandridae; genus Lissotriton; species Lissotriton helveticus. The sequence goes on from NC_136065.1 coordinate 36,397,482, forward strand.
GTTTGGGAGGAATGTAGTGTCCTGCTGGACACGTTGTTCAGTATGTAACCCCACACTTTACACCCACCCACCACTGGTGTCACGAGTCACATGACCCAGTCAATAAAAAGGGCAGAGCGCACGTGCTCTGGGCCCATTAGCTAACCATCACCACTGTGTCCGTGTCTGATTATTCACCCTAGCATAATGAGGGCCTAGCGCCCCTCACCAACACTACAGGGGAGGACGGGCCCATGGGAAGGGGCATGCAGGCGGTGACGAGGGTGGCAGAGCTACAGGCAAGAGGGGCGGGTGTACCCAGCATAGGTAGGGGTGACATAAGAGATGGGAGAGAGGGCTCTGCTTGAAGGGTATGCAGGAAAGAGTGGGAGGTTAAAGGGCACACACATAGGATTGAGGACGAGGAGGTCGACTCATTAACAAGGGTACACACATACTGAGTGGTAGTTGGGGAGGAGCCTCCAGACAGGAGGGACGGGGTGAGGAGACTGTTACCTTCTCCCCGGAGCCCTGCTGCTCTTGCGGCCGCACCTCACGCTGGGCCGCTCTCTCCATCGAGCCTGCCTCCTCCTGGAGCCCGGGCGACAGTCACTCCCTCCTTGGCCAGCTCCGGTGCCCGCAATGCTCTGCCCCAGACTCCCGCCGCCTGCGCTCTGCTCCTCAGTGCCCGTCCATTGAGCAGCCACAATCTCCTCTGCCAGCTCCTGGCTGCGCTGCTCCTCCTGCCTCTGGTGCACTAGCGAGGGGGGAGATCTGAAGAGTGTGACATCTTAGAAGATATGGCACAGTTCAGCTTCCTCCCATTCAGGCAACGCAGCACCTCTGCTCGCTGCCTGCGTTGCGTGATATTTTAGTAAATAAGCCCCAGCATTACTTTCCCCACACAGCAGGGGAGTAACACAGGCCACTGCAGCCCCTGCGGCGTAGGTAACCCCCAAACCTCATGGGGCCCGCCAGCCCTTCAGAGAGGCCCATTCAGTCCAACACCAAAGAACATCCTGGAGACTGAGGGGCCCGTCTTCACATTCTGTAGGGAGGGGCCATTATTTTGGGTTAGGCAGTGCCACTGCCTCAAAGAAGCAGTTCACACAAAAAATCCATAGCTTATGTTTTCTACAGAGCACATTATCTTTTACCAACAAATGATCCTGTGGGAGGTGTGACTTCACTCCAGCCGCCCCTCCCCCCTACCTCCTCCCACAATGCCCGGAAACTCAAACTCGAACCCCTGCTTATGACCTTAACTGCATTTCTATTTTCGCTTCTCCTTTCACCTCCGCTTCTTCGGGGCATAGGGTAATGCTGTGGGATTGCGCAATTTCTTCGAGTTAATCACACTTTTGCTTTTCTATGGCATCCCGCCCGGTTCTGGTCAAACGAAGCAAGCCACCAGAAAGACAGGATAGGCTCCTGCAGGGGTTAAAATGTACACATTATGTGTAATGGAAAACTGAAGGCGGCAGGCATTTCCTTATGCAAGATTTATATAGAGGTTGTGCCGTCACCTCTGCTACTTCCGGCCGTGCGCACCCACTTCCTTCCCCCTCCCTCGCTCCTTTCTCAATGCTTTGTCTCGCAGTCCCAGAAAAGCAGACTGTATGTGGTGCAGGTCTGTAAAGTGAGCATGATTGACAAGTATACCGATGTGCATTGGAAACCCTGTACAGCAGCACAGAAGGTTGAATGCCTGCAGTCACGAGAAACGTGCTTCTTACAGTCCTTTTAACCAGGCTGCCAGCCGAGGTGGTGGAAACACCACCATGTTTCTCTGAGGCGAAGCAGAAATGCCTCGGAGAAACGCACGGTCATTTTGGGATTCGGGGACGTGTTTTTCTTTCTCTCCTCTTCCCATTGGCTGGAATGTAAAATTCCAGCCAATGGGAAGAGGAGAGAAAGAAAACAGAAAGAAAGTAAAAAACACACCCCCGAATCCCAAAAAGACGGGGCTTAAACAGAGTGACACCCCTCTCCTCCAATGGCTGTCCTCCGTTTAGGAAGCCAGCCAATGGAGAAGAGGAGCGAGTTCAAGCCCCACTCTGCAAAACATCAGTTCTCCCCTGTGAAACTGAGCTAGCGCAGCCTTCGCTAGGCGGAGACCTAACAAGCATTTACAATGCAATGGTCTCGGCATTGTTAAAGTTAGAGCTATTCGCATTGCTCATGACATTATTTTTATTTATGTTTTAGTTTTTAAAACATATAAATAAATGGCATTGTCATTTACAATGCCAATAGCTTAATCTCTCGCAAATGCGAGACCTATTGGATTTGCACCCACACACAGAGCCACACACACAAAGCCACCCACACACCAACACAGAGCCACACACACAGAGCCACCCACACAGAGCCACCCACACAGACACCGAGCCAACCTCACATTGCATTGGCTACCGATCAAACAACGCATTCAATTTAAAACTCTATGCTTAACCCACAGAATTCTGTATGGCGCTGATCCCCAAACTTTGCAGGGACTTTGTTCCCTATATGCCCCCACGCGTGCCCTCCGCTCGGCGGATCTATCTCTTGCCCGCACAATTAAGATCCGGAGGAGTAGAGCCGGTGGCCGGTCCTTCAGGTATCTGGCCCCAAAGCTCTGGAATTCGATCCCCCTAAGGGCTCGGGCCACCACTAACCACATGCTCTTCCGAAAACAGATTAAAACCTGGTTGTTCTCTTCCATTTAACATACTATCACTGGCTGTGCTGTTGTACCTTCCGGCATGTCCACAAGCGCTGGGACACCCAGTCGCTGGGGTAGCCATGCGCTATATAAACAGAATTAACATAACAACATAACACACAGGGCCAACCTCACACAGAGCCAACCTCACACAGAGCAAACCTCATACAGAGCCACCTACAAAAAAAGCTACCCACACAGAGCCACACACAGAGCCCAACACACACAGAGAGCCACACACACACACACACACACACACACACACACACACAGAGCCACACACACAAATTCACGTCAGGACGCCTCTGCGTTTCCTCAGGCCCGGCCACCCCCCGGCTGCAGCACAAGGCCCCATTTAGCTGTGAAGTGTTAAAGGTTTACGTTCTTTTGAAGGCTGCCTTCTGCTTATTTTTAAAATTATGGCCGTAATTGTTTTTACAACTTGTAGGATTTTAAAGTGATTAAACCTCACAGTTGTGGGGCGCATGGAAAGGAGGATTATTGCAATTTTCGGAGGTTTCACAAGGCAGTGTGAGTGTTTGGCTGTCTGCTCATCAGTGAGGGAGACATAAGGTCTACCTGGTATATTACATGTCAGGGTTTTCAGGGCCTCTTCTTGCGGCCATGAAATAACACATGCCCTTATTATAGAAAGCAAAATACACCTGTGATAGCAGGTTTTTAAACAAATTTAAGCTATTGGCATTGTAAATGACAATGTTTTTTTTTGTTTATGTTTAAAAAAACAAAACCGGGGCGGCGTGGCTTGGACAGCAATGAGGACGGGCGCCTGAGTCCGTTCCTGCATCAACCCGAGGGGAACAACGGCGATTTATTGAGCGAAACTAAATCAGCGTAACAGCCAAACTACAAGCATGGACGTCGGAATATCAGGAGCACGGACTGAGGTACCCCACCACAGCCAAAGAGTCCCGCAAGCCAAGAAACGGTCTTCAACACAAAACCAAGACAGACGCAAAGAGGGGAAGAAAATGGTGCCGCACCGGTGCTAGCCCTGGCAGAGGAAGATCTGGCCCCGCGAAGAGGAGTGAGAAGGACCGACAACATAGCACCCCCCTGAGCTGCCAAGCCAGGTGAGTGCTAAGAGGGTGGCGAAATGAGAGCACTAAACCGCTATAAAAGGCTAATAAGCGATTGGGGGCAAAACAAAACCGAAGGCGCACACTGGCAGGGGCCATCTTGGCCAGCACACACCCGCCGGAAGCAACAAGATCAGCGAAAAGGCACAGAAGTACATATGTGCGCCTGCAACACCGGGGACAAAACGGAGGGAAACATCTAAAAGCACAGCCCTGTGAGCCGGCGAGCCTGTGACCCTGAGAGTGCGAACAAGTATTACGTATCAAACGGCAACAAGACAACGGGGAATACGAAACTGAAAGCAGCCATCTTAGCCAGCATAGACCCACCAACTATATGAGCGGCTGCAAATTGGGAGAAATCGGAGGGAAGTATTTAAGAGTACAACCCTAGGAGCTGGCGCGCCGGTTAGCTCGTGAGTGCGAACAAGTACAACGTATCAAACGACAACAAGACAACGGTGAATACGAAACTGAAGGTGCAGACTGGAAGCAACCATCGCAGCCAGCATACACCCACCAAACATATGAGCCTGCAACACTGGGGTCAAATCGGAGAAAAGCATTAAGAGGACGGCCCACGGAGCCAGCGTGCCGATGAGCTCGTGAGTGCGAACAATAACAACGTGTAAAACTCTAATAAGCAATCGGGGGAAAAGCGAAACCGAAGGTGCACACTGGTAGGGGCCATCTTGGCCAGCACACACCCGCCGGAAGCAACAAGATCGGCGAAAAGACACAGAAGTACAAATGTGCGCCTGCAACACCGGGGACAAAACAGAGGGAAACATCTAAAAGCACAGCCCTGTGAGCCAGCGAGCCTGTGACCCTGAGAGTGCGAACAAGTATTACGTATCAAACGGCAACAAGACAACGGGGAATACGAAACTGAAGGTGCACACTGGAAGCAGCCATCTTAGCCAGCATAGACCCACCAAACTTAAGAGCGCCTGCAACACCGGGGACAAATCGGAGAAAGGCACTTAAGAGATCAGCCCTAGGAGCTGGCGTGCCGGCGAGCCCGTGAGTGCGAACAAGGCCAATGCATAAAACGGCAACAAACAATGGTGTATACGCAACGGAAGGTGCATACTGGCAGCAGCCATCTTAGCCAGAATACACCCACCAAATATATGAGCGCCTGCAACACCGGGGACAAAACGGAGAAAAGCGGTTAACAGTACAGCCATGTGAGCCGGCGAGCCTGGGAGCCTATGACTGTGAACAAGTACAACGTATCAAACTGCATCAAGACAACGGTGCATACGAAACTGAAGGTGAACACTGGAAGCAGCCATCACAGCCAGCATACACCCACCAAACATATGAGCCTTCAACACTGGAGTCAATCGGAGAAAAGCAGTAAGAGGACGGCCCAGGGAGCCGGCGTGCCGATGAGCCCGTGAGTGCGAACAAGTACAACGTGTAAAACGGCAACAAACATCGGTGTATACGAAACCGTAGGTGCTAACCGGCTACTGCCATCTTTGTCAGCGCACACCAACCAAGACCACAAGTCTGGAACGAAGCGCTGAAGACAGAGAGACTAGCGCCTCTAGCACAGTGAATTTAATCGGGGAAAGCATCGAATAAGCCAGACCTGCGGGGGCAATCAAGTCAACCGGTCCACATGAAACGGAAGGTGTACACAGGAAGTAGGCACCCGAGCCCACACGGACACACCCAGTGCCGAAAAGTAGGCGAACAAGAGCAGAAGGCAAACTAGCGCCTGCACAGAAGGGGGAAAGCAGCTAACAGTCCGGTCCAGCTGGCGCAAGTAAAGAACGCAAGAAAGGGCAATAAAACGTCCGCGATTACAGCAACAGGCCCACAGCGAATACGAAACTGAAGATGCACACTGGCAGAAACAAGGGCTAGCTCTGGCACAAGCAGAGAAACGCTTTAACACACCAGACCAGCAGCAGCAAGCAGAGCGTACCGAGGGGGGAAGCAGACCTGGAAGTGTGGAGAAGAAGAGGCCACCCTGGCCAATAAACAGCAAGTGGGCACGCATAGAACGAGAATACCTCAGCTAGCACCCTCAAGCGGAACTGGCGGGAGCAAAAACAAGGACAAGGGCCATCCGTGAGCCTAGCAGATACAGACTAGACCGCCAGCACACGAGCAAAGCCACACCGGGTCCAGGAGGAGAACACTCCAGCTCGGCCACACAATGTAAGAGCGGCAGATTGGACAGCTACCTAGCCAGAAGGCGCCTCAGCGAGATGTCTAACCAAGAAGGGAAAGTAGCCAACGAAGTAAAGAAATACAAAACCAATCCTGACTCGCCCTTGAAGCTCAAAAATGACAACTCCGGACACAATCCTCAGGAAAATCAATGAAGGCAACGAGGTTGCTAGATCCACCAAACAAACAATCGACAACATGCAACTTGAGCTAGCAACCATTAGAGCAGACCAACACAAAACAAACACCAGGATTGACGCAGCGGAAGTAAGAATCAGCGAGATGGAGGACGCCAACAAGCAATCTAGCAGAGCCCTGCTGTCAGTCTCCAAAGCCACCAACAGCCTACATAAACAGCTGGCTGAGCAAGACGACCGCACCAGAAGAGGCAACATAAGACTTCTCGGCGTACCAGAAGGGAAAGAAGACAAACCCGGATCCTGCTCAGCCCTCCTAGAGGAGCTCATCCCGCACATCACAGGTCTCAGCTTTGACAAACACTTCGAACTAGACAAGGCCTATCGAGTACCAGCGGTGAAACTCCAAAACGCACGTGGACCCCACCCGATTATTTGCAGACCCCTTAGATCGCAGCACACCGAGGCCATATTTGCAGAGGCCAGGAAAAATCAAACACTAAAGTGGAAAGATACCAAAATAATAATCACCCAAGACTTTTCGCGCCAAACAGTCGAAACAAGGAAAGGCTTCCTAGCCCTGAGAGACAGAATGAGAAAGGACATCACCACCTTCAGCTTTGCAGGGCCGGCAAGACTGAGAATCGTGGACAAGGGTCACGCACTAATCTTTGATGACCCGGGAGAACTGAGAAGACACTTACGCGGCCCCCCGGTGGAGGACATGGAGTCGCAACGCACAGAGACTGCGAAGAGAAGAGCATCAACGGATAACACGAGTGCAATGAACCAGGCCTGCAATGGACAATAAACATGCACACAAAAGAACTCAAGCACACGATCAACATTTCCACATCAAGTAACACTCTACCTCACTGTATGGCCCTTGTCTAGAACATGAACTCACAAAGGACAACGGGAACACGGTCAAACTAGCAGCATACGCCGATGATATACTCATCATGACAGAGAACCCCGAGCCCTCAATAGAAGCACTAATGAACACCATCTAAGTGTATGCCAATGTAGCAGGGTACAAGCTTAACAGAAGCAAGTCAGAATGCAAGCCACTCAACGTCCATACCACCAGGGGAGTGAAAGGAACCTCCGGCCTACTCTGGCAGAAGGGGCACTAAAATACCTAGGTATCTACTTTGACAGGGACCTCAGGTCAACACTTGAGCATAATGAAAAATCAATACTCAACAAAATAAAAGACAGACTAGACACATGGTCCAAGGAAATCAAGGGGGGGAGTGAAGAGGTGATGCCGGTGGGCACCGAGGTGGGCACGTCCTCCTCTTGTCAGGGTTTAAGGTTAATCATAAAGGGCCACCTCAAAATGGGTGGATGTGTATCCAGATGTCATTGGAATACAACATCTTTGTTAAAATACCCCTCACACACCAAAAGGGCCCTTGGTGTCATGCTTCATCATCGGGGTCTTCCCGTCCCGCTGCGGGGCGGGGCAGTGCTGCGACAAGCGGATACGCCGGAGCACCTTTTAGATGGAGGTGCTATGTGTTGGGAGTGAGTGTCAGTGGGGTCAGGGGTGATATCTGGTGTAAGTTAAAAAATACCTGGCCTAGTGGAAAAAAAGAATTTTATTAAACACTGGCTGGTATTATTAAAAGAAAAAGTGAAGCGGAGAGATAGAGCAGGTTAATGGGCTCTCTCTCCTAAGTGGGTCAACATGTTTCGAGGCACCGGGCCTCTTCGTCAGGACCTAGGGGAGATCCCCCTGTCACTCACTAATGTATTCTCCACAAAGGTAGAAAAAAGTGTATGTACAAAAAAGTGAAAAAAACTATGTGAGTAACTACCAATTAATAATTACAACACATCTATACTACCACACTAATAATGTAGTATGCCTGCAAAATAAGAGTAAAAGATTAAAAATGCGCCGATCCCAAAGTGCGCTTAGCTCTAAATTACCTGTAAAGGAAAAAAAGAGAGAAACACACACAACAATATTCTCAAATATGGGATCCAGTGTACACATTGAGGATTATTGAAGGGTTCCTTCAGCACTTACACAGTCAGTCACACACCGAGTAGGTAAACTACATAGATTCTAAATAACCAGGGGTTGTAGATAAGGAAATGCATACTTATCAAGAAAGGGATCAATGCCTCATGAGCCAGCATAAGACTGAAGGGTATGATGGGGTATCAACTGCAAAGAAGGAAAAAATGGATATACTGTGATCCTGCCTTAGAAGTGGTATAAGGTAACTCAACTAGGTTGAGTAGGAATAGAAATGCAGGTATGGTCCTCCTCGAGACGGCTATGCCGTACTTACTGTGCCCCTAGCACGATTGTGCTTCCTCCTTCGTCCGCGGCTTCCGTGGATATGAAGGGGGTAGTGGGCGGTGTGTTTATATACTCAATGGTAATTGGATAATTGATCTATTAACCTTGGCGGGAAGATCGCCAGGTATGTGTGGCCAGCAAGGGAAATACGGGGGCGGCCATGTTAGGATGGTTAGGTATAGCCACAAGATAATGGTTCCTTGGCTGTGGTGCTCATAGAACACCGATCATGGGTACTTTCCTGGAGTTCAGATCTGGTTAAGGGTGAGCAAGTAGCCAGACCGGGAGGAAAAACACCGCAGCGGCGCCCGGCGCTGTGCGGACTGTCTCTGCGCATGCGCCGGAGTTAGTGCAATACCGCGCATGCGCCGGAGTTAGTGCAATACCGCGCATGCGCGCGGGGCAGTCACTACAACCGGTGCGCATGCGCAGCGTGCTTCCCTAATAGAACAAATGATTTCCCCAGCGTTAGCTCCAATTGGACCAGGGATGAAAGAAAGAATACGTGCTTTGATGAACACATATACTAATAGTTCTGATAAGTGGGTTTTAGCAGAAAAAGTGCGATGTATACGCAGCCTCAAGGGGTTTGATTTAGGAGGACGTTTCTAGGAAATGGAGGAGGGGATGGTGTCCAATAATTATGACATGGTCCCATATAAGTACACCATTCAACAACCTGGTTGGCTAGAAGGGGTTTAGAATATATAAGGGGAGCATGTAATAAGACAGTGTTGCAGGGGCCTTTCTTTCAAACCAGGAAAAGTTTTTTTATATACATACAGGACAGAACGGAATCCATTACTTTGCAGATAGTGGTGTCTGCACTGTCATAAGGCACAGCACGCCTTACGTGTGTAGTTGGGACCACGGGATATCATCGTTCAGGCCAGTGCGATGTGACCCCAAACGGAACACCCAACGTTGTTCTTTTGATAGAAGCTCTCTATCATTGGGGAAGATCTCAATAACAGTCCACTTTAGATCATGGACACTGTGTCCCATGGTAGAGAAATGGGCAGACATTTTTGTAGATGACCTGTTGCAACGTACATTGCTGCGGTGTTCTCTCATGCGAATTTTCACGGGTCTGCTGGTCATTCCTACATACTCCTTGTTACACGGACATGTGATCAAATACACTACATTGCGACTGTTGCAATTCGTGAATGCACGTTGCTCCCATGTAGAGTGGTTAGAAAAGGTGATACTCCTACTCTTCTTCGTGTACTGGCAGGATACACAAGACCCACAGGGGTGGTGTCCACTAATCCCTGCCACTCTAGGGGGTTCAATTGCACCTGTTGATCTCGGTCTTGTGTGTACCAGAAGATCTTTTAAGTTCATTCCCCTCCTATGTGCAAACATCGGTTTAGGAAAGTCCAACTGGCCACACGATAAAACCCTCCAATGTTTGTTCACGATTTTCGTGATCTGGTTGGAGCCGGGGAACCTAGTAGTTAACCTGTCGGACCAAGACCTCACAGAAGACCAAGTGAAGGTTCTGTCAAAAGGTTTAGGCTATGTACCCACGAATAAAATGGATAAATTCAAAGTCTGCCACGAGATGAAAGAATTCATGAGGAAACTCAAACTTCGGGCTTTCTTTCAGGATACTACTAACATAGGTATTGAGGAGTCCGACACAGGGTTGAAGAAAAAGTCAACTTTTACCCCACTAGACTCCACCATACCTGTAGAACTTCTGGCTTTTGAAAAAGCAGTAATGGAAGATCTTGAGAACTTACCGAACAGTGACAAGATCCCCTTTAGGAACACCTCCCGCCAAGAACAGGCTGCACTGCAGGAACTTGCCAATAACCAGACAATTGTGATAAAACCAGCCGACAAAGGCGGGGCAACGGTTGTACAGACATACATTAACTACGATAGGGAATGCAAAAAATTACTGAATGATGCACGCAATTACCAGCTATTAAGAGAAGATCCCACAGAGGAAGTGAGGATCTCGATCCAGATAATGATAGAGGAGGCAAGAGCACACGATTGGCTGACCAGAAAGGAAAGTGAGTTCCTGACCCAAGACAAACCGAAAATACCGTATTTTTACACCATACCCAAAATACATAAAGACGCCCCCTATCCACCGGGACGTCCGATAGTGTCGGGTATAGACTCCATTTTGGAACCACTATCCAAGTTCGCAGACGCTTTCCTCCGACCTATCGTGCAGAGAACCGATACCTACTTGAGGGATACCAAAGCAGTCCTTCAATTGATCAAGGATGTCCCTTTTGACCCTGAACACGATCTCCTTGTGGGACTTGACGTGGAGAGTCTATATACAAGTCTTCCACATAGAGAAACCCTCGAAATAATAGAGGAAGTATTATTCTCCACTCCATGGGATTACCACACCCCCAGACAAGTGGTCCTCGAATGCATCTCTCTCACCCTCACAAAAAACTTTTTTCAATATGAGGATACCTACTACCTCCAAAGACACGGTACCAGTATGGGGAGCACCTGTGCCCCCAGCCTGGCAGGCCTCTACGTCCATCATCTAGAATCCACCAAGATCCTGGACCAGAGCAATCCCTATAGGCACCATGTACTCACTTGGAAGAGATACATAGACGACATTTTTGTCATCTGGAAGGGAGACCTAGACTCGGTTACATGTTTCATGAACTGGCTCAATCAGCAAGATCAGTTCTTGAGATTTACCCACACTGCTTCCAACGAAAATCTAGTGTTTCTAGACTTGAACATCTTTCCCAAAGGAGGCAAACTTGAAACTAGCACTCATTTCAAGCCGACAGCTAAGAACAGTCTACTTCTGTACAGTAGCTTTCATCCGCGCCATCTACGTGAGAACCTTCCGTACGGACAATTTCTCCGCTTACGGCGCAACTGTAGCAGCATAGACGATTTTAAGACTCAAGCTGCAGACCTGGAGAGCAAACTCCTGAACAGAATACCCGGCACACATTGTCCGGAAAGGTCTGAAACGTGCACGCAATAATAACAGGGAAGCACTCTTGGACGACACTGAAGCAAAAGAACCAGATCCACGCCCGATTTGCGTTACCACCTATAACACCAACTCCAACCAGATCACGAAAATCGTGAACAAACATTGGAGGGTTTTATCGTGTGGCCAGTTGGACTTTCCTAAACCGATGTTTGCACATAGGAGGGGAATGAACTTAAAAGATCTTCTGGTACACACAAGACCGAGATCAACAGGTGCAATTGAACCCCCTAGAGTGGCAGGGATTAGTGGACACCACCCCTGTGGGTCTTGTGTATCCTGCCAGTACACGAAGAAGAGTAGGAGTATCACCTTTTCTAACCACTCTACATGGGAGCAACGTGCATTCACGAATTGCAACAGTCGCAATGTAGTGTATTTGATCACATGTCCGTGTAACAAGGAGTATGTAGGAATGACCAGCAGACCCGTGAAAATTCGCATGGGAGAACACCGCAGCAATGTACGTTGCAACAGGTCATCTACAAAAATGTCTGCCCATTTCTCTACCATGGGACACAGTGTCCATGATCTAAAGTGGACTGTTATTGAGATCTTCCCCAATGATAGAGAGCTTCTATCAAAAGAACAACGTTGGGTGTTCCGTTTGGGGTCACATCGCACTGGCCTGAACGATGATATCCCGTGGTCCCAACTACACACGTAAGGCGTGCTGTGCCTTATGACAGTGCAGACACCACTATCTGCAAAGTAATGGATTCCGTTCTGTCCTGTATGTATATAAAAAAACTTTTCCTGGTTTGAAAGAAAGGCCCCTGCAACACTGTCTTATTACATGCTCCCCTTATATATTCTAAACCCCTTCTAGCCAACCAGGTTGTTGAATGGTGTACTTATATGGGACCATGTCATAATTATTGGACACCATCCCCTCCTCCATTTCCTAGAAACGTCCTCCTAAATCAAACCCCTTGAGGCTGCGTATACATCGCACTTTTTCTGCTAAAACCCACTTATCAGAACTATTAGTATATGTGTTCATCAAAGCACGTATTCTTTCTTTCATCCCTGGTCCAATTGGAGCTAACGCTGGGGAAATCATTTGTTCTATTAGGGAAGCACGCTGCGCATGCGCACCGGTTGTAGTGACTGCCCCGCGCGCATGCGCGGTATTGCACTAACTCCGGCGCATGCGCGGTATTGCACTAACTCCGGCGCATGCGCAGAGACAGTCCGCACAGCGCCGGGCGCCGCTGCGGTGTTTTTCCTCCCGGTCTGGCTACTTGCTCACCCTTAACCAGATCTGAACTCCAGGAAAGTACCCATGATCGGTGTTCTATGAGCACCACAGCCAAGGAACCATTATCTTGTGGCTATACCTAACCATCCTAACATGGCCGCCCCCGTATTTCCCTTGCTGGCCACACATACCTGGCGATCTTCCCGCCAAGGTTAATAGATCAATTATCCAATTACCATTGAGTATATAAACACACCGCCCACTACCCCCTTCATATCCACGGAAGCCGCGGACGAAGGAGGAAGCACAATCGTGCTAGGGGCACAGTAAGTACGGCATAGCCGTCTCGAGGAGGACCATACCTGCATTTCTATTCCTACTCAACCTAGTTGAGTTACCTTATACCACTTCTAAGGCAGGATCACAGTATATCCATTTTTTCCTTCTTTGCAGTTGATACCCCATCATACCCTTCAGTCTTATGCTGGCTCATGAGGCATTGATCCCTTTCTTGATAAGTATGCATTTCCTTATCTACAACCCCTGGTTATTTAGAATCTATGTAGTTTACCTACTCGGTGTGTGACTGACTGTGTAAGTGCTGAAGGAACCCTTCAATAATCCTCAATGTGTACACTGGATCCCATATTTGAGAATATTGTTGTGTGTGTTTCTCTCTTTTTTTCCTTTACAGGTAATTTAGAGCTAAGCGCACTTTGGGATCGGCGCATTTTTAATCTTTTACTCTTATTTTGCAGGCATACTACATTATTAGTGTGGTAGTATAGATGTGTTGTAATTATTAATTGGTAGTTACTCACATAGTTTTTTTCACTTTTTTGTACATACACTTTTTTTCTACCTTTGTGGAGAATACATTAGTGAGTGACAGGGGGATCTCCCCTAGGTCCTGACGAAGAGGCCCGGTGCCTCGAAACATGTTGACCCACTTAGGAGAGAGAGCCCATTAACCTGCTCTATCTCTCCGCTTCACTTTTTCTTTTAATAATACCAGCCAGTGTTTAATAAAATTCTTTTTTTCCACTAGGCCAGGTATTTTTTAACTTACACCAGATATCACCCCTGACCCCACTGACACTCACTCCCAACACATAGCACCTCCATCTAAAAGGTGCTCCGGCGTATCCGCTTGTCGCAGCACTGCCCCGCCCCGCAGCGGGACGGGAAGACCCCGATGATGAAGCATGACACCAAGGGCCCTTTTGGTGTGTGAGGGGTATTTTAACAAAGATGTTGTATTCCAATGACATCTAGACACATGGTCCCCCAAGTACGTCAGTTGGTGGGGCAGAGTAGAAACTATTAAAATGATGATAACCCCCATGGTCAACTACCTGCTGAGCATTCTGCCACTGATAGTCACGGAAGAATTCCACAAAAAACTGAACACAATGATAAACTCGTTCCTCTGGAGGGGTAAAAAAGCCAGGATTAGCCTCCAGAAACTCAGGCTCAGCAAGGACCTAGGGGGGCTCAACCTCACAAACTTTAAGACTTTCCAGTCAGCCTGCCTCGCCAGGCAAGGCATATACTGGCTCACGCAGGAACAGGGATACACACTAGCTTGGCTGGAACTAGAGAAAGCTCTGCTGGGCATGATCCCGGCGGCCCTCCTCACAGCTAACAAACACCCGGAAGCCAACAACACAATCCTCAAAAACACCAAAAAAGCCCTCCTGCAAATAGACAAAATAATGGGAAAGAGTATAAATAACACAAAACATGAATCCATTTGGTTCAACACAAAAATTAAATACAAGAACAGCGTACTTAATATAATCCCCTGGCTCCAGCGAGGTATCCACAACCCATCCCAACTAGAAGAACGTGAATCACCTTCCCCCTTCTCGAACCTACAGAAAGTGCAGGACCTCCCAGACATAGAATTATATAACTTCCTCAAAATCAAAGTGTCAATCACTAGAGCAAAATTAAGCAAAGCGGTACCAACAATACACCAATATCTGTCAAATCTCAACAAACTTGGGCACCAAACATCTTACCTATACAAATTACTTAAGGCCCCAAAAAATTATTTAAACAGGAAAGTCGTAGATCACTGGGAAACACTAAACGCAGGGGGCCTCGGCAAGCAGGAACAAAATCACCTCCACACTAGCACAAACAAAATTCTGGCTCCTACACAGAGCGTACTGGACCCCGGCACGCCTAGCAGCGGTCGGGCCCACAGACAACGACCTATGCTGGAACGGTCAGAAACAGAGAGGTGACCTAGAACACATGATTGTCCAATGCCCTAAAGTTAAAAATTTCTGGGGGAAAGTAACAGATATCATCCACAATGTAACTGGGTACGCTCCAAAACCGGACCTCCTCGACATAGCAAACGCATTCACGGCGCCGGAGATTCAATCCGCCAATGATAGGAGCCTCATTGACCTGCTCCTCACGGCGGCAACCAAGACAATCCTGTCTAACTGGAAAGATACAGGGAAGGCCACTTTCAAAGTATGGTTCAACTGGTTCACCTTCCTTAGGGGAGCAGACAACATAACAAAAAATCGAACTCCACAAGTTGGACTCAGCAATGAGATGTGGCTCTCCCTGGACAAATACCTTGCCTCGTAAAAACCGCTGTGAATGCACCACCTGGCCCTACACAGACCCCCCCCACCCCTGGCGTAACCCGTCTGCAAACTCTCTGGCCATGCAAACCTCTATTAACCGCACCTGTGTCCGTCCTTCCTCTCTCTTTTTCTCGTCTTCGTCCTACTTACCTCTACACACGATCTATTCCGACCGTAGTGGGCAATGCATATGACCGGTATGTAATGACAAGGACTCAAGCAGCCTATGTATAACCAGCACACAAGCACCGTAACAAGCCCGTATGTATTATTACCGAAGCGTATGTTTACATTTACCAGTGTTGCCTTCGATCGGCTTACTCTGTACTGTTTTGTAAAAACTTCTTCTAATAAAATCTTTTGAAATAAAAAACCCCCCAAAAAAATGAACTAAAAGGCATTGTCATTTACAATGCCAATAGCCAAAACTGGTGTAAGTGCGAGATCTGCTGCATTGCAAATGCTGGTTGTTACTTTTTGTCCTGGCACTCCACTAAGAATGTTTATTTTTGTTAACGGCTTCCCTGATGATGCTTTATGGGTGACTCATGCTTCCTTGCACTTCGCAGATAATTACTGTGCAAGTTGGGAGCTCTGAAGGAGGCACAGTGATTAGAGCTGCCTTAAAAGTTTCCAGAGGCGTCGGAAGCAGACCTGCTGGTGAGACATACTTGGTTACTCAGAGAGTCTGTTTCAATTTTTGCAACATTTCTTCCGCCAGCCTGTTAATTTATAAATGCATGAAGACAAGGGGGGAAGGTAAGATTCTTCTTGTTTCTAATGCTATAGCCGGCTCTACCCCTCCCCCTCCTCCAATGTCTGGCCCATGGCTTACAAAACAAACAGGAAGAATCTTACCTGCCCCCGGTCTTCATGCATTTATAAATTACCAGGCTGGCGGAAGAAATGTTGCAAACATTAAACAGACTCTCTGAGTAACCAAGGGGGTCTCAGACAGCAGGTCTGCTTCGGACGCCTCTGGAAAGGATTAACAGGATGGGGCTGCATGATATCTCCCAGAATACAGAAGACCACGTCCCTGGCTCCACCCCGCCCCCTCCTCCAATGGGGGCCCGAGGGGGAGCAGAGTGCGAGCAGTCTCCCCCTGAGGTCTTTCGCCCAATGGACCAGACCGAGCGCAGGGATAGGACCGGTAGGTAGGAGGCAGTGGTGCGCGCTGTGAAACGTCACAGTGCGAGCAGAGGGAGGTCGTGAGGCGGCAGCTGGGTGGCAGGAGGGGTTTTGTTTTAGTAAGTCCCATCCTCCCATCCCCCCCAAAAAAAAACAAAAAAAAAACAATTGTTATAATGCATGTCGTTTGCCACTTTTAGATGGGTAGCTCCCAGGCTTAAGAAAAGTTGAAGTGCTTGTATTGGGGTGGGTAAGTCTGGATCGGGCTTGCCCACCTTGGATTTTGGGAAAAAGAAAGGTGAAAGGAGTAAAGATAACAAATGAAGAGAAATGAAACACAAGGTTTGGAAGGAATGTGATAACATACTATTGAGGGTTTCGGTCTGAATATGCTAATATTTTATACGCAGGAAAATATTAAAGGTTTTGCACGTTTTACTAAAATGTTGAGATTATAAACACAATAGCCTGAATTTTGGAGTTACATGATCTAAAATAAAGGTGGCCATTTCTGCTATTTGATAAACATGTGTCTGGTTGTTTTGGGCGATGGCCCCTGGGGCAGAGCCCAACTGAGGAGCAGAGTGTTTGAAAGTAAACATTGCTGTCTTGCTCGCCGGGTCTGTGCTGCGGTCACCTTCATAAACATATTTTAAAACTTCAGGAGAAAGGGGGATATTTTTCTGGAGGGGCTGATTAATACGCTCTTCCCTCAGACAGACTTTTGCAGAATGAGCAATAAATCACCCTCCTTCCGAAAAGACAAAGCTTGGGCGATAGCTGCGCTGTGACCGAGGATGGAATTTTGAAAGAAATGTAACATTTTCGAAAATCCCTGTGGTTTTTGTATTACCTGGTCAGTGTTTTCCTTGGAATCAGGCCTCGCATTTGGAAAACTGAGGCACGCTATCACTCCTTCTTATAAACCTCATTAAGGGCAGCCTATTCTTCATAATGGGCCGTTCGGTGAGCCGATTTCCTCGTAATTGAGAGATTATGAGCTCCCTCAAAGAAGGATTAGGGAGACAGACCTCACCCGCGACGGTACGTTTCAATTAAATGGGCCGGAGGTGAAAGTCAGGGGTTGGTGAAAGATACAATCAAAAGCGAAAGCATAGCGCGTTATGTAATTTGACCCACGAGGAAAGGAATGCTTCCACCCTGCACGCTGCTCACTCCCGCAAGCCAAAGGCTGCAGGGGTGAACATTTGACAACAAGCATTGGCCACGAGACCGGATTTTGTGGGGGGTGGGGGGGGAGGTGGGAGAGAAGAGGGAGTTCTGTGCGTGCAGTTTTTGCAGTCAATTTATAGCAGATGCTACCATGAGCAATGTGAGTGATGTGCATGTTATCCAACATGGGAGTATGGCGGACTAAGTCTGCTATTCCCAGGACGTCCTGCGCAGGAGGTGGAAGGAGCGGTGGGGGAGGCTGGTGTTGGTGCTGTCTCAAGCGGCAAATGGGGCGCTGCGGGTCACTCTTCGGGCCCGACCTAGGGATGCGCTTCCAAAACAATAGCGCCTCGGAGGTGGTGTGGCCCCGGAGGGTGTGATGGGGGGTCTTCTTACTGGACGGCTATGGCACGGGCTATGGGTCAGGCTGATGGTGCAGGCAATGGCGTACCACAGAATATTAATACTGGTCGCCCCCCCCACACACACACACACCACCACCCTTGACAGATTGTGATGAAGGGCCTCTGAGCAGCCTATAAGCTCACTGACATTCTCAGGCCATAGACATGTACAGGCGCACTAAAAGTTGGGAATTTGAGGTGCCCTGCAAAGCCCTTGAAATGTGTTCGGCTGAGGTGCAATGTAACTGTTACATCTAGGGTCTGGGGTGATGAAGGGCAGTCACGGCTAGACCAGGCATGGGTAACCGCTCTCTGTTGTCCTCGGTAGGCACCGACTTCCGTCAGCCGTGGCACAGTCGAGCAAGAGCTCACCCTCTTTCCCTCCCCCAGGACCTCCACATGCACAAGGGTCCACCCGGAGAAACAAAACCGCACCGACAGCGCAGAAGCTAAGCACTTGCCTACAAACGAAGGATGCAGGAAGGAGGCCTCTACGTGTTTACAGATCCCCGCTTTGAACCGGTCCCACGGGGCGAGTCACACGCACTGGCAGAGACGGGCCTTGGCAAACGCTACACAAACTACCACCAAGGCCTGTGTATCACTGAGGCGCCCAGGGGAGCTCCGCAGCGCCCAGGAAGTGCGAGAAGAGGCGGGAGGATGCTGCAAGCCATCAGGAGGGTAGTCGAACACCACCATCTTTCTCCGAGGTCATGTGGAAATGATTCGGAGAAAGGCAGCATCATTTTGGGATTCGGGGGCGTGTTTTCTTTCTCTCCTCTTCCCACTGAGGAGAGAAAGAAAACAGAAAGAAACGAAAAAACACACCCCTCAAACCCAAAAAGACGGGACTTAAATCGAGTGACGCCCCTCTCCTCCAAAGGCTGGCCTCCGTTTAGGAAGCCAGCCAATGGAGAAGAGGGGCGGGTTCAAGCCCCACTGTGCAAAACATCAGTTCTCCCCAGCGAAACTGCGCAAGCGCAGCCTTCGCTAGGTAGAGACCTAAAAAGGACGCTTTCTGAGCCAAGCACTACCTTTTTGCCGAATTTGGTGTAGTTCTGTTCAGCAGGTCGAACTGTAGCCATGTCTAAAGTTTCCTATGGGAAACTGATTTTCCAACCTCTATTTTTTTTAACTTCGCAGGAACTACTGAACGGATGTACACCATTTAACAAAAAGACTCTTTCTGAACCAAGGGCTACCTTTTTGCAAAATTTGGTGTAATTCCGTTCAGCAGTTCGAGTTGTAGCCATGTCCAAAGTTTCCTTTGGAAAATACCATGGAGAAAACACGTTTTGGGACCCCCCTTTTTTCTTGGTCCCCGCTTGGCTAATCACCCCGAAACTTTCAAGACAGGAGCTGACCAGAGTGCCCCACTAGTTTTTAAAATTTCGCAAAGATTTGTGAACCGGCGCCAAAGTTATTAGGAAAAGAAAAAACGCTTTTCCTATGGAAACTAGGTCCTAACCATAACTATCTACTGGCGACCGCAGGTAGATAATAAATAACTTCTTACCTGAGGTCCACGTGTAGTCCTGCCCGTGCCCACAACACAACATTCTCCCATCCAATCCCTGCCAGTGTAAACTTTGTCACCCTTCTCTACAGCAGAGACATTGAAGAGCCTTAGTGGGTTATATAAGGAAGATTTGGACCCAGACCGCTTAGTAATGAAAAACTGGTTGCAAAACAAAAACACCCACGTCTTACGGAACAGCAGATTTTAGACCGTAGGGGAAGGATCACAGATGGAGAGATAAGGGAACAGGTTAGGAGGCTCAGTAAAGGGACAGCAGCAGGCCCAGACATGATCACAGAGGGAGAGATAAGGGAGCAGGTTATGAGGCTCAGTAAACTGAGAGCAGCAGGCCCAGGTGGGATCCCATCTGAATTCTATAAAAATTGTTAAACTCTTTGGTCTCTTTATGGGTATCTTATTTTAATAAGATCTCTCTGGAAGGCTGTTAAATTTCACCTTCCTAATATGAGGCAACTGTAGTTATGATCCTTAAACTGGGTAAAGATGCTAGATTAGCAGATTCCTATGGACCAATATATTAGTTATACTGTGTTTACAAAATGATCACAGAAATCTTGGCTAAGAGGTTATCACACGTCCTTCCATAGATGATCCATTTCGATCAAAAGTGTTTTGTGCCTGGAAGGATGCTGTATGAATTAACCCATTGACATATTGGTGCGAATGACATGGCAGAGGCCTCTAATCTCTTGTGGACAATGCAAGAATTGATGCTGCTAAAGCATTTCATAGCGTTAATTTGTTCTATCATTGAGAGGTATTGCAGAAGTATGGTTTCAACAGCAATGTTACTAGAGTTGTGCAAATGCTACACAAGGTGCCGGCAGCTAAGATTTTGGATGGCGAACTTACAGATCTGTTTCAGTTATCCATGGGAACTAGGCAGCGGTGTCCTTTGTCGCCAGTTCTATTCTTTGTATATATATATATATATATATATATATATATATAGAGACCTTTTCCCAGATGATTCGGCAGGATTAGACCATTCTTTCCTTCAAAGCTGTAGGGTTACCAACTAGAATAGCACTGCATGCTGATGACATAGTACTGTATACATCAAACCCAGAGCTCTCGGTTCCACAGCTTGAGATGCATGCCAGAGATTTTGTGAGTCTGTCAGGATATCTATTCAACAAGAGGAATAAGAGATTATGACATGGGCTAAAGAGAAGGTAGGGCTTCAAACCAGAAACAAGATTACGAACCTAGGGATCATCGTGACTCAAGAGTTTGGAGGAAATTCCAGAAGTAAACTTAACTAAGGTATACCATTGTTAATTAGGAAAATCGATGCTGATATGACAAATTATACATTCATTTATGTGAACAAGATCTCATCGTTATTCACAAATTCACCCATGATGAACGCCACATCAACTCCGACTCGCAAATACTTAGACTGGCAAGCACTGAGACCTAGGCCCAAGGATACTGATGGACAGGCCACAGGTGGGGTGGCACATAGCCGGCAGACAAATGCATGGACGGGAAACACGAGATCAACCCCACAGATTAGTAAAGAGACACTACAATGGTTAAGGGAAATTGGCCCCAATAAAGCACGCATGGCTGCAGGGGGTACGCGCACTCCAAAAACAGCATAAAGTCAGATGCCACATGAGTAAGGAACATAGAGCAAATCAAATCACAGCACACGCACTGATCACATGCTCTCCGTGCCAGAAATCTGGACACTAACCACTGGCAGAATTATGTCCATGCAAGGTCGAGGCCCACCTGGATAATCCATTAAAATTAATTTATGACTCTAGAGGCAGCAACTTACATTCCTCACCATACAAGTATTGCCAGAAGCATTGTATTGCCTATAATGATCTGTATAAAGGAATGCTACAGATCGATTGTCATTTGAGACAGTCCTCAGACCCTTTGCCTGTACTGTATTCCCGGCTGCTATGTTTAATTAAAAGAACTGTTCCTGTTTTGCCAAACGCCTATTATCTCTTGTTTTTCAAAGGTATTTCATGTTCAAGCAACACCGTGATATAGATGCTCTCCTTAAAAGATGGTGGCAAAATCTACCCATCGTTATCTGTGGGAGGGTGAACTTCATTAAGCTGCTGGATATTCCTAAGGTGATCTTGTTTAACACCAAACCACTTCCTTTCCCCAACAAGCTTTATACAGGTATCCAGGGGAGCCCGGATCTCACAAAAGAAGGAGGAGACTGAAGCAAGGGAGGGTTGGCAGCTTTATATGGGCATCCCGGAAGGCTGGATCTCATGAACGAAGCTCCAGAGGAGACTAAAGCAAGGGAGGGTCGGCAGCTTCATACAGGGAGCCAGGATCCCATGAAAGAAGGAGGAGACTGAAGCAAGGGAGGGTCGGCAGCTTTATATGGGCATCCAAGGGAGCCAGGATCTTATGAAAGAAGCTCCAGAGGAGGATGAAGCAAGGGAGGGTCGGCAGCTTCATACGGGCATCCAGGGGAGCCAGGATCTTATGAAAGAAGCTCCGGGGGCGACTGAAGCAAGGGGGCCTGGCTCCTCCGGATTTTCCCGCCTATTGTTATGCTTTCCAGTTATAGAATTCCCGGCTCTTGGCTGGAGAGATAGTTCATTCTTACATGGGTCAATTGTATAGAGCTATGTTGAAGCATTTAGGCCTGAAAACGTATTTTGTTTAAGTTTGGGGGACCCAAAGTTTTTAAACAAGGTAGGTTAAAGGTAACCTTAACAGCCCTGAGGGTGTGGGAATCCTTAAGGAAATTTTTCAGGATAGATTACCATGTGGACCTGGCACCAATTTGGGGCTCTCCTGGAACCCCCAAGTGACTTAAAGATAAACTTATTTCCCCTCTCCAGCATGGAAACCTTTCCTCCTGGGGAGACATTACAGGAGCTCTCTGAGCTTTTCAAGGGGGGCTTTCAAAATTGAAATGCCTGCGGCTTTGTTCTTGGTGGTCATCACAAACGTAGTCAGAGGTGAGCGGTTCGGTGAAGGAGGACTTCCTTAAGCGGTTGAGAGCTAAGTAACAACCTAAAAAAGAAGTTTCACAGTGGTTTTGAGGATTTATTTCTGAAACGGATGAGAAAATGAGTTCCATACCTGCACTGGGAAAGGGATCTTCTGGTGATGGCTAAAGAGCAATTATAGTGAGTAACTGTAATTCTGTTACACACTCTGCTCAAACCAGTATCACTTAAAAAGAATCATTTGTTTACTCTCCAGAGACCCTATTGGTCACCAACAAGGTTGGCTAAGGTCACATTGGAACTATCAAAATATAAGGAGTGCAGTGACAGAGGCGGATGATATACGCATGTTCGTGGACTGCCCGTTATTGGCCTTCTTCTAGGGATAGGTAAGTCAGGTGTTTTGGGAAATTAAGGGCTGCGAAATAAAGGTAAGCCCCTGCCTGATCCTATTTGGGATGGACTTGTGCCTGGACAGGGATGAGTTGAACTCGGATCTGCCTCATTAATATTTTTTCTGATATTGCTAGCAAGAAAGGAAGTCTGTAAGGAATGGATTACTCCCGACGCACCAGAGGTATCAGAAAGGCTCAGATCTGTAAGAGATGTCTGTAGACTGGACTTGGACCGCATTTGTGATATGGCAAAGTAAATCATAACGTCCTATGATTACACCTCTATCTTGCTAAGAAATGGGCAGTTCTCCTTCCTACAAAAGGGCA
This sequence comes from Lissotriton helveticus, assembly GCF_964261635.1. Classification (NCBI taxonomy): domain Eukaryota; kingdom Metazoa; phylum Chordata; class Amphibia; order Caudata; family Salamandridae; genus Lissotriton; species Lissotriton helveticus. The sequence goes on from NC_136065.1 coordinate 36,420,623, forward strand.
GTACAATAAGCAATATTCAACAAACACATATGTTAGACACTCCGAGTGGAGGCGGCTTGGCTTACAGCTTCCTTAGCTGGATGGTGATGAAGACAAAAAATGTAAACCATTCCTCTACAACCTTGGAAGGATTAGTACACAACACACAACCTTTGTTACTGCAAACTCCATTATTGCTGCTCTAGAACTTTAGAACACAAACCCCCCTATAAAATATATCCCTGAGTTACAAGAGGGCCCCGTGAGGAAAGTGATGTCTGACCTGTAAGACACAACTGTGAATCCAGCAAGGCAAACTCATCCTTTCATCCTTCTCTGGTTGTTTCACTGCTCATCATCAAAGTGGAAAATATCTATTTTATGAGCAGCAAAGATGAATGATCGAAAGCTACAGAACTTTGGGAGATCTCTGCCCACACACCCTCTCTACAGAGGGAGACAGGCACACAATCCCTGCCACTGTACTCACCATCATCACTGCTCTAGAACCTTGGAGGGATTAGCACACAACCGCTAACACTGTAATCAGCATCATCACTGCTCTAGAACATCGGTGGGATCAGCACACAACCGCTAATACTGTAATCATCTTCACCACTGCTCTAGAACCTTGAAGGGATTAGCAAACAACAGCTAACACTGTAATCACAGTAATCACTGCTCTAGAACCTTGGTGGGATTAGCACACAACCACTAACACTTTAATAACCATCATCACTGCTCTCGAACCTTGAAGGGATTAACATACAATACCTACAACTTTAAACCCCTTCATCGTTGCTCTAGAACCTTGGACCAATAAACACAGAATCCCTGCCACCGTAAACCCGTCTTCCCTGTCCTAGAACGTTTCATGGAATTAGTGCACCGCACTACCTCTGCAGAGAGAAGAAGTCAGGTCACCATACGCTGTAACCTCGAGGCACTATTCCTTCTTAGGATTCTTCTTTTCACCTTTGAAACTGTTATTTATAGGATCTAGCTGTTAATTTATCCTATGGGGGATCCATAGGATCAGCAAGGCCATTAATTTTATTAATGATAGATAAGATTGGGGGGGCGTGGCCAACTAGATGGCCGGGCGGCAGCACTCAAAGAGAGCTGCAGCCCAGACACAGGCATACTCCATCCTCCTGCACTCCCTCAACTCTGAGATTCTTGAAACTGATCTCCGGATAGGGCGGCGCCAGGGGGCATGGAAATAGTGCCACCCCGGAGCTGTCTCCAACACGCTGATGCACAACCCGAGGAGAGGCCTACGAGTCACTACCTCTCAGCCGAAGCCCACGCGGCTGCCGAAGCTGTGGGGCGGACCTGGGGGGCTGCCACAAGGAGGTGAACGGAGTGGGGGCTGTAGAGTGGGACGGCCGATACCCTGAGAGCGGTGGGGCTGCCCTGCTGACAGCACTTGCAGCCTGGGACGGAGCTCCGGTGTGCCTCCTCTCAGGGCCTTGCAGACCCGATATTTGAAAATAGCAGTATACAAATATTCTTAGACTTTACAAGAGCTATCCAATTCATAGGCAGTCCTTAAGTAGTGTTGAACAAAAGCTAAGAATGATGGGCTTCAAGTATATATTGCCTTACCCTACCAACCTGAAGGTGCTGCACGATGGGTGTTCTCATTTTTTCATAATGCCAGAGAACATTGGCTGGAGGTCCAGAGTGCTGAATATCAGCCTTCGACATCCACGGGACGGGCTTGGGATCCACTGTGGCATGGAGATGGCCCCTCGCTACTCCAAGGCGACAAAGCCGACGTAGACGCCATTCCAGATCTCCAATTTGATGGTACTCTGGACCTAGCAAAACAATGACAAGAGTGAGAAGCAGCCAGGGCCTTAGTAGAGGCAGGTACCTCGGCTGCTTCCTCAAGCACAGAATCAGATCTTTTGGGGCCTCACGAACACCCGAGCGAGTGGATGGTTGAATATGGACACATATTGATGGACCACACCGAAGGAAGGTGCTGTAGAATGATGTTGCACTTGCCCCTGGCGTGACAGGTATGAGGCTGACTGGAGGGGGAATGCCACCCAGTAGTACGACAGGACTGATAATTCTGTTTGTTGAGGATTCCCCTGGGACTCTCGGTCATTGTTGTACGGACTTTAAGAGAGGTGGGATAAGATGAGGTGGCGGCACTGACAGAGAGCCCGGGTCTTTCACTCATTAGGTAGCCAACCTTCCCTTTTTCTCTTTCTCTATTATACTTTACTTCTTGTTTTTCTCCCATACCTTCTCTTGTTTCCACTTTTCTGTGGTGTGGCTGATTACCTGACAACCAGTGTGAGAACCTCAGCGTATTAGGGTGCAGAACTGCTGATTAAGCCACCCCATGGGGTGAGATCTGACTGTTCTCTGAAAGAGGGATCATACACACACACTGTAGTTCAATTGAGACTGTTATTGGGTGGGTGGGAGTAGCATTATGTGTGGGAGGACACTAGCTAAGTTGAAAGGTGTTGATCCGGGGTGGGACAATGGGAGTCGCATATGGTTTGGGGCTATTATTGTTCTTGCAGCGTCAGTTGTGTGTCTGATGGTAGCAGGGTTGGGAATTGTGTGGGGAGGGGTGTGTGCGGAGGGGAAATGAGGGGGGTGGGATATTACGAGATGGGTGAAATGATAAATTTGCTCACATGGAATGTGAGGGGTCTAAACCCCTCTGTGAAACAGAATAGAACAAACATATATCTTAGGAGGTTTGGAGTTCATATAGCTCTCCTCTGAGAGACACATCTGTTGCAGAAAGATGCCAGAAACTCCACAAAAAATGGAGTGGACAGCTTTACTTGTCCACTTATTCATCCTGTGCCAGAGAGGTATCCTTATGGGTGACTCGGGGCTCTTGTTTCAGCTGAGTGGCCAGGTTTCAGACGTGACAGTGTGCTACATACTCATACACAACCTATTGAACGGCCAGGATCGCTGCTTGATTAAAGTAGTCGCAAGAGTGACTTTTTCAAGACCCTAGAAATGGAATTATTACCCTATGTTGGGTTCCCCATAATTTGGGCGGGCGATTTTAATTGAGTTCTAGATGGTAGTCTTGACCGACATCCACCACGGTTGGGTACAAAACCTCGAATCATGGCTAGATAACGTGCCACAATGTCTAGACTACAGCTGCTAGACATTGAGAAGGATCTCCACCCTCAGGTTGTGGAGTTCTCCTGTTATAACCCCACTCACGAGGTGCATAGCTGTCTGGATCATAATTTTAATAACCATCGAGGGGGAACTGAATGTCCAGAGGGCAAGTTACGAAGTACTCTTCTTGTTCGAACATTCCTAACTACTGTTGGACTGGGGCGATCGGACCATAGACTCAGTATCCCACTATGGCGATTACGCTCTGAGGTTTTGGAAGAATGGGAATTTAATATAGATATAGATACAGCGGAAGCATTGAGTGGATTTTTCGCCACAAATTGGAACTCTTCTCACACACGAGGTACGTACTGGGGACCGGTTAAGGTAGTAGTCCGTGGCGAGTGCCTCGGCTAAGTATATGGTTGAAGAAGGAAATTAGAAAGGGAACCGCAGGTGGAGGAGTCACTCAAGTCTGCAGGGATGGTGCACAAGACTTTGAAAAAGCCTTTGACACCTTATCCTGGGCATACTTGTGGGAGGTGCTTCGTCGTATGGGCCTAAGCGGGGGTTTTGTGGCCTGGGTGAGACTCTTATATGTTAATCCAACTGCAAGGGTGAGTATGAGTAATGTAGTCTCCAAGTCGTTCTGCATTGAGAGGGGTACCTGACGGATGCTCGCTATCCCCTCTCCTATTAGCACTTGCTGCGGAGCCACTCACAATCTACCTAAGGGCTGAAATGTGTGAAAGGGGCCTGCGTGTGGTGGATACGGTACATATTGTGTCCCTATTCACAGACAACGCGTTGATCTATGCGATGAACCCGGAGTAAATGGTGCCTTGCCTCCATTGGCTGCTGACGCAGATTGAAGATGTTTCAGGGATCTGTGTCAATAAACGAAAGACAGTGTTATTCCCCTTGGCGGTGTTAGCTGACAAACTCCAGCAGGCAGGACTGAAGTGGGAGACAATGAGCTTTCATTATGTGGGAATGCAAGTGACTCAAGAACAAGAACAGCAATATGATTTGAATATTGGCAGAATAAGGACCGGACTCACTGCCTCAGACACAATTTTGGACTACTCTCCCACTGACAGTTACGGGCAGGGTGGCGTTGAGTAATATAGTATAACTGCTACGCTGCCTATGTACCCTGTAGAATTCATTCTGGGAATTACCACCCTCGCTGTTTCGGTGTATCGATAGCCTATTGGTGACCCTTGTATAGGCAAGTAAGAGAAGTAGAGATTGCCTTGAAATCCTTAAATTGAACCCCAGCCAGGGAGGCCTTGGCCTTCTGGACCTTAAATAATACCATCTGGCCGGCCCATCGCAATGTGGTGCGAAGAAGCCCCGACTGGGAAAAGATACTCCTATCAGGCTCCGTTGAAGTAGCTGACCTCTCTGAGGAATATATGACGTTACAACGCATACCATTACAACGCATACTTTTACATCATAGTTTTTACAACACAACTACCATTACACTGCATGATTTTACAAAGCGTACCATTATGTTGCATGTTCATAGAAATACCTTAAAACTACCATTACAACGCATTCCACTACAATGCTACGCATACTATTACAATGCATAATATTTTTTATTGCAACAGTAGGGAAAGTGCTGGATAGGGGAGGGGTAAAAATTACTATTCCCACTCTAGTGAGTGCAACAGTATGGAAAGTGCTGGATATTGGAGGGGTAAAAATTACTGTTCCCACTCCAGTGAGTGCAAAAGTTGGGGAATGTTTGGAATAGCGGAGGGTTAAAAATTACTATTCCCACTCCAGTGAGTGCAACCCTACAACCCAAACACACCCTGAACCTAAAACTAACCCTTGCACCCCAAAACTGAAACACACCCTGATCCCGAAAAATAACCTTTGCACCCCAAAAAACAAAATACACCCTGAACTCTAAAAATAATCCTGACACACCAAACCCCGTACCCACCCTAAAACATATTACCCTTGCTGCCCCAGAACCCATTCCCACCCTAAAATTCTCCCTTACTAACCTTACAATGCGTTGTTATGGCATGCATTGTAATGGCATGCGTTGTAAAGGCACCTGTGTTGTAATGAGATGCGATGTAAAGGCACCTGCATTGCAAAAGTTGCATTGTAAAGGCATTACGATGTGATGCCTACGTTGTAATGGACGCCTCCCTCCCTGAGTTACTCATGAGTGGTCGAGTGCTTTCGGTGCGCACCCCGTTTTTAGTCATACAGATGATGTCAGCATGGGAGAGGTGATAAGTCACGCACCATATGCCAAGCTCCTTCCAATCTGGTGGTTGCGCCCTTTTGTGCATATACGGGACTCCATTGATTTCTCGGATTGGCTGCCGGGGGGCTGCCGGAGGGCGGGAGACCTCTTCCTAAACGGAATCTTCATGTTGCAGGGGGAAATAGATAGGAGAGGGACAGTTTTTGGGACAGGAGAGGGACAGTTTTTACAATGCCCCAGCATCTTGCACACGACCCAAGACATTTGGAGGTCATTCCCAGGAAGAACCAGGAGAATCTCGGTGCTTCAAGTGATACTGGACCCTGGGTCAACAAAAGGTATTACATCTCAACTGAATGTAGCACTGAAATCTGACAGACAAAATTATATAGATCTTAAGCACGCCACCTCCGACGAAGAGTTAGAATCCCAACCCATGGACACCTGTTGGACTTGCCCCTTTGTGCAGGTCATCCCAGAACTGTTTGCCTTCCTCCTAGTATTTTTCCTGACATGGTAATGGTAGTTTTAGGACTCTGGGCACTTTATCACTGCTGTTCAGTGCTAAAGTGCATGTGCTCTCAATGGTAAACTTGGTAAGATTGGTCTACACATGTTTGGCGTATTTAATTTACCTATCAGTCCCTTGTAAAGTGGTATCTCATATACCCGGGTCCATAAATTAAATGCTACTGGTGGGCTTGCAGCGTTGATTGCGCCACCCACCAAAGTGGCCTATCAAACCTGTCTCGGGTCTCTGTCATTGCAGGGCCTGCGGGCGCAGTTTACTGACAATGTATCGTGGCACATTAAGTGGTTGCCAAGCTGTGACTCCCTTTTTACTACATATCAGTCGCCCCTAAGGTAGGCCCTAGCTAGCCCTATGTGCAGGGTGCAATCTAGGTAAAAGGTAGGACATGTGCCTTGACTGTGTGGCATGTCCCGGTAGGGACAAACAGCCTTTTTGGTTTGTCACTACTGTGAAGCTGCCCTCTCATTGGAATGCATTGGGGATTCCCGGATATGTGTTTCAGTGATAAATAATGCTATGAGAGGGGTGGTGTGATCAAGTTTGTTATGCTGCGTAGTGGTGTTTGCAGATTTGTTATCACTATGTTAGAAATGCCACTTTTAGGAAAGGGCATTTCTATGTGTCTTGGTGCCTGCCTGTTGTGTAATGCATGTCTGGAGTGATAGGGACTGGGGAGGTACAGTGGCTCAAGAGGGCCTGGGCGAGTCAGAGCTAGGCTGAATAGACCTGATCTGCATTTGGAGTAGTGGGAGGAGTAACACATGGACCTGAATAGGACTGTGCCTGTCTTCCACGATGCTGGCTCTGCTCCCGTGGTGTGTCTGGGGCTAGGGCCTATACTAAACAAAAGAGATGTTTTGTATGTACGTACCCCCCAGAACTGGTCTGGACTGCGCACAGAGCCCTGTGACAGGGGGAACAACAAAGGGGCATATTAACAAGCGGCAGCAATACTTTTTGCTGGCCGCGCCTGGCGCGAGTTTCTCTATTGCTGGAATTCATCGCCAAGCTAGCGCTGTATTTACAACGCTTAGCGCAGTGGCAATGAAAATTCCAGCTATAGCAGGGAAATCTCCCAACATCGCTGGGAAAACAGCAATTACCTTGCTGATACAACCCTGTGGGCAACCTTCTCTTCTAGCAGGAACTTACCGTGGGCAGCTGAGCTCTTGAACTTGGGAATATTGCTGGCCACAGCGCTACCAGCGCTTGCTTCATCACCGGCTGTTGGGGTCCCCTCCCCCCCCGCCGCCGCGACAGGAACACCACGCGGCCGGCGAGCGGGGGGACTACAGCCCCCACAATCCTTTGCTTTGCTTGCTGACTTCGCCCTATTCCGCCCACTGACGCGCCCGGAAGGTGCTGAAAAGAACAGAGCTCCATCTGGGGAGCGGGCGACCTTCGCTTCTAGCAGGAACTTACCGTGGGCAGCTGAGCTCTTGAACTTGGGAATATTGCTGGCCACAGCGCTACCAGCGCTTGCTTCATCACCGGCTTTTGGTCCCCTCCCGCCGCCGCAACAGGAACACCACGCGGCCGCCGAGCGGGGGGACTGTAGCCCCCAAAATCCTTTGCTTTGCTTGCTGACTCCGCCCTATTCCGCCCACTGACGCGCCCGGAAGGAGCTGAAAAGAACCGAGCTTCTTCCACGTCGGTGGATGCGCGCAGGCTGCGCCGGGCTAAGCCCGGGCAAAGGGCGGGCCATCTGTGGCCATCCGGGGCTGGCCAAGGCTGGGCTGGGACACCTCCCATTGACCCTACGATCAACTAAAGTAAGACAACAAGTACCAACCATAAGGCATCACATTGTTATTTCTGTGCCCATTGTGTTAAAGATTACGGTTTACAAAATATGAATAATATCCAGAGCTTAGGACGAAAATCATCAGTGGGAGGCTCTGTGAGAGGGACTTTAGACGCTTTTATTACAAGGGCTGCTTCTGTTTTAGAAAAAGAAATAGCATTAACTGAGAGACATATTTCCTCAGAATGGCAGAGCAAACGTTCATCTTTGGGGGCTATCCAAACGGCAAGAACACCCACACTTAATAGCATTAGTAACGAACAGTCAGATGACATAGGTATTCCCCCACAACTTCAAAACCTCTCCGACCGCCTAGCGACTCAGGAGAATTCGATCATTTCTGACACTAGTTCAGATTCCCAATTAGAACTGTCCTCGGAAGTATCACTACTTACCGCTTCCCTTAATTCTACTCCTGAGAAGATTACTAACATTAAAGTAACAGGGGCAGGTATTCCAGTAAAAAGAAGGAGGGGTGGTGTGATACAAAAGGGTAATCGAGTAAAAAGTCGCAGGGCTGGTATGAGTCCAAAAAATAAACCTAAAGGTCCCCAAACTAATGGGGCCAACCACGGTTATTCTACTACATTTCTTGAAAAAACTTTAATGAAAAATAGTGAGCATTTGATTACTTCCTTGCTATTACCTATAGTGGAGAGGGTCAAGCGAATAAATGAACAATTAGGATCCATTATAAACACTGGAACTACCAACTCCAACTTACTAAAAGAAGCGTTGATTAAGAACCCTCCCTTAACAAATCCCGAGATAAGGACAGAGCCTATACCAACTAATAAGGAATCTAATACCAAATCGACACCAACAATCAATGACAACTCAACAGGTACACAGCCCCAGAACATAGTTATTGAAACTATTATATCAAAAGATTTACCAGAAAATAGGCAACCAAAAGAGAAGGCTCTGGGGAAACAGGATAACCCACAAAGGAATCCTAATAAAGATAAACAGGTTACGGGTCCTGCAAAACATATTGATCTTCCACCAGAAGCAGAACCCCTTGTTATTGTTTTAACAGGGGTGCCTGAGTTGCCACCAGGGAAATTCGAAAATTACCAGACTCTCAAGAACAAAGCCATGTACTGGCTGAGAACAAACAGACCATTACCTGCACATCTAGACAGAGTAATTCTAAACGTTAGAAGGTTAGATTGGATCGGGAAAAGACCAAAGGAAATCCAAGGAGATATAATGGTTATAATCTTTAGAGATCGAAGAGTCACATACAAGACTGGTTCCCTGACGGATACGAGGGAGGTATTACCCCTAGAGACCTAAGTTACTTTTATCCGAAAACTCTCATTGAAAACTCTTGGATACTTGGGAACTTAAGATCTCGTCCGTTTCCACCCCCCTTGTTTAACATCCCTACTTTAAATCGCTTTTCTTCTCTTATGGGGTTGGATGGAGTTGATTGACTGCAATATAAAAAATATAATTTTAAAAGAGACCACGAATCCCACTCACCCCAAGTTCAGAGGGAAGACAGCAAAGAAAGAAACAATATGGATGTAGCTAACATAGGTGGGGAAGATAGCCCTGAGATGAAACAAATGGCTGGAATCCAGGTCCAACGCTCTTCACTAGTCCCTGACATAAAATCAAATCCACATCCAAGTATGGATATATCAAGAATTGACTCTCCCTGTCTTAGTCAGTACAACAATGGTCAAGATTTAAATATTATCTCCTGGAATATTGCAGGATTAAAAAGAAATCTCCTTGATCCCACTTGGCATACCTTTATTGGTCTCTACGATATTATATTTCTTCAAGAGACCTGGATGTTAGAATTTGCCCATAGGGTAGGCTATAAATCATACTGGGTGGGGGAGTCTCCATCAGTAAAAGGAAGACCATCGGGAGGACTGATTATATGGGTCAGTGTTTCCCTGCGAGTCACGATCACTTAATTAGATATTTCCTCTCTAGATATACTGGGCCTAAAATTAAAAGCAAATGATGATAAAGTTACACATTTTTTAATGTATATAATAGACCATCTCTTACAAATGGTCCATCACCAGTTATTGATTTGTTGGACAGTGTCCTTAAAACATTAGTCCATAATACAGGTGTATTCATTGCTGGCGATTTTAACTAACTATGAGCCAGTACTAGATTTTGGCAATTTGATGGAGTCCCAAGACCAAGCATATAATATACCATCCTTGGCTAGTGAAAAGGATGTGAAGTGTACAATTGCTGTGACTCAGCTCTTAGGTTTAACTTTGACACATAGTCTAAGATCATGCAATGGGCGTCTTCCATCCGATAGACCCAAAGCCCATACGTTTCGGAGAAACACTTCACAAAGCCATATAAATTATATGATGGTGTCATTAAGTTGCTGGTGTTTTTTGAGAGACTTTAAAATAATCTCCAGAACAGAGAGTGACCATTTACCTTTGTGTCTGAGGGCCTCAATAGAATTTCTTACTACTTCAGAATCTGCAAAAGTGAATTATGACCTTTTAGATGATCAGATCACGCTAAAGGGAATGATCGAGCAGTGAAATGGCCACATATTTTGGAGGACAAAAATGCAATGACTAATATCTATCTAACCTTTATAGATATTTTATCCTCGTATATCGAAAGCAATGTCCCGCCATTTACATTGACTGAGATCCATTGCAGACTGGTAGAAGCTCTAGGTCCTATACTAAGTAAAACAACACAAAGTAAGATGGAAAAACCAACAGAAAGGGTTAACCATGGAAAACCATGGTTTAATAAGGACTGTCGAACTGCAAAATCTGAGTTAATAAAATCAATAAAAAGTAAAGATATAGATAAAACTAGGGAAAAAAGGCGAGCCTTTAGTCTAGCAATAGTTTCTGCTAAGAAAGTTTGGGATGAGGAGATTTGGGCAGGTCTTATAAATGCCGCCAAGACAAAGGATCAAGCAGGTTTTTGGAATCTATACTCAAAAGGTAATAGGACAGGTAATAAACCTAGAGAACTCTATTTGGATGAAGACACCTGGGTTAATCATTTTTCTGGGCTATTTTCTGAATCCAATACTGAACCTAATACCAATATTCCTGCTCTGACGGGCGAAATGATTGAACTAGCAAAGACAGCCAATCTACGTTTTTCCATAAAAGAAACTAACTATGTACTACAAACAATAAAGTCAAACAAAGCTCCAGGCCCCGATAGAATTCCCAGCGACCTACTAAAACATGATTTGACAGTTTGGGCTTCTTATACGAATGTTCTATGCAACGCTATAGCAAACTTTGAACCTATTCCAAATACATGGAGGGGGGCCGAAATTACCATGATTTTTAAAAAGGGGGACACACTTGATCCGGCAAATTATCGCCCGAACAGTCTGATAGACATTCCACAGAAAATATTTGCTAGACATATATTGTTGCGTCTCTTATCTTGGATGGAAGAAGTTGATTTATTAACAAAATTCCAAGCAGGATTTAGAAAAAAGATCAGCACCACTGATCAAGTCTTTAGATTTCAATGTTTATGTTGGAAGTATATCACGATCAGACAGGGAACATTGTATGTAGCATTCATGGATCTTATAGCTGCTTTCGACTTGGTCCCCAGAACTAGACTTTGGACCCACATGAAAAAACTTAGGGTACCCAATGAATTACTAGTTCAAATTATCAGGTTGCACGAAAACAACTTTGCAAAAGTTAGATGGGGACCAAGGGGAGAACTTACGAGAGAAATTCCAATGAAGCGTGGAGTACGGCAGGGTTGTGTGTTAGCATCAACCTTGTTTTCTTTATACGTAAATGACATCCCCTCCTTCCTTGAGGGAAGCAAGAGGGATTCGCCAAGGTTAGGAGGGGATGTGATTTCTGCATTACTCTTTGCTGATGACACCATTTTCATTTCTCAGACTCCGGGCGAGCTACAAAACCTGATTAACATCTTCCATCTATATTGTATTAAAAAAAAGACTTGAAATTAAGCCTAGCAAAACAAAATATATGTCTTTTAACCCAAATAAAACTTTGAGAAAAAAGTTGGAATTACAAGGGGAAAGATTAGAATATGTAAATAATTTTCACTATTTAGGTATCACGCTGGACTCCAAAATGTCATGGAAACCCCAATTGATAAAAACAAAATTAGTACTGCTCCAAAATTCTATGCCTATTATAAAGAAACATAAGAGAGAGTACTTCTAAGGCTGCATCACCTGCAATTGAGGTCTTTAAATTTAAGGCCCAATCAGCAGCCCTTTATGGAGCAGAACTTTGGGGTCCATATTGCAAGTGTAATTTTGATGTGGACGAAAACAACTTTGTACGAAGATTACTATCCCTACCTAATAGAACTCCGATGACACCGTTTTTTTGGGATATTAATCTAAAGCGTACTGATAATCTTGATGTGTTACGCCCCCTTATGTATTGGATAAGAATTTGGACAACAGAAGAGCTCATCCATTACAGAACGGGACTACAAGAGATAATGTTCTTTGGTATTCAAAAAAATATTTTATGGTTTAGACATATTGGCTCTTGGTTTAAAAGAATAGGACTGTCAAGCTCCTGGGAAAACTCTCAAGAGTTAACAAAAACTTGTAGTAAAATAGTGAAACGTTCATTTTGGAATTACTTAAGTAACATGCTGCTACAAGATTCCAAATTAGGTTCATTGACTATAAGGTTTCTTCAATTCAAAGACACTCCTAAATTTGAAATACTCTTGGATGAGATGAATCCCCCGGTAGCAAAATCTTTATATCTCAAATTCAGATACGGTGTCCTGCAGACCAACGAAAAGAAATCTAAATGGGGCAGTAATGCACACGACAAAGACTTGGACAAATGGGATTTCTGTAAAAATGTCACATATGTCATAGAAAATTATATGCATATCTTATTTTTCTGCCCGGCTTATCGATATGCAAGAGAAAGGTGGATTAAACCTTTATGTAATATTCTTAATTTAAGACACTGTAGAAAGGCAGAACAGATTTTATGATCTGATACAACTCGATTGATAGTATTCTGTGTGTCTAGGTTTCTTATGAATGTAATGTTTTCTAGAGCCAAAAGAGGTTTAAAGTTGTAATAACAGCAGCACTTTATCTAAACTGTTACAAGAAAGAAAATTAATTTCTATTTTACAATGTTGCTCGTCATTTTCTTCTTTTTACACTGGAGAATCCCAGTAGTGACTGATTGATTGTACATTAATATTTTAATGGAATGCAAGTTTTTAACTTTAATACCCCTGTTTATTTTTATACTTATTTAAATAACTTATTACTTTTTAAATACAACCGATTTTATATGTAAATTATTGATGAAACGCGGATATAATTCCCCTATCCCTGTTATTTGGTATATTCACCAGATTGCTAAACATTTTGTAAATTGCTGTAATGAGGATTTTTATATTTAATATGTTGTATTTTTACTTTGTGCACTTTTATGGTCCAAAATAGACCGAAAGAAAGTATTGAATTGAATTGAATTGAATAGACCTGATCTGCATTTGGAGTAGTGGGAGGAGTAACACATGGACCTGAATAGGACTGTGCCTGTCTTCCACGATGCTGGCTCTGCTCCCGTGGTGTGTCTGGGGCTAGGGCCTATACTAACAAATGAGATGTTTTGTATGTACATACACCCAGAACTGGTCTGGTCTGCGCACAGAGCCCTGTGACATGGGGAACAACAAAGGGGCATATTAACAAGCGGCAGCAATAATATTTGCTGGCCGCGCCTGGCGCGAGTTTCTCTATTGCTGGAATTCATCGCCAAGCTAGCGCTGTATTTACAACGCTTAGCGCATTGGCAATGAAAATTCCAGCTATAGCAGGAAAATCTCCCAACATCGCTGGGAAAACAGCAATTACCTTGCTGATACAACCCTGTGGTCGTAACCCCACATTCCACCTCCCATGCAAAGTATGCCTAACACTAGATTTTAGCAGACATTAAAATCCAGCGTTAATGCCCGGTTAGTGCGATTTGGTTTATCGCTACACCGGCCGGGGCATTGTTCTATATATCGTAAAGCTGCCTTCGCGATATTTCCCCATGCAGCCTATTGAGGCACGCTTACTTTGCATCTCATTAACGATGCGATGCAAAGCGGGTGTCAAATCACGGAAACACGCGCTAGCGTGTCCTTGCTAATATTGCGATAAAATTATCGCCACTCTTTGGCCGAAAACAAACGCTAAAGTGGGGATAATTTTATCGCGGCCCCTTGGTAATATGCCCCAAAGACTTTATGTGATGCCTACGTTGTAATGGACGCCTCCCTCCCTGAGTTAATCATGACTGGTTGAGTGCTTTCTGTGGTCACCCCGTTTTTAGTCATACAGTTGACGTCAGAATGGGAGAGGTGCATATGCAAGACTCCACTGATGTGGTATAAATGTGTCAGTATTTATGTGGTGTAAATATTGGGGCTGTGACACCATGTTTGGTTGTACACACTGAACTGCTGCTTACCGGAGGACTGCTGGGTGCCAGGAGAAACCGCCACAAAGGATTGCCCCTCTGCTGGAGGGCCCTGTGAGCTGGCCTGTCCAGCTCTGCCCGGTGTGATTTTGGGCTGGGGAGAGGACTGCCCCTGTGTTTTAGACCCCTTTGTGCTGGCCTGACTGTGCCTTGTGGTGGGTAGCCTCAGGAGTCCCCCAGGACTGAGTGGCTTGCCTTTGGTGAGTTAGGAGCAGCGCGGCGAGCGCTCCAAGATTTCTGCACTCTGTGAGTTCGAGTCCATCACACGGGTTCCTGCTGAAGTATGCCGTTGTGGAGACAGAGAGAGAAATTGCGCTGTGGCAAGAGTGGCGGATCATCTCCCACTGTGGTTGTGGAGAGGAGTGGGCCCCCGCTGCCGTGGAGCATGTGGAGCGCTTCACATTTCCTTTTTCTTGGTGCCAGACATATTTGCGCCACTGCCAGAAGCCAGACGGCTGTTGCCTTGTTGTGGGCGGGGCCCGACAGCAAGAGGAAGCCGAGCCTCATGGGCTCACATTAGCTGTTGGGCCACCAGAGTGCGGCAGCATGATGAGTAACGCCGGGAGTCTACCACGCAGTATTACGCCAGGAGGAGGATCGGAGATTCCGAGCCTGACAGAGACTTCACTCCGTATCTCAGTTCACTGGTGTCACTAGGAAGTTAGGCAGAGGACGCCTGACAGCCGCCAAGGAATGGTGAGTGGGGCCGAGCTTTTTTGTATTGAGCTCCCATTGCTGGGAGGTCGGAGGCCTTGGTGTTCCATGCTGTGTGTGTTGAAAATCATTACATAGCGGGTACAAGGCTGCATTGTGTCCTGAGGTGCTCTGCTGAGGTGATTTCATTGCAAATGCCTCACTCTAATGACCATATATGCGTGCCCTGACATTATGATGTGCTGTGGGGCTCATAACGTGCAATTGACAGAAAGGGGCACCTGAGTGTGCAGTAATGCTGTCTATATCTAATGTGCTTATGCTGTTGTGGTAATGTGTGCACCCTATGAGCAGTTACGTTTATGCCCGAGATGTGCTCGTGAAATGTGAATGGCGACTAGTGATTACTATGGTGCACGAAGGTTGTATATGTGTAATATGCTTTTCTATGAAATGGTATAATGTTCATGCCTCATGCTTGGTGCTAAGTGCGCCCTTAACAGTAGTTACTGGTTGCCTTCGCTGACTGTGAATTATGATGTTATGACAGTGGCCCGATTGGACCTGTAGAGTATATAATCCCTGTAAAGTCATACCAAGTGCCAGGTGGCACAGTGTATATATGTGATTATATTCTAATGTATTTTAGGAGTAATATACAGGCTATTTTTGATATAACCTTGCGTGGAGTTTCTTTTGTGGTGTGCATAGTGTGTCGCTGCTGTGTGTTTGTGTTGCTTAAACGCTTTACAAATTGCCTCAAGGACTGCTCGTGCCAAGCTACCAAGGGGGTGAGCAGGGGTTATGTTTGATGTGTAACTCCTCTGCCCTGACTAGAAGGGTGGTTTCTGCCTCCCTTAGACGCTTGCCGTAGACAACCAGAAATCCCATTTCTAACAACACTGAAAGGAAGAGGACCCTGGCATAAGTACGGGAGGTGACTAGTAAGGCCAGGTTTAAATTGACACAATTCTATTACATATATCAAGTTAACCTGACACCACAGTGCCTACACAGGTTCTACCCGGAGAGACCAGAAGGTGCTGTAATCCCGGCTGATTTCAGTTATGTTACTTGGAAATGTCCATTGTTCCACCCCTACTGGGACGCGGTGCTATGTGAGGTCCGCAGAATAATGCATGGGAATGCATACCTAATGATCCGTCATTGTTTACTGGTGTTGGGGCCATTTCACAGAACTAACTAAAGACAAAATACTAAACTTACTACTTTTGGTATTCACAGAAGGCATTTAGTAGTAGTAAAATTAGGATTTTGTCTTAAGACAGATTTAAGATCGACTTAAGACAGACTTAAGACAAAATCCTAACTTTACTACTACTAAATGCCTTCTGTGAATACCAAAAGTAGTAAGTTTAGGACTTTCTCGTAAGTTAGTTATGTGAATCGGGCCCGTTGTTGCCACTCCACAAAAAGGGGGAAAAATGCAGCACAAATTTGTCCAGTTGGGGTTTGTACAAGTCCATGGGTGTATAGCAATACACCGGGCGAGCCTGACACCCCTGAACATGGACTAAATGGGTATCTGATCTCCTGGCATTGTCGGTGGCTCAGGAGGGCAGACTCCAGAGAGTCCGCACAGACAATAACGCAGAACGGGACCTCGAGATCCGGGGCAAGGTGATTACGAAACTGTACAATCATGACATTGAAAGGAGAGTTACTCCAAGAACATGTAGTCGGACAGTGGATCAACCGGCCTGCCCATGCTGATTGCTGCCCAATCACCCCTGAACAGTTAACGGAGGCCATCGACACACCCTCGCCCAGCGATTGTACATGATTGGAGGAACCAGGAGAGGGGTGCGGTAAGTCCTTGGCCACGGAGCAGTGAACTCTGCAAAGACTAAGTTTTACATTTGAATGGTTTGGTGCTTTTCTCCTCCTCCTTTCCGTGATTGCACCTTTGTCTCCAGTTTTCTCTCCCCACCTTCTGCAATGGCTATTATTAGCATTACTATAATGTTACCCATACCTGACGCTGAAGTTGTATTGTTGATACCTCTCTTTTTTGTCTCTGGGAAGTACTGATGTGACACACTAACCCCTCGAAGGATTCCTGCTCCTATGTGTCAAATTACTGTTTTGTCGGTATTGTATATGATCTATGTTGCCATAAAAAAAATTAAGAAACACATTTTCTAAACAATGATAGATAAGATTACTGTCTGGAATTCTTCTTTGAGTGTATCGTTTTGTAGAATGAGATGTGTTAAATAAGACCCACCACTGTGCACTTTAATCCCCAAGCGAACCAGGAATTGCATCTAAAACTATTTATTCAATTCCAGGGTTATGCTACACCTAAAATGATTTCATCGGATTACCTTTAATGGGTAAGAAATAGGATGTAATTCATTTAACTTATCTGCATGGATTCTGCAATCAGAAACCCCCAGCTCCCACTGATTCTCCCTCAAAAACATGGTAACATTGGTTTAAACCTGATTGATACATTTAATTTACCATTTAAACATGTCTCAGGCCTGCCACTGTGTTTGAAACTGACATTTCGACCTGGAAAAATGAACCCTTCACCAGGCCTAAACCTTTGCTTTTAAATCGAGCTTAAGCGTACAACTTCTTGTATACTTTTGTATTCTTCTCTTGAAGGCTCAAAGCCATCCCCGTGCTTTTGATTTGTTGGTTTCAATGTCCTTTGAAATTCCTTGCTTGCTAGTGATCAGCCCTGCCTCTCTGTCCCTCTTTTTCTCTTTCATTCCTCCCACGGAGCTGGGACTAAGTACTGTCTCATTCCTCTATGGTTCTTTATCCGTTCTTTGGGGGAATATTTTTGTTGGGGTTTCCAACTTGGTTACTGTTTGCCTGTTTTTAACATTGGTGCTATAGCTGCTTACATATAAATATAGCATTCCTTCTTTCCACCTTCACTTAATGCCACAGTTGGCAAACTGACATTTCGACCTGGAAAAAAAAAAAAACTTGCACGAGGCCTAAACCTTCCTTTTAAGGTTGAATTTAAGAGTACGACCTCTTGTATACTTTAGTATACTTCTCTTGTGGCCTTAAAGCCATCCCACTGTGTTTGTTTCAGTGTCCTTTAAAAGTACTTGCTTGCTTATGGTCAGCCCTGCCTCTTTGTCCCCCCTTTTTCCTTCTGTTCCTCCCACGGAGCAGGGACGAAGTACTGTGTCATTGTGCTATGGTTCGTTATCTGTTCTTTTGGTGGACTATTGTTTTCTTGGTTTCCTACTCTGCTACTGTTTGCCTGTGTTCAGCTTTGGCGACATAGCTGCTTACATTTAAATACAGATTCCCTTCCACCTTCCTTTAATGCCACAGTTGTGTTAGTGCTGCCTCCCGTGCCATGCCTCCAGCTCCGGTGTTTGTATTTTTATGGCCTTTTTACACTTTTTGATGTCCACGGTCAGTTGGGCTTTTTTGGTAGGATAATCGTTTGGTTAGGACTTCCTTTTGAAGTGGAATTGTGTTTGTTGAAGTCTTGTTTGTAAGAAGGCATGAGGCATTGCAGCCCCTCCCGCTCCTCCTTGTGCCTGGTGCTCCCGACCTTACCCTGACCCCTCCCGTCGTGTTACAAGAGCTGCAGCCTCGTAGGAGCCACCTGCATCCAGAGATTGTGCTCAGAAATGGTTCATTGATGTGCAGACGGTTTGGCTGTATCGTACTTTGAGGTAGACGTGAAACCACTCCTATTAACTAAATTCTACTTTTCTCGCTTCAGTGATTGGCTGTAGACTGCGAGAGGTTAATGAGGAAATGACTCACCCAGCCCACACACGAACAATGCTTCAGTGCTGTGCTGTTTTTGTTTTTGGCAGTTTTATATAGCGAAACTCGACCAGAAGGTTTCAGAGAACTTTACATGAGCATCAGTTGCATTACAGAGGGACACATTCATTTTATTTTATTTTTTTTAGGCACTGGGATATTAAGTGATTTGCCCAGAATCACAGGAAGTTTGAGCCTCAAGCCAGACTCAATCCCGGTTCCACAGCTTCAAAGTCGGCCGCTCTTGCCCTCCTTCCTAAAGTAACCGTTCTGGTAACTTCTAATAATGTTTATGGAACAAGACCATTGTTACAGTCGAAAGGCATCGTACCGCTGCTGTAAGCAACAAACATAACGATGCAAGAATGTATCAGATTCATTCTGCAAGTAAACTGCACGCAGTGCATTAACATACTGAAGAGATATGAATAACCAGGCGCGGAGCTGAAGAAGGTCCAGCAGGGGCAGTGGCACCAAGCCCAGGGGCTTAAGGAGCCCCCTGCTTCGATATTAGTGGTGTTATATATTTTTTTTGACTAAAAGCCGGGGGAAAGGGCTGCAAATTTGATTGCTTGCATTAAGACCCAAAGCACCTTTGCTTCCCCACTGTAAACATCCACAAAACAAATAAATTATCACTTTTAATTAGTTTTCACAATTATGATCTGAGAACCTGTACATTTATGATGAGAGCAGGTAGGAAGAATATGTGTATGATATTGAAGTAATTAAAAATATGCAAAACACGTTGTACAATGTCAGCTAAGAAGTAGTCTGGTTTGAGTGATACACCTTAAGTTGCGCATTGAATATTACATGGCGACTTTATTCCACAGTACGTACCTAAACGTACTACTTAAACATTACACGGAAAAAAAAAAGTGGACAAATGCAAAGTGCTGTGTGATCAAAACCATAACTGGGTGATGTATGCTTGTCTTGAAGACATTCGGGGCCTCATTTATGAGACTCCTTGCGCTTCTGGAAGTCACTTTTTGTGACGTTCCGTGGCGCGGAGGCCTGCGTGATATTTATCAGGCAGCACTAAGACACTTTTTTTGGGCTTAATGCTGCCTGATAAATATCAGTCCCTTCAACGCAGTGTTCTGCGTTAAAGGGGCGTGCAATGGGTGTTGCTGGGGGCGTTCCCAGCCACATCCATGGCCTTTTGACACTGCCCCAGATTTACAAGAAATCGTGAATCTGAGGCAGTGCCAAAAGCTTACGTCTCCCCAGGGGAGGCACAAGGGAGGCGCAACGGGTAGAAATATCTTTATTTCCCCTTGCTAGGAAAAGCCTCTTGTGATTATTTTTGTACACAAAGGTTTCCCTTCCTGTACAAAAAGAATCATCCCTGCAACGCAGGCACCCTTACGCCATTGTGCAAAGGTGCCTGCGTTGGCGCACTGCAGCCCATTGTGCGCAGGCGCAGGGGAAAAGAACAGGAATGCGCCGTATCTTATAGCTACGGCGTATTCCTGCCCTTTTCCTTTGCTGTATAAAAGCGCAGCAGGAAGGCCTGCTGCACTCTCTACAGCAAAACCTCATAAATGAGGGGCTTAGAATTTAAGCAGGAAGAGAAAGGCAGTGCAATATAGAAGTCTTGAAAACTGACATGTTATGTTATCGGCCATTAGTGTGGCCCTTGTTACTCTCCGTATGGATTACAGAAGGAGCCATATTATGGTTTGGAGAGGAGTATTATTGTTTCTATGCCTTTTGTAGGCAGAGTTGGGTGTGGTACTGGCTCCAGGTATACTCACATCACAGCAAATCTGACACTGCTGGTCTGCATGCTCATGTGTAGAGGTTAAGTGAGAAACATGATAGGACACACTTTAGGCAGCTTGTTTACACTTAAAATTGTTGAGGTGTCACTTGGCAGATGTATTACCCTGTTGGTGTTATTTTCAGTTTAAATAATGTTCCCTTTGTAAAATGAGCGGTATTAATTTGAAATGACAATGCAGAGAAGAACAGAACTGTGTTTTCTTGACATATGCGAATTAGGCCTCAATTAGGCTCTGACTCCATCTTGGATTGGGAAAGAGCCATGTTTTTATTTCTCAGTGACACCGCTCAAAGCAAAATGTACCCTGATGCTTTGTGTGGATACGCTGCATTTTATTTGAATTGTTGCTTTTCACTGCCTCTTCCTGCTCACTCGCTGTAGTCCTATACATTTCTAAGGCTGATATTGTTTATGTGGCCAGATATGTGCTAAAATGTCCGATGACTTCAGGTCAAGGAGAGCTAATTATGATCGTCTTAGAGAGATAGTGCTAGGATGGTGGCATTGAATGACGTATTACATTTGTATTCTGATTGGACAACATGCAGTACATTGGCACACCCTATGCTAACTGCGCGATTTAAGTTGCTGTTATGGTTAATTTTGTTACAAAAGGATGCATGTTAACGGGTGTTCCAGAGAGATATTTTAGACTCTTTCCCGAGCCGATAGGGATGTTGTTTGATACTCTATTGATTTGCTGCATATTCTGGACCAGTTTTTTTTTATTTTGTTCATGCTGTTTTTTCCTAATGACTCATTTATTATGCAATTGAAACTATCTATTGTTTTACCTTCTGTATTGCACTTTAATATTTTAATAAACCTTCATGGTTTCTAAATTACTGATCTTGAACCTTTTTAAATTAGAGTTGACTCAAACATCAGCATTGACTTATACATGTATTGGGATTTGCTGGACACTTTGGGCCCAATTCACAAAGGTAAACGGAGACAAAGATCTAACTTTACGACTTTCGTAATTCACAAAGGGCATTTACGAGTAGTAAAGTTAGACTTTTGTCTCTGTTTTGGTGTCAGTTAAACTTAAGACCAAAATTTAAGTTTAACAGAGACAAAAGTCTAACTTTTCTTCTCGTAAATGTCCTTTGTAAATATTATAATGTGTAAAATTAGACTTTCATCTCAGTTTACCTTTGTGAATTGGGCCCTTTATTTCTACCTCATCATATCGACCTTATCATAGCTAAAGACAACATCATTCAACTTGAGGACATTTTACCCTGTAACTGGTTGGATCATCACCAAATATCTTTCTGCATCCTGGAAAAAGGTCATGCGCAGACAGGGCCAACCACGTAAAATCAAACAACTGTCTCGTAACCCGAGACACACCAACATTAGTGATCTAACATCCATCAGCAAGAATAGTCTTAAG
The DNA here is from genome assembly GCF_964261635.1 of Lissotriton helveticus. Classification (NCBI taxonomy): domain Eukaryota; kingdom Metazoa; phylum Chordata; class Amphibia; order Caudata; family Salamandridae; genus Lissotriton; species Lissotriton helveticus. The sequence continues at coordinate 36,442,386 of NC_136065.1, forward strand.
CCACCCCCTAACATGACCAATCTGGACGACCTAACTGATCATCACACTAACCATAGGACTAGTATTTTCGACTATTGCGCCTAAGCAACTCAAAAGGTTTCCGATCAAACAATCCAAACCCGGGTTCAATAGCTCCCTAAATGATGAACGTTGCAAACGTAGGCTTTCAGAGAGACTTTGGAGAAACTCTCTCTCCACTTCCAGCCTCAATCAGTTAAGGGAGATGAGAAGCGCATACAACAAACATATTCACAATGCTAAAACCGATCACTTCAGGGCTCAGCTTGACAGCGCTAAAAACAGACCCAAGAAACTCTTCGAAATCATCAAACAGCAAGCTAACCACTCTACCGACCATAGCATGACACATGTGATCTCCTTTCCTAGTGGAGAGGACTTCTCAGCACACTTCTCTGAAAAGACAAGGAAAATTGAACTTGAGCTGCAACCTACAACTCCACATTTGCTCCCTGTGAACTCCTTCACATCATTAGAGGAACCTATGGAAACCCCTGCAGTGAGCGCACCTTCCTTCCACATAATTTGCGCTCCAAAAACGACGCATCTTGGAATACTTTTCTTCTTCCGGATGACACAAAGCTGCTCCAATCTATGGTGTCCTTAACACCTAATCCCTTCAGCCATCCACAACCAGCCTAGTTTTTTAAAGATCTCAATTCAGCCATCCTGCCACTGTGGTCCCGAATCATCCAAGAAAACCTCTTACATAGGAGGATTCCAGATTGCCTCAAGTCGGGTCAAGCCACTCCCATCCCAAAGAGGCCCAATGCTGACTTAGCTGATCCTAACTACTACCGTCCCATCACCAGTATCAGGACTCTAGCTAAACTGCTTGGGAAATGCGTCCACACACAGCTCTGCAACCATATTGAGAAATTTCAACTCTTTGACCTCTACTACTTGGGTTTCAGAGCAGGGCACAGTACTGAAACAGCACCAACTCACATCGTTGATGACACCTTGAGATCTCTTGATCAAAATGTCCCTTGTCTTCTGATAATTCTTGACCTGTCCTCAGCATTTGACACTATTAAACAAGAAAACCTAATTGCTCTTCTTCAATATAGGATGGGATTTTCGGGCCAATGTTAAACTGGTTTGCCTCTTTTGTAGAGAACCACACCCAAAGAATCAAAGTTAACCAATCCCTTGCAACCAATACCCTGGTCACCATTGGAGTACCTCAAGGCTCCACACTTTCGCCCACTCTTTTCAACCTTTTTATGGAACCTCTCTCCGATATTTTGAAACGGTCTAACATCCAGTACCATATGTATGCGGATGACACTGAACTATATTTGAAGATCGCCTCTCCAGATGACAAAAAAACTCTAAATGATGCACTCCTAAAAACTCAACAATGGTTAACTCATAACCATCTATTGTTAAATACTCTCAAAACTGAATTCCTTCTGATCCCACCCCCCAAAACACTCTGCACCTACTCAGGACTGGATAAAACAACTTTCTACTCTTAACTGCACACCGCATGTTGTTAACTCGGCTAGATCTTTAGGTATAGACTTGGACAAATACCTAAAAATGCTAAATCACATCAGGGCTACTTTTAGGGGAGTCAATCTTCAGCTCAACATCCTTAGGAAAATCAAGCCTTTCCTTCCTCCGGAGGACATCCAGCCAGCTGTACAATCCCTAGTTATCTCACACTTGGAATATGGTTTGGTGACCTTGTTGGGCTAAAAAACAATACACGTATGTGGAGGGTCACGGGGAATATTTAATGACCTGTCTGCTCGTCCCCCAATTGACGATATATAACACCCAACAGAGCTGACCAGGTCTGGAAACAGTGTGTAGCTGTACTTGCGAAAGTGCAAAGAATGGATGCATGCATGGACAGATGATGTTGAGAGTCACTGACTAGATAAATCCCATCAGACCACCCATTGTGGCGGAATTTGCGTCATGTGGGATATCTACTGATCATTCCAAAACACAACCGACCCAGTAGTGTCGATGTGGAAACGGATGTCAGAAAACTAGCCGTGATATTCAACATGAAGTGATGTTTACTAAAGTGCAGTGCTCAAATAATAATAGTGAGATAAAATTGACTACAGGGGCGTTGTAAAATATTCAAAACTCAATCCTTGTGTCAAGAGTAAAAAAACACGCCGAGTAATAAGATTACCCTCTGGCGTTGTGTGAATCGGTCGACATGTTTCAGCCTCAGGGGCATTGCCCCGGCTTTCTTCAGGACCATGACTAGAAATGCTACTGCAAACATGATTGACAATATTATATCAACAAGAGACAATGTACTTAACATGGGTACATATCTACCAGGAACCATCACATTTGAATGCCCACTGGAAGGAAAAGGAAAACATCTTCTTCCTAAAGAAACAAAAAATTGTTTTACAAAAACACCCGCTATCAATGATACAAACATCTAAATACACATAAGCCGCACAGGCAGAACACACTTGCATGAATGATTCGCATTCAGCATAATATGAAAAGCTTAATAGCTCAAACAACATGAGGCATTTCCTCATGGTGCTACTCACCCAGCTTTGTGTGGATGAAGACCTCACCTCACCCGGCAACCGCTCGGGAATATGAGGCCCCGCTCTATAGTGTAGAAAAAGGAAACCATGAGTACACAGCTCTATGGTATCCAAGCCAAATGCTCTACACCCAAACCCAACAAACGTGTGCTAGTTCGCCCACTATACAACCTTGCAGAACCTACATTCATGTCCATGTGACAAAAGTAAGTGCCCAGATCTATAATACCTTTAATATCCTGGGGCACGGATAAATACTCATGACCACCTATAAGTGTGTCACTAATAGGTCAAAGAAACTTATCTATTACACACTTGTCTATAAAACACAGTATATATTTCTATGTGCCCCTAAACTTAAGAATGGGTACTGTGCATACTGAAGGGCTAATTAGATACCCAGTGACAAGAAACCACCCAGCCTCCAGTGAGACCCCAAGTGTAATGGGTATTAGGGTCATAAGCACGAAGTGTCTAAACCGGTCTGCTTGTTAAAGGTTAACTGCAGCATACAACCTAACCCCACTGGAAACCAGCAAGAGACTAACCTGTCCGTCGGTGCCTCTGTTGAGAAAAACGAGCGGAAGTGGAGGTGTTCGGTAGGGACCATCCCCCCTACTTTTATAGCCACCATTAATGAATTTAAGTGGCAATCACGTCCAGAGAAGATCCCAATCTCCGGAGGTCGGCGTGTAAAGAGAGACACTCCTCGCGCGCGCATGCGCGATGGCTTTAGGCAGGTTGTAAGCGTCTGCGTGAACGGAGAGACGCTGCTCCCGCGCACATGCGCGGTGAGATGCCGAGTGGTTCGTTTTGTATATTGACGAACCAGCAACTAAAGGAGAGGGGAGAAAGAAAGGAAAAAAGAAGAAAGAAGCAGACACTTAAAGCTTCAATCTCGCGGGTGAAGTTAGATCCATGGACACCCGAATTTTAGATTATTGGTTGAATTAACCACCATACACTGAGTATAGTGATTCATGGGGTCACAGAGACACCCTAGAATCATATATATGACCGGGTGTGTGTGACCTGCGCCCAATGTAGATCTACACGGGTCAAATCAAACTGAGGTATGCATGTCCTGCGCTCAATGTAGATTTACACGAGTCAAATTTAACTGAGAAATCTCGTGTGCAGTACTTGTGGTGTACAAAGACTGCACCCCGAAGCAGAACAAATAAAAATCATAGCTCTATCCAGAGTCACTCTTGGGTGAAATAAAACATCCATCCCATACGATCTCTCAACCAGAAGGCTTTGACTTCAGTCAGTAAACAGTTGAGACATCGTGCTGAGTCTCAATAGGGGAAAGCACAACGTAGCCCTTGTACAAGATCTTTATGCTCATGAATTATGAGAGATTAATGATGGTCTCATGTATTAAAACAGATGGTAGGTCTTATAACAGGTTGTAAGAAGGGAAACATGCACAATTATGTTAGGTGAGCTTCATGGGTGCAACCAAAAGTGCGTTGCACCTCTCAAAAAGACCCGCAACTAAACAGTTGCTCTAAATACTAAAAAACAATACACGTATGTGGAGGGTCACGGGGAATATTTAATGACCTGTCTGCTCGTCCCCCAATTGACGATATATAACACCCAACAGAGCTGACCAGGTCTGGAAACAGTGTGTAGCTGTACTTGCGAAAGTGCAAAGAATGGATGCATGCATGGACAGATGATGTTGAGAGTCACTGACTAGATAAATCCCATCAGACCACCCATTGTGGCGGAATTTGCGTCATGTGGGATATCTACTGATCATTCCAAAACACAACCGACCCAGTAGTGTCGATGTGGAAACGGATGTCAGAAAACTAGCCGTGATATTCAACATGAAGTGATGTTTACTAAAGTGCAGTGCTCAAATAATAATAGTGAGATAAAATTGACTACAGGGGCGTTGTAAAATATTCAAAACTCAATCCTTGTGTCAAGAGTAAAAAAACACGCCGAGTAATAAGATTACCCTCTGGCGTTGTGTGAATCGGTCGACATGTTTCAGCCTCAGGGGCATTGCCCCGGCTTTCTTCAGGACCATGACTAGAAATGCTACTGCAAACATGATTGACAATATTATATCAACAAGAGACAATGTACTTAACATGGGTACATATCTACCAGGAACCATCACATTTGAATGCCCACTGGAAGGAAAAGGAAAACATCTTCTTCCTAAAGAAACAAAAAATTGTTTTACAAAAACACCCGCTATCAATGATACAAACATCTAAATACACATAAGCCGCACAGGCAGAACACACTTGCATGAATGATTCGCATTCAGCATAATATGAAAAGCTTAATAGCTCAAACAACATGAGGCATTTCCTCATGGTGCTACTCACCCAGCTTTGTGTGGATGAAGACCTCACCTCACCCGGCAACCGCTCGGGAATATGAGGCCCCGCTCTATAGTGTAGAAAAAGGAAACCATGAGTACACAGCTCTATGGTATCCAAGCCAAATGCTCTACACCCAAACCCAACAAACGTGTGCTAGTTCGCCCACTATACAACCTTGCAGAACCTACATTCATGTCCATGTGACAAAAGTAAGTGCCCAGATCTATAATACCTTTAATATCCTGGGGCACGGATAAATACTCATGACCACCTATAAGTGTGTCACTAATAGGTCAAAGAAACTTATCTATTACACACTTGTCTATAAAACACAGTATATATTTCTATGTGCCCCTAAACTTAAGAATGGGTACTGTGCATACTGAAGGGCTAATTAGATACCCAGTGACAAGAAACCACCCAGCCTCCAGTGAGACCCCAAGTGTAATGGGTATTAGGGTCATAAGCACGAAGTGTCTAAACCGGTCTGCTTGTTAAAGGTTAACTGCAGCATACAACCTAACCCCACTGGAAACCAGCAAGAGACTAACCTGTCCGTCGGTGCCTCTGTTGAGAAAAACGAGCGGAAGTGGAGGTGTTCGGTAGGGACCATCCCCCCTACTTTTATAGCCACCATTAATGAATTTAAGTGGCAATCACGTCCAGAGAAGATCCCAATCTCCGGAGGTCGGCGTGTAAAGAGAGACACTCCTCGCGCGCGCATGCGCGATGGCTTTAGGCAGGTTGTAAGCGTCTGCGTGAACGGAGAGACGCTGCTCCCGCGCACATGCGCGGTGAGATGCCGAGTGGTTCGTTTTGTATATTGACGAACCAGCAACTAAAGGAGAGGGGAGAAAGAAAGGAAAAAAGAAGAAAGAAGCAGACACTTAAAGCTTCAATCTCGCGGGTGAAGTTAGATCCATGGACACCCGAATTTTAGATTATTGGTTGAATTAACCACCATACACTGAGTATAGTGATTCATGGGGTCACAGAGACACCCTAGAATCATATATATGACCGGGTGTGTGTGACCTGCGCCCAATGTAGATCTACACGGGTCAAATCAAACTGAGGTATGCATGTCCTGCGCTCAATGTAGATTTACACGAGTCAAATTTAACTGAGAAATCTCGTGTGCAGTACTTGTGGTGTACAAAGACTGCACCCCGAAGCAGAACAAATAAAAATCATAGCTCTATCCAGAGTCACTCTTGGGTGAAATAAAACATCCATCCCATACGATCTCTCAACCAGAAGGCTTTGACTTCAGTCAGTAAACAGTTGAGACATCGTGCTGAGTCTCAATAGGGGAAAGCACAACGTAGCCCTTGTACAAGATCTTTATGCTCATGAATTATGAGAGATTAATGATGGTCTCATGTATTAAAACAGATGGTAGGTCTTATAACAGGTTGTAAGAAGGGAAACATGCACAATTATGTTAGGTGAGCTTCATGGGTGCAACCAAAAGTGCGTTGCACCTCTCAAAAAGACCCGCAACTAAACAGTTGCTCTAAATACTAAAAAACAATACACGTATGTGGAGGGTCACGGGGAATATTTAATGACCTGTCTGCTCGTCCCCCAATTGACGATATATAACACCCAACAGAGCTGACCAGGTCTGGAAACAGTGTGTAGCTGTACTTGCGAAAGTGCAAAGAATGGATGCATGCATGGACAGATGATGTTGAGAGTCACTGACTAGATAAATCCCATCAGACCACCCATTGTGGCGGAATTTGCGTCATGTGGGATATCTACTGATCATTCCAAAACACAACCGACCCAGTAGTGTCGATGTGGAAACGGATGTCAGAAAACTAGCCGTGATATTCAACATGAAGTGATGTTTACTAAAGTGCAGTGCTCAAATAATAATAGTGAGATAAAATTGACTACAGGGGCGTTGTAAAATATTCAAAACTCAATCCTTGTGTCAAGAGTAAAAAAACACGCCGAGTAATAAGATTACCCTCTGGCGTTGTGTGAATCGGTCGACATGTTTCAGCCTCAGGGGCATTGCCCCGGCTTTCTTCAGGACCATGACTAGAAATGCTACTGCAAACATGATTGACAATATTATATCAACAAGAGACAATGTACTTAACATGGGTACATATCTACCAGGAACCATCACATTTGAATGCCCACTGGAAGGAAAAGGAAAACATCTTCTTCCTAAAGAAACAAAAAATTGTTTTACAAAAACACCCGCTATCAATGATACAAACATCTAAATACACATAAGCCGCACAGGCAGAACACACTTGCATGAATGATTCGCATTCAGCATAATATGAAAAGCTTAATAGCTCAAACAACATGAGGCATTTCCTCATGGTGCTACTCACCCAGCTTTGTGTGGATGAAGACCTCACCTCACCCGGCAACCGCTCGGGAATATGAGGCCCCGCTCTATAGTGTAGAAAAAGGAAACCATGAGTACACAGCTCTATGGTATCCAAGCCAAATGCTCTACACCCAAACCCAACAAACGTGTGCTAGTTCGCCCACTATACAACCTTGCAGAACCTACATTCATGTCCATGTGACAAAAGTAAGTGCCCAGATCTATAATACCTTTAATATCCTGGGGCACGGATAAATACTCATGACCACCTATAAGTGTGTCACTAATAGGTCAAAGAAACTTATCTATTACACACTTGTCTATAAAACACAGTATATATTTCTATGTGCCCCTAAACTTAAGAATGGGTACTGTGCATACTGAAGGGCTAATTAGATACCCAGTGACAAGAAACCACCCAGCCTCCAGTGAGACCCCAAGTGTAATGGGTATTAGGGTCATAAGCACGAAGTGTCTAAACCGGTCTGCTTGTTAAAGGTTAACTGCAGCATACAACCTAACCCCACTGGAAACCAGCAAGAGACTAACCTGTCCGTCGGTGCCTCTGTTGAGAAAAACGAGCGGAAGTGGAGGTGTTCGGTAGGGACCATCCCCCCTACTTTTATAGCCACCATTAATGAATTTAAGTGGCAATCACGTCCAGAGAAGATCCCAATCTCCGGAGGTCGGCGTGTAAAGAGAGACACTCCTCGCGCGCGCATGCGCGATGGCTTTAGGCAGGTTGTAAGCGTCTGCGTGAACGGAGAGACGCTGCTCCCGCGCACATGCGCGGTGAGATGCCGAGTGGTTCGTTTTGTATATTGACGAACCAGCAACTAAAGGAGAGGGGAGAAAGAAAGGAAAAAAGAAGAAAGAAGCAGACACTTAAAGCTTCAATCTCGCGGGTGAAGTTAGATCCATGGACACCCGAATTTTAGATTATTGGTTGAATTAACCACCATACACTGAGTATAGTGATTCATGGGGTCACAGAGACACCCTAGAATCATATATATGACCGGGTGTGTGTGACCTGCGCCCAATGTAGATCTACACGGGTCAAATCAAACTGAGGTATGCATGTCCTGCGCTCAATGTAGATTTACACGAGTCAAATTTAACTGAGAAATCTCGTGTGCAGTACTTGTGGTGTACAAAGACTGCACCCCGAAGCAGAACAAATAAAAATCATAGCTCTATCCAGAGTCACTCTTGGGTGAAATAAAACATCCATCCCATACGATCTCTCAACCGGAAGGCTTTGACTTCAGTCAGTAAACAGTTGAGACATCGTGCTGAGTCTCAATAGGGGAAAGCACAACGTAGCCCTTGTACAAGATCTTTATGCTCATGAATTATGAGAGATTAATGATGGTCTCATGTATTAAAACAGATGGTAGGTCTTATAACAGGTTGTAAGAAGGGAAACATGCACAATTATGTTAGGTGAGCTTCATGGGTGCAACCAAAAGTGCGTTGCACCTCTCAAAAAGACCCGCAACTAAACAGTTGCTCTACGCCAGAGGGTAATCTTATTACTCGGCGTGTTTTTTTACTCTTGACACAAGGATTGAGTTTTGAATATTTTACAACGCCCCTGTAGTCAATTTTATCTCACTATTATTATTTGAGCACTGCACTTTAGTAAACATCACTTCATGTTGAATATCACGGCTAGTTTTCTGACATCCGTTTCCACATCGACACTACTGGGTCGGTTGTGTTTTGGAATGATCAGTAGATATCCCACATGACGCAAATTCCGCCACAATGGGTGGTCTGATGGGATTTATCTAGTCAGTGACTCTCAACATCATCTGTCCATGCATGCATCCATTCTTTGCACTTTCGCAAGTACAGCTACACACTGTTTCCAGACCTGGTCAGCTCTGTTGGGTGTTATATATCGTCAATTGGGGGACGAGCTGACAGGTCATTAAATATTCCCCGTGACCCTCCACATACGTGTATTGTTTTTTAGTATTTAGAGCAACTGTTTAGTTGCGGGTCTTTTTGAGAGGTGCAACGCACTTTTGGTTGCACCCATGAAGCTCACCTAACATAATTGTGCATGTTTCCCTTCTTACAACCTGTTATAAGACCTACCATCTGTTTTAATACATGAGACCATCATTAATCTCTCATAATTCATGAGCATAAAGATCTTGTACAAGGGCTACGTTGTGCTTTCCCCTATTGAGACTCAGCACGATGTCTCAACTGTTTACTGACTGAAGTCAAAGCCTTCTGGTTGAGAGATCGTATGGGATGGATGTTTTATTTCACCCAAGAGTGACTCTGGATAGAGCTATGATTTTTATTTGTTCTGCTTCGGGGTGCAGTCTTTGTACACCACAAGTACTGCACACGAGATTTCTCAGTTAAATTTGACTCGTGTAAATCTACATTGAGCGCAGGACATGCATACCTCAGTTTGATTTGACCCGTGTAGATCTACATTGGGCGCAGGTCACACACACCCGGTCATATATATGATTCTAGGGTGTCTCTGTGACCCCATGAATCACTATACTCAGTGTATGGTGGTTAATTCAACCAATAATCTAAAATTCGGGTGTCCATGGATCTAACTTCACCCGCGAGATTGAAGCTTTAAGTGTCTGCTTCTTTCTTCTTTTTTCCTTTCTTTCTCCCCTCTCCTTTAGTTGCTGGTTCGTCAATATACAAAACGAACCACTCGGCATCTCACCGCGCATGTGCGCGGGAGCAGCGTCTCTCCGTTCACGCAGACGCTTACAACCTGCCTAAAGCCATCGCGCATGCGCGCGCGAGGAGTGTCTCTCTTTACACGCCGACCTCCGGAGATTGGGATCTTCTCTGGACGTGATTGCCACTTAAATTCATTAATGGTGGCTATAAAAGTAGGGGGGATGGTCCCTACCGAACACCTCCACTTCCGCTCGTTTTTCTCAACAGAGGCACCGACGGACAGGTTAGTCTCTTGCTGGTTTCCAGTGGGGTTAGGTTGTATGCTGCAGTTAACCTTTAACAAGCAGACCGGTTTAGACACTTCGTGCTTATGACCCTAATACCCATTACACTTGGGGTCTCACTGGAGGCTGGGTGGTTTCTTGTCACTGGGTATCTAATTAGCCCTTCAGTATGCACAGTACCCATTCTTAAGTTTAGGGGCACATAGAAATATATACTGTGTTTTATAGACAAGTGTGTAATAGATAAGTTTCTTTGACCTATTAGTGACACACTTATAGGTGGTCATGAGTATTTATCCGTGCCCCAGGATATTAAAGGTATTATAGATCTGGGCACTTACTTTTGTCACATGGACATGAATGTAGGTTCTGCAAGGTTGTATAGTGGGCGAACTAGCACACGTTTGTTGGGTTTGGGTGTAGAGCATTTGGCTTGGATACCATAGAGCTGTGTACTCATGGTTTCCTTTTTCTACACTATAGAGCGGGGCCTCATATTCCCGAGCGGTTGCCGGGTGAGGTGAGGTCTTCATCCACACAAAGCTGGGTGAGTAGCACCATGAGGAAATGCCTCATGTTGTTTGAGCTATTAAGCTTTTCATATTATGCTGAATGCGAATCATTCATGCAAGTGTGTTCTGCCTGTGCGGCTTATGTGTATTTAGATGTTTGTATCATTGATAGCGGGTGTTTTTGTAAAACAATTTTTTGTTTCTTTAGGAAGAAGATGTTTTCCTTTTCCTTCCAGTGGGCATTCAAATGTGATGGTTCCTGGTAGATATGTACCCATGTTAAGTACATTGTCTCTTGTTGATATAATATTGTCAATCATGTTTGCAGTAGCATTTCTAGTCATGGTCCTGAAGAAAGCCGGGGCAATGCCCCTGAGGCTGAAACATGTCGACCGATTCACACAACGCCAGAGGGTAATCTTATTACTCGGCGTGTTTTTTTACTCTTGACACAAGGATTGAGTTTTGAATATTTTACAACGCCCCTGTAGTCAATTTTATCTCACTATTATTATTTGAGCACTGCACTTTAGTAAACATCACTTCATGTTGAATATCACGGCTAGTTTTCTGACATCCGTTTCCACATCGACACTACTGGGTCGGTTGTGTTTGGAATGATCAGTAGATATCCCACATGACGCAAATTCCGCCACAATGGGTGGTCTGATGGGATTTATCTAGTCAGTGACTCTCAACATCATCTGTCCATGCATGCATCCATTCTTTGCACTTTCGCAAGTACAGCTACACACTGTTCCAGACCTGGTCAGCTCTGTTGGGTGTTATATATCGTCAATTGGGGGACGAGCAGACAGGTCATTAAATATTCCCCGTGACCCTCCACATACGTTATTGTTTTTTAGTATTTAGAGCAACTGTTTAGTTGCGGGTCTTTTTGAGAGGTGCAACGCACTTTTGGTTGCACCCATGAAGCTCACCTAACATAATTGTGCATGTTTCCCTTCTTACAACCTGTTATAAGACCTACCATCTGTTTTTAATACATGAGACCATCATTAATCTCTCATAATTCATGAGCATAAAGATCTTGTACAAGGGCTACGTTGTGCTTTCCCCTATTGAGACTCAGCACGATGTCTCAACTGTTTACTGACTGAAGTCAAAGCCTTCTGGTTGAGAGATCGTATGGGATGGATGTTTTATTTCACCCAAGAGTGACTCTGGATAGAGCTATGATTTTTATTTGTTCTGCTTCGGGGTGCAGTCTTTGTACACCACAAGTACTGCACACGAGATTTCTCAGTTAAATTTGACTCGTGTAAATCTACATTGAGCGCAGGACATGCATACCTCAGTTTGATTTGACCCGTGTAGATCTACATTGGGCGCAGGTCACACACACCCGGTCATATATATGATTCTAGGGTGTCTCTGTGACCCCATGAATCACTATACTCAGTGTATGGTGGTTAATTCAACCAATAATCTAAAATTCGGGTGTCCATGGATCTAACTTCACCCGCGAGATTGAAGCTTTAAGTGTCTGCTTCTTTCTTCTTTTTTCCTTTCTTTCTCCCCTCTCCTTTAGTTGCTGGTTCGTCAATATACAAAACGAACCACTCGGCATCTCACCGCGCATGTGCGCGGGAGCAGCGTCTCTCCGTTCACGCAGACGCTTACAACCTGCCTAAAGCCATCGCGCATGCGCGCGCGAGGAGTGTCTCTCTTTACACGCCGACCTCCGGAGATTGGGATCTTCTCTGGACGTGATTGCCACTTAAATTCATTAATGGTGGCTATAAAAGTAGGGGGGAGGTCCCTACCGAACACCTCCACTTCCGCTCGTTTTTCTCAACAGAGGCACCGACGGACAGGTTAGTCTCTTGCTGGTTTCCAGTGGGTTAGGTTGTATGCTGCAGTTAACCTTTAACAAGCAGACCGGTTTAGACACTTCGTGCTTATGACCCTAATACCCATTACACTTGGGGTCTCACTGGAGGCTGGGTGGTTTCTTGTCCTGGGTATCTAATTAGCCCTTCAGTATGCACAGTACCCATTCTTAAGTTTAGGGGCACATAGAAATATATACTGTGTTTTATAGACAAGTGTGGTAATAGATAAGTTTCTTTGACCTATTAGTGACACACTTATAGGTGGTCATGAGTATTTATCCGTGCCCCAGGATATTAAAGGTATTATAGATCTGGGCACTTACTTTTGTCACATGGACATGAATGTAGGTTCTGCAAGGTTGTATAGTGGGCGAACTAGCACACGTTTGTTGGGTTTGGGTGTAGAGCATTTGGCTTGGATACCATAGAGCTGTGTACTCATGGGTTTCCTTTTTCTACACTATAGGAGCGGGGCCTCATATTCCCGAGCGGTTGCCGGGTGAGGTGAGGTCTTCATCCACACAAAGCTGGGTGAGTAGCACCATGAGGAAATGCCTCATGTTGTTTGAGCTATTAAGCTTTTCATATTATGCTGAATGCGAATCATTCATGCAAGTGTGTTCTGCCTGTGCGGCTTATGTGTATTTAGATTTTTGTATCATTGATAGCGGGTGTTTTTGTAAAACAATTTTTTGTTTCTTTAGGAAGAAGATGTTTTCCTTTTCCTTCCAGTGGGCATTCAAATGTGATGGTTCCTGGTAGATATGTACCCATGTTAAGTACATTGTCTCTTGTTGATATAATATTGTCAATCATGTTTGCAGTAGCATTTCTAGTCATGGTCCTGAAGAAAGCCGGGGCAATGCCCCTGAGGCTGAAACATGTCGACCGATTCACACAACGCCAGAGGGTAATCTTATTACTCGGCGTGTTTTTTTACTCTTGACACAAGGATTGAGTTTTGAATATTTTACAACGCCCCTGTAGTCAATTTTATCTCACTATTATTATTTGAGCACTGCACTTTAGTAAACATCACTTCATGTTGAATATCACGGCTAGTTTTCTGACATCCGTTTCCACATCGACACTACTGGGTCGGTTGTGTTTTGGAATGATCAGTAGATATCCCACATGACGCAAATTCCGCCACAATGGGTGGTCTGATGGGATTTATCTAGTCAGTGACTCTCAACATCATCTGTCCATGCATGCATCCATTCTTTGCACTTTCGCAAGTACAGCTACACACTGTTTCCAGACCTGGTCAGCTCTGTTGGGTGTTATATATCGTCAATTGGGGGACGAGCAGACAGGTCATTAAATATTCCCCGTGACCCTCCACATACGTGTATTGTTTTTTTAGTATTTAGAGCAACTGTTTAGTTGCGGGTCTTTTTGAGAGGTGCAACGCACTTTTGGTTGCACCCATGAAGCTCACCTAACATAATTGTGCATGTTTCCCTTCTTACCAACCTGTTATAAGACCTACCATCTGTTTAATACATGAGACCATCATTAATCTCTCATAATTCATGAGCATAAAGATCTTGTACAAGGCTACGTTGTGCTTTTCCCTATTGAGACTCAGCACGATGTCTCAACTGTTTACTGACTGAAGTCAAAGCCTTCTGGGTTGAGAGATCGTATGGGATGGATGTTTTATTTCACCCAAGAGTGACTCTGGATAGAGCTATGATTTTTTATTTGTTCTGCTTCGGGGTGCAGTCTTTGTACACCACAAGTACTGCACACGAGATTTCTCAGTTAAATTTGACTCGTGTAAATCTACATTGAGCGCAGGACATGCATACCTCAGTTTGATTTGACCCGTGTAGATCTACATTGGGCGCAGGTCACACACACCCGGTCATATATATGATTCTAGGGTGTCTCTGTGACCCCATGAATCACTATACTCAGTGTATGGTGGTTAATTCAACCAATAATCTAAAATTCGGGTGTCCATGGATCTAACTTCACCCGCGAGATTGAAGCTTTAAGTTGTCTGCTTCTTTCTTCTCTTTTTTCCTTTCTTCTCCCCTCTCCTTTAGTTGCTGGTTCGTCAATATACAAAACGAACCACTCGGCATCTCACCGCGCATGTGCGCGGGAGCAGCGTCTCTCCGTTCACGCAGACGCTTACAACCTGCCTAAAGCCATCGCGCATGCGCGCGCGAAGGAGTGTCTCTCTTTACACGCCGACCCTCCGGAGATTGGGGATC